>NW_028324305.1:2585813-3310813 GCF_058129835.1 Hydra viridissima
TCAATGTAATCGGATTACCTCTATTGTTCAATACCACTGGTCACTACCATTAGTCACTATCACTTAAAATTGCTTCAGGAATCTCTCTCTTCAGTATACAACAGTATGCAGTACCAACATTATGGTCCATTTGTTCAATAACGTATTTAAATTATTAATCCTAATAATCTTAATCGTTTACCTAGTTCATCGTTTATACCCATGATTTATTGATAAAAGGTCGAAATGAGAACGCAAGAAATACTAATAAAAGTTCTTCTACAACGTTGTACTTTGGGTCTTTATGTGTTTTTTTTTCAAACTTCTCTCATATCCATGTTAATTAACGCTGTTCTCGTTAGTAAAAGTCTTAACTCAAAAAAGCTGATAGAGGGTTTAATAACTTCTCTGAAATATTGTCCAAGATTATTCGCGATGTCTGTTGCTGGCAGCCAAGTCTACAATTTTAAGAATTACTGTTTAATTTTTGTTACAAAATATTTGATTACACCCCATTTTACATGAAAGGGAGGTAAAAAGACAAGCTTTCATTCCACCGATGGCTTACGAAAAGCTACTCGATTATCCAAGTCGCAGAGAAAGCAGCATTTTGTGTATCAATCTGCACGTCCATGAGTGGTGCAGCCATTTTAAAAATCTACGAACGTTCTTTTTTTTTCAAAAAAAAATTTATATTTTTTATTTTTCATTAAGCAATGATGAATATTTTTTTTGTGGAGGAGGAAAATTTAGAGACCTTGTTTTGTTTATTATATATTATAATAAAATTGTTATGTTTATTATTTATTATAATCGTCATCCTTTTGGATGATGTGTGCAATCAATCACAGAAGTTAGTCTATTTACATGCTACAGTAAATTACATCCCTAGTTAAAAAAAAAGAAGATCGTCAAATCTTTTTGCGGAACATCACAGAAAGATATAACTGTTACCCTTTCAATCAAAAGATTCAATTGCTATGATTAGGATTTCTACTTTTTTCTTAGAGAGATCCAGGTTCTTAACAAGATTACTTGACATAATGATAAAATTCCTTATAAGTTTACTGGTTTTTTTGATCTTAAATATTTTATGACACTAAACTTGCGGTTTAACATTAATTTATCTTTTTTTTTGAAGAAAACTTTTAATATTAATTAAGTTGTATTAAAACTTGTTTACCCCCCCCCCCCCTTTTTAATTGGTTTCAAGTAAAAATCATTAATTTTCTGAAGTTGGTGGCGCAAGAAATCTTGCATACATTCGGTTCTCAGACTGCCAGTTTTATGCAAGAAAATATTATGCAAATCTCCAATAAAATTATTACATGTAAATCTTAGAATACTAACTAAAATGTATTCATAACAAACTCAGTGTTTTTTTGTCTTATGCGTAAATATTGTAAATACTTATTTTTAAATTGACTTATTGTACCTTTCCAAAAATCACTCGGAGGAGAGTTACGATAATCAAAGAGATGTGACCAAGTGTTTTCTAATTGACAAAAAAATATAGTTTAATTTGATATTTCTAATTTCATGATTTTACCTTTAAACATAAAAATAAGAAAATATATAAAATTAAGAAAAGATCAGTGTAAATAACAGTTCGTTTGTTTTCAACAGCTGGATGTAAAATTTTCGCTTTGCTCTTTAGTCTGAGTTGGTTTTGAATGGTCTTTTACACGACCAAAGAGTATTTTTGGGTATATTTTTTTGGGAATATTTTTTTGTTACATTTTAATACAACAAAAAATCTTCCTAAAGCACACGACTAACAGAATAAACTGTTTCGTTTTAGTAAAGACAGCGCAGGCGCCTCAAGACGATGAAGGAGGCCTGGGCTAACTTACTCTGATGGGCCTGAAGAGGCCAGGGTTAAAGTATATGGGGAAAGGGTAAGAGCGTACAGGTCATCCCCCATCATGTAGAACTTCTTGAGCTAAATTTTTCGGGGTTTTTTGGCTTCGATGTGTGGCCAAGAAAAAGCTTGTAAAAAAAAAAAAAAACGTCACAAGAAACCATTACGCTTTTTTCCTATTCAGAAAAAGTTGAATATTTACAAATTTATCTATTTACAAAAAACATGTAATCAATAAAAGACTTGTGAAAAAAAATTTAAACAGTTGTCTAAACGGAAGAAGTAAATGAAACGATTGAACTATTGAAGGTTTTCACATAGTATATAGATTTATTGATATAGCTTGGTATGACGTTATACCATTTGCAACAAGTGCGATATATCTCTTAAATAATAACACAAGATTATAAATTACTTTATTTTCAAGAAACCGTTTTTCTGCACACGCACATAAATTTATGCGTAATTATACAAATATTTGATTTTTAGCGAAGAAAGTTACGCCACTCTGTTTATTTAAAGAATATGTCTATTAATTCGTATCAATTTAAAAACGATCTTCCCTCAAAGTTTTAAAGTGCCACACGACGATTCATTAGATTTAACCCTCTTGATAGAAGTGACGTAAAAATATCATTAATCTTTGAAAGGACGCAACGAGCTTCAAAACTTGAACGAGAAGATATTTAAATCGTTCGGATTGAAAAAAAAAAATTCGGTGTAAAACCTGTGTAATTCAAATGGATCAATGGGGACAGGTCTTTAATAATTCTTTTTCTTAACCAACGATATTGCGCAAAAGCGTCAAACTGATTCTCTTCCTTCTATCGTGCTTATGTTAAAAAGTAATGTTTACTAAATTATTCAAGGGGGTAAAAATAAATTCAGAAAAATGTAGTTCTAAAAATAGCATAGCGATTTTTGCAGTTAACAAAAATTTAACAAGAGAGAAGTAATTTTGTCGAAGAATAGAAAAAAAAACTTGCTTTAACAATAAACTGGATAATGCAAAAAAAAGATAAATATATTCTGAATTCGGAGGATTTTGAACAGCAGAGATTCATTAACGACGGTTATGTCGACAATAACGGCTACCTACAAGATTTAAGCCAAGAAGACATCGAGCTGCAACCTTTCAATAAAGAAACTTTTGTAAGGTTAAAATCATCAGCAGTCGAATTTTCGCATATGAAACGTAACAAAGTAAAAAATAACTGTGGAATTTTGTCGCCCGTTTATTCTAATAAAAATACAGAAGAGTTGAAATTCAGTCCCTCTTCAGAAAGTGATAAAGAAGAGGATTTTAGTGAAAGATTGAAGAGAGAATGCGAAGAGTTTATTAAAAATAGCTTGCCCAGACAAGAGGATTTGATAAAGCTGTTAATGGCTTTGACTACAAAACGCAGGAAGGATGAAACTGATTCGAGAGTAAATAATCTAAACAATGCTCAAATCAAACTGCAATTTGATGGAACGATGACCAAAGCAGAGAGCGAATCGTTTTTGGCGAACAAAAACAGGCGAAGAAATGCAATAAATTGCAATGAACCAAATCATCTGCTAAATATGTTAAAGCAGTATTATGTCGGGAGAACGTTGTGGTATTGTAAGCTGTTGTGAAAAAAGTTTTAGTAAATTTACAATTACAAGTTACTGTGATTTTAAATGTTGATGCAAGCTGAGACTGTTTTTCAGGGACACCCTCACTCAAAAAACTCCTGTTGGAGTAAACACGTGACTTTTTTGATTGCCATGCTCTAAACACATAGAAAACCAGACGGATGGTAGTGATAAGTAATTAATGTTCTGGCGTCCTAGAAACGAATTTAGTTAAACGTTCTGGCGTCCTAAAAACGAATATGTGGTAATCAAATATTATTTGGTAACAACTTCGTCTATGAAAATTTGATCATGAAAAATGAACTTTTTTATTAGAAAAAAAAAAAAATTAAATTAGTTTTAAATTTAAATAAAAGAAATAAATTATTTAGAAACATAAAAAAATAGTTTTTATAAATCGAAGGAACAAATTTTATAATTACTAAAATCACTTGTGCATTTTGTAACTTAAATGAAACTTCTAAGCTTCCTATATGTGTGTGTGTGTGTGTATATATATATATATATATATATATATATATATATATATATATATATATATATATATATATATATGAGTTCTGTGCATTTCTGAGTGAATTTTTTTGAAAATGTTAAAACTGCAGTTTAAAAGAATTTGAACTTGGTAAGCATGTTCAAGTGTTACGCATAAAAAAATAAAACTTTGGCCTCCGAAAAAGAAAAAAGGGTTGCCAACTTACACCACCCAGGGGTTGCCACACCCAAAACAAAAAGAGACAATCTTTAGATCTTTTTCAAGTGCATCTTTTTTATGAATAAAAATTAAGAAAAAAAAGTAAAAACAACATTTTAAACCTAATTAACTTCACTGTTATGTAATATGAATAATAAAAATTACACTACAAGCCGTTATCATTGCAGGTGTTACAAACGTAACACAATATATTTCCAATTATGCAGGACACAGATGCCCAAAAAAGTGACATTTAACGCACTGAAATAAGATTTTCTTAGGTTTAGTTTTAGAAAAGGTTCTGACACAAATCAAATAAAAACATTCCTTATCAATAAATTTACTCATGACTCAGACCTTTTTCCATTAGATATATATTTCATTTATTATTTCGTTTTTTACTAAACTCAGCAATAGGCTTATTAAACTTTTTTCTTTTCTTTTTCTTGTTTTAAAATACTTTTATTTGGTGAATCTGTTAATATTGATGCATTTTATTTTTTCTTACTTCAGCTTTTTGGAACGGTCTCAAATTTTTAAGAGTTAGAATTATAGTTGTCTTGTCTTTTCACTATATATATATATATATATATATATATATATATATATATATATATATATATATATATATATATATATATATATATATATATATATATATATATATATATATATATATATATATATATATATATATATGTATATATATATATATATATATATATATATATATATATATATATATATACATACATATATATATATAAATATCATATCTAACTTTTTCTTGTTTGTTATATTTTACAATTCATTAAAATTACTGGACCTCAGATCAGAATTGCATTCCTATGAATTACAGGAAAACAAATCAATCACTTAAACATCAATACAAATTATCCTCAAATTTACTATTAGAGTTAATGTTTATTTACCGTTACTTGTTCTAGATTTACAGACGAGATTTTCTGATGAAACCTTAAACTCTTTTGAACTAAATGCAGTACCTCGGAATTTATAAAACAGGACAGAATTTACTGCATCAATAATCAATATATTGAATTACATGAAAGAACTGCCCATCATGGTTACTTTTGATGAGAACGTCCAAATAAATAACTTTCTTCTGAATTTGACATTTTGGAGCTGAAATGGAAAGACGTTCTCAAGAAACAACATCACGTACCTGACTGCGCACTAGAAGCATACAAGCAATGTGATGTTAATGTCTTTCCTATAAATAAATGTATTTCGCTAATGTATTGCCCCCCTTCCTGTTAGCGTTGCTTAAAGAGAAAGAAGATTCTCAGCTAACTCATTCTTAGTTAAGATCGACAGTTGGACGAGAACGTTTAAATGAACTAACCACGAAGCATATCCACAGAAATTGCATCACTATTTTAGAAAAAGAATATTGAAACATATCCCAGTATTAAAAAATCGATATAATTAAATCTTTTAAAAGTCAAAACTATTTAAATCTTTTAAAAACTACTTTAAAAAATTATTTGTACCAACACGGGGCCCCGGGAATCTTCCCCGTCCACCCCCCACCCCTCCCTCTCGGCGGCCATGTATATATATATTAAGCAATTATTGAAGATATATTAAATAATCAGATTTTTCAATAAATCAGATTTAAAGGTGTTAAAGGTTTGCTAATATTTGTTTAATTTGTAAATGTAGGAGTAAATATAAATATGCATATCCCCAACTTTAAAAGTTATTTGCATTCAGGTGTTTATTTGTCTGCTTTAAAATTCGAAGAAAATATGTATCCGTTATCCGCAGGTGCAACGTTTTAGTTCTTTGCCATCGTGCGCGTAGGCATGTAGCTAATAAGTGTTGGGATTTATTGTTTTCTTTGATCTTCCTGAGCTAGCACAATAAAAAGAAGGATTCTCCGAAAAAACATAAATTATAAAATTTAAATCGTGAGAAGCATTTATCAGTTCATCAAGTAGAAAAATGGCCATGAATGTTATGCACAGCTTGATTGCTGTTATTTTTTTTTCAAGCTTTTTCCCTCTGGTAAGTGTGGCCAAGAAAAAAGCTGTTACAAAATTAGCAATTGGAATAGGAGAACGTCAGTAGATAATCGTTAGATAACAATCGACAAAGAATAATCGTAACGTTAATAATATTGACGATTACGAATAGCAAAATAAGGTTAACTAACGATCGATAGTGAATGACTATGAATAAGCGTTAGTGAACAATCGATAACAAATGACAATTTAAAATTTTTATTTGTTTTAGATAAACACAGATATTGTTGAAAGTATATCAGGTAAGTCCAGTTTTTTTCTTAAAAGAGCATAAGAAACATTAATTGCTAATCATATATAATAAGTATATATTGTATATTGTAAGTAATATTTATTATATATTAGTATGATGATTAAATAAAGTTATCATAATTATATCATTGTTATGAATGGTAAATGGTCTATTAAAATTTTAAATTATAATTAACTATCGATAAAAATATTAGCGCGTTCCGTGGATTAATCAGATTTTTAGCAAATAATTTTTTTTGATGAACTCAATTGGAAAAATAAGTCCTCTAAATGCAATCAGTTTTCAAAATATTCTTTTTTAAAAAATTTTATTTTTTTTTTCAATTTAAAATCTGGAGATTTCCATTTATTTGTATTTGATGTTATTGTTCGTACAAAGGGAAAAAAAAGTCATTTTTTGCAAATTAAGTTTCTATCTGTGCTCTTCGTTTCTTTCGCGTCATTGTTTACTATGTGTTTATAAAATGCCTTTTATTTTTTATTTTATAAAATGCCTTTTATTTTTTACACTTTTCACTTTTACATTTTTACATTTTTATATTTTTTTTCACAATATTTTATTTTGACGTAGAATGAAATATTATAAATTTAAACTGTTCATAAATATTTAGTACCATTATTGGATCCTCGGTGCAACAAAAAAATGTGTCCGTCTACCTCCCACTGCGCAACTGTCGTAACATTTCCATTTACATGCTGTCCAGCTTGCAGTAAGTGAGCGAAAATTAATTTCAAAAAGCTAAAAATGATATTAAGCTAAATGTTCAATTTAATGCTGTAAAGCAGTGGTTCCTAACCTGCCGTGTATTCCGGGTATGCCGTGTATGCAGTGTATTATAACTTAGATAAAATAAGGTTGGGAACCGCTACAACAGAGAAAGAGTGGGGGAAAAAAAAGGAGGTAGGGTAGTTAAACATCACAAATGATAATATCCTCTTTATGGTTGTAGGCTGCAAGGATACCGCCTTAATTTCTAGCAAACCTGGCCAACGGTTTATCATAGATCAGCCTAGCTCATGTAGTTCCTGTGTATGCAGGAGTAGTTTTGGCGTTGATTACGGTGAATGCAGATTGGTTAAGTGTCCATTGTTATGGTGCAAAAATTCCTTCAAACCAGCTGGGGAGTGTTGCAAGATATGCAGTTAGTATTATATAGTTTCAGTTAAAAAAAAAAAAAAAAAAGTCATTTTATTTATTAATGCTGGTCGAAAATTCCACTCGAAAGTTATTTGCATCGTATTTATTGTTTTTAAAAAACTTTTATAACATTATTTAAATGTCTTTTATATAATTTTAGAAGAATCATCTATGGTTACGGCAGCTTTTCCTCCAATACCAACCAATATGAAAAATTTAAAATAAATGACACCGAAATATCAAGCCATGAATATATATTTAAAAATGATCATTTAATTACTGTTGTGCTTTTAATTGTACACGAAAAATATATGGAAGCCAAATAATAAGGATCAGGAAGCATGCAATACGATTTAGACAATCAAATTTTCAGAGATAGTTATTTGAACGAAATTTATAAAAAAAAAATTAGAAATTTAGTTACATCGAATCAGGGGACAAAGTAAAGGCTAAAATATGGCGCAGAATGGTGATTAAAATTCGGTAAAATTATCTCCAAATTAGTTTTGTAAAGCAATCAGTAAGTTGTAAACTGGATGTAAGATTTTTTTTTTGAAAAATTTATGTACTAAAGAACATAATTTTTTTTAAAAAAGAATTAAATACTATTTATAAAGACGCTCATAACATTATTATGAAATGTTATTAAATTGTTATAAATTGTTATTAAATTGTTATAAATTGTTATTAAATATTATTAAATTATTATTAAGTTGTTATTAAATGTTTTGATTATTTAAATTAAAGTTAAAAAAAAAAGAAGTTAGATAACAAATAATAAAAAATAGCATATCTTATTTTGCTCCAACAGTCCACTTTACCCTTAGTATTCTAATGCTCAATGCAGGCACGTATCTTTCCTCATTTTATGTTGATGTAATAAGAGCTATTTTTAACTCTTTTATTTTTATTTTATAAATAAGACGAAAGAAAACAAATCAGCAATTATAAGAATTGTTAATTGTGATTGTTAAGACTTCTTTTTTTACCGCTCATAGCAAAAAAAAATCCCTGGAAATTCTTTTGGAGCATGCAAGCAAAAGCATGGAAGATTCAAAAAATATTCATTTTAAAATCACTTGTCATCTGCCTGCGTAAAATGTTTAAGTTTGAATATATCTGGAAGTTTTATATAACTTTTAATTCAAACTTCAACTTTTACAAACTTACGTGTCTAACTTTTAGAAAGTTATTTAAAGTTGCGATAAAATGAAGAAAGTAAGATAATCTTGGACACGGCATTTTAATTTGAATTATAAGTTCGCTTCGCAACAATACGATCTAGCCAAAACGTTTTAAAGGACCAACAGAATAATTTGAAGTGTGAATAAGTTTAATTTAAATTTTAGGAAAAAGTGTGGGGCTAGTTTTTAAACAATTGGGATCAGGATTTTTAAACAATTGGGATCAGGATTTAACGGGGAAAAAATAATTTTTAAGAGCCTCAAAGGGTCATATGCAGTCCCTATAAACTTTCCTTGCCCTTATTATGGCTCCTTACACTATATTATGGCCCCCTACTCCTAAACCCGATCCACCCAAAACCTCAAACTTATTCCCAATCATTAAAAAAAACCCTTCATTTTATTCTTTCCAAAAGAATTAGCCTTCCTCAGTTTAAAAGACAAAAAATATGAGCTTAACAACTATGTAATGCAATATGTAGGTATATGAAATATGTATATATGAAATACGTAGAATATGTTGGTAAAGTTTAAATTTACTAAAACCCAGACTAATAATCTCTGAAAAATATAAAAATTTTTAAGTTAATTGTCAACAGCTAGAAGAATGACGGGGTTCCCTTATGAAAATTTCTTTTGGTTAAAAAGTTTTGATGTTGCTGTACAACAAATTGTTTTTTATTTCATTTTCAGGTTTCAATATCATTTTACCATAGCATCATTGATTCTAGAGGTCAGGAGGTCTGGAGGCTGATGAAAGCAAATGAAATTGAAAATATTGTTCACCTAAACTTGTTGGAAATCCAGGGGTCAACATCGATCATTGATATAATTCCTCAAAAGGAGTTTCAACTGATGCTAGGAAAAATCAGTCAATTATTCCAGCAACTCCAATCAATCAGGCCACAAATCAAAAATTCACATTTGAGAGAAGCCATATCATGGCGGTTACTTTGTAGGAAATAACTTCAGCAAATTGCTAAGATATCTGGTGCTAAGTTTTGGGTCTTGTTGAAATATTTTGAAAAATCCGATTGGTTCTGTCAACTAATTTTGGAAATAATCTTGACGCATCATTCAGCAACAAAGGTAACGATTTCAAGAACCCATATCTTTCTTTCAACATCTCGGTCCCTCAAAAAAAACACACGCTTTGTTTACCATGTCATCAGAAGAAAAGAATCTTCTCTAGGACTTTGAGCAAGAATCTCTACTTTGAGCAAGGAACTGAGGTTCTGTATTCAAACTACCAACATCACTTGGATAAAGATATAAATAGTATCCTTTTCACCTAAATTACAGTAAACAGCTTCAAAGTTGTGTTGTTGACTTCAATGGTTAGCGTCTCTGAAGGACTACCAGAGGAAAACAGTTGCAATTGAAAATCTAGTCATCTTCGCAGGTTGTCAGACATGACAGAAACAAATCTTTTTTGAAATACACAATGTGCTTTTAGATTGAAACAGAAATCTGATCACATTTCGTCAGAATTACATCAATCCAGCAAATTAAACCACCGAATGAAAAAATACTGTTTACAATCAACATGAAAATAAAAAATGGTTTCGAATCAATCCAGGAAATATCATTACTTTGTTTAGCATAGCACCTCTTCTTGGCTATTGTCAATGCAGCAATAGTGAGTAATGTCATTAAAGGCTTCATTAACAGCTGAACTTTTTTACCAACCTATTTCCTAACACTCTAGCATTATAGAAACCTTCTCCAATCATTTCTACCTGTTCCCAAAATGCAGAGTTCGGAGAAATACAAAGCCAATTGCAAGAAATCGAATATCACCTTTTATAAAAACAAATTTGCTAATAAAAAGAAAACTCAAACCAAAAACTAAAACTAAAAATCCCCGAAAAGTCAACGAAACAAATCGCGAGGTTAGAATTATTTTGTTCTATCTCCAAGTTTACACGTTGGGAGAAAATTTTTGATTTTTTCTAAAAGTAAAATTTATGTAAAACTTTAGTTTAGATTTTGAAGAAATAATAACTTATGCTTTAAATAATTTATGTTTAAGCAAATTATTTAGAAAAAAAATTATAAAATGAAGCGTATTTCAAAAGTAATTATTACTAAAATTAATAACTCATTTTGTCCCAACGTTGAAAATGGGAGATAGAACAAAATAATTCTTACCTTGCCAAATTTTGAAAATATTTTTTAAAAAACACCCCTCCCCATGATCACAGACACAGTGTCTCTATTGAATTATATTTAAGAAGTACCACCTCCCCTCTCCTTGCTCACAGATACAGACCCAATTCTTGTACTGGTATTAATGATAACAATGACAGTTTTTTTTCATGGAAATTTCACAACTTGTATTCCAATGTGACGCACACAAACTCAAAAAGATGTCAAAAAGTTTTTAAATAAATTTAAATTTTGTAAAAAAAAATTAATTTTCTTAGTGTCTATCAAAAGAAAATTTAATTTTTTTAAAAAAAACAAAACATTTAAAAGCTTCTCCCATTATGCTCCGGCGGAATAGGAATTTTCCATCGTTTTATAATTTTACAATAATTGGGGAGTTAAATTAAATTTTGTTTCATTTTTTGTAAAGAAGTACCAAAGATATTAAACATCACTGAAACACAAAGCGTCCCATTCTCCTGCGTGTCCCCCCTCCCCTCCCCCCCCCCCCCCAAAAAAAAAACAAAACAAAAAAAAACAACTGTTAACTGCTAGCATGGACGTATAAGAGATGGACGTGCAACTCATTGTTTTCCGCAAAAATCAGCGAGCCATCTGAGTTTCCGACAAACTCTAAATTTTCCCCCGTCAACAAAAAAAACTTATAAAATGGCTGCCCACAGTTTTAAAACAGAAACTCTGATCACGTGGTATTAGTTTAAACTTTTATAGCATTTGTTTGATAAGATTGTTCAGGATAAAGTAACTACTCACGCGTTGACAAATTAGTAAACAAATTACACCAAGGTAAAGGAAAATAGTTTTCGGTACGAACAGATTTTATCATTTTTTCAAGACGAACATTTGTAAATATTTTAAACTTTTTTTGTCTAAACAAAGCCCGTCAATGATAAAATTTACCTGTAAGAATAATTTTGTAATGACTAAAAAAAGTATAGAGAAATATAAAAAAGTTTAAATAAAATTTTTTGTCAAGGTCTGGTTTCATTCAACTCCTTGGTCCTTCATTCACCAGGCTTAATTTTGTGTATTTTATGCCTCGACTACTCTATAAGCTCCATAATATATATTCCACTTTGCGTTATTTTTTTATAGGTGTATTTTCTAATGGCTTTTTTTATAATTCATTTGATAAAGCAAAACCTTTTAAAAAGTTATTCAAATTTATAATTATCTTGCAAAATGCGGCCAGATATTTCATGTTTTCGTTTTTCATATCTCATATATTATTTCATTTGTCATAAAGGCACATAATAACCCATTTGTTTTTTTGTCAAATAAAAATTAGTTTATATATAGCTGGTTAATCATACCATGTTAATATTAAATACTTAGTTATTCTTGCGGTTTGCCATAAATTGGCTTTGCTAAATTCTTTAAAACTGTGACAAATTATTTTTTTCTTTATTGTATTTACATTCATTTTATGTATAAGTTAATTATCCTCAACTGTATATATTTCTGTTGTTAAACATAAAAATAGAAAATTCTATAATATTTATAAACTAGAAGTCTACAGCAATATAGTAGATGGAGTAGTTCCCTGTACATGAAACCATTGTGCTCTAGGTAGCTACAAAACTAGTTGATATTTTGTATTATTTATCATATCTCAACTTCTATATCATCATCAGCGGTATTTCTTAAAATATTAAGAATGTCTATCTATATAAAATTAAACTTAAAATCTGATTCTATTGCTGTTATCTTGAATAAGTAAAAGGAAGCTATGTGACTGGTTAGACGAGACCAAAAGTTTTCGACGAATCCGACAGACTTAAATATAATTTAATTTCGATTGTTTAAAACAAAAGATTTGTAACAATGCGCAACAAGCATGGTTCGCCAAAGAAACAATAGGTTGCACGTCCATCTCTTAAGGTGAGTTTCCACTCATCCGTTTTTGCTACGGGAAAGGGAAAGGTATGGGAAAATAATTCACTTGAGCATGCGCAGTGATTAATTTTCAAAATTAAACTACAAACTGCGCACGCTCACGTGATTAACTTTCCCTTCCCTTTCCCTTTCCCGTAGCAAAAACGGATGAGTGGAAACTTACCTTTATATGTCCATGCTGCTAGTGAACTTTTAAGTACTAAATATTAGATCAAAGTCAGAGCGTCTCATTTGCGCAGCTTTAATTCGTTTTTTAATAAATATATTTTTAGTGTAATAAATACTAATAACCATACGTATGTGTAATAACCGTACGGTAATTTGTATAACTAAAACAGCTGCAAACGTTCTAATCTATTTGTTGTAAAAACATTCGTATTTGTGTTACTGGCGGTCTTGTTATGGAACTTATGGAAGTGGCCTGATATAGAAGATTTACCCATTTTTTGTCTGAGGACAAAAAGGGGAACTCCTTAGCTTTAAAATAAATAGAGTAAAAGAACCTTCGATTATCAGAATTTATTGTATAAACATATTTTCTTCAAATTATGTTTTATTGATACTGTTCTTCAAATTACGTTTTATTGGAAGTGATTTTTGCTAAAATATTGTAGCACATCATGATGGCGAGAATTGCATAAAAACCACGTGCGGCTCAACTCTCCAGTGCAGACAGGCTCGTTTCATATTCACTTGGGACAGAAGAAAATCACGGCAAAAAAAAAAGAAAGAAAGAAAAAAAAAAGAAAACCACTAAAAGCATAGCAACTAAATGCTACATTCTTATTAAGAATTCTTAACATTTTCTCATTCTTTTTAAGAAATCATAATAAGAATGTGAGCAACGGAATGTGGCATTTTGTTGCTGTCTTTTTCCTTGTTTTTTTTTTAACCGTGATTTTCTTCTTTTCCTGTATATCACTTGCATTCGATTTTTCTATTGTGATATTACTATATTTGTCCTGCTAATATATCTGTGGCTTGGTGGTAAAAGGACCTAGGTCCAAAACCGCGATTTGCAGTAACAGCTGTTTAAAGACTTCATCCCCTTTTTGAATTCACTTTCTAAAACCTATTTATATCAAAATTTTAATGAAACCCGCTTTTAAGCGCGGTATTCCTCATAACGAAACAGGAGTGAGAACGGGTTAATAATTGGGAGAAATAAAAAAAATAATAATAATAAGTTAAAATTATTATTTCGTGGTCATTGAAACTGTATTTGTAAAAAAGGACTTGCATCCTTTTTACAAAAACAGCTTCGATAACCACGAAATGAAAATTTGCTTGTCATAATATCTAGGCGTTTCAAGAAAACGTAAAACTATAAAGAAAAACCAAGCGATAGATTCACTTGCTTAATGAAAAGAGCTTAAAACAAAAACTAAAATATTTCATGTAGAAACCTTGCAACCACCAATAGAAAGCGATTTAACCTTTTGCACGGTCCAATCTTAAAATAATCCCATCTATCCATAAATAACTTTTTGAACCAGTTTGATCTAATTTTGACGCATTCAACTTGAGTTCAGGAATTAATTAGTACCTGAATCAAGTTAATTGCGTCAAAAAACGATGTGAATTACTGCTGTACCTTCCAATGGATGAACCGCACGGACTTTACTGCGCATTTAAAAAACCGCATGCACAAAAACTGTTAAAATAGCTTGCGCTAAATAACGATTGCAAAATTAAAAACTTTATATGTTAAAACGCATTCAAGCGAAAAGTGAACAAAAGCTAAAACACGTTTTTTTAAACCGTCTTTAATAAAAACATGCTATTTTTTTCTATTATTTTTATTTTCTACTATTTTTATTTTCTATTATTTTTATTTTCTATTATTTTCTATTATTTAGAACAAGTGTGGGTTACTTCCAAGAAAAGTAAGAAACAAGAGAAAAAAAATAATAATAATAAAATAAAAAAAATAGAAACAAGAAACGTATTTCTCTGCAAATGTCACTTTAACTAGTTCGTCACTTTCTTGTAAATTTTTTAAAAAAAAAAAAAGGCACACAAAGTTTTAATTTGATTTCAGTTCTTTTTCTTCTCAAACCAACTATAATTCATAATTGTTTTAACAATGTTAGTTTCATCATTTCCTACAAAAGGTTGCATAAAGATCGCTAGTTAAAACCAGTATAATTATATTTAAGTCAATTTTGACATCTGGGATCTAGATGGCCAAAAAAAAAAAAAATTTGAACTATGGAGCGCCAGGACAGTCCTAAATTTCGCTAATCAAAGTTAAATTATTGTGAACTTATCACAACTTTCTTCGAAAAATTGTGAAAAGTATGTTTCTTAAAATATATTTTAAAGTTTTATTTCAGAAAAACATTGGCGTTCAAGGAGCCTTAAAAAGTCCAATGCTGATGGCTAGAGATATGCTCACGAGATTGAATGGTGTAAGGAGAGAAAATTGCGTGTTTCTTAGGAAAGATGTGAGGTAAAGGAATTTTCAGTGACAAAAAACTATGATGTAGTAAATAGGAAAAGCAGATATTCTTTTGAAAAGATTTAAATCTAAAATGCATTGCAACTGGTTTGTCGTACAAGAGTTTCTTGGTGGCGGAGGAAGAAATAGTATTTGGGGCTGCTTTAAACTTAAAGCGGTTGGTTTTTGTAACCCATATCCAGGTCGAATCAATCAACACACTTACATAAAGGCGTTGAAAACTGCAAGGTTCCATCAGCAGAGAATTATAACTAATGATAGCCAGTTTAATTATAAACTAATTATAATCTAATGATAGCCAGTTTAATATGTTTCTTGAGAAAAATGAGGGCTGAATTTAAAAAAAGAATTAGTCAAAACCAAAGAAAAGTTCAAACCGAAATTTGTAACAACGTGTGATGCAAATGAGTGCTGTGATTTTGATACCGTGGTGCATAAAAACATTCTATTCTAAATGTTCTAAAACGTTGCAAGATCTTCGAGCATGTTTTTATGCACCTATTTTTTTTTTTTTTTAACTTTGTCAGAAAATATTTCCTTATTCCAAAATGTGAAACCATCTTTTCACTGGGGGCCTGGAAGAAGTCACGTATTTAGGGGAGTGTCCAAGAATTTCGTTGTTCAAGTTAAGTATCTAAGAGGCATGGACTTGCTTAAATTTCTATTGTATCGGTACTGTTGTCGAGTGATGATGAATTGCAAAAAATCAGGGTAGTTAGAGCTAATCAAACCATTAATTGCCCCCGCCCCCCTTGCTAGAATCATGTAAAAACACTTTTTTTTTGTTGTTGTTGTTAAACTAAATCAAAATTCATTCACATCAAATTTCATCATAGAAAATCTCATTCAACATTAGTATCAACATACTAGAAATTTGAGTAAGTCCCATGCCTCTTAGTTACCCAACTTGAACAACAAAATTCCTGGACACTCCCCTAAAATACGTGATTACTCCCCATGCCCCCAGTTAAAAAGTTGTTTTCACATCTTTGGAACAAGGAAATGTTTTCTGATAAAGATAGAAATAATAAAAAATTTTCTGGAGATGTTTTTCATGGTCCTAGAAAATGTTCCTATACACCGTGATATTAGCTTTAATATTTAATGTTGCTTTACCAATTTCGATTTATAATTCTTTTAATTATTTTATTATTATGTTCAAAGCTACTTTTGTACTGAGAATAAAGGAACAGTCTGTGACTCTCGCAACTGATTTAATATTTATTTGTTAAGCCTGACGTGTTGAAATTTTCTGCGAATGAACAAACAAATTTTTAGGAGGAGTGACTCTTCAAGCTTCGGTTGCGATGCACTTTTTTGTAATCTTTATAAATGTTCCTTAAAAATCCCACAACATGCAGGTGAAACATTTCTAACACTTATCGACCGCAGCGAATAAATAATTTTCAAAAATATATATATATATATATATAAAGGTTGAATATTCTTCACGCCAGTTTGCTTTGAACAAGAGAAGAATCCGTCGCAATGTATTTTCAGACTTTCGTTGTTCTTATAGTTTTAAATTTAATCTCAAAGGTCATTAATAGCTTTTTTTTTTTTTTTTTTCACTTTATTCATACGTACTAAAAATGCATATGCTACATAAAACTAGTTTTAGATGCATCTATAAAATCCTTTTTCATTTTCTTAGGCACAAGCGAGAATTATTGGAACCGTTGCAAGTAAGGGATCTTGTTTTGCTTTTAAAGAAAAAAAAATTTTTAAACCAATTTGTTAAACCAACTTTAAGTTCTATCAATCTTGAGAAATGTAAAATATTATCAATCTTGTGAAATGTAAAATATTATCAATCTTATATTAAATGTTTAGTTACAACAACCAAACCTAATATGTGCCAGGGAATTGTGTGTCCGTCTGTCTCTCATTGCGCTACAGTAGTGAGACATCGATTTGATTGTTGCCCTGCGTGTAGTAAGTAACTTATATCGTAAACTCGAAAACTTCTCTAGCGTACACATATAACAGACGGTTTTTTATGACGTAGGTTCATCAAAGTTACCAAGGTTATTACGATAAAAAAACTTACGTCAATGTTTAAGCTTTTAAATCCTTCTTATTTTATCCAAATTTAGAAGATTTTACAAAAAAAAAAATAGTTTTTTTTTTTTTTTATTCAAAATTGTTTTTGTACTTTTTGTGATTTTTATAATGAAAACGAAACTAAAAAATGTTCATCTTTTATTTTGTTGAATATTTTTGTTGTATACAAAGAACGGTGTAAACTTTTCTTGTAACGCTTTAAACTGAAAGTGAACCTCAAATACTTTTGATAAAAACTTTGGTTGATAACTGAATCCATGTTTTTTAAAAGGGCGAATTTGCACAAAACACTCATGCCAAATTCGCCCTTTTAAAAAACACTGATATCGATATAATTGTTACTAAGACACCTGATTTTTCGATTTTTTACAATTGTTAACGATTAAAACAAAAATTTCTATAGAAGTTCTTTAAAATAACTCTGATCTAAAACAATATGTATGTTTAGAATTTGAAATTTACAGGATTTCTCAGAAAAAAAATTGCAATGCCTCACAAACCTTATGTTAATTTGCTTCAAGAAATTGCGCAGCGTTGATATTCGATTAAAAGCAAATTAATTCGATTAAAACAAATTTTAACATTTTTATGTCTGAGTGTAAACGTATCCCACGGAAAACCTGACTGTTTTAAACGCATAAAGAAATTTTAATAAACTTTAGAAAATTAGATTTATTTAAACAACTTATACAAAAAAAAACTTATTTTAATCGCTATTAATTGTAAAAAAATTGAAAAAACCAAACTCTGGTGCTTAATTATTACAGAAAAATCGTAAACGCCATTGTCGAATTGAGAGTTGAAACGAATTTTACGCTTTATTATGCATTCTAAGTGACTATCTACTTAATAACCTGCATTTGATTTTAGGCTGTTTGGACGCTTCGCTCACTCCAGTTATGGTTGGGGAGCGGTTTATCATAGATAAGCCTGATGTTTGCAGTTCGTGTCAATGTGAAAGTCATTTTGGTGTAAAGCATAGTGTGTGCATACCCGTACAGTGTCCCGTAATTACTTGCGAAGAGTATTTTAAACCAGCGGGACAGTGTTGTCCAATCTGTAGTAAGTGATATTTTCAACTAAAGATTGCTATTCTTCGATTTTAAATTTTTGTAACTATGTACTTATAGCACTTTCATTTGAATAATTCAAAAAATGGCAAACTTTTGTCTCTTTGACCATCTAACCCCCCTCTCCCGTTGCGCTTCTCCTGAACCTCATAGTTTAGGAGCAGCGCAACGGGGGAGCAATTTTTTTCTTCCCTCCCTTTCAGTTACCACTTTTCTAAAGATTGTTGCTTTTTTTGGATGTGTCTTTACAAAATTTTCCTTTTGTGATGTAATTCTATTTAACTTTAGAAGTGGATCCTGAACCTTTTCCGACAATACCACCCAGAATGACGAATTTAAAATGAACCAGATTTCTAGTCGATCAAATAAAATATTTTTTTTGTCATTTGATAAAAGTTTGATCTCTGTAAATTTGATGTAGAAAGAGTATAAATTTGTAGAACATTGTTAGAATAGTAAATCACGGAGCTGGGTTATTGAATTAAAATACTTGCTTGAGCCAAAAAGCCACATTAAAAAAGCGCATTAAAGCAAATTTTGTAAGTGGAAAAAGTATTTATTTTTCTCAATAAAACACTAGTTTGTATTGAAAAAATTTTTTAAAACTTTTTTAAAATAAATTTAGATCATATTTTTTGTTTGTCAGGTTTCACTCAGAACTTTTCTTAGAAATAAGGAGCATGAAATTTTGTTTAAAATGGCTTTCTTTCCCAAACAAAGATAAAAGCTTGGTGCAAGAAAATATATAAACACAGATCTAAGAAGGAGGTTGATTAATTTCAAATTGCGAAATACAATAAAGAGTGCTAATAACAATCAGTCTAGAGCATGATTTAAAAATCTTGAAGACATGAAGTTCCTAATTCTCGTTTAAGAGGCCAGAAGTAAGAAAATTTAGAAAATACCCATCCAAAAGGCTAAAACTATAAAAATTCCCAGAATTCTCTGTCAATATTGATAAAACACTTGATGTAATACTGATGGTTAGTTGATTTTAAAAACAGAAGATAATTGTGAAAATTAACATTTGAAAAAATAATAATATAAAAGAAATTAAAAATTTGCAATGACAGTTACAAAAAGAAAATATAAAAGTATTGTTTTGAAAAGTTGTCTGATTACATCTAAAAACTTTGAAAAAGATGATGCATTATCATTCACTCATTCACTCACTCACTAACTCATTCACTGGCATGAAAAAAGAAAAGTTCAATATTTGTTCGAATTTTTAAATCATGGAAAGAAATGTGACTATAAAGTATGATTATCATACAAAATATAAATCTGAAAAAACTGACTCAGTTTTTAAATATTGCATTTTATCTGTAAAAGTTATTAGACCCAGTAACAAATCAATTTTGTTAAGAATTAGAAATCCTTTTTTCTTTTACAAAAACAAACTAATTGGTCCTCAAAATTCAACAAATCTTTTAAAAACATGCTTAAAAACCATCATGCAATTCAGTAGAGTGACATTTGGTTTGTCTTCAAACTCCAATTCATCAATTAAACTTTTGAATTGTATTTGACCAAATAAAATTGGTAACTTCTAACGCTGATATTATAGAAAATGACAGATTAAAATACTTAGTACTTTTAATTACTCCCTTTCATGATCACTTTTGATATAACATATGAAATATTGCTATTTGAGGTTATGATTATCTGCTGAATCCTCCAGGTCTAAGATGAATGCTCTACAGTTTTTTTAATCCATTTAGCTATTTGTCTTTCAACTTCAGCACTTCATTCAATTTTATAGTGAGAGGTAAGAACTTTTGAAACCAACATTTGAAGTTTAGAACTACTTTGATCTAAATTACAGAGTAAAATATAAGTATTCTGCTTTACAGATTCTTCATCTGTAAAAGGCTTTGCTTTTATGGATATTTTATGGTTCAAATAAGCTTATTTTAGTAGTATCTTAAAAATACACTTTTCACTGTTGAAATTCAACTCAAGGATCAAGAGAACTTTTCTTTTTGTTCTGTGATTTGATTTTCATGGATATCCCTAAAATGTTCCATATTTTGTTTCATAATGGCGTTGAACATCACTTGTTTTGTTTCATAATGGCGTTTAACATCGCTTGTTTTGTTATGGTGCAAGAGCTTGCAAATAAAACACATGGGATTATTTTCTTTGTCAATAAACGCAAACTTGTTTTCCCAATCTTCTGTAAAACAAACTTTTTTCGTCGCTATTTTTTTGTATTTGTTACAAAGACATATATATGAATATATTGTAGTTATTTCGAGAAGATTCGCGATAGTTTGAGATCACTTAAACTTTTCAGAGAAGACATTCCAAAAGAATCAGTTTGGCCCTTTTATATTTATTAACTAGATGTCTAACTTCACAAAAATTCCCTAAGAGGCTAGTTTTAAAAGTTTTTAATGCCGGTAGCCGTTTTATTTAAACTGACAATCATTTTTGTTTTGCTTTTATTTATCATTGCGTCATTTCAGATTGGCAAAACAAACCTGGCTGGCAAAAAATTTGACTCACTGCGGAAGCGCGAGTTAGATGTCTAGTTAATATCATTGGTTTGGTCATCCCCGGTATTTAATCATAAAAACAAACTCTTGCAATAAAGAAAAATCGTTTATCATTATTTAAATAGAAACATGGTCTTGACATTTTAATGAAATAGAATCAACACTAGCGTCAACGCGAACAAAAAAATAACAGTAAAGATAATAATAAAAATAATAACAATAACATTAAATTGTTATCAACAAAATAGACTTAAAACTTTTTTAGCAGAATCACATAAAGAAATCTATGACTGAAGATACTTGGACAGCAAAACTAACTCTCGTTTTTCTTGTGTTCAATGTTATTTAACAAAGCTTTGTAAACAATGTTGTTAATCTCGTGTTTCACGACGCATTTCTGATCGTCGTTAAGTTTACGCAATTGAGTGAGCAGCATGGTCGTGAATAAGTCATCTTCATCGTTTATTACTTTTCCTTGGTAGCACGTACCAACGTCGCTACTCGAACCACCAGCATAAGCAAGTGGAAAAGCTGAGGCAGGCGGAGAACTGCGAAGAGAGTTTTTGTTTCGCGGTATTTTAGCCGGCGACGAACCTTTGAACGTGTCGATTTGTCGTTTACCCATATAAGAAGGCGTGTTTGGTATTTGTTTTGAAGTCGAATTAATTTCGTCATTGTTAGAGTCACTGGTTTCTTCACTCTGTTCAATAGTACGAGGTTTATTCGGTAGCAAAGTTCCTTTGATTGATCTGAATCTGATGTAGGGCTCCAACCAATGCATGAAATTATACGATAAAAAATCTTCGTGAGTTTTTTTAATTACATTTTCTGAGTAGGATTGATGGTGCGCTTTTTTAAAATTTACTTTCTTTCTACTATAGCGCTTCTTCAAAGTTTCGAAAAGTCGGCAAGCATCCTCCCCTGGTTTCGAAAAAAGTATTTAATATTAATTTGAACATTTTCATGAAACGCTCATTTAAAATAAGTTTAGTTAAATCAATTAAAAACTTTAATGATTGCAATAAAACTTTACTTTTAAAAATATTTAAAACACAGAAATATTTCATATATATATATATATATATATATATATATATATATATATATATATATATATATATATATATATATATAACATACGCACACACACATATACATATATAGTATGCACAATAGTAAAATGTTATATTTCATGTCAAACACGAAATAATAGCAGAAAAAATGTTAAAATTAAAGCGAAGTATGATGATAAAATCAACAATGTTTACAACAAAATTGTAAAAAAATCTTTATGTACTTACCACATCGCAAATTTATCAAATTGGCCACGTAATTCCATGCGTTCTGTCTTGCTTCGCTGTTTTTGTAATCAACATGTTTATTATCATACAAGCAGGGGAAGTTTTTGACAGCATCTGCTAATAACTCGTCTTGTTCGACGGATCTATGTTTTATAAACGAAGAATCGCGTTTTACATCGTTGTGATTTTCTTCACTTGTTAAATCTGACACCGTACTTACGAATTCTAAAATATTTTTATGTTGAGGTTCCATATGGCGCAAGAAAATTATAATCGTCAATAATCACAAATAAAACTCTATTTCTTATCGTCAAAAACGATATTAAAAACGCCTTTATAATTTTAAGCGCAGAGCTCCCCACAAGAGACTGTTGTTTAATCTCATCTTGTGATAACTTTTCTTTCAAATATTCTTTTGTTGTTCGCTCAAAAGCTGAATAAATAACTTACGATTATAAGATTGGATTAAATGGCCTGGTTTCCAGAGTGACGATAATTTTAAAAGCATTAGAATCTTTAAAACTCAAATAAATAAAAAACACTGAAATATGAAAGAAAAAAATAAATAAATAAAACCTCAAAATCAAACAAACATATTTTTTGTTGCAATGATTATAATTGCGTTAAATTTTCAGAACTTGAGATTAATTGTTATAATTATAACAGATTGAAACGATGCGGACTTTTCAGAAAATATTGTAAACGTGTTTTTTTTTGTAACAATTTTATTGGAATTTCATAAACACAAAAAGTAAGAGCAGTTTTCCGTTCATAATTATTATTTATGTGGTTTGAAGCTGGTTTCTATTGGGTTTCGTGTAGGCGCAATAAAAAATACTTTGAAGTAAATATCACGTTAAACAATTTTTAGCGTTTTAAAAAAAGGGTTACAAATGAAACAAACAGCAGGCTTGGGAATGCGTATATCATAGCTATAGATTTATACAAGTACTCATAACAAAAATCCTTTAACGCGAGTGAAGCAAATTCATCCCAATATGTTCAAGAAAAATTTTTTTAATGATTCATATTGTTTAAAACTAATCGAGACAATACTAATCGAGAGTTGGTGTACTACATTTTCTGTCTTTTTTCACTAGCATAGCTTAGTTAGCATTGTTTTCCTTTAATAGGCTCCCGCAAGAAAAATAACATAGCAACCAATACACGCAAACTTCGGAAATGTCTTGTTAATGACAAACTAAATTAGTTAGTGGGTACCGCTATTTCGGCTGGAATGACCTTTACCTACGTCCTAATAGAACAATTAAATTTTTTGCTAACTTAATTTAAGCTTTAAGAACTGGCTCTTAAAGCTCAACCTGATTGGTTCTCAACTTTTTACAGTCTTTTTTTACTTTTAAGATTTATTCTTTAAGTATAATGATTTTCTAAAATGCAAATACTGCAGAAATTTAAAGGCGTATTTAAAGGTTTTAACTTCTGATGTAACTATGCGCACAATATCATAATAATAAAGATGTAAACTTGAGTTTTATTTAATGTAAATAAAGCGCACTGCTATTTAGAAGAATTGTTAATTTTGTAGATTTTAATTTACATAAATCTTCAACGACGAACGCGTGGTAGTGAGTAAATAGCGAATTTTTTTATTTTGTTAAATAGGTCACCTGCTTTCACCAGATCTTACCTGTTTTGGCAAGCATTACCTGTAATGTTTCATAACGGATTTACTAGTGACGCCTAAATCCTCTTTGGCATCTTAATTACCTTTTCGGGTTATTTGTATTTCAGAAAGAAAACGACTCTAAGCATTCTTGGAAGCTGCGCAGTGAAAATTTCCAAGAAAAAGAAAGAAGAGCATAATTTATCATTTCTTCAAAAACTAAAGCTAAAACTTTAAGTAATTTTTACTTTTAAAAAAAATCAAAAACTTTCTCTCAACGTTTAAAATTGGAGATAAAACAAAATAATTCTAACTTCACAATATGGCACGGTGCGTCGGTACACGTTCTATGACCTTGCAACATATTTTTTGATTATTATCAGAAAACATTTCCTCATTCCAAAAATGTTAAAAACAACAGTTTCCACTGGGTGGCCTGGGGAGCATCACATATATTATAAAGTTCAAAATTTCCCCCTATACCCCCTGAAATATACCCCCTGAAATAACTTTTCATGGTCATAACTTTTTTTTAATTAAATTTGAAATTTGTTGATAAATTTTGATTTAGTTTAACAAATTTTAGGAGCCTCACCCTTTAGCCCGAGGGCTATTAAGGGTGGAGTAGGGCTTGTTACAATCATTTTAATACCGCTATGTTAGAGTATTTTGATATTTTACATTAAAAAAATCATAATAAAAGTTTCGTAGGAGTTTTATTATCAAACAGCGTCTTTGAAAATGGAAAGTTACGTTAAAAGTACTTGTAGTTGTAAGCAACGACTACTTTGTTTAGCGATTCGAAATAATTTAGACTGTGCTCTCCAATTTTCCTCAATCGCCACAACTGATTAAAATCCTGATGAATGGATTCTAAAGCTTGTTTTGTTTTGTGATTTGTTTACATAAGTCTATAAAATATAAGAAGAAGAAAAAAATTCAAGTATGGTTAATGAATAGTTGTATTATTTTGTTTTTTTTTCTCCTGATTAGGAAGGGGGGTGAACTACATCTGTGTACTTTTTTGAGTTTTTAAATTATCCATCAGTCGTACAATCTGTATAAAGATTCTAAAGTATACTGGTCAGCTTTTAGAATTTTTAGGAGATGAGGTAATACAAATTGCAACATCAAAAGGACCCTTACTTTGATGTTGCAATTTGTTTTTCTGTAATGAAGCTTGTTACAAGTTTTTCAGCGTCATTTCAATACACAATGGAAGTATCTTTTTTTTATCAACTGTAAATACATTTAAAAAATCAAAATGAATGATACAAATTGCAATCTAGTTATCTAAAAAAATTGTAGGTAACAAATTACTTACCTCTCGTTGTTCTCAATCAGTTTAATAAAACCTTATTTCACACATTCCGTCCCCCCCTCGCATTTCAGGAATTGTACAACTTCAATCAAATTGCGATTACTCAGAAATGATGATAAAATTGGCTTTAAACTCGTGACAAAATTATTTTTAAAAACATTTCCTTAGCAATAAAGCCTTACCTGGCATCTTGTTTTAACTGAAGTTTCTTCGATGTATCCAATGAAAACAAAGAATTTTTAACCACTGTCTTTTTAATCGCACACTTTTTTTTAATCACACACTTTTTTTCTTCGTCCAAAACCAAACTCGCTGTCTTTTTGACAAAGACAACGAGTTTAGTTTTAGATCAAAAGTTTTTAAAGGTAAGGTGTTCCTTTTTGTTCATATCGTCGATGGAACTGGACAAAACTTTCTCTTGCCTTGTAAGGGATGTTGATTTTACAATGGTTTAATGATTTTAAAATGCTTTAATTAGCGATGGCGTCTCTAGTTGTTAATAATTAAACCCGGCTTTTATTTGTTTTTATTTCAATAAAAAAGTAAAAAGCAAGCAATGAAAACTACATATCAGTCTATAAAGTTCAATATTTTGAAAACAATTTTTTTAAAAACATTTTAAACGAAAAAAGTTAACAAATCTATTATTAAACATTTCCAAAGTTCTAAATAAATTGGTGTGCGCCTGATTTTGCGGTATTCGAAACATCCCCTAATCCCCTACTTAAATCCCGGAGATGCATGTTTCTGTGCACCGTGAAAAAATCTCGCTGGATTTAAACTCTATGAAGTTGTTGTATGATCATCCGTGGAAGAGTCTAAAATGAATATCTGCTCATAAGAAAAAGCTTCAAGTTTCGTAGAATGAGATTGAAAGTGATCACCTTAAAAAATTAACGGAATCAATACCTCGTTTATGTAAGTCGATCATTAAGAAGAAAGGAGCATTTTTTTGAAGAACAGAGCATATAAATCAAATTTTATTTACTTTTAAACTATTTTCAAACTAAATAGACGTACCCCCTATTCCAATGACGATTTTAAAAGATAGGGGAGACCGGGGCTAGTTGGCTACAGTTTTAGTTTTTGAACTCTGTGCATTTCTGTGTGAACTTTTTTGAGGATATCAAATTGCAGTTCAAAAGAATATGAATTTGGCAAGCATGTTGAATGTCAAACATTAGAAAAGAAAAAAAAAATTGTGGTCAAAAAACGGCCTCCAAAAAAGAAAAAAATATGTGCCAACTAGCCCTGTAGCCAACTAGCTTCTAAAACAAATGATTTTTTTAAATTTTTCTCTTCTACTTGAGAATTATTTTTGAACAATTATTTTTATGTTTGCAGTTGAGATATTTTACCACTGACTTTGCTCTTCTACAAATTTATTTCACTACTTATGATGCTATTGCCGTGGATTCATTTTCTGGAAATTAAATACTTGACTTCAGTAAACTTTAATCATCTAACAGCTGTGGAGAGAACGGTGAACTGGGAAAGTAAGCCTCAGTGAACTGGGAAGTAAGCCTTAGTTAGACAGTCTATGGGTTGAACAATGCTGTAGCACTTTTTATTTTAATCAGATTAGCCAATGCGAACGATGCGCTGAAAACCCGACTTAAGACTAGATTCCTTCATGTCTTTTTTTCTGCAAAAATTCCTTTAGTGCATAAAAGAGTTGTATAAATTGATGAATTTGAAATCATTTAATGAATTGTGTTCAAACTGTGGTTGATTTTTTTCAACCAGCATTTTTGCACAGTATCATATGTATGCTTAAAACTCATCGATGTGTAGCTATTTTACATTTTGTTTAAAGACTATGTTTTAGATTTATTTTCAGTCTTCAAGTACATCTAAAACGTAATCATCAAATTTGTATACAACCTCTTTATTTTGTAGATTTGATATTAATGTATCAACAAGATTTTCTCATAAGATGGATAAAGAAGAAATGCAGTAATTCAAGTATTATAAAGTTTGTTTTCAAATAGACATCATTTTTATTACTACAATTTTTTTTTATTTTAGTGCTCTGCACCATGGCACTTTCAGCGCTATATAATAATGGGATCACAATCAACCAAATATCAACCAAAAAATCTTTAGCACAAATTGCTTTATGATGTACTTTTATTGTGTCAATTGGAGTATTGAATCCTTTACAAAGTACAAATAGTTGCACACCTCCATTTAACGGTGCAATACCTTTGTTAACGGTGCGATACAAGTTGTTAATGGTGCAATACCTTTTGTTAACGGTGCAATGTGTTGGATCTAAGTCTTCAAATGTTAATTGAGTACTATCAGTAGATGAACGTGATGTAAAACTCCTTAATTACTTTCCACTACACCATACTGAGCTAGCTAGAGCTCCACCAGGAACATCACAATCAATAGATAGGTATATCCATTTATCTCATATTCCATTTATTTCATCCTCCATCATCATGACCAAATAATCAATTTTTTTTAGCATAAATATTTGCAGTATAGCTTTTAATCAATAATCTATAAATATGTTAACTGCATGATCTGTATCAGAAGCTGGATTTAGATTTATTGAGGATGATAATCTTTGAGAATCTTTGAGTTCCATTGAATTTTAAGTAGTATTTCTTATTATTCTCATCTGTGGGTAAAGTAGACAAAGTAAATTGATTTGGAGTTGTGGATTGTCAAGTATTAAAACCACTAAGAGTTTTATCAAAAAGGGATAAAAGTATCATACGTGTATTAGTATTATACATTTATTCTGATGCTACCTCTTTGGCATTAGGAGCTCTTATTCAAATTGAACCAATCATTGTTGAAGGCGCAACATGGCTGCGTAAGGACAGATCTGAAGTTCACATAAATAAAGCAGAGCTTGACGCCGTATTACGCGGTGTTAACATGGCTTTGGCATGGATGCTCAACAAACTCCAGTTGTTCACAGACAACTATAACTTAGAGGTCAAAGTAATCTTATATCGTCGATGGACAATTTGGCTGATTCAATAACTAGAATACGGTGACTCGTTAACTCGGTCAGTGGATGAGAATGTTAAAACTTAACGACCTTGCGAATTGTGCCGGAATGGCGTTGATGGATAAAGAATCAATTTTGAATGTACACAAGCGGGCTGGACACTTTGTTCGGAAGAAGTTCTCTACTGTAACAAAGGAAGGTGTACAAAAAGTAATTCGGGAGTGCGAACAATGCCACTCAATAGATCCAGCGTGGACGCACGGGAAGTTAGAAGCCAAGAAATATTGGAAGAAATTAGGCATGGATATCACTCATTACAGAGGGAAAAGTTAATTGAGCTTGATCAATTGTAGTCCTTCAAGATTCGCACTATGGTGTCAACTGCCACACTCGCAGGGAAGCATCGCAGTAATTTGACCCTTGTGTTCCATATTTTGCGAAAAAGGAGCACCAGAAGAAATATAACGGGCAATTACAGTTCATTTAGAAGTGAAGAGAATAGAAGATTTCTTGAAGACTGGAAGGTGTGTTTGAAGCTTAGAGATGCTTACTGTCTTTTAGGGAATGGCATCATTGAGAGAAACCAACGAACTGTCAAGAGAGTGGCAAAGTGATCAAATATTTCCATATCGGAGGCTATCTATTGTTAAAAAAGTCTCAATTAACAAAGAGGGAGCGAGTCCGATGAGTAAATTGCATAACTATACTGAAAGGGTAAAAGGATTGGACGGAAAGGCTGAGTCGTCAATGAAATTACCTAAAAACTCACGAATTGGCAAGAATGTGTGGCTGAAGCCACTCGAGGCACGGTGTGTGACAAAAATGGCGTCCAGGCACCATTAATTGGAATGTATCTGAGCAAGCGGTTGAGGTTGACGGGATGTCGCGCCATGTAGAGCACACCAGACTGAGAAGCGCAAAGCAGCAAACTCAAATAAACCATGTGACAGATGTGGAAATTAAGATTGGCAATAATGGTGTAAGATGCGACGAAAGTATGGAAATTACGCCAGCAAGCGAGGACGCGAATCATCTGGATATTGGTGACGAGGTCCGGGAAATCGAAATGCCCCTGCGTAGGAGCAATCGAGAACAATGAATTACGTAAAACGGATGTTTTCCTTAAATTGTTGCAAATATAGTTTGAGGTAATTTGTAAAGTATAAATAGAAGGCGAAATTTTTGTAGAGCAGAGTTTTTAATGAGTAAAGAAGGTTCAAAATTACAACGTTGTGTTCTCTGCGAGAAAGCTACGCGTAGCTTTTGGTAGTTGCATAATTAACATCAACAGGAGTTCCTAAAGTTCCTATTCTATTTATATTCATAAGAAGAGAACCAGTAATTGTACCAGCACTCTTTTTGATAAAAGTTTACATCAAATTAATTTTTGTTAATAGCATCTTGTGTTAGATCTGTTACACTTTGTTTAGTAGAAGCATCTTGTGATCTGTTACACTTTGTTTAGTAGAAGCATCTTGTGATCTGTTACACTTTGTTTAGTAGAAGCATCTTGTGATCTGTTACACTTTGTTTAGTAGAAGCATCTTGTGATCTGTTATCACAGTTTTGTTACACTTTTTTTTTTTAATATTTAATTTGTTACACTTATTTCATTATTTTATTCCTGTTTAACTCTCCAATTTATAGTATCACCATTTTTTTTTTTAACGAAGCTTTCTTTTTTTTCTAAAAGTTTTCGAATGTGAACCTTCACTTGAATTTGTCGTAGACCTCCGAATTTATCAACAGTCATTTTTATTAGTAAAAAATTATAAACCACTGATATATACAATGGCGCTTTAAGCGCCACAAATCTATTTCTATGAGTAAATTTACAACTCTTTCTCCTGCTGTTCTAATAAGATTAAAACTTAAAACATCAACATTAAGAGGTTCTATCGAAAGTGAAAAGAGCATCAGCAGCATGCCATACTTCAACATTCACTATAAGTTCAGCAACTCAACTCACGTTTTAAGCGCTCTGCACCGTGGCTTCATCGGAACTATTAATATATTTCACACCCATTAATATTCTACCTGATTTTATCATCGGATAAGCATTGTCATAATCTTACTTAAAATTGTCAGCAGATAAGAATCTTTCTTATTTTGCTGTTCACAGCATTTAAATAACATAAATCAATAAATTCTAATGGTCGAATATTTTTATGGTTTTTTTTCCACTGAATCTCCCACTGTGAGATTTCCTCTTAAAATTTGTATCTGGATCATCTCGCTCCAGCAGCCAACAAATTGTCTTCTATCATTTAATCGAGAGTTCATGAAATAAAGCTAATGGAAAATCCCATTTTTTCGAAATTTTCAATCATTTTTCTTCAAAGGATCTTCATTATTCAGACTTCTATGGTTTCCTAGGAAATTTCTTAGTAGAAGATTTCTACGGTTCCAAGTCAATTTAATTAAATTTTTTATCGAACTTGGTGGCTTTTATTAATTTTCTTATGCCACAGCTAAAGAAAATCCCATCTTTCCCTATTTTATGCGTGGAAGGGGATAGCAAACATTTTTCTCTAGACCTAAATTTTCTTGCATTTTATATTTCAGAACCAAATTCATTTTTAGAAGGTCAGCGTTTTTTCGATCAATACTGTCCTCTATTCCAACTATCCCACTCGCAGGGATATCAAGCCAGTGTTGCCTTATTGACCAAGTGGCATACTTGTAATTTTCAGATTACCACAAACAGACCAAGCGTAGTGTTCGTAGTTTAGGTCAATACATTTTTCAAATTGCCATAGCACTCTTTTAAAATGTAAGGAGTGACAGGAAGAGAAACCATTCTGCAGGAAGACGGCTTTCAAACTTCGTTTTGAGGAGTTTGTAAACAATCTCCATGGTTTCTATGCTCGTGAAATGTGCGTACGATATGTACGTATGATATTCAATGTTAAACAACTTCACTAAGCCTGGAATGTTTTTGTAATGAACTAAATCTTGATCTGAAAAACGCGGCATAAAAGTCTTTTTCTTTGTCATGATGCTAAGAAAATGACGTACCAGGAGCAAATATACTTCTGTCAGATATTCGAGATCCGAGAAGTTCAGCTAACACCTATTGGCAGGCTTAGACCTCTCGTTTAGTCATTTAATTCTGGCTGTGAAATAGGCTTAGGGTTCGGCACTTGTTTCAAAATCAGTATCAGGTTGAGATATTCTTCAGCGTCACTGCTTAAATCTTCAATTTGTATTGATTTTAAGCATGGAGGTGATGGAGGTGCAATATCAGGATTGCGCTTTTGAAATCTTTTTTAAACAAGTGCACTTAAATGAAGGTTGGTGAGAATTAATTTTTTAAATTTTTATGTTTTTTTAAAAAAATCTGTTTTATTGCGATAAAATCTAAAGACCCAGTTTAAAAATATGGGAACCTTATACCAGCTAAATTTTTAAAAAATCCTTTTGTGGCGTGATACTAATAGGAATGGATTGCACTTTTGAATTGTTGCCAGTAGTTACTTCTTGTTACAACAACGATAAAAGTTTTCGTTATGATCCTGAGATTCTCTTCATGATGATTTTAAGTTGAAGGTGTTATTCTACCTTATAGATCATTTTCATTGTTCCCAAGATTAGCAATATCATCATACAATACATCCCACCAATATATCCCTCTTTAGGTTTGTTGCACAAACTTAAAGTGGGATATATTGCTAATCTTTAAGCCAAAACACATGTTAAAAACGTTATTTAAGAAATTCCATACATTTTTTTATCATGCCAGTCATGTTTTTTTTCATCATACCAGCCATGTTTTGTTACCATGCCAGCACGATCTTACAAAAATATAACAAAAGTTGTCCGGTTAAAAAATTCGCGCGATGACATCTTTTAAATCAACGCTATGAATTACACATATTTACAAATAAAAAAAAAAAATTTTTGTTGATTTTTCTACCTTCATTAACCCTTTTTTTAACAAAATAAATAGAAATTAGACATAAAAAAATAAATTACCACCGATAAGGATCTCGTTAGCAAATGACGTAAAATTTCACTTTTTTTTTTTGTACAATCAAAATATGTCAATAAACTTAATTGTGTGAATTCTAACAAAACAATTATGAGAATTTAAAGCTAATTACAATGACTATAATAAAAAATTTTAATAGCAACAGATCTGAACTTAATGGAATTCTTAATGAGATTTGATAGATATGAGAAAATATTTTTCTCATATCTATCAAAATCAGTCAATAAATGGGAGAGGGGAAAAACTATTGTAGGCCTGTCTAATATGATCAGCTTATAAGATAAAAAATATCAGCAATTAACGAACTATTTTGAATAAGTATTTAAATAATCGCTATTCCTTTGACAAAACATGGCTCGTAATGAGGTTGCGGTTTTCGGTGTTAATGAACCATGTATGTTACACAAAGTCACGTGATATATTATGTTCTTTTAAAAAAACTTTTAAGAATTCGCGAGGTTAGAATTATTTTGTTCTATCTCCAAGTTTAAACGTTGGGAGAAAGTTTTTGATTTTTTTCTTAAAGTAAAAATTATTTAAAATTTTAGCTTTATTTTTTAAAAAGATAATAACTTATGCTTTAGACAATTTATTTTTAAACAAATTATTTAGAAAATAATTTGTAAAATAGAGCGTATTTTAAAAGCAATCGTTACTTACTAAAATTAATAACCCATTTTCTCCCAACTTTTAAAATAGGAGATAGAACAAAATAATTCTAACCTCGCGAATTATCAAAGATATTTCTTGTGACTTGATGAAATTACATGTAAAAGTTAGAAAGGTCATATTTACGTGGATAAAAACTGTTTATAAAATTTATATATTTTATTTAAGTTGTGCGAGCGCATAGTAAGGAACAAAAAAAAAAAAGTATTTCCTCAAAACCTTTTTAAAAATTTGAAATACATTTGAGTTTAATGGCTCGGTATGATATGTTAAAATGGCTAAAAGTAAAGGCATCATCGAATTTTTGCATTTTAGGCGTTTGCAATCAAATTAAACTAATGTAAGTTTTTAAAAATTCAATTTGGTGGTGTTTACATCAGGATATTTTTTTATATTGGTTATGTAAAAATGATGATGAATTATTGCAGGGTTCATTATCAGGATATTTCTTCTTCTTTTTAAGATTTGGATCGGGACTAATAGTGCAACTTTTACTAAACTTACTAGATCTCTTGAACAGTGCATCCTATTTCCTTTTTTTTTTTGCTATTAAACCCGTATCTTAACCGCTTAAAGTCTTATTCAACTTTTTTAAAATACTACTCGACTAACCCCGACAAGAGTTGGTAAAACAATTTAGACTATGCAAAGAACGTTAAGACTAAGCTTCCAAATATAATCATAAATACAAGTAAAGTTTTAAAATGTTAACACTTATTGCCCGTTGTGCTACCCTCCCAAGTCCCCACCTTTTTCTATTAGAAGTTTTTTTCTATTTGCACAGTTTTTGAGATATTTTAGCTCAATGTGCCCCGCCCTTCAATATAAGGAAGATTCACGAACTTTTTAGAATATTTTTCAGAATCAATTTTTAAAGCACTAAAAAACTATATTCATGGAATATTAATAAAATAAAATTTGAAAATAAATGCTTTTCCCACCTTTACATTCAATTAGGTCTCCTTTTTTTGATCACTGCCTCAACCCTAGGAAAGATCAGCAGGTGCTGATTATTTATCCCTTGACATTGAGTTCCAAGCATGGGTAATTGATGACTTTAATCACTTGACACTTAAGTGGGCCTTTTTGTCCTGAAGATATTGTTAGATTTTTCTGGATCCATGACAGGGTGCATTGTCCTGTTGAAAGATGTAATTGTTTTCTGGGAACGTCTTCTTTAGCCATGGCTCCACATAATGTTTTAACAAGCTAATATATACATCAGTGGTAACTTTTTCTTTCTCTTTGATGTAGGTTGGTGGACATTTTTCTCCATTAGAACCGAGAATACCTAGCATCATGACGGATTTAGGGTGCTTGGTGTAATACAGGTGGTGCTCTGTCACCCTTCTGCACAATGAACCTGTCATTTCACTTATTGATCACACAGTCAGCACTAAAAAGTTTTTCATCTGAGAAAGTTTTAACTGTTGACGAAGCATGGCTTTTCAGCTGATTCAGAAGTTTATTAGATTGCTCCAATCTCAAAGTTTGTTTAGCCATTCTGTCAAAAGTTGACATGTATGTTATGCCACGCTGACATTTTCAAGTGTTTTTAGAGTTCTTCTGACTGTCCTCTCATCAACATTGAACAGTTTTGCTATCTTTCTAATGGATATAGTAGAATTCTTCTCAACATGCTTTTTAAGCTTTTCAGTGAACTTTTTATCAACTTTTTTGTTCACTAGAGAGGGCATTTGGGCTTTCTTAGCACAGCCACGTTTTTTCACTTTGTAAAATGTAGTTTTAGAAATATGAACCACCGTTGTAAAAATTTTAAAATATTTTTTATTCACAATTTTGTTCAAATCTAAGACGTTTATTGTTGAACCGAAAAAAAAAAAATTTCAGATGTTTTTTATTTACATCACGAAACCTAGCCAAAAATTAATTCGCGAATCGCAGCCGCACCCTGTATAAACGTTTTTTGGAAGTCTTTTTTTACTTCCAATGACTTAAGCATTTTAATTTACTTTGAACTACGCCTATAGATTAGCTACCAATGCCAGTTTCTTTTCGTCTGCAAAGAAAATACTTTTTTAATGTCACGTCCATTTCTTTCGTGCAGGATGAGGGAATCTTAGTTGAAGAGTAAATTTCCAGAACAAATTGTAAGAACGGCAAAATTTTTTAAAGAACTTTTTATACAAAGAAAAGAAAAAAGGTTGAAAGAAGAAGACGTCGTTTTTATTTACATCATCCTCCGTTGGTTTTGCACGTTTTTGAATGATTTTTCCAATCAGCAAGCTACGAATTTGAAAAACCAAATAAGTTAGAAAAAACTTAGCAACTAATGTTGTTCTAATACAAAACAAAAACAAAGTGTTTGGTGCACACAAAAACCTAATTTTCTTATTAGTAAGACACAGAGTAAACAAGAATATTATACCTGACATTTTTGGCTGCAATACCACGCTTCTCGACATGCCGAGCAAATGAATTGTGATTCATTTTTACAGAGGTGGCAAAATCGCTTGTCTTGTTTTTTAACATTTTTAGGAGAAGTAAATGAGCTCACATTAGAAGATCTATTTATTGGTGAAGAGGTTGGCAAAATCTCAGCTTGCTTGAAGCAATTTCTGTTGGAAGATTGTAAAAAGGTTGAATCGTGGTGTGACGATGCGCTAAAGTCGCTGCTTCTAAATAATTGGTTTTCATACGATTCGTTTCTATAGGGAATATTTTTTTTCTTTGTTTGATCTGAACTCAAATCTTCTTGAGAAAAGCGTTTTAAACTCCTAACATCATCAGAAATATAGGCTCGATTATCTCTAGAACTTTTTTCTAACCACGAAGACAAGGCATTGCTTGTTCTGCAAAGTTCTCTTTGACGCAACTGATTTCCGTTCGTATCCAAGCCTCCTAAGTTTTGTGACATATTAAAGAGATTCTCTGATGCATTAATTTGCATAAGCGCTGGATGAAGAGCTGCTGATCTCGTTTGAATGTTGTTTAACTCTTTTTGCCTCATTTCCGCGATAGTTAAAGCTGTAATCTCCCTCTCGCTTAAGTGGTTATTGCAGTTTTTCATAATTTCATTTCTTGCTCGAAGTTCATTTAAAGGAAAATTACTCACTGGGGAATCCCCATTGAAGAACATAGGATTACTTCGAACATAGCCCGGATGCATTTGATTATTTAATATAACCGGATTTTTCATAATGACTGGACTACTCAGATTCCCTAGGCTTCCTGTCGATAAACCATTAAGTTGACTGTTTGCGGCAAACATTAAGTTTTCAATGTGCATATTTTGCGGCATGATGGGATTCATGGCATGGACACTTTTACGAAGATTAATTAACTCTTTTAAACGCACTGCTTCTGCTAACTGCAATTGATTCTCCATCTCCAGGATTGCATGATTTTTAGCAAGCACACTTTGTACCAAACTGCTTTGCGGTGTCAATAGCATCTGCTGTTGATGCTTAAGTTTTGCAATTTCTTTATCGTACATGGCTAGTCTTTGTTCAAGCAGTGCTTCTTGATATCTATGATTCATAAAATTATTACTATCCAAATTCGAAGGAGAACTGGTGATAGGCGAGCAAAGCAATTGAGAAACAGATTGGTTAAGGAGCTGAGGGTTTGATAACAATGTTTTGTTTAAATCACGATGAGCAATGTTATAGGCGCTCTCCTTCGGAGATAATCCACTTGATTGGTGACAGTTATCTGGTATATTGCCATGCTGTGATGGCAATGTTAGCGACGATTTCAAACTGTCAGAGCTTGGTCTGCTGAGTGATTCGTATTTTGGCATAACAAATGGAGCTATACTAGTTTTGCCTCGATGAATTTCGTTATACTTATCTTGGTGAAGTTTAAAATCAAATTTATCTGGAGGATGATAAAGATCGGACGAAGGCTCCTTAAATTCGTCAATTTTTTTTATTCCATTAGCGCTTGTATTTTCTTGAAAGTTGTTTGAGGACGTATTTTGAATGAGTATTTTGGGTTTAAACACGTCACAACGTTCTAAAAGTTGTCCGTCACAGCTATTTAAAGAAGATTCGCGGCTTTCAAATGTGGAAGAACAACCTTCGCTAAAGTTCTTTTGAGCTGGAGGACTTTGATGCGAAGGTTCTGAAAAACATTTTTGAGATTCTGCCATTGGCTCTTCTTTTATCAATATCGAAAATTTTCTATCATCATTAAGATTGTCGTGGTTACCATTTTTCTTTAACTGTTGAACCAACCAACTTGATTTCGTATTTTTTTCACTGTTATTGGTTGAAAAACTTGTTTTATTGTTTTCAGGGCCATCATCTACTTTTAAAGAGAACGGAGGCACTTGGGCCGTCATTTTTGGTGAATACGTTTGTAGGCGAGTAGAAGATGATGAGAACGGCTGAACTTGCGCAGTCATTTTTGTAGGTAGGTCTCTCTGAGGTTCAGTTAATTTTAACAAATCTGAGTGTTTACACTGTTTTATAGACTCATCTGCATAATTAAACTCAAACGAAGCGTTATTATTTACCATATCGTGGTGACTACAATGTAATGGAATCAAATGATCTTTAGGAAAACGATCTTTTAAAATTTCGTCCAGCTTTGAACATCTTTTTTGCTTTTGGAAATCTTCGAACGGTGATGTGTAAACAAAACTTCTAGCACTGTTTTCAATTTCTGTTTTTATGGAGACTTTCTCAGTTAATTTCTCGTTTTCGTTTTTGTTTAATAAAACATCGTTCCTATCGATATCTTTCGTGTCGTTTTTTTCTTTATCGATCTTCGGCTGAGAAATAAACCGATATAATACTTAATAATTCTTTTTAAAGTTACATTTAACATTAAAAAAATATCAAACACTTTTGGATTGTAGTGTGGTATACTTGATTTGTTTTTGTTTTGTCTTTTTCGTGTAGTCAGCGTTTCATATTTTTGATTATGTAGTTATGTAATTATGCACGAAAATTTCACGTTAATACTAAAGAAAAAGGAATGAAAAAAGAAGAGAAAAACAGATGAAAAGATTGAAAGATGTTATAACATTTTCAACTGAACAAAAACTTTTTTAAAAGTGTAATTAGTTGAAACTCGAATGCTTACTGCGTCGTTTGACTCGGTCATCCCTTCAACGGGGTTACTTTCAACAAACGGATTCGATTGGATGTAAGGATTCTTCAAATTCCGTTCGCAAAAGTCACACTCCCAGGGGATATCAGGAGACAATACTCTTGAGCTGATTTTCGGCTTGTGGCACTTTTGGTGAAAACCTTTAGAAGTAGGTAATTAGTTTTTATCAGAACTTCCATATATTATTTCTATAATTCTAAAAAGATACAAGAAAAAAAAATTATGCCTAAGGCACGCTTATTACAAAGCGAAGCTGCTTTACACTTAAAATGACGGTTGTTTGCTGTGCTAAATAACGTGAATCTGTTCATTTTACAAGTTTAGCATAATCGATTGAATTTGCGATTCGTTCTTACTTCAATACATTCAATGAAAAATGAGCGAAAAAACTGTAATTAATGTATAAAGAGCGCGATATAAAACGAGAGACTAATGAATATAGAACTAATGGCACCCATAAATAAATCAACTTATTCTAAAACGTTTGGTGTTTATTTTAAATAATTCGCTTTGAAACCATGGAAAGTTGAATATAATAAAATTATATCAGACGTGGTATTGGCTGCGTCCTTGTAATAAAGTTTTATTTAAGAAACAACGTTTACATACATTACAACAAGCTTTTAAAGCAATAATGACGAAAAAAATGTCCGTCACCTATAACAACGACTACAACATAACGACGTCCGTCACCTATAAATACAAGTTAAACAGTCATTAAACCGGAAATTAAAGATTAAAATTGCGATTTTGACGAAACTGACGTTTTAATCAGCAACTTCGATTTTGCGTACGACGCGCAAAGAAAAAACCTTGATTCTTTTATTTGGTTTATATAGCTGTGTTTGTTGTAAATTCAAACGCTTTGTGCCTGAGCAAATACACTATTTCCAACATACTAACTCCTCTCTCTGTAAGTAAATAAGAAGGACGTTGTATTTATCAGTTTATTTTTCATCAGTTCTACTCTAAAACTATTTAATTCAACGTCGTTTGAAATTTTAGCTAACTGCATTCCGAAGCAATTTCATGACAACAAAATTCAATTTTGATATTCTGAAATTCACATACCTATAGAACATTTATCGCACAGCACTATCTCGTCGTCAGAATCTGCGTTGTCTTCTTTACAAACAATGCAAATAATTTCAGATGTTGTTTCGTTGACTAAATATAAAATTTTCAGCTTTGAAAAAGTTAAGAAAATTTAAAATGAAAAAAAAACGTGTAGGGACTCAGAGAAACTTGTGCAATACCGCTAAAAATATTGGTAAAAGGTTGATTTTCTTTTGAACCATCGTCAAAGAGCAGCATGGCCGTTTTTTTTGGATAATTTATTGACATTATTTTTGCATAGTAAACGTCATTTCCAAATTTCGTCAACACGACGTCATTTGTTTTAAAAGTGAAATCCTTTGACGGGCTTTCGTGCATTTTTAACACCTAAAGGTAAATATGAATATTTTATCATGCTTTAAACAAAGGAAATATTCTTTTAAAGAGATCTAGGAACAGGGCCCTAATCTTGTTTATAAAATATATTTTCGTTCCCTCTTGTAACAAGGAGATAACTAAGCCAATTAACTAACTTTGCTTAGACTTAAATTCGCATTTGAGATTTTTAAATTAACAATTAAACGAAGAAACTCTTCTGAAGTGAAGTATCATCATTATAAATTAGACAAAAAAAAAACAAAAAAAAAAAACAGTTATGTTAATAGAAGCATTGATAATGTTAATAAAAATATTAATAAATATTATGAACGCGTAAATGCATCTTCCAGTTTTCTAAATGGAAAAGCGAGGCAAATAAATTTAAACTAACCCGACTCTTTTAAAAGTTCGCATTGAAAAAATTGCGGCATAAAAAGTCTTTTTCCTCTTAGACACGCGGTAATTGCAGTTCGCAAAAATCGATTTGCCAATAACAATATGCCTTACGATCTGAATAGTTAAAACGTAAGGTATACTGAAGTAGATGCAAATGATGTACATAGAATTAACAAGTTTCCAAATAATAAGTGAATATTATTTTAATCGCAACAATATTTATTTTTTATCGTTTGTTTAGTTTCAGACATAGAATGTTGACCTGATGCGTTAAGACGTGAGAAATATATAAAATTAAGCAATTATTTTTAATTCATATAGATACTAAACGAATGAAATTTATACGAAAACAGTTCAATTAAATAACCATGTCAGCTTAATTTATTTATATGGATATATTTATAACATTTAAATACATAAAAACTTTTCTTTTTTTTTAAAAAAAAAGTACCTTTCCATCACTCTTCGAGTTTTTGGAAACTTATTAAAAGCAAACAAAAAAAACAAACAACCATTGAAATAAGATTTGTTTGTTGCGCGTGGTTTTAGAGTTAAACTACCATTTTAAAATCTAAAAATTTCATAAAAAATTTATAAAACTCCAACACGTCACACAACAAGGGAGACGTTCGATGAAAACCCTGCGACTTATTTTTAAAACTCCCGCTAGTTTTCGTTTTGAACGATATTGATACACGGTCTTTCATAAATGCTCACACACTTACGCATTTCACTTCGGTTAAAAGCACTGATGCGTTTTGTCAGCCGATTTTGTAGACAGTTAACCATGAAGCACCAGTGAGGGCGCGGGTATTTCAAGATAGAGCATGCTCAAGAGGACAAATATTTAACCCGCTCTTAAGTAGTTAAACTAGTTATTTGCGGAATGATAAAAATCTTAGAGAATAAGCGAATCATTTTATGCCCATCTAATCTTTTAAATCCCAGTCTTTACAATGTGCATTTTGCGTTTTGCGTTTTTTTTTTTAAAAAACATTTTTTTTCTTCTTAATTTTTCCCGCCGAGAGAATTTGACTCAACTATTTATAACCTAAAGACAGAGTTCTATTCTGCTATTTAAAAAAATTTTTTTTTTCCTTTTTTCGAAATCGTCGGTCTTTTTTAAGTATTTTTTAATTAAATTACAAAAGGCTACAGTATTTATGTTATCTATATATATTAATATTTACACAGCCTGACTTTTGGAATCGCATTTTTAATACGCATTTTAAAGTTGAGTTTACACTTAAAGTAAACATCATTCAAGTATTCCATAAAACGAATCTCAAAGTTTCAGCTTGCAATGGTTCCTTTTTACTCGAACCATTTTTATTTCCATCTTTTTAATTTCAAAGAAATTCCAAGTTATTAGCAACAGAAGATCTACGAACTATCTCTTTCCAGGAAAACATTTAAAAATCGACTTTACGCAAAGGGCAAAGGGGTTGTCTTGACTCCATAGAAGTTAAAGGTATGGAATACGTATAAAACCGTATAAAAAATTGAACTAAAAATTTTCATAACATTATTGCAAAAGAACGCGATTTGTCAGAGCTTCGGATAATTAAACGTGTTAAGGAACTCAATTTCTCTTGATAACCATAGCAACAAAATTGCCATAGCAGCAAGATTAATCAACAAAATAATCAAAGAAGCTTTAACGCTTCTAATTGCTCCTAATATTTGCTGTTGCTTTTAAAACCGTGAAATGTTCTGTTTAATTTTTCTTATTTGTTAATTGCTTCGGATTAAAAATCAATAACCAATCGAGCACTAGTTAGGTTTTAATTTTTAATTTTTTATCCAGCGCGAGATGCCACCTGAGCTTATATCATACGTAATAACTATTGATCGCTAACTAATTATTGATTGCGAACTAATTATCGAATGCAAATTATTGATCGTGAACTAATTATCAAGCGCGAATTAATTACTAATTGCGATTTATAATTTTTTTGGAAACTTTATAACAATTTTTACATTAAAGTAAAAAAAAAACTTCTCCCTTATTTTTGCAATTATTATGATATTGCTTAAATATATGAATTACGGTGGGTGGATGTAAAGTTAATAAAGATCTATTTGTTTTTGAGGAGGACGGCGATATCCTAGACTTGTCGCTACGTTTGTTGTTGTTGTTGTTGTTGTAGTTTCTTATCTTAAAAATCAAAGTTAATGTTCCTATTATTGGTTAAACTCGAAATTTTCTTTTAAATTTTTTTCGCTTTGAAAGATGATAAGGCTGTTTTTCAAGTTTCTTTGGCCAGTGCGATTACTCTTATCATCTGGAGATGATATTTGTTCGCGTAAATAACAATTAAATATAAAACGGTTGGCTGCATCATACGAATTTTTATACCTTTAAAGTTTCAAATTATTTTTTTTTTTTACTTTAAATCTTTGATAAAAAAAAAAAAAAAAAAAAAATTTACAACTTGATGTATAATTAGTTTTATAAATTTTTAAGTTAAAATTTGATTTTCTCCTTTTTATTAGATTTTCTATTTTTCTATTTTTTTCTTTTTCTATTTTTTTATTTTTTTATTTATTTATTTTACGTTTTTTTTTTATTTGATACCAAAAACTCATCTTACTTTTAAACTTAGTATACTTTTGGTTATTGTTCATTACTAATGCTTGAGTTCAAAAAATGTTTCATGCCATTTTCTCTGAAAGTCAATATACAATGGAAAATAGGGAATAAGAAATCTGATTATATTTTTAAAACTCAATTCCACCTTTAACATAATTTTGGAAATTTGAATGGTCAGCTCTAAAATTTCCACAACCGCCATCTTCTTTTTTTTTGGCCATCTTTGTTATGCATGCCTATAATGTTTTACTAAAATCTAGCTGTTTAAAGAAAATGTTTCAAGAAATACAAAAGATTACAGTAAGATATCAAAATTCATTAGGAGAATGTCTTTTCTACATTCAGTGGGGGATTATTAAATAGACTAAGTAGGCTGAGGCCCTCAACCCTTGGGCCTCATAGCCTTAACTAACCAAAATAAAAGTTATATCAAATTGCCCTGTTTTTTTAAGAATAAATAAAATGTAGATGGCGCACTGAAGTCGTCTGGGTATTTTTACATTTAAGATGTGTGGTGTACGACATTTATAAAAATGGCTTTGTTCACGATACAATGCATTCAAGTTGTTGAATTATTTTATGAAAATTAGAGACCGCCGATTCGTTACTGTTTATCGGTTTGCGGATTGTGCACCGAATTATCTATGCTAAACGGTTCAAACTACTTACGGATTGATTTGATCCGAAAATAATTTATCGGAAAATAATTCGTTAAAATTTTTTCGGATTATTTTTTCGGATCGCAATCCGATTCGATACTTTCGGATCGGATTGCAATTCGAAAAATTTTTTTCGAATTGGAATCCGAACCGATATTATTTTTACGGATTTATACGGATTCAGAATAAAAAAAGCTTTCGAATTAAAATTCATTTTTATTTATTTATAATATTCAAATATACAATGAAACGAAATGATTTCCTTGTTAAGAAATAAAAAAAAGTCAAAATCACACTGAAAGTTAATCATTTTCCAAATTCATTTCCTGGCCACACAATGTCTTGAATTTTACTGAGTTGCTTAGTGTTTTCTTTCATATATACCAACATCTCAACCTTTGAGATTGAAAGATTGGTTCTTCTAGAGCTGTATATATTCCCTGCTGTTGAGAAAACTCTTTCAGATGTTGATGATGCAGCAGGTATACAGAGGTTTTTTCTGGCCAGCCTTGACATTATTGGGTAAATATACTGGTTTTGTTTCCAGAATTCCAGTACATTTGTATTTGCTGGAACTGGTTTTGAATTCAAATACCCCTCAATTTCAGTAGAAATGGCTTTCTTGGTGCTTGTTTCACCTCCAGGATTAATGTAACCTGCACCAAACACTTTCTTCCTCAGTTGTTCAGTGAAATCAAAGTCGTCATCATCTTCATCATCCAACATTGAAGGGGAAGGAGTGCTTTGGCTAGCCAAAATTTCTTTTTTTGACAGTTCTTCCATAGCTTTTTTTACTGCAGTTTTGACTACTTCAAATTTTTCCCCCTCATCCACAAAGCACATGCCCTTGCTGTTAGGATCTAAAAAATGAGCTATAGAGAATTCAATATTCATCAACTCCCCTTCGAATCTTTTGTTTAAATCTTCATTGAAGTAGTGAGCAAGCTCTGATGACACCTCGGTTTTTGGCTTGATCATCTCCCTTGCTAATCTTCCTCTGATGTTGTATAGGCAATTAATAACGGAACAGATGCTAACATTCTTTTCACTGCTGCATTTCTCAGAGAATTCTGAAAAGCCTCTCAGAAGCCGGATGACAGATTGAATAGATTCCACTTCATCATCTGTTGGTAAAAGATCTGTCAACTTACAACCTCCAGAAACAGTAGGGTTCGGATTCTTTAAAGAATGCATCGCCGGAAGAAGATCCACCACAGACTCCATTTGATGGAGGTCAGAGTTCCATCTTGTGGGGCATCTCTGTACTAACTTCGTTCTGGAGTTTTTTAAGGCTTTGGCAGCATTAACTAAAGTCATAGCTTTTTTAGAGGACTGGTTGAAGTGACCTACTAATTTTGTTATTTTGTGGTTGAGAATTGACCATTTTGGACATCTTTTATCATCGACAGCACCACTGACAACTAGATTTAGACGGTGGTCGACACACCAAATTGCACTTTGAACCCCAATTGATTTCCTAACACCTGCTTAGACATTAGCTGCACCGTCGACTGTTATCCAGGTTTTGACTCCAAAATCAAGTTCCAGTTTGTTGATAGATTTATTGAGCTTCTTGGCAATATTGTCGGCAGTATGTTGTTCGGGGAAGTAGGACATTTCTACCAAGAAGCGCTTTAATTGGAACTTTGAATCTATATAGTGGAGTGTAAGGCTCATGAAAGACAAATTGGTGTGATCAGTGGTCCACACGTCGGATGTAAAGGCCACTCCATCAAGATTTGACTTGTCTGAATTGAAAATGTTTTTTACTTGTTCCTTGATGAATTTAAAAAGGAGAGGAATGTATTTTGTAGATATATTCTTTGCTGTAATGGCTCTGAATTGACCGTTGGTTGCAGTTCTCATCATCCGGGTGAATGCGTCAGTTTCTACAATAGAAAATGGTTGAGTGTCCTCAATCACCCATTTAGTAATGTCAACAACAGTTCTTATTTGATTGATGTCAGTAACTTCCCATTCAGGTTTGGTAGCCTGTTTTCTGCCTTGCAGTGTCTGTGTGTTGGAAGTGCCACAAGTTCCACTTGGTCCAGGCTGTGGCGATACTGGTGTATCTTTTTGTGTCTGTGGACATCTCCTCTTTTTTCCTCTTTCTTGTGTTTGTTCAAAATCTGAGTCTTCAGAGGCAAGCTCATCAAAAATGTCTGGTATTGTTGATTTTTGCTTGTCTTTCCTTTCTAATTGTTTATATAAATTCAAGTGGACTCTTTTCAAATGGTTCCTTAAAGGACTTGTGGTGCTTTTATTGATTAAGTATATTTTGCCACAGGCCTTGCATTTTGCCTTGTTTTCCTCCACATTGTTGAAGAATTCCCAAATATTAGACAGCTTAGGCATCTGAAAAGAAAAAAAAAGTGAAATGAAAAAAAAAAAAAGAAACGAATCGGATTGAGTTTGCCATATCGGATCGGACGAATATTTCGGATTATTTATTGAATTTAAAATCCACAAAAACGGATCAGATTGTTAATAAGGATTACTTTTCGGATTAAAAATTCGAAAACACGGATCAAATCACATTTTCGATTTACTGACTTTTTATTGAAATATTTGCCTCAATATTTCCTTAATATTTGCCTTAATAAAACGTGATAGTTTTTGATGCATACAAACAGTTTCCGAAAAAGAACTAATTATTTATTAAGTTATTTGAAAATTTTCCTTAATATTCGTCTTAACAATAAATGATATTTTAGAGGCATGCATAAAGTTTTCAATAAAAGAACTAATTATTTGCCTTAATTATTGAAATGAGCGTAACAATTTTTCAAACTAGTTTTTATCTCTATTTCTATTTTTATTTCTGTTAATATTTAAGTAGAAGAAATATTACAATATAAATTTTATCGGACCAATCCACTAATTGAAGCAATCCGCAAAGCGAAATAATTCGCAAAGGAATTCGATCCACAAAAAAAAAAAAAAAAAAAAAACCGCAAAAATTCAGTTTGAAATATTCTTAACTTTTAAATCAAATTAATATAATAATGGCTTACCGTAATAAATGTAGGTGAAGAATAGTAGACTTGATCTGTTGAACGAATTGTTGTATGTTAAGATTTCCAAATAGAACTGATTGAAAATAAAAAAGAAATCCACTATTTATAGGACGCGCACATAATAAAAACGTAATTTTTTTGGACCACACCATTTAATGGTGACGCGAACGGAACGCGATTCGTATAATTCGCTAAACGAATTAAAGTTAAATTGATTTGTAAAAATTTTTCGGATTGATAATCCGAACAGCGAAGTGAATCCGCAAAAACAAAATTCGCTAGTGGTTCGTAAATTAGTTTTCGGATTATTAATCCGAAAAATTTTTACGAACTGACTATTTTAATCCGCAAAATAAGTCGGATTGGCTTTTTGCGGATTTTACGAACCGAATCGGCGGTGCCTAATGAAAATCAATGTTATGTAAAAATTGTTTTTAGAAAATTACGTGATTTTTATAAAAAGTGTCAAACCATTAAAATTTTATTTACCAACAAAGGTTGGTAAATAAAATTTTAATGGTTCGACACTTTTTATAATAATAATAAAAAAAATCTAACGTTATCTTCACTATGATTCTCAATGGTTGTTCATGTCACAATGGAAAAAGCGTTTATAGCTCATTACCAGGAAACGGTGTTATAAACCATATTACTTACGTCATTAACGGTCAGGTCGTGTTTCCGTAATATTTCCGTTCATACTTCGGCATTTCTCAGTAAACTGCTGTAATAAATTACAGTGGTATGAAAAATATTAGAATCAACTCCAAATTTTAGTGGTTTAGCTTTATTTTTTAGTTTAGAGTTAAAAGGCAGTTTATTTTTCAATATCATTACTTACTTTGGGGAAGTTAAATAAAAGATATAGAGGTTTTAACCAAAGTTTTTATCAAAGCTTAAGCAACTTTGAGGGAAATTGATCTTGTTTTCTAACTTTTATACAAATATGAAAACATGTTTAAGATGACTATTCTAACTCATTTGATGTATATTTTTAAAGCTTTTATGATTGTGAGACAGTATACTTATGTTAACCAGGATTATGACAATTTGTTTTTGCGTGGTTTACTTGAATTTATTGAATAATTAATTTCATTTTCTCTGAGAAATAATAAGCAACTTCAAGTTACAATGGAGCAACATAATACCAGGGTTTCCAGCAGTTGTAAATGGTGTCATCTCATGCGGTCAGGTTTTATTGCTAGCCGACCAAGGAAAAAGCCGTTGCTAAACAATAAACAAAAGTTCAGGCATCTTCAGTAGGTAAAGGATCATCAGAATTGTACTGCTATTATTTGGAGTAAAGCAAATTGAAGTTGTCTGTTACCTTTTTTTATTTTTTTTTATTTACAATTAGTCTGTTATATCAACTTGAAATATGTAAAGCCCAAAGTTTGTATGTGTATATGTAGGAGTGTTCTTTATAAAATTTCAAAGTTTTAACCCAATCTTCACCAAATTTTGCACACAGGGTTAATTTTTCCCAAGGAAGGTTTTGGGCCAGGTTTGGACCACCCGGACTTCATGTTCAGGGTGCTTATGGCTGGAACTTGGTTCCAGTCCCCTCCGACCACTCCCTGCCCCTAGCGAGCAGGTGATAACGGAATTAATGATTTTAATAGTTTTTACCAACAAAAACCAAAAAATTGTGAATGTGTTTTTATGACGATTTTTGAGTGATATTTTTGGAAAAGTATAAATGAACGAGAAAAGTTGTAAAGACAGGTTTTTGTTTGGAGAGAAGATGATTGTGATTTAAAGATGCGTTTTGTTGCGAAAAAGCTATATTACCACAGGGTAGTTTAGTTCCCAAAAACATGACAACATAGCTACAATTGTATTTCTGATTAATACAGTAAAGCTTTATATCCAAAAGCTGGAAAACCCGGCGCATTGCACCGGGTATTCGAGTTAGTACTTTTGATGGTGGCTAGGTAATTCACCTGATATAAACCCAGTTAAAATTTTGTGGATGATTGTCGAACAGATGTTAGCCCACCATAAGTCAACAAGCTGATTAAGGCACTAATCAACGTGTGGGAACATGACTCTGAAATCAAGGAAATGTGTCCAAAGCTTTTAATTGGTAAGGCAAAACGTGTTGAACAATTAACTAAACCAAAAGGTGCATCAATATAATATTAGATTGGGCAGTAAAATGTACTTAAGAGAAACTTTCTGTAAGAATCAGGCAAGGCTCAATAGTGAACCTCTTCAAAATCATTAATTTTTTTATATGTTGTTGACATTAACATTAGAAGCTCAATTCCAAAATTTTTACAGTAAATATTCATTGGTTCTTTAGATATTAGATGTCAAAGTTTGTCTAAATTTTTAGAAATATTGACTAAATGGTGCCGTAAGCATTTTTAAACTTAAAAAAGTACAAACTAGATACTTTAAATTAGGAATTGCACTTGATTATTGTTTATTGGCTAGTTTAAACTTAAAAATTATAAATTAGATAAAACAAAGACTTTGGTTTGTCTAAATATCATGCATCAAAAGTTCGCAAAAATTTATTTTTAGTCTTTTTGAATCTTCGTTTTCATCTAAAGCCGCGGGAATCCCATAATTTTTTTTTTTAATTATAAATCTTCAACTAGTTAATTAACTTAAAATATAAAAAAAACTATGGGCAAGTAAAGGCTTAATTGCAAAATCCAACTCAAAAATGAAAGTTTAGTCATTTAGCGCATTTTTCGTGACCACATAATGGCTTCTTCAAAATCATTTGTTGCTAATAAGTAATCGCCAGCTTGATTAATTGGAGTCGGGGGACTTATTTTACATAAGATGTTTTCATCAGAATATACAATGCTATCTTTCTGGTTAGGCCATCGATAACAATTTTTTCCAAAAGATACACTTTTCATGCAGTCAACTACAATACCGTCTTCAGTTATCTGAAAATATTAAAACAAATTTAAAAAAATCTATGAATAACATAATGAAACATGATACTTCTATAATAAATAATGATTTAAATTCTAATATTGTTATCAATGCTATTAGCTTTTAACTTTTTAGTTTTTTCATTTACCTCTGCAATAACTCCCGGATACCATTGATTTTTGTGAACAACTGCCACCCAATCATCTTTCTTCAATGTAACAGAAAGTTCAGTTGCAAGTTTATGTATTTCTTCTTGATATTTCTCGGCTTCTTCATCTTCAAATTCATTATTATCATTTTCTTCAATAGTCGGTGCAGTCCATTTTCCAATTCTTAACAGATTACTCCATCTAGAAAACAAAGATCTTATTTGTTGACTTGAAACGAACTCATCCGCGGTAAGAGATTTTCTTATCAGTGTATTAACTTCTTCTGGTGACATCTTCTTAAAATGGCACGGGCTACAGTTTCAATATCACCACTGTCATACTTTATTTTGGAAATACCATAAGAAACGTCTTGTAATAATCCACTTGAGAAGAGAAAATCTAAAAAATGCTCACATTTTGGAATTGAAAGTCTACTTCTTGTAAATAAATTTTTTTGGGGTAGTACAAACTCATTTTGCAAGGACTTCCATTTTCTGGCAAGTTCTATTTTATATTTTGTGCATGTAAATGTGTCGCATAAAAATTGCTTTGTGTATTTATTATGATCAATAAATGCCAAAATTACCAGTTGACTTTTTGCGTCACTGTTGTTATACATTTCCACGAGTTTTTCGATTTCATCTGGAATTTCTGTTTCGGTATTTTCATTACCGTCAAGCACTTTCAAAAACTCTTCCGATTGACCAGGTGCAATGCATTCTGCAAATTTATTTCTCAAGGCCTCTTCCATACGTTTATATTTCCTTCGCATTTGTTGCTTTGTGGATTCATTGATAAGCTCAAGTTTTCTTTTAAACTGGAATTTAATTGGACTGGTCCCAAGACAATCTGTAATAATTTTTCTGATTTCATTTGAAGTATTGAGTTCTTCTTGATTTTGTAAGAACTCATCTGGTAAAAAATCAATATCATATGCTGCTGATGTAGATTCAAGTTCAGTTTCCATGCTTGTTTCTTTTTTCTTTGTCTCGGAATAGTGTTCCTTTCGATGACGATCACATATTATTGAACCAATTGGAAAGTTTGAATTATAACAGGAAGATATTTGAAGTGTCATAGATATTGGTGAGGGTCGCCCTATTATTGCTTTCTTCCCTGTTTGCAGTTTGTGATCAGGGTGCATACATTTTTTTCCTTGTTTCTATCCTATTCCTAATGTGTAGCGATGATATGCACATATTTTCTCTACATTGTTAAATTTTCTGTTTAGTTGATTTTCAATCAGAGATTTTTCGTTCCAATCACAAGCTAACTCATAACTCTTTACCTTAAAACCATTTTTATTATTTTGTTACTATCTTTTTTATTATTCAAAATCTAATTATTAAAGCCTAAATTTAGCATTTACAAGGTATTGTTATAAATCCATTTAAGTAAAAGTTTTTACTAAAATTGAAAAATTACCTTTAGGTTTATAAGATGTGGTTGTATATTTTCAGTGAGTTGGCTTGTTTCAAACTTTTCGTCTACATTTGGACTAGATCGCGTGTAAGGTCTACAATTATTCCATTCAAAGCAGCAACATGTTTCGTAAGAAATATTTTTTCCTGACATTTTCAAAAATGTTTTCGAAAAAAGTCAAAAATATAAACTAACTATACACGCACAAAATATCGGTTGGGTTTACAAAGTGATTTATCAAATAAAGTAATTATACTCAAAATCATACTCAGGAACAATATTCAGAGTAAAAATTATACTCAAAAAACATGATTTGAGCTCCTTCTGTTTCTTACATAAAACATTTATTATTCAAAATAGAAATCATCAATATGAGGTATATGTTATTTTTTAGATACTATTGCAATAACCCATAGGTATTTTTTATAAATAAGATAGGTTAAAGGTCAGTACCCAATTTTTGAAAATCAAATTTTACTGTAAACCCAGGGCTTTAGCCATTATGAGGTAACAAAAAAAGTGCTAATTGACTAAACTTTCATTTTTGAGTTGGATTTTGCGACTAAGCCTTTACTTGCCCATATGTTTTTTTATATTTTAAAGTACTTAACTAGTTGATGATTTATAATTAAAAAAAAAATTATGGGATTCCCGCGGCTTTAGATGAAAACGAAGATTCAAAAAGACTAAAAATAAATTTTTGCGTACTTTTGATGCATGATATTTAGACAAGGAAAAACATTTTATTTACCTGTTTTGTTAATTTTTGGTCTAAAATAGCCAATAAACAATAATCAAGTGAAATTGATATTTGATAGCATATATTTTGTTCTATTTTCAAGTTTCAAAATGCACTTGACTACATTTGGTCAATATTTCTATAAATTTACTCAAACTTTAAAATCCAATATCTAGAGAACCAATGAATGTTTTTAAAAAAAATTTTGGAACTGAGCTTCCAGTATGAATAGCAACAACATATTAAAAAATTAGCAATTTTGAAGAGGGTCACTCTAAAAAAGTTGTATTTTTGCCTGATTCTTACAGAAAGTCTCTCTTAATAATTCGCAACAAAACTCTTATGTGTTTTTTAAATTAATAATTCTAACTTTTTTTCACACCACTGTAATTATAGACGATACTTCGTCTGACTTTTTTTTCAAGTCAGACGAGAAAACTTTGGTTTTTGCGCTAAAGCAATTTTTCATCTACCGGAACAAATAAGTTCCTGCGGCTTTTCTTTGATCTTAATGAAATGTCATAACGTTTCGGGGGGTTAATCATCATCAGCGCCAAAATTTAGTTAATTAAATTATCAGTGCTATTCAGAAACAGTATAACAAAAGAAAAAGATAATTTAAAGTATGCTTTTAAAATAGTTTGTGATTTATTTTTTATTAAATTTTTGAAGGATTACGAAAAAGAAGCTTTAAAAGCTCTTAACAATGGCATATTACCCCCGTCATTAAACCTGCAAAACGTAATTATATTTCGCCATTATTTATTTTTTTAAATAACCAAAGTTTTCTCGCCTGACTTCAAAGTTCGCGGGAAAAAATAGTCATACGAATTATCATCTACTGTAGTCAAGGTTATCAATTTCCCCGCTAAACTTAACGAAAGACAGAAAAAGATTTTTAGCTTTATAAATCAACTCTTCACAAGTCACGAGGGGTGCAAGTTTTTTTTTTTTTAATTATATACTTAATCTCTTAGTGGCAAATTGCATTCGACAAAAAAAAAAATTTACTTTAATAATTCTTTAAAATTAGTAAACTTAAAATTTCAAGTTCACAAAAAAACTTCGTACGAACATTTTTTCGTGACTCACGAATACGCGTCAATTACGTACGTAATTTGGTTTTTAACAAAGATTAAGCCAGAATTATCGCGAAAATGTTCTAATTATTGCTTCAAAAATTCTTACCGTTACATCACAGACTTATCCGAATGTGGTAACTGCTGTGCGTAATTTACACTGACAAGCAGAGTTTGTGAAACAGAAAAATCATTCTCAAAACTCCCTAAGTCGCGTAAAAAATGAAAAAAGTTCCAAAATTGGACAAACCAGCCTTTAACCGGTTTAGCGCATATTCAGCATTAATCAATAAACTGGAAAAAAAAAAGTTCATTTGCAAAACATAATTGATAAATTTGTTAGTGCAAAAAGAAAGTTGCATCATAAGTCAAAATTAAGCGTCTGGAAAATTCGAACCACATAAAAATAATAAGGACTTATTTTTTTTTGCAAAACTTATCTCAAAATCAAAATTACTACGAAAATGGCATTATATTTTTTGTATTTTTAAAGCCTTGAAATCTAACGCTATTTTTAAGTCTTTGAATCTCACTTTATGTTCAACTTGTGGATTCTTTTGAGCTATGAAGATCAGCCTCTCAACATATATAGAATTAAGATTTGACCTGGTCCAAGTAACAACTCAGCCAGCTCCAGAGAACTGTCTCAGATGAGGCTCATGATCCAGGAATGCCAAATATTTTCCTTATAATGGAAGCCAAATTTGGATAGGTACTTGTCAAACTCTTCCACTACTACAAAAAATCAATGACTAAATCTGTTATAGGAGCTGCGAGAAATTATCTCAGCTCTACATCAATTTCAGAAGTTTTTTTCGTCTTAGATTTTGCACCAGGTTCAGCCTGAATCATTATTTGCAAAGTTTGCACAGAAAAGCCAAGATCATCTTCATTTGAAGGGAGTGAGAGTCAACTTCTTCAACTTGGTTGTCTACTTCATCAACACACTTGATGCAGTCTTTATTATTAAGAAGTTTTCCTTTCAAATTAGAAATCTATCTTAGTAGAATAGGTCAAGCATGTGGACAATATTTGATGGTTTACATATTTGGTAGTAAAATTTAATTTTTTAAATTAAAATTGCAAATATGCGACGTCTAAAGGGAATGGCACTATCTGACACTGTGGAATTGTTTTGCGTGAGATCAAGGTTCTCTTTGAAAGGCGTTTCCCAAATTTCAGTGCATAAGTTGTTCTTTACGTCATGAGTGGCATGCCCATACTACCGTGGAGCTAGTTTTGAGGTCATTTTTTGAAAAATCCGTTTGTTCTGCTCGCTGAAGAGGATGAGGATTGTTCTAAAACTGAAGAGGAAGAGGAAAATGCAAAGTATTGTCGTTACCACAATAGTTTGCTTTTTTGACCATCTCAATTTTATGACGATCCTTTTTACTGTTCCGTAATTTTTCTTGTACAATGTCTTGTAAGAAAGTAAATAGTTCTGCAAAGTATACCGAAACGAAATAAACGGAAAAGGGAATACCGAATATTAACTTTGTTAAACTTCAGTTAAACTTTACTTTTAGTATGCGTTGGCGTTTTCCGTTAAAACGAAAAACAACGAATAAAGAAAAAACTTCTATATAAATCAATTTTATTCAAATAATAAATAAGTAAATCAACTTTAAAGTAATTTTTATATTTAGATCTACAAAGTGAAAAAAATTTCCTGAAAAAAATGCCTCACAAATATCATATTATTTTGTTTCAACCGTTCAAGATCTTTGCGCAGAATTGCTTTTCAATTCAATCCGTTAAACTTGTTTTTCAAAATAAAAAACATTTCGGACATGTACATTTTAAAATTTTTGCTTTATTAAACGCATCAAGATTTCTATTTTGATAAACATCTCAAAATATAAACTTTTGTTTTATTAAACGCATCAAGAGTTCTATTTTGATAAACGACAGAAAATTTGATTTACTTTAAAAGATGTAGAAATTTTTGTACTCGTTTTTTAGTCGTTTTTTTGTACTAGTTTTTTAGTTATTAATGAAAAAACCAAAACCTATTGCGTAAAGTATTAAAGTTACCAGACGTTGTCCAGCTTCTCAAAAAAAAATACAACTTCAAATTCTGCTATTCAGTTGGGATGGGATATTTCTCAGGCTTTGCCAAAAATTACAAAGCATGATGGTCAAAATCAGATCCAACAATGATCGATCTGATTTTGACCCTCATGACCATCAAAGGCGCAAGGCTCAACTTCCGCTTCTAGCAGAATGTGCACGCAGATGGCTTTGTGTACCTGCTTAGTCGTCCTCAGAGCATGTTTTTTAGCAGGAGGATATTTTATTTCGTTCAAGAGCAAAAAGATTCAACTAGAAAATGTTAAAAAATTGGTGAATACGCAGTAAAACTATGACAAGGTATCAAGAGACAAGAGGCAAATCGGAACCTTTCATTGATTAAATTACTATTACTGAATCTCATCTGGCCACACTCACCCAGGCACACTTGGAATATCTATCTCTTACATATGATTTTTTGGTTTGTTTTTTTCATTTTTTCATTTTTAACACTAAATATATTTTCAGAAATTTCGAAAAAAAATGTGTTAGAATAATTAAAACCATTTAAAAAAATTTTATTAGGGAGCATTTTGAAAATGATTAATTAAACACTTGTGGTGTTAAGCTGAAAAACAGACTGTTCTCACGACGTCTCGGTAAGCTGAAAAACAGACGTCGTGAGAACAAAATGACGTTTCGGTAAGAAAGGTTCTTGTTACTCTAAAGTTTGTCTTATTCTTTTTAGTCTCAGTTAGAAATTGTTAAAAAGTATTTGTAAAGCATCATTTTTTTTCAACTTGAACCTGAAAAAAGTGTATTTTTAAATTAGTATTGTCTTTTTAATTATTTTTTCAAGTATTTTTTAGCTAGCATTGTTTAAAAGCTGTGAAGAAGTGTTCGGTAAAGTTTTAAAACTAAATTTCGGTAAGAAGTATTCGGCAAAGTATCGCGTAGTTTCGTTTTTAAATATCGGGGATAATTAAGTTTAAGATTTACATTTCCCTCTCACACTTACTCTTTCCTACAAACACACCAGCGGATAACACACAAAAATTGTATACCAGTATTTTGCTTATCAAACTTTTTAATCATGGCAGTCGAAACCGATTTTAAAAGGGAGTAGTGCAGTTTTAATGGCTAGTTGTGGTTGATGTAATGAGAAATTCAATTGAATAAAATATTTTATGCCTAACAATAATCCTAAGCCACGATATGGAAATCAAAAATCAAAGCCGGGTAAAAATTTGATATATTTTGTTTAATCAGTTTCGATGAAATTAAAAAATTGATTAAGAAATATCTAAATAAATTGCATAAATTGCATAAAACTATATTTTAGAACTATATATATATATATACGCAAACTCATTGAGAGAGAAGGGCTTCGAGGATCCAAGAGTTCGAGTAATAAAAAAAAACTTTAAAAAGCTTTTTTGGTATGTACCTCAAATTTATTGTGAAACGCCTACCGTAATTTTAGTCTACAATATTTACAACCGCTCAACAATTGGCGCGTAAATTATCTAAAAACTTAACTTTTATTGTGAACACATTCAGTATTTCTATGGTTACCTGGCAATACTTTGTTTCCCACAAAAAGTTCAAAATGAGTTAAGTATGCAGAAATGTGCAAAATTTGGTGCTGCATCCACCTTAAAAATCTTGTAAGCCAGAGACCTCTACAAATCAAAAAATAAATAAATAAAAAACTTCCTAACGTAAATTATTGCGAATTTGAAACAGTTTTTTTACTCTCCTTTATGCAATCATCAGGAATAATAATCTGGATAATGGTCTTTAAGTGTAGACGTACCAGTTGATGACGATCCCAACGTGCTATATTTTGCAGTTTATATTTTTCCGATATTGCGTTGTCTTTAAGGAAAAACTGGAGGTTGAAACCATAAAAGTTTTAATTAAATATTGGTTCTTATAAACATCTATACCAATTCATTTTTCATCAGAATCATTTTTCTTGAGTTTTACTTTTTCCAAATGTTTTGTACTAAATATTTTTGAATGTGTTGATGGCAGTTTCTAATAATATATATTTAAAAGTTTAAACAGAGTAGTAAATATAAAATTAGATAGAGAATGTACTCAAGTTAATATCCAGTTTTCTTAAATGTAAGTTTTTATTTCAGGATGCAACAAGAAAATAGAGATCAAAATTTTTTGGAATGTTTGGAAAATGAGTTTCAAAATGCAAAGGATCTCTTAACTCAAATCAAGAACAGTAGAAATGAAAACTTCTTACATATGAAAGGTTTCTGTTAATTAGTTTATAAATGGATTATATGTTCTTAAATGTGTTAAAAGACCAGTGTATACATAGACATGCATTAGTTTAAGCACATGCTTTGACTATGAGTTGTTAACATACATAAGTTGACCAAAAGCAGAATTTCAGTTAAGTAATTCTCTAAGTATCTCTGAGCATGAATTTTTTTAATGCTTGGAATTTTTATTTAACATTTTTCACATAATAGAGTTTCATATAATAGAGTTTCACATAATAGAGTTTCATACAAACTTACACAGGCCATTAAAGATGTCCTAAATAGTTTTGATGGATCCTCAGAAAAATGTATTTCATATTCTATTTAAAAAAACAACAAGATCTCAGCTCAAAATCTCAAATGGTTTATTAAATATTTAATTTTTAGTTTTAGCCTATTTTCCTAAAAGTTAAAAAAATATTTAAAATTTTTTTGTTAGTTACAAAAGAAAAAATAATTACAATGCTTTTTTTTAGTAAATTTATTCCATAAAAGCTTGAACATGTGTTGGAGTTATCATGAAAACTTTTCTGCGCATTTTTCATCTCAATTTCTTGATGGGATTTAAATCAGGTGACTGTGGAGGCTGTATTGTAATTTTGAAGGCTTTTTAGGTATTTTGGTTTTCAAGTAATATGTGCAATTATCAATATATCTAATACCAGATGTTATGCATGATTAACTAAAATATTGAGATGTAAAATTTTATCCATTGTTGATGTTATTTTTACTGAATCTCTGGCCTTTCCTTCAAAGCCACACCAAGTTGTTGCATAACATCCAGCATGCCTTACCGTATAGTTTAAATATTTATTATTCACACATTCCTTGACCTTTCTTTGAATATATTGATGCCTTTTAGTACCAAATAACTCAAACTCTGACTCATCTATACAAAGCGCTGTTTGATTTATGCATTCTTTTATTATAGAATTTTTTTTATAAGTATAACCTTTAGATAGAATTTGAATTTTACCACATAATTCTATTGAATATTCAATTTTTTGTTGTTGTTGTTTTTGTATACTATAGGTAGTAATGCTGCAGTAAAGAAAGTGCCAAATTAAAAGTAAAATTTAAGAAATGAATAAATCAACTAAAATACTTACCAAAACTTAATACAAAGTTAAAAAGCTAAAAAAAATCAGTGAATTAATGTTTCAATTTGCAGTAAATACAACACTTTTTTTTTTTTTCAAACAAAATATATAAAAACAAATGAATAAAATTATTGATATAATTTGTATTATAATTTGTATATAATTATTGATTTTACTTTCTGAATGTTTGTTGAAGTAATATTTTTAAAGTTATATTTAGCTATATTTTTAAAATATAGCTAAAACATATATTTGGATACATTCTGAAAATAAAATAAAATAATATTGAATTGATCAAAAACTTTTGCATGCTAGTGTAAGTCACACAGTAATGAACTGTGTGTCCAGGTCAAATAACTGAATGCAAGATAAAATACCTGTTATAAAGTGATCAAGTAACCATATCACAAGCTATTTTTAAATTTTGGTTGATAAGTATGAAAGTTGATTTAAATAATGAAATAGTAGATAGATAGGGTTTACACTTTTGAAGTTTAAAAAAAAAAGAAGAAAATTGAAGGAAATTGTGCTTTATTTAAGCAATTTAATTGTGCTGAACAAATTATGTAAAGTGAATATGGATATAGTTTCCTTGAGATCTTGTAAATATAGTTTGAGCGGTTTTTTATGAGAGTATTTAAGGTATTTTTGTAATGAGTAAATTGATTGTGAAACTTATGTAGAGAGAGTTTTTTTAGGAGAAGAGAAAATGTAGAGTTGCAATGTTGTGTTTGCTGCAAGAACACTAGAACTTAATGTAAAAAATTTAATACAGCTGAATGAGTGAATTAGTAGTACTAAGTAATGTATCAAAAGTTTTTTTAAAGTATAGGTTTTTAACTTTATGATTTTTTTCATAATTAATTATTGAAATGACCTTAAATGCAAATCTTTGTAATTAACAAACTATCAATTAAAATCCTGAATATCTCATCAACTAATGACACTCTAAGCTGAAATTTTCTGTGTCCATTTCTGATAGCTTGATTAGTTAATACATAGTTATTGTAGCAACAATGTAGTTTCATATAAATATGTTACTTAAAAGGATTTTTTTTTTTTTAACCTGAAGAAAGAATTGATCAGCTACAAAGCAAAATCAAAAAGTATTTAAAGGAAACTGAAGAATTATCTCATGGTGAGTTATTTATTTAATGATTATTTGTAGATGTTTCAATTAAGAGAACTAAATTATCCTAGATATGATTTTGTGATTTTAGTTATTTTTGCAAAATCTAATAAAAAACTGACAGTTAAATCATCATCTGGGGTAATAAAAAAGCAATATACAATCTGCTTATGTTTGAAATAATTTTTCTATTCTCTGATTAACAATCATCCAGTAGTTCATAATAGTTTTGATTCTCATTTTCTCTAATTGTGATCATTCACTGTAAATAATGAGAAGAAAACTCAAAAAGTTTCATTTTGTACCTTGATCAAACTTTGTTTATTGGATTGTCCTGTTCATCTTTATTTGGTAAATTTATCCAACTTTTTGGAATATATCTCTATAAATTTATTTTCTAATATCATTTAAAGTGAATTTTATCAACTCTTAATACAATCAATTTGCAAATGAGTTTTCTTAAATTTTTCTATTCTAGGTAAAAGTAGTCTAATATATTTTGCTATTACAAATCTTCTTAAAACCACTGCTTACTAAATTTAAATAATCTTTTTTATTCAAATTTAAAATATGAGCATGGTTGTGCATGATTGTAAACCAACACAAAAATTACATTATATAAATAATCAAAATGTTTCTGACCTCAACACTTAAAAGTGAAATTGTATCCATAAATCATCAATAACATGCCCAGTAATTACCACAAAACCTTTTTTAGTATTGTTTTATGTCTACATGTCAGCTGTGATTGCATTTGACTCTTGTGCTAGGCAAACATTTTATAACTCTTAATGTTTTTATCATTCTAAATATTTTAAATAGAGCGTTTCTTGGGATTATATTGACTAATGATCTTCAATCATATTAATTGAATCGATGTATACAAAAATGTTCTAAGTCATAAAAACTATTTAATGACTTAGAACGTTTTTGTATACATTGATTCAATTATCATGTTAAGTGAGTAGTCATGTAAAAAAATAATTAAACTGTTTATATTAATGATAAAACAATTTAATTATAGTATTTTTTAAAAAAGGGTATTAACAAGCTTAAGTCAAGAATTGGTTTTCCGGTTTACCATTAGACATAACATTAAATATATTATAGACAGACATAAAATAAATTATAGACAGACATAAAATAAATTAGTATATTAGTATTATGTTAACATTTTTCACTGCTATTAAAAGTAAACATAAATTTCTTATTAACCTTTAGACTATTTTTCTTACATTACAGTTAAGTTAAGATAGTTTTGGAAATCAAATTTAAAGATCTGCTTCCCTCATTGCTGCACACTTAATACTCTTTTTAATACATTCTCACAAAGTAAGCATTGCTCTAAAACTATTGTTTGGGTGTCTGTTTTAAACATCCTCAATGTCAGTAACAAAAGAAAATATGATATGAAACAAAAGAAAATATGATAAAGGAAAAGTTGTTTGTTAGACTTTTCTTATTGTTGTAACTGCAACACCTGGAACTTTCTAGATCTTTCTAGACCATTTTTCACACCCACTATAGATTTGCTAGAATGGAAATTTGTTACCCTGGAAAATTTGGTTTAGCGGATTCAAAACTAAAGCAACTTTCAAGTTTTTTCAAGTACGCAGTTTATTTCCCAAAAAAAAAAATTTTCTCAAAAAAGATTTCATAACACTCTTAGGTAAAAAAAATAATAGACTTGTCAGTTTTTATTCTTTTTTTTTAATTTTTGTAGGCAATGTAAATGACCATCCATCTATAGTTGAGCTCACTAAAGAAATTGAAGAATTGGCAATTATTTTTCAAAAAACTACTGAAGAAAAGAGCAAAGAAGAAAAAAATGTGCACGATAAAGAAAACTGCAATAAAAAGTTATCTCAAGGTTAAAAATGATGACTTATCTTTGATTTTAAAGATTATGCATTTTACACATTAGTTTCAATTAAAGTGTTTTTAGAATCTGAAATGCAATTTTTTGCTCTCTGCAGCCAATTGCAAGAGGAGACTGCATTATTGTTTGAGAGAAATTATAAGTCAGGGGTTGGTGATTTTAGTTGAAATAGTTGTTAGTGAGTTAGATGTTTTAATTTTAATAGTCTCAAATTATTAACCTAAGTTTAATCTTTGGACTTTAGAAATCTTGGGTTGATTTGAGTTTTAAAGAGCATATTAATATGTAAAGAAAATTTCTGAATTTTTTTGTTTTAATAAAAATTTAATTGATTTTTTTAATCAGTTTTAAATAGTTTCCCACTTATCCATTCTTCGCCATCGTCAACCATTGTCAACCATTGTCAATCATCTACTGCTGTTTCAGTAATATCCTACTTTGTTATTGTTTACTTAAGAACCTTTGCAATAGTTACCTTGATACCTGTTTTAGGTTCATTAACCAGTCAATCAATAAAACAGGTATATAGTTCAAAAAAAAGTTTCTTTGATCTAGAATTTGGTACAAATGCTAACATTTGCAATGAACATTTCAATGGATTCTTGGATGTACTTGGAAGATGTCTGATCTAAGTTTAGAATGGTTGAATAATTATTTTTTAACTTTGTTTAGTGAATGTTTGTATCGATTTATTTTTGTACTTCAAAACTATTGACTTTTCCTGGAGCTAAAGCTTTCATTGGTCTTAATAGATTCCAAATCTTTTGCAAATAAAAAAACAAAATATCAATGAGTATTTTACAGTCCTAATGAAAATCTTTAAAACATAATTTATAAGAAAGTTAAGTTAGCTTAGAAACGTCATTTAATAATAAATAACATTTCTAAGAAAATTTAGCTTTCTATAACATTGTTTTCTAACATGATGTAACTTTGTTTGAGTTTGTTTTTTTTTTATCACAAAATGAGTCATGTACTCAACTTCAAGAATTCAATTATATAGTTGCAATAGTGAAAGCTTTTCTAGCATGTTTCAAAATAAATTGCTCTTTCAACTTAACAACTGCAACATCTTAAACTATATAAAAGCTAAAATTTGAGAGGATTCACCTGAGGCTTGTAAGTTTTGTGAGTCAAGAAATTTCCTACAAAATTGTTAGAAATGGTGTTGTTTATGCTTTTCCTATTTGTACAAAGATTAAAAGAATTATGCAATAAGAGTTTATTTTTTAAATGGGGATGTTTTTCTTTGGTTTTAGACACTATTAAAGTGATCAATAAAAAGCACTTTGTTTAATCATAAACTCATCCTTATAAGTTACTGCTATTTCATAATACAAAACATAACCTTTGTTAAAATTGACAACTGCATTGATAACTAACAATATAAATAAAGGGAAAACTTTCTGTTGATGTGACATCACAACAACTTTATGATGCAAGTTAGTGAGCTACTAATTTTGCATATTTAAAAGATTTTTAATTTTCTATGTTTGATCATTAAGAAAAATGTGTCCTTTTTCATCCCCTTTTGTTGAAACAAATTTAAGTTGATTAATAGTTTCTCTTGGTAATTATAGTAAAACCTTTTAAATGAATTTTCTAGTTTTTTCAATTCATGGATGTGTCCTAAAAATTTGGTTGTAAAGTATTAAACCTACTAAATGATAAAATTACAAAAAATTATCTTGTAGATATTCAAACAAAAGAACAAGTAGTAGAAAGAAAATCAAAAAAGTTGATGAAAGGTTTACAATACTTTGAAGAAAATCTTGGTCTGAATATAAAAAGATTTCCAGGTTCAGTATCTACTTTTTATGCAATTTTGATTATCTTGTCTCTTGTCTTATATATATATATATATATATATATATATATATATATATATATATATATATATATATATATATATATATATATATATATATATATATATATATTTGTGTGTGTGTGTGTGTGTATTTCTTAACTACATCTACGTCTAAATATACATTTTGATCAGAATTTCTTATTTCTTGAACTTTATGACATAGATACAGGGTTTATTATAATATCTTATACTTCCTGCATCCTGTGCTGGATTACTTATATAGGAAGTTGAAAAAAGTGTTTAGGGCCATGAGCCAGTGTGAAGGAACCAAATAATAAAAATATTTTTCTTATTTTCGATATATAGAAATGTATACTATAAACTTGAAAAGTTACAAGCAGATACAAAATTTTATTGTAAAATTAGAATTATTATAAATAACGTAAATTTATTATTCTATAGCAATAGTACATTTTACTTTACTATGAGTAAACAAGAAAGAGGAAGGCATTTAAGTTGTATCACCTTAGGGTACCACACTACTAATCCAGGCCTGCTATTATTCCATAAAAATTTTTAAAATATTTATTTCAATAGTATGTGTAACAATATGCCATATAGAAGGGGAGTTTGTGATTATTGTAGAACCTTTTGGCTTAGTAACTTTAATTAGAGCAATGGGTTTAAGGTTTCCATTCTAGTCAGCCATCTTGTTAAACTTTAAATAAATCAAGTTTTCTATGGAATGAGTGTCGTATTTAAAATTATTGTAAGGTTGTAGCCTAAAATTAATAAAGAGATAAGATTGTTGAAAGTATTTAGTAGTCTATAAAGTTTTATTTAAGATTGTATTTCTTTAAATAGATTCCCATCTGAAATTCACTTTCACATGTATAGATGAGTTACTTCTTGATAGAGAGTTCTCATTTCATTTAACAGTAGTAGATGCAGAGCACCCAAACGGTGGTACTGTTGGAGTATATGAAGGTAAAAATAAATTCTTGAACTAGTTCCTTACCTCATTTGAATTGAAATTGTACCCCTCTATTGTCAAATAACCCTTACATAATAAATTATGGTATTTTCACTTCCTTGTTTATATTTGTTTATAAGATAACGAGAACTACTGCAAAATACATTATTACCTCAAACTGATAAAGATTACACTAAAATAAGATCATACAACTATAAAATCATGTGTAGAAAAATGTGAATAATGTCCAAAAGTTCCCAAATGCTTTCAAAAATTTTATAATTTGGTAAATAACAAAGTTTTGCTTCCAAAAATTGTCAGTTAAATTCATGCTTAATATAAATTTCATTATATTTGATTTTTATTTTAGTTTGCATAAGTTTTGAATTTTATCATCAAATAATAAAATTAATATAAAGCTGAAAAAGTAGAAAAAATGCAGTATATTTTTAAATAAAAGTTCAAATAAAATGTATTTAATAATTTTGTTTTTACTAAGAATACAAAAAAAAAAAAAATGTTTAGTACCACTCCTGGTTATTCTACATTTTAATTTATTTATTTTTGATTTTACCTTTTTAAGATTTTACAGCTCTATAAAAACCTTCTTGCAGACCTGGGAGTTTAGGAACCATAATTATACAATAAATCTACTTTTAAGATTATTTACAGACTGACTGATCTCATGCAAGAAATTTATTAAGTGGTGAGTGGCTTAGGAATTCTAAAAGCAACTCATATCTCATCATTTTTTTAGAAATACTACTTTACTAGGTTAATATGTAAAAATGAATTTTTGAAATGTTAATTTCTCAACCTCTAGTAAAAAAAATCAAAATTCCCAGTCTTTGAAATTGATATTTGGGGGTACTACATAAGTTTGTAATAAAACACTTTTTGAAAAACATAGTCCCCAGATATTACACTTTACAATTTAATTGTAAGTTATGTTGAAAAATGTTGTGGTTGCAAAAATAACGTTACTAGAAATTCATTTAGTTGAGGCACTCTGTTACAACATAACTCAAAATGTAAATATTTTTTTGAGTTTTGAATTTTTCTCTGTTGTACAGTATTTCATTACACTGTTTGATTAAGGCTGCACCTCTCTTTTCATAGTCATTCACAACTCTCAATCCATCCATTATATGTGGTGGAATGCACCTGGAACATTAAAATGTGATCTTCTAAAAGGTATTTCTCCAAAAAACCTTATTCTAAAAATTCAAACCTCGTCTTTGTTGGATCACGAACAGTTTGTAACCCTTTTTTTTTTGCAAAACAGCAACATCCTTGAGCTCCTTTTAATAAACATTGTTTGCATCATTGGAAAAAATTTTTATCCCAGAATTCAAGTTCATTTTTCATCAACATGCTCCATTTGTCTCAGAAATGTTTCAATAGTAACATATCTGGTTGAATAGGTAGCCAAAAAGATATTTGAATACATCTGAGATATTAGGAGGTTAACTTAATTTTGAGAGTTTTTTAAAATTTTAAAAATAAGCATAAATTTTAAATTTAGATATAATTTTAGCATTTTAAATTATGATTTAGTGATTAATCTTGAAAATTTAGCATAATTTATTTTGTAAATTTGAAAAAAATCTTAATTTTTTTTTAACCAAAAATGACCAGTTTTGAGCCTTTAAAAAAATCCTTTGCGGCTTGCGCTGCTTTTATTTTTTAAACAAAAGAAATCTGCTGCTGAAACTCATTGTTTGCTTACAGAAACTTATGAAGAGCATGCACCATCTGTTAAAACATGCGAATACTGGTTTAGACAGTTTAAAAGTGGTAATTTTGATCTAAATGACAAGGAGCACCCTGGTCACCGAAAAAAATTTGAAGATCTGAAATTGCAAGAATTATTGGACAAAGGTTCAGCTCAAACTTAAAATAATTGTCCGACGCATTAGGAGTCACTAAAGCTCCAGTTAATAAGCATTTGCAATTGATGGGAAAAATCCAAAAAGAAGGTAAATGGGTGCCATATGTATCGAAAGAAAGAGATTTGGAAAGAAGATTGGTAATTAGTGAAATCCTTCTCCAAAAGTATAAAAGAAAATCCTTTTTGCATCAAATTGTTACAGGTGATGAAAAATGGATCTATTTTGACAATCCTATCCAAAAAAAATTGTGGTGTGACACTGGTCAAACGTCTACATCTACGCTAAAGTGAAATATCCATGATAAAAAATTATGTTTTGCATCTGGTGGCAACAAAGAGGTGTGGTGTATTCTAAACTGCTAAAACCTGGAGAAAATATAACAGGCATATGTTACCAACAACAATTTATCACTTTGAATCAAGCTTTTAAAGAAAAGCAACCAAATTACATCATGACACGATAAAGTAATTTTTCAGCACAATAACACTTGTCCACATATCATTTTTGGTCAATGCAGCACTCACGTGGAGAGCAGTATTTTAATTGCTTTGAAGAAGTCAAAAATTGGCTTGAACGGCTGGATAGCTCAAAAACCAGAAAATTTTTTTTTGATGAAATTCATGTTGCCAAAAAGTTGTTGCAAACAATTGAAACTATTTTGATTAAATACTTCTTTTATTATTTAGAAACAAATATATTTTTTATGATAATAAAAAACCTCAAAATTAAATTAACTTCCTAATAATTTACTCAGCTTCACCGTTTGGTTTTTAGATTTTTAATGAATTTAATAGTTGAAGAATAAAATTGTTTATTTGTTATTTGAAATAAATCGAATTTTAAAAAATTATGGTATTTAGACAAAAAAAAAAATTGCAGCATGATGCAATATTAGTAGTGAGACAAAATTTGGATACAAAGTAAAACTCTCTTTATTACGCTCTTCATAAAAAAAGATTCTGTTTAATTTTACTTGCTTTAAAATGGAATAAAAAACAAAGCGAAAACTTTAAATTTGTTTTTAAAATTTCTTATTTTTTAAAATGTCTTATTTGATAAATCTTAACTTGAAAACTTTTTTCGATAAAATTTTTCTGAATTTTTGGGTTTTGAAAAGTGTAAATCGTTCATACTCTATGCTGTTTTGTTTTAACTTCAAGACATTAAAATTAAAACCAAATTTAAAGCTTAACTTTATAACAAGTTTTAGATAAAAAATTTATGCATGAATATAAAGTTGTCTAAGATAAGCTTTGCTGTTTTAAGCCCATGAAAAATTCTATTTTAATAAACCTTAAAAAATTTGATTTATCGTAAAAGACTGACATAGAGGTTGGTTATTACTCATTGTTTGTTAAAAACTGAAAAGCCAAACACTGATTCTTAACAGTTTCATGCATTAGATGTAGACATACTAGTTGATGTGAATATTTCTTTTAATTTTCAAATAATCTACATGAAGAGAATGGTAGAAAGTGGAACCAAAATTGCTAAATGATAGACTTTTTCCAAAATCAAACTTGTAATATTTAATAGCATCTAGTAGAAACTTACCTTCCCATAGTCCGACTAGTGGTATATTTGTATTAATTTCACTTTTTTGATTGGCGGCAATTTTTTTTTGATTTTATAAGAATTTTTTTTTATAAAAATTTATTTCTTAGTATTTGCAGCAACAGTAAAAATGCCTTTCATCGAATATTTTCCAAACCTAATCCTACTTATTTTATTCTTATTCTAATATTGCTAGTTTTTCCATTAGTTTCTTCTTTATCCCCTGTTATTGCTCATTCTTTCATGTGATGTCTGTTTAATTTCTCTGGATAAATCCGTAAATCTAATATCTGCTGAAGTTTGTTTGAGCTTTGTTGCACAATACAGAGGCAGCAACAAACAATAAAACGAAAACAACTTTTTGTACTTTAACTAAAAAAAACAACAAAAAAACAACAACACAAGAAAGCAAATTATAATAAAAGAATCAAATTTAACTTATACATTGCTAAGTTCATAAAAAAATTTAGAAAATTAGTGTTTTAAATGAACCAGTCTTCGAGTTACTTTTAAGTATACTTCAAAATTAATATTGCTTTAAATCTTCATTTATGTTTGTAACCAAATAAAATTCTATGTTTCAAGAAAGATATATTTTAAGAAAAAACTTTTTTATTTCACTTCATGTATAACACTATTCTTTATGGTTATTATTTATTTTAAGTGTCTGACTGTAATCCACCACTGGCAAAGTTAAAAAGTATCGTGGAAGAGCTTAATCTATCAAATGATCTTCGTCAGTTTTTGTGCACAGTAAGAAGAGAATTCAAAGCAACCCTTATAACCTGAGCGGAACTTTAAATTTTTATAATTTAAATTTTGTGTTGTATTTCTGTTACAATATTTATGAAAAAATTGTAAAAGTAGTCTGCTTTTTAATTTCCACGAGCCTGTAATCATTTGTAATTTAAATTCATTTTAAAAATATCAGTAAAATTTTTATTTAACTAAAGTTTCTCTCTTTTTTTGATTCTTGCACATTTTCCTCACGTTGCTCTTTTTCTTCAGTATTCTTTATTTTCGTTGATGAATTATGTTCGTTTTTTCAAAAGAAGCTAAGTTCTATACTGAATATTTATTAAGAGGAATTAAGTCACAGCGCATGTGCAAGAGCTACTTTATCTTAGCTTCAATAATCCGACTTGATTTACAGGTAGTTCTTTTTTTGTTTCACTTTTGTGTTTAGCACCTGGAAAAGGTTGCAAAAATAGAAGGAATTAAAAGAGAAATAAAAAAACATTTTATTTGTCTGTAAGAGAAATACCAAATATTTCTTACAAATGCATTGACAAAATATGTCAAGCAGTCAATCATTGAATATTTGAAGGTGAGTTACTAAGAGAACAAATAAAATTAAGGGTTATCTTTTTTACACAGGACTCTAATTTTCTGATGTTATTTTCTTTAACAATAGGTATTCATTTAAATATATCTGGGTAATAATTCCAGTTTTTTAGGAATAAATACAGACATCTGTGTTTGCAACTTTAATATTTTCTTATTTTAATACTTTTTTTAATCATTAATTTTGGAAAAGGTTTAAAAAAAAATCAAAGAAGTCTCTTGTTGTTGTTTTAATTTCCAGTAAATAGAATTGTAAAAAAGGCATTTTCTTTCTAAATCTGAACTCTAAAGTATTGTTGAAGTTTTAAAGTAAAGGTGAAGTTCTAAAGCAGTGATTCCCAACGTGGGGCGTAGGAAATTTTCAGGGGGCAATTATAAAATTGCAAACAAAAACCATTGTTAAGCATATGTTTTTTTAATTTGCACTCTTTAATTATTTTTTTTATTTTACAAATCATCGAATTTCGTTTCCAAAAATTTTAATTGTCATTGAAAATACCTCGGTTAAAATCACATTTGAGAAAAATTCCACTTTGAATAAATATTTAGAATATTACTTCACAGATGACTCTGATCGTAATTATAATTGGATAAATAAGAATCAAAGTTTGATTTGACTTTGAATGAGATTTTAAATTCAAAGTTTTTTTTTTTTTTTTTTTTTTTTTTGTTTTTTCAAGTTGTGAAATTATTTTATTTTGAATGTCTTAACAATTTATAAGTATATGCACATACATATGTATATGTAGTTGTTTTTATTTTTTTGCAGCAGCATTGCATCAATTTGAAGGTTTTCTATAAAATAACAGTAATTTGCGCTTGTGAAAAAAAAACTGAATCAAAGTTAAATACGATTATAAGGTTAAATAGAAAGAACTTTGCGAAATGCAAAATGATGAATCAAATCTTTTCTTGATGTTAAAAGGAAAATGACATGGCTTTGCGACGAGACATTGAAAAATATGCAAATGTAACGTGTTTTGCTCGAAAATTGCTGTTGCCATTCCCATCATCTTACTTAGTGGAATGTGGCTTTAGTGCAATAGACGATTTGGTAACAAAAAAAAAAGAAATCGCCTAGAAATCACCAAACGTGTTGATTTACGTTTAAAATTAACCAAATTTAAACCAAAAATCAAACAAGCCAACATCAAGCGCAGTCATCATATTGATTTATCTTTTTTGTAACTTTTTCAGTTCCGATTGTGATTTCGTTTTCAATTGTTCTTACTGGTTCTTCATATTGGTTGCTTAATTTCTCTGAAATTGTTTGAATTGTGAATTGATTGGTTTTGTGAAATATTGTAATTGATTTAAATTTGAAAATTGTTTTAATTTTACAAAATAATTCGAACTCTTGTTTTTTTTAATGAATTTTATTAATTATTTGAAGTATTTTTTTGAGATCATTTTTGATTTTTGGCTTTTTTTGCAAAGTGTATTGAACAGTTTAATTAATATTTTGTATACATTTGTTCAGGTAAATACGAAAATGAAATAAATTATAATAAATTGAAATAAATTATAAAATGAAATAAAATATTATAAACGTGAATGAATATTATAAACTTGAATGAAGTCAAATTTATCTTCTCAATAAATATTTATTACTTTTTCCCGTTTTTTTTATTTATAGGGATCCCAGTAGGCATTAGACGTCCTTAGACGTCCTGTGGACGTCGTTCGACGTCAAATGGCTACTGGGATCTAGGTATATTTAATATTATATTTTTTCAGAATAAGGGGTGTATTTAAATTCTTTGCGGTGTTTTAGTGGGGCCTGAATGAACTAAGGTTGGGAAACACTGTTTTAAAGTTGAAGTACATTTAATAAAAAGTAAGAACAAAGTTTTTTTATTCTATGCAATGTTTAAATTGCCGGTGTTTAGTGAATTCAATTTTTTTTTTATCAATTAATTTCCTTACAACGATTACTTTTATGAAGTGTTTTTTGAATTTTAATGTTTATACATATCAACATTTCGATAGACTACCTCTTATGTTTTCTCATTTGATTCACCCTAACTATCTTCCCCCCTCCCCCGACCTCTGTTTTGTTTATTTTGTTTCTTTAGCTATTTTCTAAAGATTTAGTTACATTTTAAGGTTAAATTTTATTTTCGTTTTATTTCAAAGAATTTTTTCTTCTTTTAATTCAGTTCATTACATAGAGAATTTTACAATTCACAACTTCCCCCCCCCCCCATCCCCCATGCGCTGTAATATACTTATAGTAATCTTGAAGTTTGCACAGTTGATTGAAAAAATGTTTCAAATGCGCAAGAAATGCTTGTTATTTACACTAGCATATATTTTTAACATTTTTTCAACTTACTGCCAAGAACTTAAAATGTTCAAACGACTTGATGTATGATTTAACAAATTGTTCTGCATTTAAAAGTTTGTTTTTTTGTTTATATATTATTATTTTTTGTTTCTTTTTGGTTTAAGCTATGGATTATAGGAAAGCGGTTTAGACACAAAGAGTTTAAAATGAGAGTTCAGATTTGAAAGTACTTTGTGAAAGTTCAACTTTACTCGGGATTTTTTCCAGTAATTTGTTGCCTGCTTAGACTTTTAACGCTTTTTCGTTTATTGTTACATTAATAATGCCTGAGCACAAAGTATCAGCAATTTCTGTCATTCTATTATTTCAAATTGGAGTAAATAGTTTAAAAGAAAAAAATAGTTTCGGCAAAAAATGTAGCCATTTAAATTTATCTAGAAGCTAAGTTGATAAAATCAAACTTTATTGAAGCACTTTTAAAGCCGCTGTTTTTTTTGGATTAACAATGGAATGCGTCATTAAAAATGATCCGGAAATGTTAAGAAAGCGGTTTACTACAGGATGTTCGATAAGCGTCTGCGCCTCGGAATCTTTTTCTCGAAATGAACCGGGACAAGCTTAACGAGACGAGAAATGTCCCGGAAAAAAAATAACGAGATAAAGGAAAAGATTGTCCCGGAATAAAGTTATAAATGGGGGCAATAATTTTGTCTCGGAATTTAAAAATTGTGTCCCGGATATTATAAAACGTTAAGAGACAGATCAATTGTATTAACTAGATATCTAACTCGCACTCCGCAGTGAAGAAAATTTTTTGCCAAAATCTGATTTTTTTTGTTCAAATTAGAAGAATTTTCTAAAATAATATAGAATATATACATACTTTTTTGTTTTAAATATCAGCTAAAAAAAATGTTCTACTGAGTTCCATGGAGATTTTTTTTTTTTTTTTTTTTCAGTTAACACTTTTACTTTTAGAATATAAAGGTATTACTGCGGTCACCTGCGGTACCGGGAGTTATTGAAGAAATATAAATATCAATGAACCCATAAAAACCTTGTCTTCCGCCATTTTTTAACAGTGGTTTGTTATATCAAAACAAATGAAAATGGCGGAAAATAAGGTTTTTATGGACTAATTGACATTTGTATTTCTTGAAATTGAGTTTTTTACTTGTATGACTTGTTTTAACATACCAAATATAGTTTCAAGAAACATACTTTTGTCATCATATGCTACTTAGAAATTTATTAAAATGTTTTTTTTTTTAATAATGATTTATTATTCGAGAAGTACTAGACATTTGAAATAGCATTACTTAATAATTTCAGTATTTCCTGTAACATACAACTTACCCTTTGGACTCCATTTTGCTAATTTGTCTGCTTCAAAACAAGAAACTTTTGGTATTGTAGACTGATAAATGCCACTTCTATATCAATGGCAGAATAAATACAAACTGCATTATATGGTCTAAAAAAATTGCGTTGAGTAAGCAATAGCAAACATTTCACAAGAAAAAACAGCTACAACCATCAATGATATATATTAACTAGATGTCTAACTTCACATAAATTCCGTAAGAAAATGTGAAGCAAATTTTTGGAGGTTGTAAAACCGGTAGCCTCAGCAAAGAAGAAAAATTTCTAGCGATGTTTTGTTTTATTTTTGCTATTCGTTTTTCCGTAATATCTGTTAACCAATCAGATGCTGGTGGCAAAACAAGTTATTATCCAATCATATGCTGGTGGCAAAAAAAATTTGCTTCACTTTTTTTCGGAAGTTAGACATCTAGTTAATATATATCATTGACAACCATCGACAATGGCGTGGCCCGTTTTGAAACCGTTATGCGAGAAAATGGAGGCCATTTTGAGCGTTCATTATAAACACAAAAGTATTCCTAATTTAGTTATGTTTTTGAAAAAAAATTTACTTTTGATTATTTTGATTTTTACTAGCTTAAGTTAAAATAGTGCGTTTCTTTTCGAATTCCTGTATTTGAAAAATAGTTTTATAACACTTAAAGCTTAAAAAAAAAAAATTGTCAAAAAACCTTTAAAACTCAGTATTTGCCTTTAAATTAAATTTACAGTATCAGGAACTTATAACTACAAAAGGCACATTTTAGCAAAATAAAAGAGTCCCAAGAGCATTTTTGAACATGAATACATTTTTGTTAAGAACTATAATTTGTATTAGATTTATTGTAAAACTACTTAATAATAATAATACTCAAGGGATATCATTAAAACTACTTAATAATAATACTCAAGGGATGTAATCTATTATACTCTACGCAATCTATTTCGTAGTACACACAATATATTTAACATAAATTACTTGATATCAGTTCTCAAAATATCTAACAATGTAAAAAATTTTATCTAGTCGGTAGAACATTCAAGATACCACTTAAAAAGTGTCCCTTTATACGTTCTTCCTAGTGGTACGAAACTGCTTTTGTATTCTTCCTGATTTGATTAATATTGAACAGAACAGTAAAAATTCATAAAAATAGAAAACTATCTCTTAAAGGGATGCGGATATCAAATAATCCTGGTTTGTTTTGCCAGTTTACTGAAGGTTGCATATGGGACACCTTCGTACAGTTTTATCGATGTTTTAGGGGTGGTTCAATTAGCGCGAAGAAGAAAGAAATAGTTTTGCGTAGCAATCAAGATACCGTTTTAGCTGCTTTTAAACGAAAATCGTTTTAAAAATCTACAACAAAATTAACCTTTAACTGAAAGGTAAAAACTAACAGATGACGAGCATTTTTTATCTGTAACTTCAGCTGTATAAATACCCTCGTTATTCTTATCTAAGTTTGCAATTTTTAGCGAAGATGTCGCATATTGACTGTCAACTCTGATGGTCGATAATGTGTAAATCTTGTTCCCTTGAATCAATGTATATCCAAACATCCACTTCACGTTCGCGCTTGACTTATGTTTTATCTGGAAATTAACATTGGTTCCGGCGTTTTCTTCAAAAGTGCTTTTGCTCTGAGATATGTAAGGAATGTCTAAGTAAAAAACAACATTCATTTATAGTTTTGTCAGTTTTTTTTTTATCTAAGCAAAAATACAGAACAAACAACTTTAAGTATGGTTTTTCTCTACCGATATGTTAGAATTTCATTCGCCAATGAAGAAAATCATCTTCAATACCTTAGAAAATCATATATCAAAAAAACTTAGAAGCTCTTCAATTTATGTTTTGCTTTCATTTGTTCTTTTTTTTTCTTAACACACACACACAAAAAATGAGGCGGTTTTATAAAAAGGAAAAATGAAAATTACAAGTTTTGATGTTTTTGTGTTTCAAAAATTAAAACCTTTTATAACTTGTTTAAAATAGTTAACAAAATAACTGAGAAGATAAAATAACTGAGAAGATAAAATAACTGAGAAGATAAAATAACTGAGAAGATAAAATAACTGAGAAGATAAAATAACTGAGAAGATAAAATAACTGAGAAGATAAAATAACTGAGAAGATAAAATAACTGAGAAGATAAAATAACTGAGAAGATAAAATAACTGAGAAGATAAAATAACTGAGAAAATACCCAAAATGGATTTTTTTTTTCTGGTTATAAATAATAACAAAGAAACCAAAAAAGAACACTTTCGGCTTACCTAGAAAAGTCACTTTTTGAACAGACTCAGTTTCCCCTGATAAACTGCTTGCTTTTACTTTGATAAATATTTCTTTAGTTATCTTTGATATCTCCAGCATCAAACCGTCCATGGATAACGCAAAATTTTCTTTTTGGGCATTTACGTCATACCAAGTAATATTATCGTTCGTAAACAGCCATTTAATTGAGTTTGGATTAAGACTGTAGGACCCAAGAATTTCTGCCTCAACAGTGGTGGAATAGCCAGGGCAGAATAGGATGGGCTGTATTACAATGCTAGTGGGTATTCTTGACACTAACTCAAAGTTTAATCTATAATCCACCACATCCAATAATGGGTTTCCTTCCGTGAAATAATATCTAAAAATAATATCTAAAAGTAAATGCATTTCTTTTTGACTCAAAAGAAAACTTAGATTTTTTTTTTAATTGAAAATAAAATATTTTGAGATTGAAATATTCTCTGTGAATTCAAATAAAATATTTTTTCTTTAACTTATTTGTAAAGAAAGCATGCTTTTTAGGCTAAAAAGTAATTTTAATTACTTGAAATAGAAATAAGTAGAAAGTTATATTTGTTGGTTACAAACTTCTTACTGAAGAGTATATTTGCCACAATATTCTTTAATTGGATTAGCAATTTGTAAATAAGAAATTTCTGGAGTGTTCTTGCAGAAAATTGGGATAAAATCTGCGAAAGGTTCTGTTGCATCCTCCCCTCTAAGACTGAAAGAGGAACAAAATGTTGTTCCGAAATGATAAAAGTATATATTTGATTTCTTGCCGATGAGTATAGGTATCTGGATGTAATCTTTATTGTTTTCGTCAAGATGAACGAAACCATCCATATCAACTAATGCAAACCACACCTATAGGGTTAATGAATAATTCTTTAAATATTATTTTGATTTTTATATATAACCAAATTCTTACTTTTTGTTTAAATATTTTTGGTTTATTGAACTTATTGTTTTTGACGCCTCCAAACTATAAAATCCGCAGATGCTTTGTTGACTTTCTCTTAACACACCTGCCTTATTGTGCATTGTTGAGCAACGCATCTTGCCCAAATATAACCAGACCAACCAGGATTTTCTGGGAAAGGGGGCCTGTACTGCGGATCTACTATTAAACATATCGGTTTGGATCCGATTTCTTTACGACCGTTTATATCAGGATTTGTTTTACATACGTTTTTAGCCCACCAGACTGACTGGCCTCGATAACATTTTTGAAGAGATCTTTCGCCACTGTCGTTGATTGTCTCGATGACAGTACGAGTAGTAGTACCAAAGTATAATGGGGCACTGACTTTATCTACGAGTATCAATAAAATCTGGAGTAAGTATTTAACCTGATACAATAATTATTACTAATGTAATTATTTCTTAAAAGATCACCTGGGTAGAATCCATCTCCAATCCCATACATGCAATCTGTACATTGCGGTATATTACAAACTTCAATCTTAGAATTCTGATTAACACAAAAAGGTTCACTAAGTGCGTTTCTAACATTTCGACAATAATTATGATTTCCATTTGCTTCAAATACAGCATCCACATCCTTAAGGATATTGTCGTATGGATCGAAATAAAATTCTGATTTGTATGGGTATAAAGAGTTCCAGAACAGGCAGTTGCTCTCACTTTTAGAGCGATTTTGTGTGCCACGATAAGTGCTTCCTAAATAAATTATTGTAAAAAAAAAAAAACATATACTTTTAATATTGTGTTTTAAGAATGTAGAAAACTTGTAAAAGACTATATTGTGGAAATTGATATCACGATAATAAATGATAGTAAGGCATATACTTTTTGCTAATATTTATAACCAATTAAATTATATATATGACGGACCTACTGAAGTCACAACGTTTAGTGTTTTCAATTAAAAAAACAAACGTTTTTTAGAAAAGCTTCAAACGAAATGAAAAGCAGTTATTGTCAATCGAGGCAAGAAAAATTTAATTAAAGTTACTCTGAATATTAACATGAATTAGTTAAAATTTAAACCTGACGCTGACCTCATAATGGCAGGTGATGAAAGTAGTACAGAGAGGGTTTTAATTTTGATTGTGTATATAGTGGACGTAGATGATTAAGGACGAATCGGTGCAATTATAGGCTGAAAAACAAACAATACAGAATTCTGCAAACAGTTCAGAGTCGGTCGGTGTTGTTCTTAAAGCATGAAACCAAAAGAAATATTAAAGAATGAAATGTTTCTAAACACATATTTTCTAGTTTAACATTATCTTTGGTCATGGGCTAAATTTTTCGTGACAAAAATTATAGGTTGATCAAAAATGAAAAAGGGCGCGATAAAGTTGTTGAAAATCATTTAGAGGAAGGGTGGATAGCCCCCTCTGCTGTCTCCAGTTCCGATTGCTCAATGATCATAACAATAATATATACCATTTCCATTAATGCAGTTGTACATCTTCGATAAACATTTTGCTTTTTTAAAAGAACATATTGCAGGATGATACGGAGATTCTGTGTTTGATTTTAACTTCGCAATTACCCAAACTAATGTAATCATATTTCGATTAGAAACCTTTGCAGTGCATTTCACCAACATTGCATCCCACATGTATTCTTCCTCAGTAAGCTAAATAAAAGTAGACAACAATTGTAATAGCTTCATATATACATCGATTTAACAATACAACTTCAAAACAATAAATTTCAAGTCAGGTTCTGATTACGTACAGTTATACTCCAGGGTCTAAAAATATCACGGTTTATTGGCAATCCAAGTTGCACGCTTCCTGCATAAGGACTTCCCGACTTGGCAGAAAGTTGCCATTCGTAAGTTTCAGCTTTAGGTAATAAGCAATCCAAAGTTATTTCTTCGTTAACATTTGCTGGTATGTCACGGTATCGCACAATGAATACGTCTCCGTTAAAAGAGCGAAATCTTGCTAGTTCTATATCTAATATAGGAATAAAGTTTCCTTTGAAAATGCATACAGTTATTACGAAAAAAAACAGTGTAATTCGCATTCTTAACTTCTTGTTCTTAGTATTCTGACTGCCTTTCACTATGTTGCCAAAGTTTCTAATAAATTTTTATAAACATGTATTTATCGTAGTATTTAAATTAACTTTATGCATACACATATCTATAGTTATTATATTTTACCATCTTTATAACTCGTTTATTCATAAGAAGACCATGCATAGCACTGTGCAACCCAGTCCTCTTTTCGCAATTTGTTTTGTTAATTTTGCTTTAACTTAATTAACTTTTGCGTTAACTTCATTAAGGCCTAAACGGGCCTAAGTAACAGGCCTAAAGTAATTTCCAATCTGATTAAGTTGCAAGTAACGAGTGAAAAATAATTTTTGTTTCACCAACTTTTATTAAGTAAAAAAAATGAGTGTACAAAACGATTCGAAAATTTCACCGCAAATTTGCGAAGAAAAAAAACTTAACAGAGATTTTAAAGAAGTTATACGAATGAAAAAAAAAAAAGATGAAACTTCAATTTTAAAAAACTAATTTGAGTTAAACCAATATGCTTTATATTGGTTTAACTCAAATTATTTTTTTATCGATTAAATTTAAATTTAAATTTAAATAGCGTTGAAAATGCAGTTACAACGGTACCACAAATAGGGACATGCGAGTTCGAATTTGAAACTTGATCAATTTAATACCTACATCACTCTTACAAGAATAATTAAATACAAAGCTTTAATATTTTTCTCCAAAAAATAACAGAAATAAATCTTAAAAACTTGAATTACTATTACTTAATTTGTTTTTAAATCGATCCTATACTGGCAAATTAAAGACTGACAAAGTTCATATTCTCTCGGACATAAACAAGCTTTTCAACATTGTTTACATGAAAGTTTATTCGTTCGCATGTGACTGTGTTGTCTGACCTAGGAAAAACTCTTTCTGATGCTGATGAGGCTGGAACGCAAACAACTTTCCGTCCAAGTTTTGCGAGAAAAGGGTAAAAGTTAGGCGTCAGCCTTCACCATTCCAAGATCTTTGTGATTCTTGAAGCCAAAGCAGTGCTGAGATATTTTTATAACTCCATTCTGATGTTGGATTTGCCAGATTGCTGCTCAACTGAACTCTTTGGATTGTTTCGGGTATAGGAATTGATAACTTGAAAAACCTGAATCTTTTTCCTCATCCGATGTCGAACATCATGTTGAAGGAATGAGGTGTTCAGATTCTGCAGCCAAATTGTATGCTACTAAGAATAAACCTTGTGTGACTGGATTCAAAATGTGTGTCATTGAATATCCAACCAACTCTGATCTCAGATTTTGATAGTAGAAAAAAAGGTTTTCAAAAAGAGTTTTTGTAAGCCTTCGCAGTCTTGCATTAAATCAATGACTTTAGTGATCATTGCATGGATCCTGAATAAAGAAGAACTGATTTGATGAATTGTTGGCTATTTCAACCCTGATCCATGTTTGAAGAACTTATCAAATTGCTCTATAATCAGCATACAGGCTTTAAGAATTGGAAACTCAAGAGTACTTGGAGCGAGCTTGTCAAATTTTGAATAATTTACTCCAATCATCTCAAGTGCAGCTCTTGAAAAAAGTATTGGTTTCATAGAATAGAATTCGCTATTCTATCTGGTTTTACATGGCAAAACAATTTTCCTGTAGTCCAACTTTAGAAAACGCATGCCTCATTGATTAAGCTTTCCGAGTGAATGTTTCCGTCAACAAGAGCAGTCAATAAGGAGTACTTTGCTAGAGCATCTTTCACAACTTTTGTTTTATTAGAACTTTTTTTAATAACTAGGTGAAGCATGTAATCAGGATAAAACATTTCAGTTTGAATATCTGTGCTTAATTGCACGGTCAGCTTGACATTTGAACCACAATCTTTTACACACCATCTTTGTACTTCTTCTTGACTTTCCAATGGCAGCGTGGCTATGAGTTGGTTTATTTTTGCACTGATATGAACTCACGTGTGAGTGTCATTAAAAGTTAAAAATATGTTGTGCTTGACTTGATAGTCACTTTTGGATACACCATGTTCATGAGTCTACGAAATCCTCTCCCTTCAGCCGCATTAAAAAGAAGATTATCCTCCCAGATAAAAGTTGCCATTCCATAAATATTTGATTTGGATTACTAAGCTCATTAGAAGTCAACTTTAGGAACGATGCCTCAATTGATAGTTGATAAGGCTTAGCTACTTTAGGGAGCTACTTTAATGCACGCCACTTCATCTTCTTCAGCCCTTCTCTTTCTGATCATCTCTTCCTTAGTTTGCTGAACCTCCATGTTATGTTTTGGGTGAAGACTTTCCAGATGATTAATTAAAGATGTGGTGAATGTGTAATGATAAGGGTAAGAATAAGTATAGTATAACAGGTTTAGTATTTGGGCTTTTTCAAGTTATATTTAGTATTTGGCCTTTTTTACACCTTTTTCGTCGATTGTAAAAAAAGTCCTGAAAAATATAACAATTTGTTTAATTAACATCATCCAACAATTATAAGCTAAACGTTATTTACAGGGTAGTAACTTCTTTTTTAGCTTTTGTCACAATGACCCTTTGTCCCCGATATTGTAATAACTATCTTTTTAACAGAGTATTAGTTACCAAAGTTTGCTAGTGTGACGAAGGGTTTAAAATGAGAAGCTATCGACAAAATTTAATATTTAGTAAACTTAACTATAAAATTTTTGAGCTTTGTCAAATATTTTTATAAACTTGTTGGTGATTACAAAAATGTAATTTAAAAAATGAAAACAAACAGAAAAAAAAAAAAAGGAAACCTAAAAGAACTATGTTGATTTATTTAAAAATTTTACTTTGTGTTGGATGTTGTACTTTTTCCGGTTAAAATGAGAATTTTCATAATCACAACAAATGTTCATAATCACAATAATGACTGTCCATTGAAGCTATTCTTTAACTTAAAAAAACCAACTTCAATGAACAGTCATTGTTGTGATTATGACACATTGTAATTATCAAAAGTTGGTATTTTTTAATTTGCTTTTGAACAAAAACAATTTTTTTTTTTTAACATTACACAATTAACTTTGAAATCGTCATGATGTTTAATACGATGTTTACAAATTGTTTTTTTTTAAATATCATTTTAATAACATGATGATTCAGTATTACATGCTAATTACGTTAATAACAATAACTCGAAAAACTCGAAAAACTCGAACTCGCCAAAATTGAAGAACTCGCATCTGCTTAATGTTAATAACATGATGATTCAGTATTGGATTGATTTATATCTCAAATAACTATTTTATTTGTTAAATAACTTTGTTAAAATTTAAAAAATTGATAAATTTGTGAAACTTGATCGAAGTATATCAATAAAAACAAAACTTAAAAAACTTGAACTTGAATTATTCGAAAAACTTTACTATTTGACACTCGTATCGAAAAACTTGTGTCGAAAAAAATTTTGACCTCGAAAATCTCGAGTTTGCATGTACATAATCATAACGTAATCATAACGGAGATATTTTTAACTTTAAAGAAACCCTTGATTAGGGGTGGGCTGCCAAATTTTGAACAACCGGCTCGCTATTATTTCAAAAAAAAAAAAAAAAACGGCAAATGGCGTACTTTGTCTTCATTAATTTTTGTACAGTATAAAATATATATAACAAAACAAAACATTTATTGCACAAAATAACTAAACAAAATATTTATTGAAATTATTAAAATATATATTAAATATTTATTTTGCATAAACATACTATTAAAATGGCTTATTTTTGGTTTTAAGGTTAATTTAACAAGCGGCTCGCCGAGTTTCAAAAATTTTAACAACCGGCTCCAGCCCAACCCTGCCCTTGATGTTTCCTATATCAAATACTAAACAGTTCTATTAAAGGCTTTTTTTGAGAATTTACTGACTCGTATTAGAAACCGTGCTTAATTTGCAAAATTCAGCTTTATGGGAAGGGGGTGGGGGTGGGTGGGGTGGGTGGGGGATTATTTTATAAAAACTGTTGTTTAACTAATTTAGAATATTAATTTGAAATTTTATATGTGTATTTGTATATCTTATGTAAAAGGAAAAATAAACCAGCATACATCATATGAAATCATAACTTGCTATTTTAAACTTTAGTAGCAAAAACAATTTCTTACTTTTGCTGCTCAGTGTTGACCGGTCGTCAGAGTATCAGCTACATTTGAAGCTATTGAGAAAAAAATAATGAAAGCAAAAAAAAATCCTTTGTTAAAAGGGCTACTAGCTGAACCAAACCCAAAAAAGGCAACAGCAAATTATCAACAAAGTTCACCAAAGGCAGAGGTAGTGATTAATACTGTGGCAAGAACAACCTATGCCCCCCTGCCGTGGGGTTTGGGTTTTTCATAATTGCAAACGGAATTGAGTTTTGATGGTGAGTACAAACAGAATGCCCTCGTACATATACACCATTTAGACCTAAAAGTGTAAAACTTTGAAATTCGAAATAAAGCTTTTGAACGTTTAAATGTATAATATGCACTCATATTGTCCTAAGTCATTGTTTATATACATGTATAAAAAAAAACAGTAACTCTTTTAAATTAAAATCCATTTAAACAATGAGTTATTTTATAGTAGTGATTGTAAAATTTTCATTTTATAAGAGCATATAGAACAAACAAGCTAGCAATCAACACAATCTTTTGTCTATATTTACCTGTCGTTTTATAATGCTAACTTTGTTTGCTGAAGTCTATACCGTCTGCCTAGATGTCGTACTTCGTATATGGTTAAAAAATTGAACTTAACGACACATTTAGACATATGGTGGTAACAATTTTGAAAATCCATTCCTTCCAAAAAATGATTTTATCAAAATATTTTCGGCATAGGAGTCCATTCACGGCTATCAGGCCTATTATTCGAACAAGCGGTTAAAAAACTGGAGGCTGAATTATGAAAATAGTATACGAGTTATATCACCATACTTTCGGCTTTTTAGCAAAATCAAGCAACGCCTGATTGACAATAAAGTTAGAGCAGAAATTGACCTTCCCGGTTAAAATATCCTTAAAGTAAGCTCTATGAAGCATTTTGTTGGGTTGTAATAATATGAAATTCTAGTTTGAAGAAGTTGGAATCTCATGGTTCCTTCTGACTGGTGTCTTTTCAAATACAATTCTACAAAATGTTTAAAAAATAAGCAAGACAAATTTTAAAGTTTGCTATAAGTACTTAATGTTTCTCGATTATATGGTGTTTAACTTTTGACTTGCTGCTATGTATTTTTTAAGTTAACTAACTGTAATTGTTATTTAATATTGTTACTAATCGAGACGAAAATTAATGTAAACCTTTTGTTTTTGTTATTGATATCTTGTGACGATGTAAAATTAATACAATCAATAATGGCATATAGCATAATGCATGTTAAATAAAAGTGTATAATACGCTAATTCAAAAAGTCGCGCTTAAATCGATTGACAAATTCGCTTGTATTGCGCACAAATGCGTTTATGACAATTTTTGGTAAAATTGAGTTAAATATGTACACCGGAAGGAAATAAAGACCTATTCAAATTAACGTAACAATTAAAAATAACTACAATTCTAACAAAGTTTAAAATCTACTCTTGCATTGATTTGATAAAACATTGATGAAGAGCTTCAAAAATTACTTCCTAAAATCCATGTTTGCCTTAAAAGTTTTAATGAAAACCCTATTTCATCAAAAAGAATTTCCTCAAAGTTGAGTGCGGTAGAAGTAAAAAAAAAGAAAAAAGAAATTATAGTTCTTCATTTTAGTCTCTTAAAATAAATTTCAAATAGAAGTGTTGATTGATAGATTTAAATTAGTTGAAAACTAAATTTTTGATTTTAAACGGAAACTGTGAATATTTCCGCAATTAACATTGCTGTAAAAATATATCAAGTTATTATTTATTAGCATGGTTTCTTCATGCTAAAAAAATAGTTCTAATAACTCGTTATGACTAACAAATTGCAGCCGGTAGAATTTGGATAATCCTGTCTTGTTAATAAAAAGCAATACCTTCCATTTGTCAAAAATTATAAATCTATCATTCATCTTCGTAATATGATACAGCTTATTGCGAAAAACTGAAATAGCTTTGTCGAGAAATTTAGCTTTTAGTTTACTACTCATTTGTAGCCCTTGCAGTTTAATCTAGACATTTGTATTACTGGTGATTTGTTCAGTTGAACACTATGCAGTTGTTAAATTGTATAGAGGACAAATGTAATATGTCTTCATGAAGTAAATGTTTTATAAAAATCTTATTAGCAGTAACCTAAGCTTGTAAAAGATAGTTGTGATATGTCCAAAAATGATATCCATCATTAGTTAACACAAAGCACAATTATTATATCTTGCTGTGAATTTAAAAAAAAGAAATTTTTTTTCTCTATATTTTGTTTTTTGGACATATTACACATAATATCAGAGAAATAATATTTGAACTAAAAAATAGACAAATAAAAAAGTTGTATCAATAGTTATATATGTAATACAATTAGCATAGGTATATCATATAAATAAGTTCATTAAATTGAATATGTTGTTTTTCAGCAAAAGTTTTGTTTTCAACTATTTTAGAAAACTTTTATAACTGAAATGACAGACAAAGAAAAAAGTGGTGAGAAAGGTATACTTGCTCGCACTGCAACATATACAACAAAAACAGCAAAACGAGCACAGACAAAGGTAATCAAAGCCCAAAAACAGTAGGGTTTTTTTTTATCTGCCTATCCTTAGCAATGACTTTATTTTTGCTTAAAAAAGTATATATATATATATATATATATATATATATATATATATATATATATATATATATATATATATATATATATATATATATAAATATATAAATATATATATATATAAATATATATATATATATATATATATATATATATATATATATATATATATATATATATATATATATATATAAGAATGCCTCAATTTGCTGTTGTTGCATGGGTTTCCTTTTATTTTGCTTGCTATATTTTAGTTGTTTTTTTTTGTTTTTTTTTATTGCTGACACCTTTTTCAGTATTTTTTCCTCTCCATTAAGCTCTGAGCAGCAAATTAGGTATTTCTTCTAATGATATAGATTTCTCAGTTAATATTTAATTAGTTCTCATGGTTGCTGAGCCATAGCGAATGTGGGCTCTTATACCTTCCATTCCCTTGATACTGATGTCAGATTCAGTTGAATATGATGTGGTTCATAGATATATCTCCTCCAAAGGAAACAAAAGATTGTATTGTTACACATTCCTTTTTTTCTCTTATCATCCATTGACAACTTTTCCTTTGTCCACCATACACTAAACCATTTGAAGTACCATCAACTCCATAGTTCACAAACTGGAGGCTTAAACATGATTGCATACTCTGATGGTACAGTATATTCCTGCCATACACTAGTTTCTAATTGAGTTGTATCAATGAAAGTTTTAGTTTTTATAAGTTCTTTAGCTAATTTGTTAAAACGATTACATGCCATTTCTTTTGTACAGTCTAGAGCACAATTTATAGATACAGTTGTCTGTGTCTTTTTCATGATGTACTTTTGATATTTCACATCTCAATGTTTCAATGTTGATTAAAATCATCAAGAAGAAATTGAATACAATTAACTTTTCAACATTCACCTAGCATCCTGAATTTTCTTAACTTAGCTTTTTGCAGTTGAATATAAAAAGTATAAAAGAAAAGTGAAACAAACATTTAAAAGTATATTCAGCAGGGAAAAAAAGCTATGCAAAAACTCATGATTATCTAAGCAAAATTGCCAATAAAAAACTACTTATTAAGTAACCTGACAATATAAGATCCCAAACAAAAAAAAAATATCCTAAATCTTCATCTAAAGTTATTTGAATACTGTATTCAAAATGATTTTAACCTTTTTTGCGATTTAGCTGAAATATATCTCCAACTTTTAAAAATGAAATCTATGTGTTGACCAAATTTTAAACTTTGGCAGGGTCATAAAAATGTACTTAGTATTCTGGGATCTCTTCACCTGTAATTAGAAGTATTTAATGTAAGGCTAATTAATTACGGCATTTCATTAAAAAATTTGACTTTTTTTTTTTGTTTCACTTTAGTTAAAGCAAAAGGTTGGCAAAGGTGATGAAACTAAAGATGAAGTGTTTGATGAATTTGTTGCAAATTTCAATAAGCAGCAGGTATTTATAGCTTGGTATTAAGTTGGAAATATGAAGAGTTACCTAGGCGGCCACCTAATGAAGAATCAAATGTTAAACTTATTTAGTATATCATAGATACCAAATAAAGTGTTGTAAAATTCCAGACTTTTTGGTACTTATTCCAGACTATTTGGTATTTAGAAAGGATCAAAAATGTTCCTTAAGAACATAAGATGAAAATGTTAATTTGTGGACAATAACCTCAACTTATACTTTTTTTTATAAAACATTAAAACTACTCTTCCCAATTAAAATAGGAACTCAACTTTTACACCAGAATATACAGTACATTAAAGTCTTTTTTTATGGAGAAATACACTAAGTAAAAAATGTTGCAGTTAACAAGATATACTGTTAACAATGATTTTGAAGACTGTTTTCTTTGAAAATAGCTTTGTAATTTTGAAAGAATTTACGGTATTCTTAGTATAAAATTGGATATTTCTTACAGTTCATGTTTATCATGTTTGGTCATTTTTTATTGTAGCTTGTCATGTATTTTAGTATATAAATCTGCATGCGATTGATTTTTCAAAAGCAAATTTAATTTAAATGCCTAATGACAATATTTTTTAAAAGAATTTTTTTTTATATACGTTTCAAATTAAAATATAAAAGAATAAGTAATTTATGATAATATGATAATAAATTAGTTAACTATTAATAGTCATTATTACTCAGTATATTTAAGCTTCTAAAGTCATTATTTAACAAAATATAAATAAATGATATAATATAGTTTAAGAATGTATTTCTATTTAGTTCCCTACAAATAAATATTGATACTGATTTTACAGGCCAACAAAAAAATCTTGTTAAAACTTTTTAAACAAATGCAGCTGAGTCTTGTGTATTTTTGGATGCTGAAACCATATCTGAGATCAGTTTTTTTGTATCACCTACAGTTCTCTTGTAATATGACCTCAATTGGATTTTAAAATGTAGTTTTTACAATACTTTTACTTAAATACAGGTTGGTACGTAATTCGCTTTACCATTTTAAAATATCATTTTTGTAAATTAATGTATCTGACAGCGTAATCTAGCTACTGTTGCAAGTCTAATGGTTGTATAGATTGCACTAATTGAACCTTGTAGGATACATGTTCAAGCCTGTTTGAATCTGCTACAATGACCTCTGTGAGATTCCAAGTTCTTGAGAATGTCTTCGAGTCAATGTGGTTGGAATATCCCTAATTCACCAAGGCTTAGTAGGAAAATGCCTAACATTGAAATGGTACATTAAGGATCTCTATGTTAAAATAATTGAGTGTTTATTTTCAAAATAAACTTCAATTACCTTCACTCTTTCTTTGGTTGTAAATTTATTCATGGTTAAGTTTCCAAAGATTTTACTTTATAATCCTGAAAAAAAAAAAAAAAAAAAAATATTAACAAAGAAAAAAGATATTGCATTTTAAAATGGTAAGGCAATTTATGTGCCATCATGTACATATTATATTTAACTTAACCCATATAAACCCATGATTTTTAAAGTGTGTTTCTTGTCTTTATTTGGTGTGATTTAGGTCCAAATGAACAATATTCATCAACTGTTTCATAATTTTTTATATACTTAAGTGAATATAGGTGAAAATATAGGTGTCAGTTTAAACTGACGCTAGCTGCAGGAGGGTACAGGTTTTGTCACGTGTCATATTTGGCTATGACAAGAAGAATAGTCAAACTCTGAAACCAGGAATCACATGGCAATGTTAACTGATGCAGCATAACTCACAGTGACGTTTTATAACTGTTATTAATTATTTCACAGGGCCACCTAGCGAGTGAAAACTGCCTGTTTGACGCAAAAGTGTTCAGAAACAACAAAATGGATGCAAAAAATATCATGAACTTTTAAATAGCACATAATAACTGTAATGTCACATTAATGTTAAGTTGCAAAAACTATATTTCATTGACAAAAACAGGCATCAGTTATTTGCAGTGGAATGCCTTAAAGCAACCAGGATGCAGTCCCACATTGCACTTCTCACAGTAGAAGACTGATGTGCCTTTACAGCCGAGTGCCACACATCGACGCTGTGTACCCTGAGCAATCCAGTGATCTGTAGCATCTGTGCGTACTTCAGTAAGTACTCGTCGATCGACTGCTACACGAGGTAGCGGATACAGCACTGAATTCTTCTTCATTGATAGTGTCTGCACATAGGTTTGTGCAATCTGACGTCGAAATGACAGCAGATCATGCTCCGGGGCGCCAGGTATTTTCTCCTGCATACGGTACAGCTGGAAGGCGTTCTGAACGGCCAAATCAACACAAAATCTAAATATTGGCCAATACCATTTCTTTGATCGGTGCTGAATCATATAGCAAGCTAGATTTTGGTCTAGGCGGTCCACACCGCCCATCCCATAATTGTACAGTTGTATTACTGAAGGCTGATCAACGTCTATGCGCTTCTTCTGTGTTGATGAATATCTCTTAGCTTTGCGAAGTGGTGCGACACCAGCGTAAGTTGATGCGACTGTCACAACCTTACTGTCATGCCAGCGTACCAAGCATACATTAGCCTTTTGATCCAGGGCAACGTCATGCGAGCCACGAGGCAGCTTGTCCATTGCTTTGATGTTTTTCAATGGCGCACCTTCAGTTCGGTTAGAACGGAGAGTGCCAGTGGCGGCCATTCCTCTATCCGCTAGTAAGCGCAACAGTCGTGGGCTGGTAAAGAGATTGTCAAACACAATGTGAAAGAAATTACTGTCACGTTTTGGTAAATCTTTTGTGAGATTGACCACCACCGATCCACCGAGGCCCAGATCTTTATCTGTCGTGCCGGCACCTTGATATGGGTAGAAATTGATTACATATCCCAAACGAGTTGCTGCCACCCACATCTTATACCCGAACTTGATGGGTTTGCCATGGATGTATTGCTTTGCAACGTGTTTTCCGTAATAAGGGATCATACTTTCGTCGATGATGATGATTTGTTCAGGCTGAAAGTTTGCCAGGCAAGCAGCATTGATGGACTGGATAAGAGGGCGGACTTTGGCAAACCTGTCAGTCATATCAAGTTCGTTGTTATTGGCAAAATGTATATTACTCATTATGGAACTGAATTTATTGTGTGATATAGCAGCCGACACCATGGAATTGTGTATATCCCCCGCAGTTTCCCAATACATAGGGCAACAAGGCAGAGGAGTATAGCCGCTTATTAGAAGAATCGATAGGAAAAGCTTGAGTGATGTAATGTCCAGATCAAAATTGTCATGGCCTTTTTGAGCAGCGTATTCTTTGCTTTCGTTGCATATTCTGTGCATTAATTCTGGTGTCATGAACAACTCAAATAATGACACTGGTGACAGATGGTTTTCTACTTTAGGTGGGGGTATGGTCCATGGAAACTTTTCCTTTCTGACGGCCTCCTTGAAGTCGCTTTTGACCCATGACGGTTTATACGGAACTTGTTTCTTTGTTCTCTTATGCTGTGGACCCTGTTCCACTATATCATCTCCAGTGTCCTGTGTATTATTTTCTGCATTGTCCTCCTCTGCAGTGTCTTCTGCACCGTCCGACTCTTCCATTCCAATAACATCAGTTCCATTGGGTCTTCGTAGTTTCATCGTCGCTTCCGCCAGAAGTTGATTACGATTGAGACTGTTTGGATCTCCACACACCTCATTCTCATCACCAGAATCTTCGTCAGTGTCTGCACCAGAGGTTATTGGAGGAACAATTGATATTTCGGCGCTCTGAAGACATTCATCGTCTGTATCTTCTAGCAATTGTAGCACCTCATGAAGCCGGTACCTGCAAAATATATGAAATTAGTTATTACTTATCTATTTGCTCTGATGTTGAAATGACGTCAAAGCATTCCCACAAATTACGTCATTATAAAGTAGCATTAAAATAATAATAAAAATTAACAATAAACAACTCTCAACCTTCAAATATAAGAACTCAGAAGGGAAATAAGGTGGGTCACAGTAACTTACATAAATACCAGACTGCTGTAGTTTAATTATTTTGTATTAGATAAGGCTCATATATTTACAAGGAGTCATACAGTGTCTACAAACTGACGAAAATGCCTTCTATTCCGAAGTGAATAAACTGTTTGAAAACCTGTACCCTCCTGCGGCTAGTGTCAGTTTAAACTGACGCACAGAAATCGCATAAAAATTTAAGAAGACTAGCTTTGTTGACTATACCGAATATTCAAATGTTAAAACGATATTTAACAAAATATTTAATCTATATTTCAACTAAAAACAAAACATATATGCATACCTTTTTCTTGACGAAACACTCATGTTCGAAAAATATTAATCAACGCAACTAAAGTGTGTCAACTGAGCAAAAATTAAAATAAGTTAATGCAGTTTACTTTATTATCAGCATCATACATTCACACATGATGTAATTATTACGAAAATGCAAAGAATGTTTGTTATTTTGCAAATTAAATCGGATAATGTGACTGTCAGTTTAAACTGACGCTAGCCGCATATGGGTTAATACATTATGTTTTTAGTATGTTAAGTTAAATAAACTCACCACATGTATAACAAAAGCTGTTAGGAAAGTTTTTACAACCACAATTATACTTAGAGCACACGGGCAAAAAGCTTAAAAGTGAGGTTATGTTGATTGAAAGAAAACAAACAGCTTTAAATAAAAGACAAGAACAGAAAATAAAAAATAGTACTAAAATTGCCTTTTACCATCTCTCACTGCCATTCTAATTTTATATAAATTTACTGGATGTTTTATTTTACTAAGATGCACAGATATTAGATTTAATTTCATATTCTATATATTCAAATGCAGGAAAAAAGTTGGTGATATGACTTTTTTTTATTACTATTAGAGTCAGCACACCCAAAAAGATAAGAATTATATAAAATTGTTTAAAATTTTTATATTGCTAGCTTGTGTTATCATAACATAAGTTCAATAAGTAGACCTCTGACTTTCAGTCCATTTATTGGATTTTCTTTGATTGCAGTTCTATTACATTTTTCATTACATTTAGGGTGTTTTTTTAAGTATTTTTACACCCTAATAGTTTTACACCCTGATAAAGACGTTTTATATATTCTAAAATCTATTTTTGTTAATTTTCATGCAATGCTGAAAAACCAAGTTTATCAAACTAAGTTTTTTTTCCTTTTTTACGCAGATTTTATGCAGTTTTGAGTTTATAGATAAAAAGCTCTGAATTTGATAATTTGATTCAACAAATAAGCTGAGAACAAAAATGTTATTGTAAATATTAAAGCAATACTCATTTGAGAGGAAAATTTTATTGTAAATATTAAAGCAATACTCATTTGAGAGGAAAAATTTTATTGTAAATATTAAAGCAATACTCATTTGAGAGGAAAAATTTTATTGTAAATATTAAAGCAATACTCATTTGAGAGCAAAAATTTTATTGTAAATATTAAAGCAAAATGCAATACCTAAAGTTTAAAAATTGGTATAACATGATTTAGGTAATTGCAACCTGGTAAAAATAAAGCAGTAAATTTGATTATTAAAATTCATTTTAAAAAATAAACTTTTTTGTCTTTACTGTAGCAGGTTGCAACCTCATAAAACATAACATGTGAATTTCATACCACAAATAAATATCATAAATGCATGCCAAAAGTATATTGGTAAAATAAAGCAACTTGACTAATGTTATATTCAATATTTCATAGGCTGCCGTGACATCTCTGAATGCAGAGCTGAGAAATTATCTACGATGTATTACAGGTAACTCAATCCCACCCAAAAAAATAATTTTGCATAATTTAACTTAATTTTAACATTTTGAAATTACTAAATCTAAGATCTTTAGATAATTTAGAATGATTGTAAAAATTTTGAAGTGCGGCTTCCATTTTTCTTATTTGTACCTAGGTTTTTCTTTATCCAAATCAGCTTTAAAAGCTCTTGAAATGCTGATATATGATCATATGAAGTTGTTAGCTAAATATCTTTTTTAGTTTTGAGATTTTTTATCACTGGTAAGCTATTGGAATTGATTAAAATTTGTTTTTCCAAAATCACTTGTCTTTATTGCTTACTTTATTCAAGAAATTGTTGGAATTCAAGATATCTTTTTCTTCACTGAGATGCTACAGTGGCTGACCATCATATTAGGACCATTGATAATTTTTTGTAAATATCATGTAAAGATGAATTTTCAAGTAACAAAAAAAATAATGGTACAATTTAAAGCTTGTATTTTCATTCACATAGTATTGCTTGATAAAAAATAAACAAAACATTTTAAGTATTTATTGGTTACTATAAAAATATGTTAATCAAATTATAGGATGTGGCAGCAATTCCCAAGCTTTTAAGAAAATGTTTCAAAATCAATTTTTAAAGCACTAAAAAATTATATCCATGGAATATTAATAAAAGAAAAGTTGAAGATAAATGCTTTTCCCACATTAACATTCAATTAGGTTCCCTTTTTTTTTATCATTGCCTTAAGCCTAGGACAGAAGGACTAGCAGATGCTGATTATATAGTCCCTTGACATTGAGTTCTAAGCACTGGCAATTGATGACTTTAGTGACTTGACACTTAAGTGGGCCCTTTTCCAAGCCTTATTCTCAACTACACTCCACACACTGTAATTAGGGGATTCAGGTAGGGCTGAATGGTGGCCAAAAGTGTTTGGGCCAGAAATTAGCCATACTGTCCTGAAGATATTGTTGGGTTTTTCTGGACACATGACAATTGTCCTGTTAAATGATATATTTGTTTTCTGGGAATGTCTTCAGCCATGGCACCATATAACGTTTTAGTAAGCAGATATACATCAGAAGTAACTTTTTCTTTCTCTTTGATGTAGATTCGAGGACATTTTTTTCCATTAGAAGTGAGGATACCTAATATCATGACAGACTTAGAGTGCTTGGTATAACACATGTGGTGCTCTGTCACCCTTCTGCACAATGAATCTGTCATTTCACTTATTGATCAAACAGTCAACACTAAAAAGTTTTTCATTTGAGAAAGTTTTAACTGTTGACGAAGTATGGCTTTTCAGCTGATTCAGAAGCTTATTTGGTTGCTCCAATCTCAAAGTTTTTAGCCTTTCTGTCAAAAGTTGACATGTATGTTGTAACACACTGACATTTTCAAGTGTTTTTAGAGTTCTTCTGACTGTCCTTTCATCAACATTGAACAGTTTTGCTATCTTTCTGATGGATATAGTAGAACTCTTCTTAACATTCTTTTTAAGCTTTTCAGTGAACTTTTTATCAACTTTTTTGTTCACTGAAGAGGGCATTTGGACTCTTTCAGCACTGTCATGTAAAAAGTTTTTTGCATGGGGAATTTTTCATTTTGTAAAATGTAGTTTTAGACACTCCGGAAATACAAATCACTTCACATTCAGGCAAACCCATGTGAATTCAAATTTAAAACTTCAGTTCTTTTGGCTTCCATTTTAAAAATTTTAACTCAGATATTTTTTTATTCATAATTTTATTCAAATCTAAGACATTTATTGAACATTAACAAACAAAAACAATATTTTATTTACATCACAAAACCTAGCCAAAAATTAGTTTGTGAATTACTGCTGCACCCTGTAATAATTTGTAAACCTTTATTTGTAATATCAGCATCAATGCGCTATTACATGCTTGAAATTGATTTTTCTTATAGTTTCTGTCAACTCTGTGTCATTGTGCCTGATCATGATAATCTTTTCCATAAAATCGTTATAACTTGTTAGTTTCCTTTACAATCTCTTACTTAAGTTCTTCCAAATAATTAGATGGGCTTGAGATTAAGTGAGTTGCCATGGCAATCCATCAATTTTTCAAGTAAATCATAACTCTTTTTGCTGTTTGGCAAGTTGTACCATCTTGCATAAATGTAAGATTTTTGACCTTTACTGACCAATCTGTCCTTTGGGAAAGCAACTAACTCTCCAGGACTTCTTTATATTAGTCCTGACTCATCGTCCCTACCACTTTGTAAAGACATCCTGCTCCTTGCACAGAAATAATGAACCAGACTATTACTGAGGGTGGATGCTTGACTGTTTCTACAATGCAGTCAGGATGAAACATTTTGTTTAGTCAGCAACAGACAATCAGTGTTTTGATTATCATTACTTGAAATGATAGACTCATCCAAGAAGCATATTTAGAGCAATGCTTTTTTATTCACATTCTTAATCATGATTTATTTTAAAATCTCTCAGTTATCCTGGGACATTTTAAAATAAATCATGATTAAGAATGCGAACAAAAAAGCATTTTTTTAAAAAATACCTAATCCTCAAACACGTGGTAGTGTTTTTTTTGTTCCTGGAAGGAGAGTTAGTTTTGGTTTCTTTGCTAGACAATGACACCTCAATCCATCTTCTTTCAGTCTTCTTTCTTCTGCAAATTGTCTGACACAACAATATTAACTTTATAAATAAGGTTAGTCAATATTTATTGTGGTTTTTTTTCTGTTTTCCGGGCAGATGTTCTGGGTGTTATGGTCAGCTCTTGGTGTTATTTTGCATTAAGAATGTCATCTCCTTGGACTAAACCTCCAACTCCTCTATAATATTTTTTTTTTCTTGCTTGCATTGCACTTTGGTGAGAAACCTTTGGTGAGAGTTTGGTGAGAAGTTTGGTGAGAATGTTATGAATTCTGTAGAAGACATTTAATTTAACTAATTTTTGTTGGAGCAATATCATATTTATTCCTCTGAAAATTTAAATTTAAAACTTCAAAAAATGGGTATCTTTAATATAAATATTTTAAAAAAAAAAAAAAAGCAAAATCTTTTATCTAAAGATAAGCACTTACTGACTAACTTTGAGTTCACAAAATAAGTTAATGAAATGAAATACTTAAGCTTTGAATTATACCAAAGGAAATTACAACTTTAATCAAACTAACAAGTAAAAAAAAACCTCAAGTTGTCTCAGTTGCACTAGACTGAGTGACTGGTCATTGCTGACAGCCAGAATTGTCAATCATTAAGATTTTTAGTAAATTTTACTAAGAATAGAATAGGTTTGACAAAAACAAAACCGTTTTTATCATGTGAATTTAAACCACTTATTTGAAATAAATTGTAAAAAAAATCCTAATGTGATGACTATGTGGGTCCTAATGTGATGATCAACTGCTGTATAAAAGAATATTATCATAAGTGGTGTTCTATCATTTACAATTAAGTAATTTTTTACAACAAATCTTGTAGTTAACAGTTCAGATAATTCTTTTTAGGATAGATTTAAGTTACCAAACAAGTTATTTAATTCATTATGTGAGAGTTAAAATAAATTATTCAGCTTAGCTTTTATGCTGCATTTTCTAGCATTCCATATTCTGAATAATCAATGAATAATCAATTTTAGGTTATCTCAAATTGTTAGTAATTTGTCCATCCTTTCATATCTGAGAAGCATACTTTATGAACTGAGGAGTCCATTTCTTATTCTGGTGACTTAATGTTGTAATTTTTTCTTTAAGAAATTTAAATTTTCTTTGAAGTAAAATTGTGTAAAAACCAGTAACTATCAGTAATTCAGGTAATTTGTGATAATTTAGATGAAAATTAGCAAGTTAGTGGTAATTGTGGGTAAAATAGTGTAAAAATTTACTTTATCGAATAAGTGAGAGAATTATTAATCAATAACCTCCTAAAGTTAAATTACCTCTTGAAGTTAAATTATTTGCAATTAAAGTTTTAAGCATTAATGTAGATTTATGTAGCATTTATATAGCATTTGCTGAATAAATACAATCACTATTTTCCAAAGACATGGTGGTTGTAATTATTCAGCAAATAAACAAATAATAACTTTTTGTAAACTTAATAAATTACTGCATGAGCTTCATTTTAAGTCAAATTTTGATTTCAATTATCAAGCATATTTATTGATAAATTTCATTTCAAATCTAATTTAAAATTTTCAAAAACTTTTTTTGGTATTGTTCATGTTATCAACTTTTTTACTAGCCATGCAACTTGCTGCAGAGAATTTTTCTGCAGCTATGAAAAATGTATATGAGCCAGAATGGAGCTCAAGAGAAGCTGCATTTGAGTTATTTGAGGTATCACTTCTACAATTTTATCTTCTAAATAAAGGATGATGATTACAAGTTAACATTTAATTTTTGTTTGTTCAGAATGCAAACTCAAACTGGACAAATTTGAGCAAAAGATTAACAGAGGAAGTGTTGGAGCCTTTAATGTCTTATCAAAAGCCATTTATAGAAGTTAAGGTATTTTAAAATACTACTATGTGATTACTTATGTCATTAAATGCAACTACTACTAAAATACTATGTGACTACTTATGTCATTATATGCAACTACTACTAAAATGTTGTTAGTAATCTTCTCCTTGTTTTCATGTCAGTAATTGTGGGATAAAAGTCTTCAGACCTAATTGTGAAATCTTCTTTTAGCATTTCTTTTATGCTAAAATATTTTTTGTAAATATTGATGCAAGTTTATTACATAGTTATTCTTTTGTTATTAATACATTAATATTGTTAACGTTATATTAATTTATATGTTTCAAAGAACAATTTTGTTTGTTTTGGTTATTTTTTTCGATGTAAATTTCTTTTTCTTTTAGTTTTATTACAGAAATAGAAATATCCAGATCTTCTATCATTTATTTTATAATATTGATTTTAGACAAAAATTCAAAAAAGAGCAAGAAAGCTTGTTGATTATGATCATTCTAGACATACTGTTGATGTAAGTATTAGTTTAATTTCATTGTCATCATGAACACAAAGCATCTTATCAAATAATCAGTAGTTAATCAGTTATCAATCAGTTATCAATTTGTTATCAATCAGTTATTAATTAGTTACCAATCAGTTAAAGTCATAAATAATAATCAAAAATAGTTATTATACTTTTTGGTAGCAAAACCAATAACTTTTTTCCTACTCATTAAAGTACTCAACTAGATAAATTAGAGTTTACAACATTGATAGTTTTTCTATGATAAAAGTTTGGTAATAACTTTTGTGCATGGTTAAAGTGACAATTTTTTGATCAAGAACACTTTATACTTGTCTCAGGAAGTTGATAATGGGAACTATTATATTTTAAAAAAATCTGTGGTTATCTAAATTTAAAAACATTTAACGCTGATATAAAGTGAAAAAAAGAATTTCCAACCTGTTGAGGAAAACCAAAAAGTAATAAAGTTTTGTATGATGATGTTAAAAAAAAATCAAACTATGTAATGGAAGTTATTTGGAAAAGCTTTTGATGCACCCTTACTAAAACTGCACTATATATAATATATATATATAATAATATATATTATATATTAATATATATAATGATTGTTTGCATGATGATGGTCCAAAAAGTTTTTAAAGATGCTACCACTATCTTATGTTAAGCTCTAATCTCCTAATGAACCAGATGTTGCAATTCAATCTAAATTTTTTTTTTTTTTTTTTTTTTTTAATTAATCTGTTTAATTTTTTTCTTTTCATTCACTTTCTAATTCACTATCCTAATTTTTAAGTGTTAGGTTTTTGAGGTCTTATTGATGTTGTTGAGAATATTTCCAAGAGAGATTATAAGCTATATAAATATAAACTATATAGATAAAAACTAAATATTGACTCTGATAAAAAATCATTTTTAAAGTACATAGTAAATTTTTTTTTTTTAGACACTTCGTGCAAAAGGAGCATCAAAAGTAAATGATTCTAAAAAACTGAACCAGGTTTACTTAACATTTAAATGTTATATAAATGTTATCACATTTAAATTATTAATGTTAATATTATCATGTCATTAATTTATTACTATACCTACTTTATTATCAAGTGTTGTCGTTATTAGCTTATTATTTACATAAAAATTCTGTTATTGTTTAACAACAAAAAAAAATAATTTGGAGATATGTTCTAAAAACAAGGTTAAAAAACGTTCTTCTGCAGTGAAAGTGAACTTCACATCATACTTCTCACATCCACTGTGACTACATAAGAAATCTTACAAAAAAAAGGTTAATTGCCTTCTTTCCTAGAGTGAGAGCTTTTTGCAGATAAAGAAGAAATATTTAAACCTTTGTTTGAATATATTTTCACAGATATCATGAAGCCTTCTTTCTATCAGTTAGAAGTCATTTTGACATTATAAAACATAATGTCAAAATGACTTCTAACTGATAGTAAGAAGGCTTCATAATATCTGTGATTTTTTACTTACATCTGATATTTAGTTATTATATTCTTTGCAATCCCTTAACATGTTTACAAAATTTGCAGATAAATACAGAGCTATTAAGTTCTCTATTTAACTACCTGCTGATGGTTTTTTTTCTCTTTACATTAACTTTTTTTTTATACTGTTCTTTTCTAAATTATTTGTGTTCCTCAGGCAGAGGAAGATTACCAAAAAGCAAAAGAAGTATTTATTGACTTGACATCTGAGCTGTATGATGAATTACCAGCTCTATATGATAGGTAAGTGATTAAATGAAATGAATTGAATTGACAAGTTTATTTTGTTACTTTTAGTAAACTCAAGATGTATGTATGTAAAACATGATATATGTTTCTTGGAATATGATATATATTAAGTTACATTGAATATTAAACTTGGCAGTCAACGTTTTACTTCTTTAAATATTTTTTTACATTCTTCAACAAAAGTGAACACACAGCTTGATGTGCAAACTAATGATATTTAATTGAAACATCCAATTACTAATAACATTGTAAAAATAATTTATTTGCAAAAATATCATTTGTGTGCAAAAATATTTCCTACAATATGAACAAAATACAAATTAAACACAATTAACTAGTTAAATATAATCTTATATATTTTTTGAAACTAATTTTTTTTTTTTGCACTCTGCACAGTGGTCCAGGTCTAAAGACATCTGATTGATTTGTCTATTATAAGCAATTCAAAGTCATTTGTTTTTTTAAGCTTTAATCCGCATACATTGCAAACTTTATAAGAATCACCTAATAGAGAAAGAAGAGTGGAAACTTTGCTATCAGTCATAATACATTCCAACTTGTGCTTGGCTTGAAATAAGTCTATGGTTGTTGCTCTGAGCTCAGTTGACATAAAAAAATCATATTCTGCTTTAACAATTTGCTGATTTTCTTAAACCTTTTGTATTTAAACAGGGCAACAATATTGGGTTGAGGATATTTTGGGGTTCGTTTAAAGAGTAACACTAGCTTTCTGAATTTTAAGTTGCACAGGTACTATGCATGAAAGAAACAAAGATTCTTCAACTGGAACTGGAAATTTGTACTCTTCATCTTCAGTTCTCTGTTTATAAACAGACTGTCCAGTTGAACCATCAAATCCGACTTTGCTTATAAGAATAAGAGTTTTGCTTGTAAGAATAAGAGTATTGCTTATAAGAAGGTAGTTTTGATTTATCCATGACTTTCTAAATCATGTTTGAAATGTAATCTATTATTCCTTGAAGATTTACAAGAAGTACTGTATTTTAAGGTTGCAATTCCATAATCTGGAATGCAATCATTTTTAGCTTTCAAAATATAATTGTAGGCAGGGTAAACATGAAACCTTTATTTAAGGTCCCTTGATGAATAGTTTGATAGTCAGCCCACTCATTCTACAGTCTAACATTAAAGCTAGAGCTTTTTCTGCGGAGTAGCTTTTAGAGTATGATATATTACAGGATCCATCATTTTTACTTTCCATCAAATGTTTCAGAACTTGGGCATCTTTAGTTCGTCCTTCTTTGTTGAGATTAAGAACAAGGGCATGAAACAGAATTTCATTGGTAACTCCTAATTTTTCAGTAATGACAATCTTCTTTTCTTAGACCTTATTGAGAGATCTTTAAATAATTTTGATGGTGCACCTTGTTGTAAATTGTTTATTCTAACTTGCTGGTAAGGTTCAATTACAATAAATTCCATATTTAACCATTTCTCATAACAATTTATAAATCTTCCATTTTGTCTACCTATTTGATTCCATTTCTTTTAAAAGTCTTTGATAAATTTTTTAGTTAACCTAATCTGATTGTGTTTGGGATAGCATTAAGAAAAAATATATTAATTTCGGTTTTTGCTTCCTCACTAATTAAACTTTCATATTTATTCTCATATTTTCCTTTAAACAAGTAATCAAAAATGTCTTTGTTTTTCATATTAAAACTTGGTTTCACAGCTTACTAGTTATTTGATTTTTTTCTTTCTTTTTTTTTTTCCGCTTTTATTCTAGAATGTTCCGCTATTTGTTTTCACAGTTGAAACTACAAAAAACAATATTTCAAAACATCGGGAGTGAGAGGGGAGCTGCATTTTTGTCTAAATACATCATATTTGAACTGACCCTATAGGTGCAAAAGCAAACAAAAGCAGCCAAAGCTTTTTCTAAACTTTTCTATACACACCAACTTTTCAAAAGCAAAAAGTTTTAAAGTGGGCGAAACCTGGGTGAAAATTTTCCTGGTTGATCAAAATTTTATTTTTTTAACAATTTCTTTAAAAAAGTGTTTAACAAGTGATAAATTGTGTCTTTTGTTTTTTTACATTTTAAATTTTTACATGATGGCCTTTTTTCTTTCATAAGAATATTCAAAAAATTTGCATATCTATGAAATAGGAGTCAGCATGTATAAAAGTTTGTAGTTAGAAATGTAATTTTCTTCAATTTTTGAACTTCAAACCCTCCTTAGACAAATTTTTAAGAAAATTATGGACCTTGAAAATTTAAATTTGGTCTTCACATAACATATATAATTCAATTTTAAGATATATTTATGGCATCGTCCTGGACCACTGTGCTCTGGATTTTTTTTTTGTATAATATGCCTGCAGCTCCAGTGTACTTATGCAATTTCAAGTAAAAATAGTATGTTTTGAATTAAATCTATTTTAACTAATAAATAAAAAAAGATATCATGCAAATTCTTATTCAAATTCAAATAATTAGATGTAATACAATTTAATAAATTAGATGTCTTACAATTTTCGGTTGGTTTTTTTTTTAAAGATTTTTGCTACTATGTCAGTGATAAAATTATAGCAAAAATCTTTAAAAAAACTGATTTTTTCAAATCTTTATAAAGATGATCTTTTTTTGCTATTTCTTTCTTTAGAAACTCCCAAGCATCCTCTATTGGAATAAGGACTGGGGAGTTTTCTGGCCAATCTAACAATAGAATTTTCCATTCAAAAAGAAATTTTTTAATTTAGCATTACATGGCATGTTTCCCCATCTTGCATAAATGTTGCCCCATCTTGTTTTTTTGTCCTAAGACATTTATACTGCACTTGATTCATCGTTCCTTCAGCAAAGTTACAGTCTTCCCATCCCTTTTTCACAAATGGATGGGAAGACTGTATATTGCTGAAGGAATGATGAATCAAGGGCAGTATTCTTTCACCATGAGGTGTTAAATTTTTTTTTACCACATCACCTAATTCTTTTTGGTGTTAAGCTTTCTCCATTGTAGCTCATTTTTTCTTAATATTTTGGACAGATACCCGAGAAGCATCACATCTTTTAGCAATATCTCTTTAAAGATAATTAGTATTAGTTAGCAGAGATAATTTCAGCATTTTTTCGTGTTGATAAATTTATTTTTTTTTGCCTATATTTACAAATAAACAATGTTTATTAGACTTATAGTTGTTTGTTAAAATTCACATATTTCATAAAATTCACATATTTGTGTCTTAAAATCTGCAAAAAAAACAAACTGGTTTTTATTTAGAAAAATGTTGACCAAACGAAATTTTATGGACTTAAGTATTTAAGTAAATCTATCTGATTTAAGTATTTAATTAGATCTAGAAAAATTCATAAAAATTTCAGCATAAAATGCACACCTGCACAACTTGTTACATTGGCTGTAATGTAAGGTAGGCCTTTCAACAACAAAAAGTTTTATCAGTTATTTTGTGACCAAAAGATATTTAAGCCTTCCAAATAAAAAACAACAAGTTTTTAAATATAAAATAAGAAAAAAAAGGTTATATTTAAATTTTGACAGTTTTATAAGGTGGCCATAGTAAATTGTCACAAATGTATTAATATTATGTTGTTGTATTAATTTAAATTTTTTAGTTATTGTCACTTACATATCAAATAACATTTCATAAGCATTTTCATAATGAAAAAGACTGTTAAAAATAGAAAAATATTACAATTCAATCCCTGTTTACTTTTCATTGTGCATGAGATAAATATGAAGTGTATCTTGATATAAGATATGGAAAATAAATATGATATATTATCCTTGTTATGTAATAAAAGCATGATAATTTTTTTTTTTTTTATTATTATATTTTATTTCATATTATATACAATAATGAAAGTACATTTATTTAATTTAACTTTTTTTTTCTTCTGTTTTTAGTCGTATTGGTTTTTATGCAACAAGTTTTCAAAGTATATTTACTTTAGAAGAAGTGTTCCATAGAGAAGCAGCAAGAGTATGTACTTTGATGTTTCTAATAATGATTTAAAGTTATAGACTGTTATAAGTTGATGTAGTTCCATACCTTTATTTAGTTAAAACATGAACTTAATGACTTGATGGATCAGCTTATCACAGATTTTTCTGCTGGAACCTTTAGCACTCGTAAACCATTTTGCTCAGGAATGTAAGTAATTTGATTTTTTTTTTTTTTGCTGGAATCTTTTGTACTTTTGAATGAAAAATAAAAAATAAACAAAATTTGATTTTAAACTAAGAGCAGTTGTTTTTTTTCAGTGTAACTTGTCAGTTAGTAAAATTGTTGACAAATTACAAACCGTTGTGTGCTGCTCTGACATTTATGTGTTCTTTACTAAATTGATGCGCTGATTTCAAATCTGAAGTCAGAATCTAAAGTTATAGGCAAATGATCTACCAAAGTATTCTACATAACATGTTAATCTTAAAATAAAATTTCATGTGTATTTCAACAATTTATTTGTATATACCACAATTTATTTAGTGTCATATGTATTACACCGTATATGATCATGAAAATGCATTTAGATATGCTTAGAAATGTTTCATACATCTGCTTTTACACTTGTGACTGGACACTGTTTCTCTTTAAAGGAATCAACAATAATCATGAAAATTATTGAAAACCAGCCAAGAAATAATCTTCTCAGTTATTTCTTGGCTGGTGTTCTGACATACTTCCTCTGAGTTGCTGAGTACTGAGACTGAAAGGTATTTTGGGTATTTATCTCTTCCTCTGAGTCCAAGACCTCAGTGTCTCCTCTTACGAGTCATCAATTTGAACCTGACCACCCTTGTTGACCTTACCGAACCTCACCATATGGGGGATCTTGACATGTTGATGACATCAGGGCAGTAAAAATGTTGTTGAAAAAAATGTACTTAAATTTCGTAACTGAAGAATATTTACGTTTACGAATCGTAAATAAGGATTAAAATACAAATAAAAAATAAATTTCATTAATATCTCAATAAATTCAGTAAACTCAACAATACTAATAAAAATACCAGTAAAAACAAGACTTTAGAACTCTTTTTTAAAATAAGAACTGATCTAGTATGTTGAGCACAATTTTGTAAACAAATATTAAAAAAATTTATAAAAAGACCCATATCGTTATTTACGAACTTTAACGCAAATTATTAACGGAAGTTTCGTAACTGATGTAAAATACAAAAAATTATGATTGAATTTTACAATTAATTTCGTTGATTAGAATATGATCGTATTGACGTTTTTTACGAAAAATGCAATTAATTTAATCGATTTTCGGAAGATAAAAGTTTTCCTCGTTCGCGATTAAACTGACGTAACTTCGTTTAATCACAATCGTAAGACTCTTCTCTAGTACATATTTCGTTTGAGAAATTGCCAAAAGTCTTCAATAATTTAACTTCATTCTTTCCTTGATCATTGTATCTGACAGTCATCTTTCTTATTTCAGTTACTGGAATAAAAAATTACATTTCCAGACGAATTGGCATTTGATAATGTGAAGTACGACTCACTATCAATTATAAATTTGTAATTTCTATATTTGAAATATAGGTAGTGACAATTTGGACAAACTACCAAATGTTTTACAGGTGATCTATTTGGTCTTTTTGATCTTTAATAGCATATTATGGGTTTCTTCATCTTTTTAAGTATATTTGAAATTGTTGATTTGCTAACTTAGAACTTTTATGATGCTATTCTTTAAAAAATGTAGTTTTTTTATTATCAAACATTCACTTAAGTTAAGCATGGTTACTAGGAGTGTTAATTTTTGGCTTTCTACCACATCCTTTCTTTCTAGTAACATTTCGTCCTTGTTCTGCATGTTTAAATAATCTACAAATCATTAAATGAACTTCACCTTCACCTTTAAAGTGCTCCCTAATAGAGGCTCTACCATTTTCTTTTTGCAAATTATAGAAAGTGTACACACTAGATTTCAAGTTTGACTGTTTAGACATTATTTTTTTGGAAACATATGTACATACATGAATAAAAAGCTTAAAAGTTCCTTTATCATGTAAAAAAAATTAACTGGGTGCAAAACTAAGCGCAAAATAAATTTGTCTCATATTTTATTGATTTATTGGACACATGTTAGTATACCTTATAATTGAACAAGTGTGAAAGCTACTTTTGTTTAGTTAACAACTTGTAAAAGTTAAAAATAAAAAAAAATATCTCAATTTCCAAAAAAAAAGTGCCCTTTTAACAAAAATTAACTCATTCTCTATTGTGTAATTTTCTGTTTTAGCACCCTAAAATGTAGTCAAAAAGGAAAACTTATAAACAGTTACCAGTTTTCAGAAGATGTTACTTTTTATTAGTTAAAATGCTAACTATTTATAAACTATTTAGCAAAACTTTGCAATATGATAGAATAAAGCTTGAATAGTTATGTATGATGGTTTCTTAGGTTTGCTATTATTCTATCATGCTTCTTATCCTATCTTTTTCTTTTTTTTACATTTTTGATTTATGCTCACTTTTCTAATTGAATTGCACCTAAGTTTAGATTATTAAAAAAGCTGTTAACAGTTTATGTAACATGATATATGATACAACATGGTATATAATATAGCATGGTATATCATATAACATGATATATAACATGGTATTTGATATAGCATGGTATATGCATAGCAGCTGAGAGAAATTTCAGGCCCCGGGGAAGTTTTCTTAAGGGGCCCTCATATGATCAATTATATACCCAGGACTAAAAGAACCGTGCTCTGGGCATTGAAAGTTAAAAATCTTCCCTGCCCCCCACCCCCTCTCTCAGCGGCCTTGGATATATGATATAACATGGTATATGATATAACATGTGGTTATTATAAAATTAGGTTTTCAAACTTAATCAAGTTTTACTGCCAATATATACCTAAATATTACTTTAGTCTTGATTCTACATGTTTTCGATAACTAAAGAAAAGCAAGCCAGGCATATATGTTGTAGATTGTGAATATGGGAGAAGATACATGGGTAGAATGGGTGCAAGAGCGAAGATAAAGCTTTTCAACAAAATAGAATTTTTTTTTAAAAAATTGGAAAGTGTAATTCCTGAACATGTATAAAGTTTGGGTAACATCATGAAGCTTGCAATGCAACAAATATTTTGTAAATGCTCTATTCATGAAGCTTTAGAGATTGAATGATTGGATAATGGACCTGAAGCAACATGTGGCCTCAATCAATTTAAGGTAAGCATGTAATCATGAAAATGTGGAGTCATTCTTCTAATGTTGGGAAAAAATGGAACCTGCACAAGACATCAAAGTAAACAGATTTTGGCAGTGAAGAACAGTTGAATAATGACAATCACTAAGCAGTGGCAAAAAAATAATAATGTAAAAGAATACATATGTATTCACACTATTGATTGATATTTTATAAGTAAGCTTTATTGCTATTGTTAAAACTCCAAGTGCAATTGAAATCTAGCTCTTTATTTACTAGTTTTCTTTACCATAGGTATTAACACTAATATTATACATAGTTTACTTTAAAATGTTCAATATAAATGCTCAACTACTTTTTTTGTTAGAGAAACTTCATCAAACACAAGTGAAAAAGAGGACAATGATTTAAAGTTAACTGGCAGTTTAACACAGTTTTATGATGTAGCTGTGCCCTCAGATGAATTGGATGGAGGTGTTGAATCACCTACTGAGTTAAAATTTTCCAAAAATAAGGAAGATTCTGATCATTCTGAGGAATTAAATCGAATTGTAGATAAAAGTGTATCATTGCCAATTCAACCTATCAGACCAGCTCCCATTCCTCCAGCACGCCCAAGCACTCCACCTGCAAGACCCAAACCTCCATTAAATGCAGCTGTTCAACAAAATAATCAGGTTTTATTTTGTTTTTGGTTTTATCTTAAGATTAATTTAACAAAATGCTTTTTTTGCTGTTTTCTTTTTCTGTAAATAACTGAAACTCACAGGAAAAAAAACACACTATTGAATTTTAGTTTTGATATGAATCAAGTTTTAAGTGAACTTTAAGTGAAACAAACATAAACAATGTAAAAGCAGGTGTAAAAGCAGGTGTTTTTTGTTGTTCCCTACCTAGCTGTGTTTATTTCCACTCTATAAATATTTTTTGTATCTTCCTAATTTTTCTGTGCCTCTCGAAAAATAATTGTATCATGAATGATACAATTATTTTTAAATCTAGCTCTTTATTTACTAGTTTTCTTTACCATAGGTATTAACACTAATATTATACATAGTTTACTTTAAAATGTTCAATATAAATGCTCAACTACTTTTTTTGAGAGGAGGCTTTTTTAATTTTTTAACTACTTTTTTTTTTTTTTTTTTTTCTCAATAGGAAACACAATTGCAGAAAATTGAAACTGAAATCAATAATGTATCTAAAGAAGAAACTAAAGTCCATGTAAATAAAGTAACTTCAAATGAAGAGAATATGTCCATTGGAGCTGATAACGTTATTGCATATAGAAACATCAAAACGCCTGACAACCCCAGCAATTGTAATCTTATTGTACCAAAATCGTTATATAAGGTTTTCATTTATTCTTAGGATTTTCTTTTAAAGAATCTGTAAAACTTAATACTTCGATTCCAATATTTACTATTTTTTTAAGATTTTTGTTACAATCTTCAATTCAAAGTCTTTTGTTTAGGTTGTAACAACACATAAGTACACACCTGAAGATGAAGATGAACTGTCTTTTGAAAAGGGGGAAATAATACATGTGATTCCTTATGACGATCCTGAAGAGCAGGTATTTTTAACTTTCTGTTTTCTTTTATTATTTAACAATTATTTAAAACTTCATAGTTGGTTAAAAGTTAAAGACGAAATGAACGCTAAAGATAGAATCAAAGTTAAACGTTGTACTTAAAATTGAATAGAAGAATGTTTGTTAAAATGCTTATAATCATTTAAATCAGTTAGATATTATTTTTTTTAGTAAGAAATTCATAATTTTTATTTTAGGATGATGGTTGGCTCATGGGTGTAATGGATTCAAATGGTTTTAAAGGTGTCTTTCCTGAAAATTTTTCTAAAAGATATGACACATGACAATGTGTCAACAATTAGTTCCCTATTTTTTCATTTTCTGCTTCTTTTTTTCATTACTAAATAAATAGCGGTATTCTTTAGTGACATTTTGTTCAGCTTTTAACAATACGTGCGTTATGTCGGTTTATTATATAAAATTCATCTGCATCTTTTGGTGTAAAAATTTTTTCTGAACCTATACGAGTTGCTGTTACATGATTTTATCTTTAAAAAACATTTTCAATATTTTCTAGGTGTTTTTTTATTCTCTTTTATAATCATAATCTGTGTTTTTTGTTTTTGTTTTTGTTTGTTTGTTTGATCCTTTTTCAAATTTATTTTCAAATTATGTATTTTATCGGTCATTGAGAGAATGTACATATATATTAAAGATTATTAAATATTTTTTGTTTATCTCTAAACTAAGATTTGTTTTCATGAGTGTAGTTGTGTTTATTCTCGTGCGTAAGTTTATTTTATGTATTATTAATTGCGTGACGTAGCTAACTAATCCATTCTGTTAAGGGTTGAAAAATTCTAAACGATATACAAATTAAAATATAAACATTTGATTTTTTTTCCCATTATTTTACTGTTATTTTATTTATCTACATAAATTATTGCATAAATTATAAAGTTATAATTTATGCTTTACTGCTTGTTTATTTATATTTTAATATAGTTTTGAATACTTTTGTATATATATATATATCATTTTTATGAATTTTATCATTATTTTAACTTCATATAAATTTTATAATGGTGATACGTCAGTAAGGATTGCTTTAACTTTTAGATTTACTTTAAAAAAAAAAAAAAAATACTCAACGGATTTTAACTTCTGTTTTGTTTTTTTTCTACTTATTTACATTTTTACATTTATTTACATTAACAATTTTTTAAATTTTATTTTCTTTATATCACAGTTCATAACAGCACATCTCCTCTAATATTCTAGATACAAAAATCCGAACTCAGCAGTTTAATGACAATTCTGATTGCTATTAACTTAATAATTGTAATGAGATTAATTTACGCGTTACTCTTATAAATTTAAAAGAATCGGCTATGATTTAAAACAAAGCGAAAATATTTCTTTATAAGCTTTTTTTTTTAAATGAGGTTGTTGGGGCGTTCTATATGTCAAATATTGACAAGAGTTATTTCATACGTCAATATTAGCTTAACTTAAGGAATGCGTAAGAATTTCTTCGTGTAGAAGTAGAAATTGTAGCGAAAATCTTACCACAACCATTGTAGTGAGGGATTAAGTTATCTTCGCTTCGCTTGGAAGATTTTATCTGCTAAAACGTTTTTTTTTTTATTTGCAGCAGCATTAAGTGTTTAAATTGTTACGGTTGGATATCTTTAAATACTAAACACTAAAACTGCATACAAATTTGGCATAGAAAACATTTTCGTTAAAGTTAAGATTTTTTGTTTTACCTGTGAACTGCAGTCTTCCGTTTAGCGAGCTTAATGACTTTATCAATGAAATGAGGACGTATATTGAGCAGATTATGGTTTCTATTATGTTTTTAAATGGTAAATATGCTGCTAGTGCTATGTTATTATTTTTCGTCTTACTGTTAGATTTTTTGTTGTTATTCTTTTCAAACTTAAAAACCGTCTTTTTAGGTATGAAATTTTTAGAATTAAATATAATTAGAAATTCATGAAGACCGTAACGAAGAATGATATACGTATATTGTTGGTAGGTATCTTCGAAAAAACCATCAAGATCTTATGCTTATATGTGTGTATTTTCTAAACTATCTTTTGCGTCATCTGCGCTTGTAGTTTCCTTGTAGCTCTCTCTGCTTATCAACATAAGAGTCTAATTTTAAAGTTGCTGAATTTTTTCACTTGATTTAGAATTAGACCTAGTTTCGAGTGGTTTTGAGAGCGTTCTAATATATTAGTTGTTTGTTCGTGATGGGTTTTGATAAGATTAAAAAATTTTTAAACTTTGCCAGGTTTAATGACTGAGATTGACATTTTAGAATGAATGTGAGTTGAGTTTTTGTTTTGTTTTTGAATTTAAATCAAATGATAGTTGCAGTGACTAAATTAGTGTAAAATACACAATAATTAGCGTATAAATGTCCTTATATGTGAGCTGTAACCGTCTTTTATATTGACGCGTCCTTTTTAACGTAAGAACTACACTAAAATCATCTTGAGCATTTCAGTCGATACAGCGACGTTTTTATGATTTTTCTTTAAATAAAAATGCTTTTAATTTTTAAATATAATGTAATGAATTGTTATTTGCAGGTTAAGAAACCCTCGTTGTAATGTTGAGCAAAAAATATGAAACTCTATTTTGACGTTATTATTCTCGTGCTGGTGGTTGTTATCTTCTTGTTATTTTTCGTCCTCTTCAAAATTTATAAGCTTCACGAGAAATCTACGGACGAAACTGATTTGGCTGAGCAACAAGAGTTGCTATCGAGTATCTCTGGCTCTAAAGACAGCTCTTTACTATCGTCTGATCCAACATTTTCAAGTATAGTTCACAGCTTTGAAACTCTCAGCGATGTACAAGGGAAACAAGAGATAGATGTGAACACTGTTCAACCGGACATTAAGGTTAGATTTATACTTGAGATTTTTATTAGACCGATCTAATATAAAATGAGAGCGGTGAAATGAGTCATTCGTTGAAGTGAATGAGTCACACTCGTTGAAGTACTTGTTGAGTATAAAAAACAAACTTGTAAAAATATTTTTTTTATTCTTGATATCATTTCAAGAATGTAAGAGCATCTTATTGAATCATCTAAGTACGAATGGCTTAGAACTTTATATAAAATTACCGACGATATGGCTATAAACAACAAATTTGTAGATTTCAAAAAAATGCTCCTTCATTTTTAACTCTTTTGATCTTTCGATCGCTACCTTATAGTTAAGAGTTTTTGTTACATTTTCTTTATTATTATTATTATTATTTTTTTTTTCTATAGCTTTTTTACAGCAAACTTCTACTTTAGGATCTTCCTATTACTGAAAATGGTTACCTAAAAGTTCATGACGAATATCCGTCTCCTCAACAGGTATCTCTGAAAAAAAGGCATGAAATCAAGATCTTGCTTCAATATGACAAACAACGGTAATTTTTTTTTTTCGAATTTAAAACGATTTTTTGATAAATGGTAATGAGCGAGTTAATTTATTTTTTTGAAGCTTTATTTTTTATTACAATTTATTTTTTTGAAGCTTTGTTTAACTTTTTTAGGTCGATTTTAAAGCTGATTGTGATGCATTTGGATAGTAAAACGAAAAGTAAAATGAACTCGTCTGAAACATACGTTGACGTACAAGTTTCTCCTTATCGTTTTCGAACTTATAGAAATCCAGGCTATCGTCGTCCAGTACGAGCAGTCATAAAAAAAAGTATAGAATTTAGACTTGACCGGTTGGAACTTAAAACCACTTATCTGTTAATATTTTTGTTGCGTTATGACCCGTTTTCTCGTTTAAAAGTTGACGGTGAAGTTACTTTTAAAATTTCTGAAGTATTGACCGAAGGCTTCATTGAGGGCTGTCAGGTGGAGCTTGGTAAAGAGTTTGTCCAAAGTAAGCAAGAGTTTACAGCTTTTATATTTAGACCAAAGTAAAATTAATTGGTGTTTATAAAAAAATTAAAAAGTATATAGTTTAATATTTAAACACAAACCTCATCTTGCAGAAAACAAAAAGCGTTTTTGTTATGTTTTTCTAAAATCTCGTTTTCTACGATCGAATATTTTATAATTTTGATTCGCTTTTTTATTATTCGGGTTTCTACCTGGTTTCTGTTGTAAATATTTTTATCATTTATTTATTTCTTTTGTTCATGATTCACAAAAGTTTTCTATTTTGCATTTAGATGGGTTTTTAATATTCCTTTGTTTTCCTATTTGTTATTAAGATGTATAGAACCGAAAACTTTGGCATTAAATTTTGTATCAACTCCAACAAACACCACCCTCTAGCATGTCAAAACAGCGCCTGTTGCGTCGAACGTAATTTTTTTTCCATAGAGTTTAATCTTGGCGGAATGTATACTTTTATCAGTTGAAGTTTTATTCCATTCGCTTTATGACTAAATATAAATGTAAGAAGAAAAAAAAGCCCCACCCTCTCCTATACTTCTCTCTATCCCTTCTCTCTTTCCTCGAATGAATATTGCTAATTTCGAGTTATAAAAGTATGTTGAACAAAAATTTCTACGCCAATATTTGTTATCTCTGCATGAGAAATGTTTGAATAAGAAAACGTGCTCAAGGAAAATAGCTGATACTAATAAGATTAGGAATTTTACACAAATTTCCTAAAAATCATTTTATGATTTAATTTAGATAAACGATGAACTCTGTGCAAAAAAAAATGCGAGAACAAAACTCTTATATGTTGCGTTTATTATTTTGTTGAAATTGAAAATTCAATATGAATAGAATTACGGTGTGTAACAACTTATAAAATTTTTCCTTTACATTTGTTTCAAAAATGTAAATTATTAGTCTAGCAGGTAAAATACTTCACAACCTCATTTTGGGATGACTTAAGAAATACTTATCTCTAATGATTTACTTTCCAATAATCAAAAAGTTATAGCAACCCAAATGAATTAGTTCAATTTTTAGAGCATAAACTTTAGAATGCAAAGACATTTATTCGAATTCGAATAATCCGAGTGTCATCTTATTTACATTATTATTAAATGCAGAAATTTTCCTGATCTTATCAAAGAAAACGAATTGTTTTTAACTACTTTGCAAAAATAAAGGCTACTGGTTTCTCTCATTAATTGTACAAAAGCTAAATTACTTATTTTCGAGAAATTAGGTACCGTGGTTTGACCTAACAAAGTCCTATGTTTTAAGAAGGTCCCAATTTAAGAAATGACAAATTTCGTATATATAAAATAATCATTTAGAGAAAAAAATTTAGCTGCTCTAACTAACGAGATATCTAGTTAAAACAACAAGTTATTTTCCCCAAATGTTTATTTTATATATACGAAATTTGTCATTTCTTAAATTAGGACCTTCTTAAAGCATAGGACTTTGTTAGGTCACACCACGGAACATTGATTTTGGCTTGTTAAGTTGTTATTAGGGGCTTTTTTTTTTTTTTTATCTTTATTTTCAGAATGGCTTCTTTTTTAGTTTAAAAATTCTCTTTAAGTAATTTTTTTTTTTTTTTTGTTTTTTTTTTAAAAAAATTTTTCAAATATTTTATTTAGAATGATATTATGCTTTAGTAATATGCCTGCTATGTTATTTATCACTATTTTGTTTGTATTGCCATAAATTAAGTTTTTTGCTGTAATCATCGTGCCCTAGCTGTCAAACGATTTTTTCCAACAATGATAATTCTTATTTACATTCCTGTTGAGCGATTTAGTCAGCATGAATATAAAACTTTTGAAGGTCACCTGTCGCTCAACTGTTGTCTCTGATTGTGGGATATACAAGGGTTAAAAAATCTTTTGTTATCTGTTTTATTCTGAAAAGAGCCTAATTCTTTTCTACTGTTTCAGTTGTATGAGACGTACCTATATTTTCCCGTCCCCGCGTCAACTTTATTTGGGTTGATTATGTAACTAGTAACTATCTACCCTTGTATTATATACCATTACGAACGTTGTTAAATTCTACGGTTTTTAAAAATCTTTTTAAAGAAATCTTAATAACCTGTACAACATTTGTTTGATGAATATGCTAAAGACGCTTAGTGAAAATTTTAAAAGTATGCACAACTGAACCTCTAAATGCAACTCACATTTTCATGTAAGTGATATATATATATATATATATATATATATATATATATATATATATATATATATATATATATATATGTATATATATATAATATATATAAATATATTATATATACATGGTCGCTGAGAGGAGTGGGTGGTGGACGGAGAAGAAGGGCCCGAAATTTCTCTCGGTGGCTATGTATATATATATACATATATATATATATATATATATATATATATATATATATATATATATATATATATATATATATATATATATATACATATATATATATATATATATATATGTATGTATGTATGTATGTATGTATGTATGTATGTATGTATGTATGTATGTATGTATGTATGTATGTATGTATGTATGTATGTATGTATGTATGTATGTATGTATGTATGTATGTATGTATGTATGTATGTATGTATTGTTGTCGTGTTTACAAAATGCTTTATGCCAGTATTTTTTGAGGAGTTTGCATTTAATTTATTACGTGACTCCAAACATTTAAGCTAATAACTTGCATAATTGCTCTGTAACCCAGCAGTAACGTTTTGGCAACTCATTGCTGATGTCATTTAGAAAGAAAAGATACAAAAGCGAGAGCGAACGAGATATTTTTTTTATTTTAATCATCGAATGTTAAGGCACCTGTTTTTATATTTATGAAATTTTTTAAAAATAAGATCGATTTATATTTCCAAACGAATAACAGCTTTATTTTTACACCGGTTTTTGTCTAGAACCGAAATATATCGGAAACAGTGGCAACAAAAGGCTTTTTTTTTTTTCATGAATAGCTGATTGCAAGTAAAAACCGGAAAATCATGTAAAGAACGCCCTCCAAACAAGAAGTTTAGCAATCTTCGTAATTCTATTTAAAACTTGTTTTTTTTTAAAAAAAAAAGAAAAAAAAAAGCAGAAAAATAAGATCACGCGTCATGATGAGACCAAGAGATTTAAAAATTTTAACCATTGATGATGATAGGTGACTGTAGAATTGGGGCAATCAGAATCTCAAAGTATGTTCTTTATAAATTTAGCAAAAGAGTCGTTATCTCAATTGTCGTCATCAACATCCATAGTAATAATTCAATAAAATGATAATCGAAAAGATAAAATCTTTCAAACAGTTTTTGCTGCTATTGAATATCTCTTTTGATTCCTCGCAGATAATTAATTTGTCGGTAGCTTTTGTAAGCTTTTTTAGTTGGAAACTCAAGCTATATTAGATAGAAACTCAAACTATATATAATCAGTTTGTTTGAACTAAACAAATACAAGCTATTGAAACTGATTTTTATTTGACTCTTTTCACTTTATTTCATCTCTTGTCAATATGGAATTTTTCTTCTCATATTACTTTCTGAAAACCTCATAACAGGCTTTCTATTAAGTCGAAATTCATTTTCCGCACAATGAAATAATGTGCGTACGAAAATGTAAACAGTCGATCATCAGTCAATAAATACGTACTCGTGATTTTTAACCGTCACTTGGAGAGTTTTCTTTATTTTTTACTGGCTGATTCATCTGTAAAACCTAATGGAAATGAATACAGATGATATTATGGAAGAAAGTGGGAAGCTATGGGGAGGTAGATTTACTAGTAAAACTCACCCTCTAATGGAACGGTTTAATGCCTCAATAGAGGTTGATAAGCGAATGTGGCAAGAGGATATTATAGGTAGCAAAGCATATGCAAAAGGATTAACCAAAATAAATATATTAACTGAAGAAGAAGAAAAATTAATATGTGAAGGATTGGATACAATCGCAACGGAATGGTCCGAAAAAATTTTTTTCATAAAGCCATCTGTTGATGAAGATATTCACACTGCAAACGAACGTAGGTTAAAAGAGTTAATAGGCAGTGTTGCTGGAAAGCTTCATACAGGTCGCAGTCGAAATGATCAAGTTATAACTGATACACGTTTATGGCTCAGAAAAGAAATATTGTTAATAAAATCCCTTTTAATTGACCTTATTAGAACATTTGAAAAGAGAGCAGAAGAAGAGATCAATGTTTTAATGGTAGGCTATACTCATCTGCAGCAAGCTCAACCCATAAGATGGAGTCATTGGTTGATGAGTCATGCATGGGTACTTAAAGCTGATGCTGAAAGATTATCTCAGTTATTTGAGCGAGTTAATGTCTTGGCTTTAGGATGTGGTGCTCTTGCTGGTAATCCTTTTGGTATTGATAGAGAGTTTTTAGCACAAGAATTAGGTTGTAATGGTGTAACAGATAATAGCTTGGATAGTGTTGGTAATCGAGATTTTATTATTGAATTCTTGTTTTGGTCTTCCTTGACCATGATTCATTTAAGTAGGTGGGCAGAGGATTTAATCATTTTTAACACAAAAGAGTTTAGTTTCATTACTCTAGCCGATGCTTTTAGTACTGGAAGCAGTTTGATGCCACAAAAAAAAAATCCTGATAGTTTAGAATTAGTTCGTGGAAAAAGTGGTCGTATATTTGGGAATTTAGCAGGACTTATGATGGCCTGCAAAGGACTGCCAAGTTCCTACAATAAAGATTTACAAGAAGACAAAGAAGCTTTGTTTGATACAGTTGATAATTTAAAAGGTGTCCTATCAATCTCAACTGGCACATTAAAATCACTTAAATTGAATGAAGATAAATGCCTTGCAGCATTAGATTCAAGCATGCTAACAACAGATTTAGCATATTATATGGTACGGAAAGGAGTACCATTTCGTGAAGCACATGAAATTGCTGGTAAAGCAGTTATTTTAGCAGAGGAAAAAAAAGTAGCTTTAAAAAGTTTGATCCTAAGTGACTTGCTCACTTTACATCCAGTCTTTGAACATAGTGTTGAAAATGTTTGGAATTATGAGTCAAGTGTCAATCAATATACATCAACAGGGGGTACAAGTAAAGTTGAAGTTTTAAAACAGATTAAGAAGCTTCAAACTTGGCTTTCACAAATTTAGCATGTAACATTGATATAAAATTTATATGTTATATGTCTATAAATCTTATGCAACATTAAAATAAAATTTTAATAAAATTTTAAAATTTTTTACATATATGTAAATTATATATAACACATATATATAATTATATATATATATATATATATATATATATATATATATATATATATATATATATATATATATATATATATATATATATATATATATATATATATAATAGCTGAAAATGAATTTACCAAAATAGTTTTGTGCAAAAATCTAGTCATAAAATTGTACATACAAACCATATTTCACATAGCATAAAGCTGCAAATAAAGCTGCAAATAAATTCAATGTATAATTATATATAATCCTTATGTATAATTAGCTTGCTATTATATATATTCCCAAATACTTAATGGAATGTAATACTAGATTAGAAAATGTACTTAAAAGTATATTTTATAAATATTAGTTAAAACTCATTGTTTTAAATTTGTTATATAGTTTGTTGACAAATGATTACTTTAAAATTGGTTGGTTGATATCTTATTCACCTTTCTTAATTAATTCAGGGTTACAAAACCTAGTTTTTTCCATTAAGCTATTATAAGTCTTTAACTCAGATTTTTTAAACTGATTGTTTTAAATCTGTTTCCTGTTTCCATGAGTACATTATTCAAAGATTGGCATTCCATTGCTTGTGTTAAAACCGAAGTAAGTTAGGTTTGTAATAAATAATATCTTGAAATAAATGCATATCTTAAGATAAGTAGTCAATTTTTTTTTGAATTTAATGTGAAGTATGTAATCTCATAAGTAATTTTAAGTAATTATAAAGTAAGAGGTTGAAAACATCATATATATATATATATATATATATATATATATATATATATATATATATATATATATATATATATATATATATATATATATATATGTATGTATGTATGTATGTATGTATGTATGTATGTATGTATGTATATATAAATGTAAGTATGCATATACAAATATATATACACACACTTATATTTTACATTTAATTTACAGTGTTTGTGAAATTTACTAATTTTTTGATTTTTATACCTTTTCTGTATATAGAAAACTGTATATATGCACACATACACTTATGCATATGAAAACAATGACTGATCTTTTCCTTTTTATGTAGGCAATAAAAGAATTATAAGCTCCTGTTTGCATATTCATTAAAAGTTGTTTACATTGCTAATTTTGGTGAAGAGTTGATAAGATGTTGGTTACCAAGTATTTTTAAACCAAACATTGTATTTTATGTTAATCAAACAAATTTTAGGTGTTTGATTAAGTTGAATAAATTTTAAAAATTCCATAGACAAGTTTACAGTAAAAAAGTTCATTTTGTTTTCATAAATTATAAAATTAATATTTCTGTTTAATATACCCAAAAGCACATTTACCTGATAATTGTACCTAATAGGGTAGAAATACCATTTGAAATTATAAACCCCATCAACATCCTACAATAAGACTTAAGTCATACTTAGTATTACACCATTCACAAGAGAGTTTTGCTTTTATAAAGTTATTACAACATTCTACATGCTAATATACTATGATGACTGATGTTATTGTGTCTTTTTTCTAAAAATGATCAAAATCCTTCTGTCTATCTGCATGTGTTTATTCCAGTGTTTCTTTCTTCAAATGATTTAAATATTTTAATTTTAGATTTGCTGTAATGTAAACACTAATAAAAATTATGAGAAAGTCAATCTACAAAACTAAAGAGTAACTAAAAGAGGAAACACAATAAAGAGTAAGTCTTGTCCATCTCATTCTTTAAATGTGTTTTATGTGTTTATGTAAGGGTCTGTCTGAATAATAAGTCATCACAAAGCCCATATTTAATGTTTAGGATAAAAGAAATCAAAAACATCTGTTTTACATTAATCATTTAACATAACCTATTGTTTTTTTGTTTGTTTGTTTTGAAAATTCATTCTTATCAGTGACAACTAACAATGAATGCTCATATCAGTTTGTTATCAAACAACATTGATTCTATTTTTGTTAAGTTTTCTTTGAAAACTAAATTTCAAATAAAAATTTCTTTTTAAAATAACAAAGAAGCAAACACTTTTGGCAATACTGACATCATGTTAAAAAGTGAATGCAAATTTTTTAAGAGGTTAAAACAGCTTGACTTGTTATTTCTAAGAAGTGCTAGACATTCTGCAAAATCATTAATAAAAGTTCTTTATAAAAGAAGAAATTATATAAGTTTATGTCTAGATACAGTATCCTGTATAGTTTTAATCAGATAAAATTAGTGTCTTGTACTTGCTCCTTCTCTTTAAAGTTTAGAAAGCTGTTATCAAATGTGAGTAATGGAAGCAAGCGGTGAAGTTTCTGCAGCTTTATTGGCATTGTTAAGCATTGCATTTGTTATTCTTTTTGGCTACATGAGTGTTTATTGTTATTTACAATGGAATAAAAGAAACAAAAATGATTCTGAGTTAGGTGAAAGTTGGCTGGATGTTGAGCGAAAGCCATTAATACCAGGACAGTTCCATGCCCAAGGTGTTCAGCCTTATGGTCCAGATGATGATGTAAGAAATTTAGCTCTGTTTTGAATAAGAAAATTATTAGATGTTATATTTTGCAGCTAACATTACAAAAATTTTAATTGAAGTTTTAAAACATTCTAAATGATTAACAAGTTAATAAAAATGAAATGAATAAAAGAGTTGGTGTGTTTTGATTTTTGGTAGGTTGATTCTTTGGATGGTGAAGATTTCTATCAGAATGAGGATAAGGAGTTGAATCCTTTAGGTCGCATAATATTCGTCATGTGCTACAACAAAAAGAGGTTTATTTTAATTTTATTAGTAAAGTAAAAAATTTTAAATTTTCTTTTTTTTTATCCAATTTCTTAAGGTTTTAGGATTAAACAACTTACAGCTAAATTTCTTGAGCTCAAATGATCCTAAGGGACATTAAACAATTTTTAGGATAAATACATGATATACCACTTGTTTTACATAGTTTTGTATCAGTCATAGGTATTCACAAGTTGTCCATTGGGTACATGACTTATCAATCATACAAATTCATATATATTTCAGTCTATGTTTTTTTGTTTTTAGTTTGAAAAGTTTTAATAAGTTATGAATGTTCTTAAAAAAATTTTCTTTAGTTTAGTGTGAAGATTATTTCTTTTACTGTGTTAAGAAAATTATTATAAAATAAGAAAAGTAACCCTTTCGATTTTTAATTACTAAAAATTCCCACTTGTATTTTTGAGCGCTTTTACAAGTAAAATTTTGAAAATTTTTTTTTTTATATAATTGTTAAAAATCTTTATTTAGTTGTTCACTTGCAAGGTTTACACCAGGTTATCCAATGAAGTACAAAATCAATATATAAAAGTTTGTTTTTGGTTTTTAGAGAGGAGCTGATGGTGCGTCTTGTTCAAATTGAAGGTCTTCCTGTTAGCCATCAGATATACTCACCTAATTCTGCTTATGTTGATGTACAATTAAAATACATTGGTAATACTTCTCAGTCTAATGAAAATGTTGAAGAAGTAATAAGACCTCCACGACTTGATATATGCTTACAGCAAGTGTACTACTTTATTATTTCTGAGCAGCAGATGCTTACACATTCCTTAGAGTTTAGAATTAATACTTTTGATGAACAATTCCGTAAGTTTGTATCTGGTCTTGTAGAATTTAATTTATCTTATGAGATGGGTGATGATATACTTACTGGTATGGAAGTTGTGTTTGTCAAGGATATTCTCCAACCACTGAAGGTAGAAAAAAATTTATGATTTAAAAGAAAAAGGGGGAGCTTAAAAATAATTTTGATGAAAAATGCTTTTGTCAATTATTTTTACACTTTTTAGATTAAAGAGCCAACTGCAAGGGATGAAGAGATCATTGATAATTGTTATGATGATTTCCATTCAACCCAAAATGAAGAAAATAACACATATAGTGATGAAAGCATGTCCCATTGTTCCTCTGAAGAATCTTTGAAGTGGGAACCAGAGTCCAGCATGTTATCCTTGAACAATCTTTCTTTACTTTGCTACAAAAGTGAACAGAATTTATCTGCTCCGCTTCCTAATTATAAGCGATCCCATAGTGTTGGATATCTACCAACTTATGAATGGAATGTTCAAGAAGTTCCGATTGATATAGAAAGCGACGTTACCCCTGCTAAGGAAAAAACAAAGCTGACACCTCAAAGTAAAAAGGCACATCCTGTATTACAATTACCTCAAGAAAAAACATCACCTCCACCAGAAAAATTTTATCACATTGTTCCTGTTACACCCCATCATAATTCACCTTTTGATCAACAATCTACGTCAGAAAAACAAAATAAACAGTTCGCCTTTAAAAAACAAACAAAATTTAAACAGCTAGCAAACTTTAGGCGATCCACCCCTAAATCTAAGTTAAAAAAAGGTGGTCATAAAAAATCAAATCAGTCTCTTCCACAAGCACATGTAAAAAACAGCGGAAAAACTGGCAAAAAAAATTTGTTCAATAAGGCTGAAAATACTTCGTTGGCAGTTCCTTCTACAGTTCAATTAAAAAAACGTTAGACATTGTTTGGAAGGAAATCATTTTCTATGAATTGATCAATCGACGATTGCTAATTTCATTTGACAATCGATGAGTTTCGTAAAGTATAATATTTTAAGTTATCTGTGATATGGATTTATCATGTTTTAGAGGTAAATTTATGATAATCTGAAGTTATGGTAGCTATTAAAACTGAAATTTCGGAAGGAAAAGATGGAAAGAGAAAAAGCTTATAAAAAAAAGAGTTTTATGTCATAAAACCAGCATTTAAAAAATAAAATCAGAAATGAAAGTTTTAAAAGTGTTTCCTTTAATTGCATCTAGTTTTCTATTACTAGCTTTAAAACAAAAATAACTGTAAATATATAAATTGCATTTAATATTTGTTTGTGTCTTTGTAATATTTATTGTAAGTATTTATTTTCAGTGTATTACGTTTTCTGACCGCATAAATTTTCTTATATAGATTTTCTGGTTATCTTTTTTTTAATACCAAAGGTTTTTCCTGCACTAAGATATCAAAAATTTCTTTGTCAATAAAAAAAATTATTTTTTTGTTCTGTAAAATATATCATTTAAAATATAGTTTTTAAAAATTAATTTAAAATCCGTGAAAACAAGATTATCCTTGTTGACTAATCTTGTTGGTATAAGATCAGGACACGATTGTCTGTACATGTTTTGGAAATGGTTGTACAAAATTATTTCACAATTGTACTATTAAGCTTAAAAAAGGCTTAAAAATACAAACGAAAAAAATAGAGACACTGCAGATTTATTCGCACGTTAATGCGCACATTAATTCGTACGTTAATTCGCACCTTAATGGACTCTTGTTAAAGTATCAATGACAAACAACTAAAGCTACAGATGATGGACAATTTATATAAAAACTAAGGTTAGCTGTACTTTAGTTTTATAAAAAGTTCTTTAAGTAGAAAATTATCAAATTTTATATCCGTTTTTTTTTTTTCTTCCAGGTTTTTTGTTTTTGCGAAAGGCTTTAGAAGTGACGCAGTATGATGCAGCTTGTCTTGATGATCAGCTTGTCTTGATGTTAAGTTGCTACAAAGAGTTTAATCCATACAATTGCCATGCTAAGTTACCAAGTAGAACTTTGTCCAAGTACAAATACGATACAAGTCAAACCATTGACTTCCTGGAGAATATTTCATAAGATACAAAATCTTCTGTTGTGTTCCCAGCCATAATTATATCAGATTTAAATCCCTCAGAATCCGAAATGAATTTTTTACAATAACGTGTCGAAAAGAGATTCCTCTTAAATCAAGATAATCGAGGTAAATGTTATAAGCCAGCTATTTTTCCAAAAAAAAAGATCAGTAATAGATTTTTAATCCTTCGAGTAGATTATCAATGGCTTATTACTGTCATCTAATGTGGCAGGATTTAGTGACTAAGCTGCGTATTAAATTCCAAGACAATTTGTAAATGCTGCTTGAAAGAATATTTAATAAATAGTCACAAAAATTGGGTCATTGATGTTTTATGGTTGAAGTTCTTTAAGGAGATGTATCTTAAATATTTGAAGAGTCTACTTGAGGTCATACTCTGGGCTCCCATATATGCCTTCTCAGTTGATAAAACCAGGAGTGTTTTTTGGATCGAACACTTAAATTTAACCTTTGCTACCAATCCATTGTTAAGATAAAAGTGAATTTCATCTTGCAAGAAGAAGAGAACAGCTCTAGAGGTGTTAGAAATATGATAAATATAATGATACGATATTCATTAATAAATTTCGCAACAAGATGACTATTTCTCAACAAATACGAGCTGCGCTTTTTTTTTTCAGAGGAAAACTAAGACCTGAGTGTCCTACGCGATAGAGAACCCGTACTAACTCTATTGCAACTCTCATTTATAAATATACTCAGTCATTCAAAAAAAAAAAAAAAAATACTCTTTGAAACTCAAGAAGTATTATCTACAAACGGAGGAAGTTGAGCCGTAGAGAAAACAGTTTCAAATAAAGCAGTTTGAAACAACACTCCATCATTTTCAACCTGTTATAGAAGATCTGTCAAATTATAAAAAAGATCAAATAAGGTTTTTTATCCGAACGATTTGTCATGTTTATAACGTTGTCTTGATTTTATGATTTCACAGTTTGTTTTTGCATTTGTAAAAAATGTTGATAAAAATATAAATACATACAATGTTGATAAAAGAGTTTTCAAGCAAACGTTTTGATGCGATATTGGTTCCAACCTGCATGATATGGGTTCCCAAACTATCTGTTTGATATCGATTTTCAATGTAACTGCATGATATCGGTTCCAAACGCACCTGCACGATATCAGATTCCAGTCTGCATGAGCATATATACTTTAAGCATATATACTTGAGCATATACATGAGCATATATACTTTAAGTATTAACTCGATAACCCGAATTGAAGACAATTCGGGTTTAAAAAGCCATTTAAGGCATTTTGTTTATGTGTATCATCCGAAAAAACCTTGTTTTGTTGTCAAATACCTGAGCATCGTCACTATGCCAACAACTGGAGAACACGTAAAAGAAGATGGATCAACACCATAGAGGTAGTCATCTTGTAAGAGAATCCTCGATTGTGAATTGAACGGACGTATCATAACTCCAAGTGACATATTAACCGCTATAGCGCCCAGATCATTGAAAGTACAGAACTTTTATCTTGTAATAACCGAAATATCAACATGTAGTTACATCTTTCAGAATTCAAATGACAGCATTTCTTTTGAAATTGATAGAACATAGAGAAAAAATAAGTTGATGACAAATAAACAAAGATCAAGCTGATCTTAGTTTGCGCAGCTTTTTTAATCGTGTTATTAACGCTTTCAAATTATTGATCAATATTCTTTCCCGTCACGTTTTTCTTGTTGATTTAAAATCTTCATAGTTCTACAAGTGCCAAATTATGACGAAAGAATTATTAAAATCTCATTAAAAGAATTACTTGCTAAAATCTTTAATAAAAAATGTCCTTATTTTTATTTGATATATGAAACTGTTTATTAAATCTTATAAACCAAGTTATTTAACAATAATTTGTTTTGTGAGCGGGTCTCAGCACTTATGACTATTAGTAAGTTTTCATTTCATACAAAAAAAATTTTTTTAAATACTTTATAGATGTAATTTTATCGTTTAAAAATTTTTAAAAAAAAGTTTAATCTCATTAAGAAATTAGAAAAAATATTATAAACAAAAAATCATAAACAACGTTTTACGCTTTTGATGTAAATTAAGTTTTACGTTTTGATATAAATTAAGTTTTACGTTTTGATGTAAATTTCTGTTAAACTTTTTGAAGTTCTGAAGTAGAAAAAATTTTAATATTTCTTCTTTTAAAACTAACTTTAAAATTGTACTTGATAATGTTATAAGTCTATATCATTGTTATTACTATTACTAATGTATATACATATTATTGTTGCTATTTTTTGTGCAACGCTTTGAATGATCAAAAGAAATTCCACTTACCAAATTTAAACGAGAACGGAAGCCAAATTTACATTGCGCATGATTATTTCGAGGAATGGGTTTTAAAAACTCACCAAACGCATAGCTGTTATTATTTCGAGGAATGGGTATTTTAAGCTCACCGAACGCCCAGCTGTTATAAAAACATAAACAAGCAGGCATGCCTCAATTAAACTTGTGTTTCTCTGTATGCAGTTTTGAGTGGATTGTTCCTAACACAAGACTGTTATGGTTGCGTTGTCTTCTATGCTAACATATACATAGAGTTGGATTCGGACTTTAAAATGTGATTTTTCACAAATGATGCGCTATCATTGTAATCGCTAACGAGTTTTATTTTTGATAAGCATTTATTTTTACTATTGAAAAATGACAAAAAAAGATGGAAAGTCGAAACTCAGAAATATTTTTAAAATAAGTTTTTGTTTAACGGCAGTGGGTTGCGTCATTTCCGCTGCCCTAATTGTCACGAGAACTTGGAGTAAGAATAAAGAGGCATTCGTAACGCGAAGATCGACTATAAACAGCGTCGCAAATGATTTAAGAGACGACGCTGTGCAGTCTGGAGATATTGAGTTGACAAGCGGAAGCTTGTTTGAAGGCAGTACTATTGGATCTCCGGAAAATGAATTTTCCGGGGAATTCACAAACAATGCTGAAGAAATTTTCTCTAAAAAGAACATGAAAAAAACAAGCTATACAAACAAAACACTTCGTCGGGCAGTAAGTGAAAGCAAGAATAATGGTTTGTTTTTCTTAGATATACCGTTCAAAAATAATAAGCTAACAACTTCATCAGTTTTAAAAAGTTTTCCTCACTCAGAAAATAATTCTATAATTAACGATAAAAATAATCAACGCATTGGTACTTCAACGTTCGGCTCGTTGTATGCAAATTCGTCGTCTAACCATATAAACAAAGAAGTCAAAAGAAATGAAAAACTCCCGCAGGAGGTGTCACTTAAATCGCGACATGAAATAGACGAGAAACAAAAAGTTTCATTCGAAAGTAGTTTTGAAAATGTTATGTCAAAAAATATGAAAAATTTCTCAATTAAAACTTTAACTCCTAAGGATGAATTTGGAAACGAAAACTTCAAAAAAAGTAGTTATCATGGCGCAACTGAGAACTATCACGTGCGTGATGGAGGTTATTTACCTCCAACAAAACATGATGAATCTACTCCCGTCTTTGAGGAAAATTATCATGCATCTGGTGTACTGATTCTTCCGCATAGTAATATTGCAGAGCCGTTTGAAATTTGGTACGCACCAAGTAAAAAAAAAAGTCGAATCGATTATTACTACGGTTAGAGTTTTATTTGGTTTCGCGTTTTTTCAAATTTTTTACTTTAAAACTTAGGATATATGTTGATTCCCTTCGTTTAACAAAAATAAAAAATTATCATTTTAAGGTACCGATAAAACGTTTCAGCGTGGTGATTTGGGTGACCATGGTGTTGCGTATAAATATGTCCCTATGTATACAGATGGAAAAGGAAGCTTTGATGGATGTTGGCTATTAACAGGAACCACTAATCAGCCTGTTATACCTCAAATAATCACTCCCAATATGACTTGGTTTACTGTAAGCCTCAAACCTAAACATAAACCCATATTTAGTTTCTTTATTACTCCAGCCCATCTTTTCTCCCTTCCCCTAAAAACACTAAAAAACACTTTTCTTGATTCTGATTCTTTTTTTTTCTGATTCTCTTGATCTTGACATTTTGATCTTGACAATCTTGATCTCCATTTCATTTAGTACAATTCAACCACAGTGTACACGGGGACATTGGCAACAAAATGGACATATGAGTATTTTGCATTTGGAATGAGAAACCATCAAACTGTATGGATAACAGAAGCCAAACCACACAGACCAATCCGATACGAGATGATTGGTTATGATATGATGTTGGGCTCCTACTATGATCATTACGTGATTAACTACATTACATTTGAGAAGTGGGATGGAAAAGACGAAATATTTAACCTGCCTACTTGTAATATGTCTTTGTTTGTATTTCGTTAAGAGTTTCACAATATATCCAGGATAAATATTCTTCAGAAATCCTGCAGGGTTTCTAAAGTTATTGGAATTCTATAGTTTTAAAGAACTACTTTAAGATTCATATACCTTTTTGAAATATCATAGAACTTTTTGTCCTGAGTCTTGGTTAATTCTATTTTTATGATGGCGAAAATGTAAAAGATTAACTCTCTTATTTTTAGATACAAGTTGTTATAATTGGAGTCGATCATTGGAGTCATCATTGCTCAGCAACCCTATGCAAGAATTTGCAGTTTTTACACCAGAAAAAGCAATTAATATTGAAGAACGATACAACGCATATAAAGCAGAACACAACAAAGCAAACAGTTCTACTCTTGACGAACGAAGAAGAACACACATTTTTAAGCATAACGCAAGGTGAGATATTTTTTTTAGTATAAAAGTCAATTTACTTAACCTAAAAGTTCTAACAGCAAACGAGACTTTCGTTTCTTTGGATTTTTAAAAATACCCAAAATACACTCTTTTTCTTACGCTGTTGCTATAAAGTATATTTTTCTAATGTTGGCACTTTTTAGTCATTTTTTTTATTTTTTGAACTTTTTTTATTTTTCAAAAACTTGTCATATAGATTCATCGACTCTCACAACAGAAAAAATGCTTCGTACAGATTGAAACCAAATCACTTTCTTGACATGTCCTTAGAAGAAATCAATATGCACCATGGATCGTTAGGAAGAGATACAAAAAAACATAAAGGAATCGTAAACATAGCAGATATTTCAGAGGGCAAAAGCAACATTCACAAAAACGCAGACATTAGTGGTGACGGAAAGTTGCACACGCTTCATGTTAATGAAGATGAAATTCCAGAAGAAATTGATTGGAGAGAGTTTGGTAAAATTTTCTGCTAAAAAATGCAACAAAACAATTAATGAACAAATGAAGATAACCAATATATTGAACAAACCTCACGCGTCACGCGTTACGCGTTACGCTTCAGTTTAACTTTCTTGTGTCGACAAAATTTGATTAATGCAAATTAAAATTTCAGTTATAAACTATTTTCGCAATTTTCAAACATATTTCAACGTCAAATTTTTAGGTGCTGTAACCAGTGTTAAAGGTCAAGGTATTTGCAGCGGATGTTATGCTTTCACTGCTGCAGGTGCAGCAGAAGGAGGGTGGTTTCGAAAGGTATAAAACCATTCTTATGTCCCCCTTATGAATCAATTATTATATAATATGTTTTTATCACATAATACATATTTATTATGTATTATGTAAGTAAAGATTATCTACATAAGGACACAGGAATGGTTTCTATTTTTTAAATTTTTATTCTCCAAGTTTTTGTCACTCACTTAAAATGTATTTTTTTGATTTACTTTTCGTTATTATTTAAATCATTTTTTCGTAATGAACATCACAGATGAACTTATATAGAAAAAGTAAAGATTATTTACATAAGGACACAGGAATGGTTTCCATTTTTTAAATTTTTATTCTCCAAAGTTTTTGTCACTCACTTAAAATGTATTTTTTTGATTTACTTTTCGTTATTATTTAAATCATTTTTTCGTAATCGCGGCTTTTTTCATTTTTTCGTAATCGCGGCTTTTTTCAATTTCGCGATTTTTAATTTCAACTTTAAATGTTTTAAATGAGTACCATCCTTTCATTTTTTATTTAACAATTTTTTATGAGTGCAACAATTCCATTAAAAAAATAAATTTAGATTTATTTCTAATTTTGATCTAGACAGGTAAATTAGTCGAGGTGTCACCTCAACAGCTGGTGGACTGTAGTTGGGGGTATGGTAATCACGGCTGTAAAGGTGGCCATTATGCATCAGCGTTGAGTTGGGTTTTCACGCATGGAATATCAACAGATAAGAGCTACGGAAAATATCTGGGACAGGTACAGAGTTTTAAAAGCGCGTAAATAATGTTCTCCTTTTATCGATTGACAATTATTTTAATAACACAGCTAAATATTAAACTATGTTTTATTCAAATGTTAGAATGTGATTTGTTATTTAATTGAGAAAATACTGATCAAAAATACAAATTTGGTTTATTTGTAACAAACAAATGACAATTTACCGCTTTTCTATGTTTCAGGAGGGGTACTGTCACTTTAATGATACCCTCTTTGGGGCACAGATTGATGGCTTTTCATACATTCAGCCATACAATATAAGTGCTTTAAAAAGAGTAGTTGCAAAGCATGGCCCTGTAGCAGTTTCAATAAACACTAAACCTTTATCTTTCAAGTTCTACAGTAAAGGAATATATAACGATAAAGACTGCTGTAAGTAGGAATTCTCTTATTTTAGAAATATCATCATTATGTAAACACTCTACACCCTTATTTAGAACTTATCTTTCTTGTCTATTTCATAAGTAAGTGTGATGCGCGTTCAGCGTTGCTAGACTTTTTGTTGCTTTCAGTGTCGAACCAAACGCACCATTCGGCGTTAATTGTTGGATACGGAAAAGCGAAGGATCAGGAGTACTGGATCGTAAAAAATTCTTGGTCCAGTAGTTGGGGAGAAGGCGGATATATGAAATTAGCGATGGAAAACCATTTATGCGGCGTAACAGAGAACCCGATTGCAGTAGTCGTTAAAAACCCTCAGTTTCAAATTCCAATGAAAGCTAAGCTAACCAAAGAAGACTTTTTTCAAATCATAAGTGATCGAAAAAAAGCCAAAGAAGGTTCAGAAACAAACGAAAATCAACAAAACAAAAACGAAGTTATCCAAGAAAAAGCATCACCGATAGAAAACCCAAAAATGGAATTCTTAAATCCATCACCAGTAGCATCTAATACAAATCAAAACATCGATAAAACGCAATTTGTGTCGAACCCTAATCATTTGCAAGCACACGAATCTTCCCTACAATCAATGGTTTCAACACAACCACAAGGTTACATTCAGGTTAAAATCCCATTTTTAGAAAGCAACACGAATGCAACAAAAGGATCAGACCCTGAGAAAAATATGATAGATCAAGTATTCCAATCTATGAGTAGTTATAAATATTTATCGGAAAAAAATAAGCGTAAAAAACGCAACCACGCACATAAAATTGATGATTATACTCACAGTAGCAACTCTGTAAATCACCCACATAAAGTTGAAGATCGTACACACGGTAGCAGTTCCAAAAATGAGGTCATAAAAGTTGCTTCGTCTCCACTTACCAAACACGAAACAAATTACTTCATTGAATCGCAAGATCTGATAAATTCATCTGATAAAAAAAAGAATGATACAAACAGTATAACTGCTGAAAAACTTACAGTTAACAACCGTTCTTCTCCATTTTCAACATCTTTTCCAATCAGTAATAATCCAATAAATCCAGTAAACAAAAGCGATCCTAATTACGTCAACTTCTACCCTTTTCTCGGTTTGCATATCGAAGACTTTGACAAAACTAGCAGTAACGACGAAGATAACGAAGATGAAGCTAACTCATCAAAAGTAAAACCTAATCATCCTCATCCAAGAAAGGGAGCAGAAAGTAATAAACTAACCAATAAGATATTTCTTAGCAATGACTTAAAGCAGATGCAAAAAACAGTCGAAGAAGAATCAAAAGAAACGAACACAAAGGAACTGGCAAACGTAACAGATCAAAAACTTGAAGAACCTGACGCTGATGTAAATGATAGAATCAATTCGGAACAAGATACTAATATTAAGACCGATATAAATGCATTACAAAGTAAAGGGAAAAAAACATATCAAACAATCACAGACACTGGAAGCTTAAAAAATGGTGTTATACATCTTAAAGATTTTCCTAGTGTTCATAGGCTGCTAAAAAAAGAGATAGCTAAGCAGCAAATTCTCAAAAACAAAGAGCGTATCCATAGCATGCTTCACCAAAACTTGAAAGAGAATTTCGCTTTTCTTCCTGAACTAACAGCAGCAAAAAAAATTACAAATTCTAATAGTTTGGAGCAAGGAGACCTCCGTTTGGATCAAGGAGATAACCAGGAGACTTCAGGCAAGGCCAGTAAATTCAAAGATGTGCTATCTTCAAAACTTACTGAAAACAACAGCATGTTTGAAGACAAAACTACTTTTAGCTCCAATGATCTCAAAGAGACTCCCGTTTTAAATCCAGAAGAAAAAGTATCATTTGATGAGAAGCCCGCAGCTATCAATGACTCGGATGAAAGGATCAAGCCCTCTCTTAACCCAGAAGAAATTGGCACTCTAAATCCAGAAAAAATTGGAAACTTTCAAAATCAGCCAAATGATAACGATTCTAAACCAACGGTAACTGGGACTAAAAAAAGCATTATAAACGTAGCAAAAGAAAATATAAAGCAAAGTATGATTAGATCAATTAATTTGAACGATATACAATTTTCAAAATCTCTAAAAAGTCTTGTTGGTGACCAAAAAGCGAAACATTTATCAAAAAGTAAAACTGTCTACCAACATAATGGCGATCATAGAAACAAAGAAACACACAAAAGTAACAACTTTATGGTAAGTCACCGTCAAATTTTTTCTTCCTCGAAATCGCTTAAGAAAAGTCCAAAAGAGAAAAAGAAAAGGAAAACCCTTCTTAAAAACAGTCAAAAAGATAACAAAAAGAAAACAAAAAGAAAAGAATCCGTTGAGCGAACCCAAAAGAAAGACAGTATCAAAAACACTAACAAAAAACGTTCAATACGAAAGCTGACAAAGTTTGAGAAAGTTATAAAAGAAAGTATGGATAACTTATATTCAAGAATTGACAAAGCTGTAACACTGAAGCATGCAAGAGACCATCATTCCTTAGACTAATCAGTTGTAATATTTTATTATCTTCACAAAATGACTTCCAAATTTTTATATATTTTTTTTACAACTTGTTAATCTTGATAAAATTTTTTCTTAATTTTTGGTTTTATTTTTAAATCTTACTTCATTTTTATATACACGATCGTTTTTGTTTGAACTGCGCTTAGGCAGGTGCTTTGTTTAGCTGTAGAAAGTAAAGATTTTAAAAAAGATTTTATGTTATTAAGATAATTTCAAATAAAATATAAGATTCTAAAAATTTTCAAATATCAACATTCTTCTTTCCCTTTCCCAAACATCAACATCCTACATTCTCATCAATTGCAAATCAGTAGGTAATCATCAGCTGCAATGGTTTTTCGTTCAAACTAAATTTAGTCACGTTCTAAGTTTATTTAGTTTATTTCAAAAAGGTCTCAACATATTTATTCAAAATAGCTTCAACTTTATATTTTTTCACCGAATTCTGGGTCAACATTATAATTTTTTAATTCTGCAAGAGAAATTTCTTAGACCGTGTCTTTTTCACAAGTGATAAGCAATCATCTTATGTGAAAATTCATCGGTTGTAAGTAAAATCAGATAATCGACCCTGAATTGTTTCAATAGTTAAAAACTAGATCAGAGCATCCCGTTTGAAGTAGATTCTCAATTGGTAATCCATTCATCAACTAAACTCTCATCAATATTTTGTCGAATAAGAAAACTGATTAATTAGAAGACTGATTAATATTAATGCTAACATACTTATGATGTAGCGTAACATACTTATGACGTAGCGTAACATACTTACGACGCACAGTGGAGTATTTCACTTGAAAAGTTGAACAAAATTATTTTATGTTTATTATCTATGTAATATGTAGTAAAAAGAAGTTTAGGGTCATTATATTGTATTAAAAACGATTGGTCACACATGAAATGTAAAAAATTTATATATTAAAACAAAAAATACATATTTTTATACATCTTACATACTTTACAAATATCTACAACTTTACAACTATTTAACATAATGACAAATAACTAAATTTATAATACTAAAAAGGATAATCACACTTGAAAGATGCATCTAAACCTATACTGGGTTTCTCAATCACTGAACTTAATCCTTAGGTTATACCTGTTGTTAATTATTATTTTTCGTTAAAGGATTAAATCCTATGGTTAATCCGCTACAAGGGGCTAATGATTTGACAACCAAACGTTTGAAATTAACAATCTAAATTTATTATTATAGCCCTATATTTAATCCAAAATAAAATAAAATATTTTTGTACATGTCAATGCAATCATTTTCAATCAGAATCTATATCTGATATGTCGTCAATCGTCATCGCTTGTGAGTCTTCTAATGTTTCCGGCATCAAGAGTCCTATTGTCTCACTGGAGAACGGTTTTCTTTTTGTCTGGGGCCTTTTTCTCATACTGCTTAGCAAAGGATCCGAAGTTAGCAGAAGTCTGTTTAAAATATCTCTATTACAGTTTTCTCGCGAAGACTTCCTCGCATAATTCTGTCGATAAAGATGGAAATGTTTGTTTCTGGCTTCGGCTGCTTCTTCTGATAGCTGGCCAATAGGCAGTATAGTCTGTTCAGTTATTGTGGTGCCATGTCTTAAAACTTTATGCATAGTTGGCGTCATTGGGTGCCATGCATATAAATCAACATAAAGTTTAGCCGTCTCATTTGCAAAATTTTCAAATTTTTTTACATTAATTTGATGCCCACTCGAAATTGCTTCCAAAATGACATTACATTTTTTTATAAGAGTTATATCAACCCCTGTGATGCGGGAAGCGGTTAAGGGATCGGCGAAAAATCTTCTTGATGTATTCCCATCATTACTGTTCCCAAATCCAGCCTTAGGAATATCAACCAACAGCCCTAATTCATCTTTAAAGGCATTTTGAATTTTTTGTTTTGTTTCCGCTACTATTTTTTTATCTTCTTCTGTTCTTGCTTGCCATTTTTTTATTGGTATTTTATATGACATATGCAGCAAGGATTCAAAAAATCTGATTCTTGCGTGCAGTATTGATAGCCCAAATTTCAGTGTTTCACAGCTTTCTGTCGTTTTGTTATTCAAGTCATTAAAATCTTTTGAAGTTTGCCCACATATATAGCATCTCATTGTTGATGTCGTATTTGTAGCAGCATTGCAAACTTTTCCATCAATCATAGTAAAAAGAAATACATGCTTTATTTGCAAATTACCACCAAAAGCGTTTATTATTTCACTTTTTCTCAAGCCTTTTATTTGGTTCTCTATGTATTCGATTTCATCATTCGTTACGTCTTTGCTCTCCCGAATAAAACGGATTCTTATTGGTCGGCAATACCTTGTAGATGATGGTGCTGGGTTTTGCCAAAGCACCTTCTTTTGGTTACCAATATGGCATATGAGCCGTAGGGGCACAAAAGAACTTTGAAATATGTTAGCGTCCAAGTTGGTAGAGCTATGGTGGTATTGAGCCATTGTTTGTTATTTTTTAAAAAACGCTCTCTTATACGGCTAGCGTTTTCACATTTTTGTTTAAATTGGAACTTAAAAGGTGAAAAAATGGTTTTTAGTGCACTTTCTTCATTTGCAGGGCATTTAGTTATGTTTTTAAGGTGTTCTAATAAAAACACGAATTTGTCGTCAATTTTTTCCTCGGAACTTTGCTCCAAGACTTCATAAAGTGATTGTCTAGTCATCTTTATTGTGATAGCTTGAGATTCTACAATAAAAATATGAATTAAATTAAATAAAAGTTTTAATCACAAAAAATATATATTTGCCTTATTGACTAAAAAAATTAAAAAAATCTTAGTGAGCGTACATGTGCAACTTTTTTTTTTTTAAATGGTAAATAGAATGTCTAAGGTTTACGTAAAGCACAAGCTCGTAGCTTAATAAGGCTTAATTGATATTCAAAAACACTTTTTAATATCGTGTATATAAAAAAAAACGTTAAATTTTTTACATCAAATATAATTGATGAGAAATGTGACAGTAACATAAAATAGAGAAAATAAATATACCAAAAAATTGAGCTTACCTTCTTTTTCAATATCCATTATGATTTTTAAAATTTGTCACTAACCACAAACTCAAAAAACGATTTGTAATAATGATCGTCAACAGGAACGTTGAAAAACAATTGAATTCATTACCACAATTACTCGACTTTTAAAGCTGCCCCAATAAGGTGGGAGGGAGATGGGTAACCGAAATGACCATTTAGGAATGTAACCTTTATTAAGCTTTACCAATGCACCAATAAAAACAGATTTTGACAAAATTTTGAAAATTGACTTTTGATCAACTTTTTCGTATAAATACTCCACTGTGCGACGTAGCGTAACATACTTATGATGTAGCGTAACATACTGTGACTCCACTTGTTTTCATTTCATAAAGAATTTGATTTCTCACGCCCATTGCAACAGTAACTACAAAAACAGTATCATATTCTAAGTTTTTCTCTTTTATCTTTTATTTAGAAAGGATATTAGGATTTTTGATATCTACTCGCTTTCATACGATGCACCATCTATGAAGTATGGTCCCACTTAAAGCTTTGGCAAAACGTTATTGTTGAGTGCATGGACACTTGTTTTTTTCGTTTGGAGATAATCAAAAAAGATTAATTGGTATTATTCCTTTAAAAGTGTGCTGAATCATTAGAACAACAGCTTTAAATACTAGCACACTTACCGAATGCTCAAAGTTTTTTTTAAAAAAGAAATACTATTGAAATTATGCAGGTCTGCACTTCATACAGTAGATCTCCATTTTGTTTTGGTGTTTCTTTAAAAAGGTTTATGGAAATGGCGAAAGAAAGAATTTGTTTTGTCACAGCAATTTACAAAAAATGTTTTTTAACAATAAAATTAATTATAGATTTAAATAAATTAAGCTACTTATGAGAACATCATTTTAACAATAGTATAAATATTCATAGATGATATAAGCTATTTATGAGAACATCATTTTGCGCAAACATACAAGTGAAATATAATTTGCAAAATTCTATAAATAGCAGCGCCAACAAGCAACAACAAATTACAACAACTTTGTTCCCGACATGAAGTATTGATTCTCTACTGATAGAGATACAGAACCTGACCTAATGTAATTGCAATTTGGCTTTAAGTATAATGGCTTTAATTAATCAAAATAATTTATATGAAGTACACAGAGTTTTGATTATTTATAAAAATAGTAGTATAAAAAAAATTTTTTTTTAAAAATATTTATCAAATGACCATTGAGAGTTTTCTTTAACTATCAGCAGACAACAGTGTCACATTTTTTTTTATAAACTCCAAAAGTAAATACCAAGGTCTCTTCTCAAACTCCTCACGTGATTCAGAAGTTAGAACCACTTGATCTTTGGCCGTTCTATCAACCAGCGTTACGCACATTACACAAGCACGAACCTTTGCTCGATTGCACATGGCGGCAACTATTAATGACTCCATCTCTATATTCCGTACACCGTTCTCGTAGAGCATCGATATGAACTCGTCTCTCTCTTGTTTCGAATAGGAGCAAAAGGCACCATCTAGCCTTGCTTGAGCTATTTTTTTAAAAAAAGGTATGCATTCTTGTTTGCCTGATGTTTTAGAGAAATTAAAGAAATCAGTTAAGCAATTCATTGGAAACGTGTGAAGTTAAAAATTAATCCAATGCACCGTCTAAAAAATATTCAAAAATGGCGAAAAAGATAATTTTTTTCAAAAAAAAACGAAATACATGAGATGATCTGAGGAAAGGCTGGGAAATATTTTAAATTTCCAACAACTTATGAGCTTGTTTACTCTTTTGTTTTCTTCAATAAGTCTTAAGACTTTATTACGAAAACTTTTCTTATCACCAATAAATTTATTTGATTTCTCAAATACTTTTTATGTAAAGTAAGACTAAAAAATAAGAAAACCTTCATAGAAATCATCACAACACAATGTGTCGCCGCTGATAACATCAACTTTTAAATTGTCACGACCTATATGTAGCAATTCTTCAATTAAAGAAATGTCCATTGTTGTCTGATGGTCAATTGGCTTACCAAGAACAATCTACAAGAAGCACAATACTTTTTAATGTCAAAAATATGCTCTTTAAAAATATTACAAGTACATTTGAAAGATAAAAAAAAGTATGATTTCAAAAATACTTGTGTATATATGGGTTGTAGAAACCCATTTAATGCTCTCTTTGTAAGAACTATAGTGCCAGGTCTAACACCTATAAAAAAATATTTAACATCTTTGTAAGAACTCATTTTGTCTCATGAGAATTTTCAAAATTTTAATTTCTACAAATTATGAAATAATTCTTAAATCAAATATATCTTTAACATATAACTAATTTATCTTTTACACATATTTTTCACATAGTTAACATGTATTTATCCCATAGTTAACATGTATTTATCATATAGTTAACATGTATTTATCCGATAGTTAACATGTGTTTATCCCATAGTTAACATGTATTTATCATATAGTTAACATGTATTTATCCGATAGTTAACATGTGTTTATCCCATAGTTAACATACACTTATCACATAGTTGACATATATTTAACATGTAATTTAAATCAAAAATATTTTGCATAATTGAAGTTTAGTACATAACATAATATCCAATCCAATAAGTGAACTACTAAAAACTGCTATTTAGCTGCACAAGATTAAAGAATATTTGAATTGTTTATGATAAAATGATTGAGGTTTGCTCACCTAAACCTCCAGATGTTCCAAGCCTTAGAAGCACAACATTTTCTGCACCTGAATAATGTAAAAGCTTGAAAATCTCGTGGAGCAAAATAACAGTTGACGGTATACCAATTCCGTGCTAAATATAAATAATAGCGCACTAATTCCATGTTCAATATAAGTATTATAAAAAACAAATTTTCATTACTTTGAAAAACTATTGATAAACATAAAATGTAATGTTTTGTTAACAGTGATGACAAAGAACTCTCACACTAGCAAGAAGTATGGGTCCTAATTTGAACATGACATAACGATCAGTCTGACATAAATTAAGAACTTCTTCTGGTTTTGCTAAATTCAATTCTTCATTCAAAAAGGCAGCCAACTTCTTCACTCGCTCAGGGCTGCCACACACACAAACCAACTGTGAAAAACAAAATGATTATAGAAAGAGTATGAGTAATATTTGTACTTTAAAAAAAAAAGAATTACAGTTTATGTTTTTAACCATAATACTATAAAACTCTGTGTGTAGGGCAAAGGCTTACCTAAGTTTAAATGTTATTCTTAAGTTAAATTTATTTAAAAGGGACAAATCCAAGGTAGATGAAGATATCAATTTTTTTTTTGTATTAAGATTTATGTGAATCTTTTTTTTGTATTAAAATTTACAAGAATCTTAATGCATAAAAATTTTGTGGGCTTATTTCCAGAGCATTATGATATAACCAAACATAAGAACCTTACTTGCACATCTTTAAATGTTTTTAAATCAATAGCATTTGTAGAAAAGCCAAGATGGTGAAAGTGATCAACTTCAAGATCGTCAAGGTGTTTGTTTAATATATTCATTTTCTGAAAATCCTAATTTTGTTTACAAAACATCATATGCCAAAATAAAAATTTTATTTTTATATTTTTAAACTTATATAATTCAAAACACCATAAATTCTTCTTTTATTTCATTTGTCTATGTGCAGCTTCTTTCAAAATCTGAAAAAAATGACTGAGAGGTTTTATAAAAAAATTAATCCAGCTAAATTTAGAATACTTTTATAAAACCAACTCTGTTTAAAAATATTTTATTTACATGTTAAATTAACCATGTTAAATAATTAGAAATTATACAAAAAAAAATTAGATCAGACTATTAAAAACCATTTTTAACAAAAATATAATCAAATATACAACAACGTAAGTACAATAATGTTCTATTTGCTTACATATTGTCATATACACATGTTGTATATGACAATATATGTATATGACAATGTATGTAATCTATGTATATGGTAAATTCAAAAAATAAAAATATCCAAAAATCTAAACTGTTTACATTTAAAAAAAGTTCAATTTAAGAGGAAAATTTTTAACTTAAGAAGTAAATTTCTAAGGGCAGACAATAATCTGGAGCAAAATGTGTTTGTATAAATGCTTTTTAAAACCAATAAACAAACAAAATGAAAAATAATGCTTAAATATCTGTTATTGAGAAAAAACCTTTATCCATCATGTATAACAAGATAAAGAGAAAAGATTCTTTGATACTAGATCTGACTTGCTTTTTCTATACTTCTTACTGCATCTTTCAGCTTACTCACTAAATCCTTCAAAGTAAAAAGCAATAACAATATTTATGAGCAATAATATTACATTAAAAACAGGTTTTATGAGCAAATTTAAGGAAATATCATAACAGATACCATACCTGAAGATCTTCAACAGAGCATGAAAAGTCAATGTTTTCATTTATTCCAGGTTCCTAAATAAAAATCTAAATATGAATTTGGAAACATCATACCCCTATACATTATTTTATAAAGTTCCATAGAAAACCAGAAAAAAAAAAATCAAAGAACTATTTGGAAAATTAAGAAATAATAAAAAATAGTGTGTGTGTTTATATATATATTGTACCTACAATATATATATATATATACACATATTTTGTAGGTACAGCAAAGCATCAGATAGCAATACTTATCATACTTCCTTTTTACTTATGCCGATTTATTTAACTTTTTATCTCATACACTTTTTTTAAAGAAATAGTAAACCATAATTAAATTATAAAATATATTTACCTGAGTTTTAAGTGAAATCAAATATTTGAAGCTATCAACTTTTTCTAGTAAACTGTTCTGAAAGCAGAAAAATATCAAAATTTCCAAAAACTCACAAACAAATCCTTTGATTGTTTAAAATATTTTACAAATTTCTGAGACAATAAAGGTTGATCTCTTAATTTGAATTTAACAATTCCAGTTTTATTGCCGAAGAAACTGAAACAGTTATAATAAATATATCATAAATTTAGAATAAATCTTAAACTTATTCAAATACAGATTTTTTAACTAAAATTAAAGCTGAACATTATAACAGCAATATATGTGAATTAAATTTTTTTCTTTGTCTTTCTATAGCTTCTCTTTTAAAGCTGTTTTTAAACTTCCTTAAAACTTGGCTGAAATTTTTATGCAAATGAGGTGTAGAACCCTGCTGATTAAGTTCTATTCATTCTAAATTTTATTGCCCCTTGAAGTTTACTCATATTTTAAAGTAAAACTTAGGTGATCTTTTTTATCTTCTGTTTGCAACATACTGATTCTAAGAACCACACTCTCCTAAAAGTATGACAACAGGACTCAGCCCCTGGACACAAGGCCAAGGAAATTTAGAACATTTTCATTTGAACTTATGATTTCTTTGAACTTTATTTGTTGCTTAACGATTGAATCTAGCTTACATTTTCCAATAATAACAATATAAATGAATGTAAACAATAAATTTAACTCGTAAGTAGTTCTACTTTGGCTTTTTATAAGATAAATTATTGAAATACAGTCTACTAAACTTAAACTTTTCCTTAAAATCATTAAAATTAGTCAGTAAGTAAAAATCAAAATATACTACAGTTATAAAGTGATTATTGATTTTCTTTTTAACAAATGTACAAAAAAAAGATTATGGTAATAACTGAGTTATTAACTTGCAACTATAGAAATTTTAATAAAAAAGGAAGAAAAAAAACTAACTTTAATGTTATAATCTAACTTCCAATCAAGGTCAATAATGTGTGGATAGGTAGACGAGGTAATCCTGCATGTATATAAAAAAATATTTTTTAACCAAAAGTGTTTTTTGCTATAAATCAAAAGTATTAAATGCAAAAAACAGAAGATATGAATGAGTGAGATTAATTAAACTAGCTAAAAAAATAAAAAGCAATCACTCTTTTGGTAAAATTAGCATTGAAATTATAAGAACAAAGTGATTATGGATGAACATTAAGCAATGCCAAAGTTATACACATACTATATAAGATTAATTGTAAATTATTTATATTCAAAATAAAATTTTAATCCTTTTATGATAAATTTAGATTACATAAAATTAATTTTAAAAAACAACAAACCACAGTTAACTGATATAATTAGAGTTCTTAGGGCTATTAACATAAAGATCTCACAATCAAAGATTTGTGAATATTGAAACTCCTAAACAAATAGTGAATTTTAAATACATTATTTGTGAATTATTTATTATTTGACTATTTGAATGCATTGATTGCTTTACTTGTTATCATAAAGAAGATATGCAAACATACCTCGCCAAATTTATTTGAAGTTCTTTTAAGTTGGTCTAAACACAGATTTTAAATACATTTATATATCGTTTACTATTTACAGAAATAATCAAAGAAAAAACAGAGCACAAAATGATAGAAATCACAGTAAAACAGGTAACAGAGTAGTCAAAGTTACCATAACTAGAAATGTTACTGTTACCATAACCTAGAAATTTCCTGGTGAAAAATATCATAGCTATGAAATTTAAAACTCACCAGTGTAACATAACATAATGTGAAATAAATAATAAAAGTAAATTTTACCATTATGAAACAAATAGTTTTTATGCTCATTTTGTTGTTTTTCAATTACATAATATACATATATATTTTTGCAAAATATGTATGTATGTATGTATGTATGTATGTATGTATGTATGTATGTATGTATGTATGTATGTATGTATGTATGTATGTATGTATGTATGTATGTATGTATGTAATTTACTTAACTAGTGCATATTGATTTCAATAATTAGAGATTCAGTCTTATGATTGCTGAAAATGACATTTCATTTTGGCTAAGAATTAGGAGTGTTAAATGTGTTAGAGGTGTAACTCAGCAGTGAAACTCAGAATTGTAACAAACTTAAAACTCTTTATTAAATTTTCTCATTCAAAAATCTTTTAATCTACCTTTAGAAGTTTTAAGAATATTGATTTTCTTTCAGTTGACCAATTGCACTCCTCTAATATAGAGCTAAAATAAAGATTAAAAGATTTCTTTCTATTTTTCAAAGTTATTTTTTTTTCTCCTTGATTTCTATGTTTTTATTAAATAATATATTAAATAAAAAAATTCCATCTGTTTCATTTTAATAACTTTATTTTAAAACTTTTAAAATGAAGATTTTATCAAGCCATATATACTCAATATATAAAATCTGCTAAGAAAAGATTAAATACCTAATACTGCTTTCTTCAACAGAATTTCTTGCACACTCAATAGCTAAGGTGCACAAGCCATAAAAAGATTGTTTAATAACAGAACTATCTGATTGAAGACTAGCTAAAGTAATGAATTGATAGAATGTTAAATATTTTAGGATCTATACACACACTTACACACACTTACACACACACACACACACACACACACACACACACACACACACACACACACACACACACACACACACACACACACACACACATACACATATATACATAATAGTGTAACAAAATAAAATTTTTTTTATGTCCAAAAAAAATGTAAATAACATAATACATAAAAGGTCTTCAGCTTTTTTTCCTCTTAATAAAACTTCAAAAACAGAGTTGAAAACAATGGAATAGTCAGCATTTGACACATACAAACAATCGCCACCTAATTTTAGACCTTCCAAAGCATTTATGTTTAGATCCATTCTGAACAGTAAAAAAACTAAATTTTAAAACATCACACTGCAAATAAAATGTTACAAAAAACATAAGTAATTTATTAATATTAATAATAATTTACTAATACTAATAATACTTTACTAATATTAATAATATCTCACACTAATATTACCTAAAATTACCTAAATATAGTTCTTACAACTTTTAAAAATCTTAAAAATAATAGTTTGGTATTTTAAAAAGGCATCATCTAAAGATATTTGTTGAATAACGCAAATACTTAAGACCATTTTACATTTATGTAACTACTACTTAAAAGACTTAAGAGAATGTACAAAGATGATTACACTAAAATTGTGAAATAATTAACATAACTAAAAAATTTATTTAATAACAAAAAATTAAAATTTTCTGAAAACCTTTGTTGAATTGATAGCTAAATACGTCACTGTTATGTATCTAATTATATAGCTAGATTTATCAATATTTTTATGTCAATATACATTATTAGACAAAGTTAAAAATTGGTATTCACCAAAATTCACAAACACTCTACTAAATTTGTCAGGAAAGGTATAAGAGAAACTGAGTATTTGAGCGTTGGGAACTCTTTTTGGTTGCTCAAATACAAAAATAGAGATTTTATTTTAGTGAAAATCACTTAGTTCTTATCAACTATCTAGAAATTCCTAACAGATTTTAGTAACGTTTTGGTGAATAGAAATAGTGGAGGTTTGGAGAGTAGTTTTATTCAAACATATTTTCATAAATAAAAAGCATAAATAATAGAATTTTTTAAATATTGTAACAGACGAAAGTGAAGTCCCATAGCTGCGTACTTTTTGTATTTTTAAAACTGTATGTAAAATATACAAGCTCTTTCCTGAAATGTAGTCCACGGATAAACGTTTAAAAATTGAATGAAAAAAAAAAAAAAAAAGAAGAATTAAAATTCATTTTTTTCAGATAGCTTATAGCATACGAATTTTAAAAATATTAATACCAAAAAATCGTCTATCTTCTTGCGAGTCAAGACCAGCTATTAATTTTAATACAAAACTATGTTAGAATATAAAACACTAATACACTAAATAGAATATAAAACGCAATCATAAGAAACTTTTAATTTGCGAAATAGTGTTGATTTAATAATCATATTATACGAAAATAATACTGGGGTACAGTACAAATTAGGTTTGAGGGATTTAATCACATCTGACCATCTTAAAACTATATTCATGTTGAAGCCTAAGTTCTCGTTAAAAATCAGTCTAGCGTTGGCGTTTGCTTTTCCAGTTTTAAACGAATGAGATAATAACCAGAGTTGATAACACCTCCAGGCGGCAAAGTAACTTTCTGCAGAAAGGTTGACTTTTTTTGGAGGTGGAAGCCACTGGCGGCCGCCGTAAGAAGATATTTTGGCGGCAAGTTGATTTAGAGACCGCCTCCAGTGGCTTCTGCCTACCGATTGGTAACGGCCTCCAAAAAATTCTGCTTCCAAAACAAAATTTTAACGGCGGTCTCCAATTGGCAAGCCGGAGGCAACCGGAGGTGGAAGTCAGAACATTTTGCAAGCAAAAAAATTTTTGGAAGGCGGCCGATATTTAAGACCAGCTATTAATTTTAAAACAAAACTATGAAAAGAAATGGCATAGGAATGTTAATGTACAGGTTAGCGAATCAGATTAGATAATATTGTATTGGGAGTTATTCCCAATACAATATTATCTAATCTGATTCGCTAACCTGTACATTAAAATTCCTATGCCATTTCTTGAAGTTAGAATATCTGAAAGAGATGATTGGTCACTACATGAAACTAACTGGGATGTTAGGAGACATTTAGAAAGATAAAAAATCAATGGATTTGATTGGCAAAATTTTAATGCAATTTATATCCAAAATAAGTTGCGAATTTTATCAATAAATGTAAAACAGAAATGAGTTTCTTAAGCTCAGCATTTTCATATGTCTTAAATACTTTTAAGTCTTAATTCTTGAGAATTTTAACACATGTTTTTTCACATATTTTCACACATGTTTTTATTTAGTTCTCCGGAGTGAGATTTGGCTGAGTAATTTCTAATTTCGTTACCCACTCACATACATTCTAAATAAGGGTATTGTTTTTTTGGAGTTATTTTTTGTTATTGTGCTTAATTCTTTTGATAAACTTTTGCCAAATGCATTTTTTTCTGATCTACTCATTACAAGTGAACAAGAAAATAATTTGCAGAGAAATAAAATTACAAAAATAGCGAAAATCACCCCGGTGGTCTAAGTCACTCCAGTTGACAGTTCAACATTTCAATATTTTCAATTGTATTCATAACTCATATTAAACAATATATCTTGTCTTAACAAAGTTATTTCCAGCTTGAAAAGATGTGATCGTGTTATGCATTAATATTCTATATATAGTATGCAAATTGTAAGATCTGGACCCTATTCAAGTTATTAAAAAGTCATGTTGATTATGTAGATTAATTTTTTTTTTTAAATACTAAAACTACTTTATTTCAAAACTTTATAACTTTTTCCTTCCACCTACACCACCACCCCTACCTCTGGTTCTGAGGCGTAACTTAATTTTAGTATCGTTTAACTTTACAAATTTCTAAGAAACGTGTGATGTTTTTGATATGGATATTTTTTCACGTTATTTTTATAAAACATATTTTTACTAAAGACATCCAATTAATTAAGCTAGCTTAAACTGTTTTTACAAGATTTTTATGGTCTCTGAAAAAAATAGTGCCAGTCCCGCACCGAGTCCCGCAATGGTTGCCCTACTTATAGATGCTTTACAAAAATAAAAAATATTCAGTATAACTTTTTTATAACAGTTCGATAAGATTGCTTTTCTTATTCTTTCATTTTTTATAAAATAATTCTTGATATTTTTGTAAATAATTCTTGATAACAACAATGTTTTCAATAGAAAAAATGTGATGAAGCAAGCGCTCTTTCTTGGACCGTCCTCAAGAATGAAATACTCCTACAAAATGTTTACTCTTCTTCACCTTATCAGCTGACAGAACTTACTTCAATCAGAGTTTATGATTAAAAATTGACTTAAAAATCTCCGTTTAAGTTGCCATTTTAATTTTAGCTACCATTAGCTATATAACTATAAGCGTAAAATAGCATAAATTGCCCTTTTAGTTCTGTGTAACGCTTATAGTTATGTGACAGCTATATTCTTTGATGGTTGATAATTACCTCTTAGGTCATTATCAACCACCGAATTTGCTATAAAATGCAATTATTGTGTTTTGTGTCAAAAGTCATTGACTTTAAGAATATAAGTTATAGGAAGAAGACACAATACTCATTTCCTTTAACTAAATGATGTGGTATTCACACATGTTCCAAATACCACTTTAATTTCATTTTCTGCATAAAATAAATGAAACTTTTCAAAAAACCAAAATAACAAAATGTTTGATGTTTGCTAATTGAAAATTCTTTTATTTATTCCGTGGCTCAGTAAATTTAGAACAATGAATAATAATAAAAAATCGAAATTGTTAATTACCAAAGAGCTAAGGATTTTTTTTAACAAAAGAAAAATTCTAAAGTTCGCCAAGGTTTTGATCTTATTGTGTAAAAAAGATTCTTGTAAGAATAAAAAAAGATTTGTGAGAAAGATTCTTTTAAACAGTTTCTTATTTTACTATTTTTTATATTACTTTTTAATTCATACAATTTTATGCATCGTCTTTAAGTAAAATATAAATACATATATAAATATGTTTTAATTGATATTTAAGATTTAAAGACCACAGTTCTGAAAGTATATGTCACAAAATACCCACTTTAAGATAATGGAGCTCATAAATTCAAACTGATACAGAAACCAGCCGATAAAGATGATATTATTTCTGATTTAGTTTTATAAATGAGGTTTGATGAATACATATGGGCATATTTTAGCTACAAAGCCATGAATAATTTTGAGATAATGACATTATTTTTTTGCTACAAATTGCTACAAATTACATTATTTGCAACAAATACTTTAAAAAATAAGCATTTTATTCATGGCTACAAAGCCATGAATAAAATGCTTATTTTTTAAAGTATTTGTAGCAATTAGTTGGTTTTTCTTTTACAGAGTGAGATTGCTCACATTATATTTTATAATCTTTAGTGTTATACATTGCTCTTACAAAACAATAAAAATAAAACAAAACACAGTTTTTATATAACTTTATTATAATTTTGAATACAAATAAAAAACACCAATAATTGAATTATTTAAGTCTCACTGTTATCCTTAGGAACTGTGTCTTTATTTCTGATGTTATCATAAAATGTGGCTTCAGCTGTAATATTTGCGTGATTATAATTTCCCTTACGTCATTAGCTTTCGCAGTCTTTACAGGAAAATACAATTTCATTGAAAAAACCGTCTACCCTTTTATTCATCGAGCTAAATAAGCATATTGACATATGCCCCATTTAACTTAGTGAATAAAAGGGTAGACAGTTTTTTCCTCCGTTTAGATGTTGTCACTAAATGTCAACAGTCAGATGTCATCGAATTTCTGTTGATCTATATTGATCTATTCGATAATCGTATAGTGGAGCCAATTTACTACAACGAGGACCGAATAGATCAACAAAGATACATGTAATATCATGTCTTAACATTTGTTTTACAAGAGCCATGTGCCAGGTTCCAGTGCAATCTTTCTTGACTAACACTTAGGATTTTTTTAGTGTAATTTGTGTAAATACGATTATAATTGGCGATACTTGCGCACGGGGGACGCCTATAATGCTTTTTGTTCACAGTACTAGTAGTTTCTTTTATTTTCTGAATAGGTTTGAATGCACATAAATGGGATACAGACTTGAGAGTTCGAACTAATTGCACTACCATTGAATCCATCTAGATATAGATCTATTATACGTTGCTTGATTTCTAGGCTAACTGGGTTTTTATCCGTACTTTATAGCAGTTTTTTAAAAAATAACCAAAAATGAATTTCAATTGCAAATAAAATTTGACATCAAAAATCAACGTTTTTTTAAACATTTTATAAAAGAGGATAGCTGAATTTTTATATAAGTCTAAAAATTGCCTTAAAAAATATAAAAGCGGGACAAAAAAAATTTATTGGAGTCACTCATCACTTTGTTTAAAAAATAAAATACGATTACACTTAATCTTTTTTTATTGTTTCATCTTTCGACATGTTTTACAAAATATAAAATATATTTTTTATATTATTTATTGTTAAGATATGAATATATAAATATAAATATATAAAATATAGGTTGATATAAATATATAGTAATAAAAATGTATAAAATATATAAAAATAATAAATAGTAAAAAAAATTAAGAAGAAAAAAGAATTTTACCGCCTAAAAACAAAGTTAAAAAAAATGTTGAATTGAAATTTTCTTAGGTATGCTAAACAATGGATGAGCATTATAAGTAAAATGTGGTTTTGCTGCAGTTTTTTCTTAAAATCTCATAGGCATTCATAACAGCGTTTAGGCAAAACCACGGAAGTGTATTGTGACCAATGTAAATAAAATTTTTAAATAGATCTGTGCTGTCTAATGTTATAACTTTGTTATTGTTTTTTCAGAATAGCCAATACTTAGTGAAGTAGCTTTCAATTGTTAGCAGATTGAACACATTTTTTGATACAAATACAAAGGCCAAAAATACAAAGATCAAAAAAACCCTTTAAAAGTGTTTAGAAACTCTTTTCACAATTAAAGATGGCAACGAAGGCAGTTCAAAGAAATCCCTCTTCTCTTCTTGAGTTATAGAGGCAAAATCAATTCATTAGGTTTTAAAATATTGCTAATAACACAGGCTTTACAACACATTTTCAGCCATTATGAATACAAAAAAAAAAAGTGTTTTTTTGCTATTCTTTAATTTATTTCATATGAATTTCTTTTCCATTACAAAGTAAGTTTACAATAAAAGTTACGATAATTAAAAAAAACAACAACTTATTTTTAATTGTTTTTTTCAATTCTTTCACACGAAGAGAGTTTTCCTTGAGAATTTTTATTATACTATGTGAGTTAATAATAACTCACAGTTATTATATAAATTTAATATTTCACTAATTGTTTATTTTAAAAAAGATACAAATTCTCGTGTTGAACCGAGCTGCGATACCAATTAATATCATCGGTACCGAAACAATATCGATATAACCGGTACCTTCGATACCAAGATCGCGTGATCTCGAAATCGATACTGTAAGGTGTATTGTTAATACCAGACGACAACCGAGATTCGATACCGATTATCTAGTCCCTGCTGTAAAGTTATTAATATTAATTTCTTAATCACAAAGATCTATTTCTTCTTAAATAGTATCATCAATAAGCTGTGTGGGAAAAGAAAATGAAAAACGGTTCAAACTAATTATCGACTTACTCTAACAGAGAATGACTCACCCTTATAGAGAATAACTCACCCTAACAGAGAATGACACACCCTATTGGAAGAGTCTTGCATTTTTCTTTTTGTTTGTTTGTTTATTTTACTTCGTCTTAACTTTCCAGCCCCAAAAATTTGATAAAACTTTCAAACCAGGAACGTAAATAAGGTTTATCTCTTTAACTTTAACGAAAATAATGCAGAAATTTTGAATGCACTAATTGTGCATTCAAAATTTCTGCATTATTTTCGAATTGACAACTAGTATTTCCTATTAGAGCTCCATTTACTTGTTAGGAGCACTGTTTAGGTTCACGAATCACAAATAACTTTGGAAGGAAAAATGTATTCTGTAGAAATATAAAATCTTCAATAATAAACTGATTCTTTAAAAACTATAATCACACAGAAAAAAATCACTTTCGAAATATTTTTTCCTCTAAATAATTAAAGACGAAAAATTTTTTTTTTAAACAAATGTATAGAATTAGATAAAATTATAAGATAAATTATAAAAATAAATTAAGTAGAAAGTTTTTGGTTTGCATTTTACTATACAAAAATGTATAGTTAGAACTTGATTATTAGAAATAAAAAATAACTATTAATTTAAATAAACAATAATTAGCATATTACAAAATTTTTGGTGAAGCTAAATGATACTTTTTAGACACTGTAAGCAAATGACAAACAAGCACCTGTAGTAAGTCCTGTTGTTAAAAAAAAGGACATCATTGTTCCAGCAGTTTCTGAGTATTCTTGAGAGACTAACCTTGGTCCAAACATCATGCACAGGCTTCCCAAATATCCATTTGATAAAGAAAAGAGGGAATTTAAAATAACAGGCCAGTAGTCATGTTTAAAAACATTTGGCAAAACACTTCCATTTTCGAAATTACACATTAAGAATAATGGAATAAATATAACTCGAGAAAAGCACAAGATGGGAAGCCAAGGTCCTTTTTCAGTTACTATTTGAAAAGAACCAGCTGCTATACGACCTGCCAAGTCACCACAATTAAAAATAAAGAAACAAACCAGAGTGGCAAACAAGTCATTTGTAACTCTTGATTGATTTGATTTATTTTCAGACACAATTTTGGAGATAACAGCAGGAAACAAGGATAAAGTTACACAAAACACTATACTTACAGATAGAGCCAAAGGCATTATTTGTTTAAAAATCAACCAATATGGTATTGAACTTTTTGTTGCATTTATGCTTTCTTCGTTGCAGTTTTCTATATTGTTTTCAAAACCTAAATGGCTTAGGTGATATTTTATTTTTGGAAGTTTGAATAAAATAGAGTATGTTACTGCTGTGATCACAATTACAACTGATGCAGTCACAAAATAACCAAATGCACTTGAAGTCTTATCAACAGGGTTTGGATTGGCCAGTTTAAATACCAAATCTGTTGAAGCAGCAAAAATGCCAGCAACACCTTGACCACCCATAATAGCTTGTGTATATCTAAGTCCAGTAAGACCTGCAAGACCAAACAAAGTTCCTTGGTATATTCCAGCAGCCAAATTCATGATAACAACACAAACAATAGTAGTTGTAAAGAATCGCTCAGTCCAGCTATCTGTATTTACTCTGACAAAAATAGTTGTTAAAATGAACATTGAAAACATTATAGACAAGCATGAAGATATCCGACAAGTACGAGAAAGTTTCCTTGTTATAAATATGTTAAAGGTCAAGCTAATTAATGATGGCAACATTGATCCCAGTGAAAATGCTTTTTCAAAATTTTCACTAGCAAAATGATACCCACGGAATTTATAGCTAAAATATTCACTAGCTGTAATGAAGAAGTTCCAGGGTAAAAGCATTCCAATGCCTTGAATGAAAAATATTATGTAAATAAGTGAATATCGATCTGGAGGTTCAGTGTCATTATCAACTATCAATGATGGCATCAATTCACTATCTGTATCATCATCATCAATGTAGTCATTTTCATTTGCATTCTCGCGTTTACCAAATGCCATCTTTCCTTTTGTCAAAAAGTAGAGCGTGCTTTTTGCCGAACAAAGTGAACTTTCCTGTGGAAAGTAAGAGCTTGTTCGCAATTATTTACATTTAATATAAATATATACCTTCATCGGATATCAAATTGCGAAATAACAGAGAATACTCAGTCATGAATTGAAAAGTTTTTTTTGTTTAAACTCACCTATTGTAAGATTGTTTTTTTAAGGATATAGCTCATGAGGAACACACGGCGGAACCGTAAAAACCAATAGTGCAGCGCACTAATGTGGCAAGTTACAATTTTCGGTGAAATTGAGTTTGTCACGATTAAAAGTTTGGAAACTATAATATAGAAAAGCATGATTATCATTAAAGTATCCATTTCTTTCATAAAAATATGTCAGCAAACTTGACAATTAAAAAAAGACATATTCTTAAATAATAGCGAATGGTAGCTCAGGCATTTAATACTTTGAATGGTGTCCTCGAGCTTTCCGACAATTACCTAAACGGATAGGTATCTAGTGCATAAACTTTCTCAAGTATTCAGGAGGAATAAGTTAATTCATAGCTAATTTATTTCCTCTTGTATTTTAACGGCAGATGAGGGTCTAAGTTTCTAAAGTTAATTTTTTAGATGGTCGCATCAATTTTTCAATAGGATTAAGGTCAAATAAATAACCAGCCATAAGCATGGAATGAATAACCAGCCCAAGGCCCAACAACCATAAAACCATTCTCATGTAACTAACTACTTACAACCTTGGTCCTGTGACAGGAGGCTCAATCATGCGTAAATTTGTAGGTATTGGTGTAGTATTCCAAGGTAAATACTATTTACCTTGGAATGCTACACCAATACCTACAATTGTATTCATTGTGGTGCTAGGAGGAAAAAAACCATAAACTACAACTCTGATAGGGTATAATGGCACCCAAATCAAGATTTTTAGCTAATGTGTTACAGTTAAAATGATGTCATCATCCGAATTAAATAAAGCTTATTGTTTGTAAACACCAATTTAATTTGAAGGATTTGCATAAAATCAATATAAAAAAAATCTTGATTGATGCAAATCCTACAAATTAAATTGGTGTTTACTTACAACAATGATGGAGTTAGTAATTAGATATTTCTTACCCAAAACCCTAAAACTTATTTTAGACTAGTAATTAAAGTTTACTATATTTACTTTTATCATATTTATTTGGTTATTATTTACAAAATATAAATAATATAAAAAATTTAAGTCAGTTAAAAAAATTTTTTTTCAAATTTTAGTTTCCACAGTTAAACAAAAGTATAATATATTGAAAAATTTCAGAAAACTACAACATACCAAAACTACAACATTATCCCTATAATATACTAAACCTACGTTAATTGTATGTAAGGAGATTTTTTCTTTACCAAAAGTCTCCCAAATACTAATATAATAGATTATGTAAGTGGTTTAGAAGATAATTTACAAAGTTATATATGAGTAATTGACAAATTAGGATTTTTCGATTTAGAATTCTTCAAGAGTAAAAAATTTAAATTAAAGAATTTAAAAAGTATTTTTTTTCCGTGATAAAATATTTAATAAAAAGTATGATAGTTTCTCACTAGCCCATTATAAAAAAAAGTGTCTGACATTTTACAGTATGTTGAGCGATGCATGGTCTTTTTAAAATTTATTCATTTAAAATTAAACATTTTTTTGAGGAAAGAGTGGCCACACTTTTACTCCACTATGTTATTGAGGAAATATCAATCCATAAATAGCAATAAAATTTTTTCATAAGCAAAACGTTATTTGGGAAACTGCAAAAATATTGCCGAACGGCAAAAATATTCACAAAAACGTAATGTAAAAAGACCCTGTTTTTTTCAGGTTTGAATCAGGCTTTATTTTTGAAGATTAAGATTAATTTAATGATGGCGTCCTAACTTTAGCAAATAAATTCTCGTTTATTTTCTTTCATTTATAATTTTCTTTGTTTTGATAAAACTCCAACCACACAGTCTTAAAACAAATAATTGTACCGCACATTTTTTATGAAACAAACAAAGAAATTAAATCAATAGAAAATATTCATTAAACCACAGGCATCAACAAAAAACAACAGAATTAAATCTTCTGCATCAAGTTTATTAAATTCTTGCATATTTATTATTTTCTTATAATTTAGGTTTTAAATTGCACGTATGCTGGACTAAACATTTTTATTGAAATTCTAGTAGTCCTAGATATTAACAATGTCTACCTATTTTCTTAAATGTTTTTACAGTATTCCTTCTGTTTTGCATTTCAGCTTTTGCAATATTCAGAAGCTAAAATCTTCTTATATTTTGTATCTTTGGGGCTATCTAATACGTTAAATGATTGAACCAAGGGATACTTATTACAGACCTATCTTTTGCGGATAAATAAAAAAATGGATCGTAATATAATTAGCTTCTGTAAATGGTAAAATTTACAGAAATTGTTAGTGATAATAATCCCACAACGCTTTCAAGAAAGTAGAAACTCAGATTCCAATTAAATGGTTTAGATAAATTATAAGTTGCATTGAACGAATTTCCTTCAATCGATTTAGTAGGTAATATTAATCAAAAGGCGAAATTATCTTATATATAAATCCAGACCTTTGAATCAATCTACACCGAATTAGACATGGGGACCTAACTTTCCAAGAGTCAGACATAGGACATATTTCTGACCCAAGGATAGTACCACCCTTACTACGGATCACCCAGGTTTACTGCAGTAAGTACTCCTGGGAGAGGAAATTTCTTAAAATGTTGGTCTCTTCCCCTCAGGGAGGTACCTTCTAAAGGTTACTTGGGTATTACGCCAGTAACTTTAAGAAAAAGTGGGAATTTTACAAATGCTTCCTAAAAAAGTTAGTTAATATAAAATTATTGTTCCAAAAAATCAGCTCCCAAAAACTTAGCTCCCAAAAATCCAGAGTTGGAAGTTCAAAGAATCTTTATTTTTTTAATTCTTTATTTTCGCTGAAGGAAAAACATGGAATCTTGTATATTAGAAGGCAATGACTTTAGTAGAATTCACTTCGGGATTTATTCGCAGTGATTTGTTTTTTTTCCCATTTGTGTTTGTCGTTTTATGAACAATGAATTTTCTAGAAGTTATCATTACAGAAAAATAATTAGAAGTAGAAAAACCAAATAAGCAAAAAAGGTCTATAAGGGTCCACCACCACTTGGTACAGACTGAGCAACGTCTAAATTTAATCAGCAACGGATTTCCATAAGTGTGATATTCAGTCACTACTTTGATCTCCCGGGCAACGCGGGGTACTTCTTCTAGTATGATATGAATTTTTATTAGGTGTGAGATGAAGAATTTGTTGGTTCAAGAGAAAAGCCGAAAGGTTATGATGAGGAAAATGAGACAAATTCTAAAGGGTTGTTTTTTTAAAAATGAATTTATTTCTAGAATAATATGAAAGTGAAATATTTCTCATTCATTGTTTGATAACATTAAATGAAATAGGTGTAAATTTATTCATTTGTTGTAATCATCTTATAGTAAACCTGATTAAAATTTCAGTATTTTTAACAACCCATTTGCAAAGTAAAACATGAAACTAAACAACAGGCTTAGCAGTAACGAAAACGTGTTAAGAGTAACAAAATATTTACATTTAGTCTATTTACACAGAGGGAAAAAAATAATTATTTTTCAGAATGCCATTGTTTCAAGACAATTGGCATGGGCCCTCAAATGGTGAAATCAAATCTCCAAACTAAGATACTTGAACTAGGCTAAGTTAAAAGTGTAGTTTAAGATCCTGATAATCTAGATTTAAACAGCTAGATGGGCTAAGTTAAAAAGGTAAGCAACTTGCTGATAAAAACTTTCTCATGTCTGGTATAAGAACACACCCTAGTAGTAGTTTACCATTGGCTCGGACGTGTTTTACTGAGTTTTAATCTTAAGAACACAGAATGGAATCAACATGATTGTGTTCATTACCTAAAGTAACGATTTGCCTAAATAAGCAAGAAGAAAGAGTTCATTTCGCGTTTTTGGTCTGACTCTCTTTTTTTTTAAAGGACAAATGAAGTAACCAGTTGACACCATGACAAACGAATAAGATGACGTAGAGACTCAGACGTAAACGCCCTTTTCAAACAAATATAGTAATCTGGTTGTTAGTGAGTCATCCTAAGTGCCCGATTAAGAGACTCGGCTCACAACGCTGTTTATAAAGTTATGTTGACACAGATTTGGAGAATCGATTCCTAACTATGAGCAGATATGCATAATGTTTTCATGTAAAAGAATGTGTAAGATTTATTGTAGAACCCGAGTGTTTCGAAACATAACAGCAAATATTTGTCTAGAACTTTAAGAAAGTTAATTGAATTAAATCTAGTTAAATATGTAGAAAGGTATATTTTAGCGCTTTAAGTCACTCGCCTTTTCATGTATACACATCCATTATTCTGATAAAAGACAATTTAAGAAATACAAAACGTTGTCTATAAAATTTGTCTAAATTTCACAAAACTATTGTCATAGTACAAAATTTTTTCCCTAAAATTCATTTTCTAAAATAAATTAAGGTTTCTGCTATGAACATTATTTTTAAAAAAATATAAAACTATTTATAAAAGTCTGAACTTAATCAACTTCTTCAATGGTTGGTCCACCTGAGCTACCAGTGTTAGGAGCAGCACCGCCACCTGGAAAACCACCAGGCATGCCTCCAGGAAAACCACCGGGCATACCTCCTGGAGCACCGCCTGCTTGGTAGAGCTTAGTAATGATTGGTGCACAGACCTTCTCCAGTTCCTTCTGTTTGTGCTCAAACTCTTCTTTCTCAGCAGTCTAAACACCCAATGAAAAAGTGTTAGAAAGTAAATAGAAAGTAAACAACCAAACAGCATAAAATTGTACGCTTAAGACTGTTAACCCTAGGCTCTTTACAACTAAATCAATAGAGTGAACAGTTTGAAAACTGCTTACTTGATTGCGATCCACCCACTCCACTGTTTCGTTGCACTTCTGCAGTATAGTTTTCTTGTCTTCTTCGCTGATCTTGTCCTTCACTTTGTCATCCTCCACAGTTTGCTTCATGTTGTAGCAATAGCTCTCTAAAGAGTTCTTTGCTTGAACCTTGTCTCGTTGAGCTTCGTCGTCAGCTTTGTATTTCTCAGCTTCTTGAACCATTCTCTCAATGTCTTCTTTGGAGAGACGACCTTTGTCGTTTGTGATGGTGATCTTGTTCTCCTTTCCTGTGCTCTTGTCCAATGCAGACACGTTCAGAATGCCATTAGCATCAACATCAAAAGTCACCTCTATTTGAGGGACACCTCTTGGAGCTGGGGGAATTCCAGAGAGCTCAAACTTGCCAAGCAGGTTGTTGTGTGCTGTCATGCTCCTTTCTCCTTCAAAGACTTGAATCAAAACCCCAGGTTGATTGTCTGAGTAGGTGGTGAATGTCTGAGAGTACTTTGTGGGAACTGTTGTGTTGCGCTTGATCAGTGCTGTGAACACTCCACCAGCTGTTTCAATACCTAGCGACAGTGGAGCAACATCGAGAAGCAGCAAGTCTTGAACAGCTTCATGCTTGTCTCCGCTCAGAATGGCAGCTTGGACTGCAGCACCATATGCAACAGCCTCGTCAGGGTTGATGGACTTGTTCAGCTCCTTACCGTTGAAGAAGTCTTGCAACAAGCTTTGGACCTTTGGAATACGAGTTGAACCACCGACCAATACGACTTCATGAATGTCTGACTTGGAAAAGTTTTGACCGTTGCTGTTTTTCCCAGCATCTCTGATGGCATCTGCAACTGGAGTCAACGTGCCTCTGAACATATCAATACACAACTCTTCAAAACGAGCTCTGGTGATAGATGTATAAAAGTCAATACCATCAAACAGAGAGTCTATTTCAACACTAGCTTGAGTACTGGCAGAGAGTGTTCTCTTGGCTCGTTCACATGCTGTCCTCAAACGTCTAAGTGCACGCTTGTTGCCTGAAATATCTTTTTTGTGTTTTCTCTTAAACTCATCTACAAAGTGGTTGACCAGACGGTTATCAAAATCTTCTCCACCAAGGTGAGTGTCACCTGCAGTGGATTTTACTTCAAATATACCGTCCTCTATTGCAAGAATGGAGACATCAAAAGTACCACCTCCCAAATCAAAGATCAGAACGTTTTTCTCTGCACCAACTTTTTTGTCCAAACCATAAGCAATTGCAGCAGCAGTGGGTTCATTGATGATGCGCAGAACATTTAGCCCAGCAATAACACCAGCATCTTTTGTGGCTTGACGTTGAGAATCATTGAAGTATGCAGGAACTGTGATGACAACATCTTGAACTTTCTTTCCTAGGTAGGCATCAGCAACTTCTTTCATTTTTAGTAAAACCATAGATGAGATTTCTTCAGGGAAAAAAGACTTGGTTTCCCCTTTGAACTCCACCTGAATCTTAGGTCGGCCACCTTCATCAATGACCTAGAATGAGTTAAAGGTATTTTGGTCACAAAAACTGGCTGCACTTATCAATTTTACAAATCTGTCATACAGGAATTAGTGTAGGCTTTGGAATTCTCTTACACTTAATTACACTACAAAAACATTTTTATCAAGTATTAAAACCCTATTCAAATTAGGAATAAACTTTTTGTGTTAGTAACAGTGTTAGTAACAGTAGGGTGTTAGGTAACAGCAGTAAAAGTGTTAAGTAACAGGTCTTAGATTAGGAAAAACCGAACCGAACTTACTGTAAAAGGCCAATGTTTTCTGTCTGAAGTGACTGAAGCATCGTTGAATTTTCGTCCAATAAGTCGCTTAGCATCTAAAAAGGTTTAATTTCAAGATTAACTTTAAAAAAAAAAAGTAAGAAAATCAAGTCTCAAGACTGAAGTCTGTAAGTAAGTTTTTTTGAACTAGGCTCTAGATTTTTAGATGAAAACAAAAAATTTACAAACCGAAGACTGTGTTAGAAGGATTGATCGCTACTTGATTTTTAGCAGCATCTCCGATAAGTCTTTCAGTATCAGTAAATGCAACGTAACTGGGGGTAGTACGGTTTCCTTGCTCGTTAGCAATTATTTCAACTTTACCATGTTGGAAAACACCTACACAAGAATACGTTGTACCAAGATCTATACCAATCGCTGGTGCTTTAGACATTCTCTATTCACCTAATGTGTTATATAAATAGTGCAGGTCAATTATTTTGTCCTCGTAGGGTTAGAGTGAATCAGCCTATCTACATACTTGAAGCAAGTTTACTTATATCAGTTTTTAAGTTTTGTAATTGTAACTAAACAGGGGGTTATTAGTAATTTTATATTTGCTATTTTAAACTGTAACAGTTATATTGAGCAATTATTTAAATCAAAATAATTTTTTATTAGTTTTTTTAAATAGGATTTAGAGCTTAAATATTTTATTACTTTAAGTTTTTATAAGTTTTTTTTTTAATTATTTAGAAAACCTCCCGTGTGTGAATTATTCTAGAAACTTCTTTAAAATTCCTCATGGTACTAAATACTTAGTTGTCAAGGCGATTCTTTCTAGGCTTTTCTAGTCGTTGTTCACAGGCTTTAAACTTTTTATAAGCACTTTTTTGTTTACATTCTATCTTTACAATTTAAATACACTTGTCTCAAAAGTCATTTAAAGTTTTAAAGAATGAAATTGTTGAAGCAAAATTTTTTGTATGTTTTATAGTATTTAAATTATTCATTAGTAGTACTTTTTTTAGCCAATTTTTTCAAAGGAAAACAAAGAGGCCAGTTAAAGTTTCAGAAATGTTATCTTTGGAGTTGTTCGACTATTCCTGATCTCCTGGAAAAAGTAGAAGAAAAAGAAAAGAAAAAAGGTAAAGGAGAAGAAGACCAAGAAGTAATTGTAATTATAAAAGAACTAGATATAATCTAAGTTGATCTTCAAAGTCTCAAAGTTTTGAAGATTTATCATATTCTTTTAACTTCCCTAAATAGCAATTATATAGTAAGGTTTAATTTATCACTGAGAAATAAGATACAAAAATACTCATTGAATGTTTGATGTAAAAACTTCTTCTGGGGTATTTATATTGATGTGGTACCATCCCTGGCACTAACCCCCACCCCCCAAAAAAATCATTAATTCTAAATTCTATACAATATAAATAAATGGATTAAAACTTGCTTTTTGGTTTGGCCTTTAGTTCTTTTAACGACTCCTTGATCTTCCTAATCCTGATTCTTTGATTGTGGCGAAACGCCGTCCTTTCATGTGTTTTTTTCAGTTTTGGGAATAAGAAAAAGATGCCGGGGGGGGGGGGGGCGCAAGTGCGGTGAATATGGCCGCTGAGGCATGATTACAGTGTTGCTTTCGGCGAAAAAGCTACGAACAAGCAATGATGTATGAGCAGGTGTTGTGATGCAAAATTCATGAATTTTTTTACCCGATCGTCTTCTTCATATTGCTTCACGCATAACTTGTAGGCAATATTCCTTTTTGACTGTATAATAGTGTAACAAAAACTCATGGTGCACTACGCAATTGTACTCAAAGAAAACAGTGAGAGAAACCTTCCAAGTTGATCAAACCTGGCGTGCCTTCGTTGGCCTTCTGGCCGCTTCCTTTCGGATGACTAAGCTTCTCACTAATTACAATCCTTTTTTTGAAAATCTAAATGTCATTGACGTTATTCAACAGCTCCTGAGCAATTCTCATGCGAAGATTCTTTTGGTCAAAGTTTAGCGATATCCCCAAAACTCTCCAAAAAAATGTATGGCATGAGCCAACCGATATGTCAACATTCTCAGCAACTACTGTAATATTGATTTAACAGTTCTTCATAATAATTTTATTCGCTACTTCAATTAGGGTTGGTCGTAGGCAACAGGGGGCTCCGATGCCATTAAAACTTTAGGCTTTGTAATAATACGCATATTAGTAACAACCTGAGTCAAGAATATGCCATTTTCATTCTCTGGAGATTGATTGACGACTTCGCTGTCTACTGTTTGTAAAGATCCACTTGGAATTTCTTCTGCAGCAAAATTATCAAAGGTAATTTTAATATACTTATTTAGAGCACTTTTCAGAAGGAAAATTGTTTCAAGACTTTGTTTCTTTTCAGAGCACCAGGTTCATATTTTCAAATCCTACGAATGGCCATTCTACCCACAATCTGCACTTTCTGTAAGGAGTTTGTTACTAGCGTTAAGTTTATTTACTAACTTTTTCTTTTACCACTTTTATCTCGTATTTCCTGATTACACTCAGTACTGCATTAAAACATCAATAAACCGACATTTTTACTAATGGTAGCAATTTATAAGGAATCCGGTGTGGCCACACCTATTTCACTAAACTTTGGTCTTTTGTTTGGAAATTGCAAAAATATATATATATATATATATATATATATTAATAATAACAATAAATTTCATTTTTTGTTCTACTGTAAAAAAATAGGGCCCCCAAAAAAATTTCGGAAAAAAGCAACATTTGCACCCCCCTTTTACCAGCTCTGGCTTCTATGTTTTCATGGGTTATTGACGTGCTAGGGCTTCCAGGGCTGTCAAGTTCATTAACATCTTCTTGATTTCGCCAGGCATCCCAAGCCACGTTTAACCTTTACATCTGTCAAAAGCAAGCTAAAAAAGCAATATGGCTGATCATCTCAACATATGTGGAGAACATGTATACCACTTAAACAAAAAAAAAAAAAAAAAAATTGAGAACCGAATGTAAATAGTCTGCCAAAGGTCATCGTGCCTTACAGACAGAGAAGAGCCAGAGAATGATAAATAATAAACAGACAGGTAATAGAGTAAAAAAACGCCGAAATAATGTCGAATTGATATTAGTTTCATACGTTGTTCTCTTGTTAATATTATCTATCCAACGTTTTTTTTTAAATAAATTTAAATAATTTTGGATGAGAATTAAGTAAGTGAGAATACGATTAAATTATATTTAATTGCAGTAACTGCTAATCGCTTAAAGAAATATTTTATTTGTATATTTGTATATGCCATATACAAGTATATACATAACTTTGTTGTATTTTAAAAGTAACTTGCTGAAACACGACTTTTTACAGCATTATGCAGTATTTTTGTGATATCTTTTTTATGTTGTGGCGTCAAGAATGTAACAGTGACAGGTTATGGTCATATTTGATGAAAAAAAACCATAGTTAAGTAATTGTTATTATTTATTTCTTGAATGGTCTAAACAGTCAAGCGGCTGTAGTTTAATCCATGAAAATTTAATCCATATCTACAAAACCAATCAATACATGACTATCATAAATTATAAGTATCATAACTTATAATTCATAATTATATAAAATAAGTTATACTGACAGCCATCCTTTGAACATCGGATATGCTTTATAAAAAGTTTTAAGTACAGTCGAAAGTTTTTTGCTGTCATCCGCCCTAATGGATGAGCTAAACTTAAACTTGCTGGTGGAGCATTTTTATCATCACATTTTTAATATCAACTCTTAAAAATATCAAAGTTGGCTGTAAGAAATGTGTTCGCTGCACAGCATGAAGAAACAAGTGTATTATGCTCTGCTGATGTTATGAGCATCAATTCAAAACACTTATTAACGAGCAATCTTCGTTGATAAACCACGATGCGATCTGAGTGATGAAATTAATCATTCAAACAACAACTTCTCTTCCTAATTAAAATATTTGTATAAATATACATATATAATATATATCGATATATATTGGTATACCGATTTATACAATATATATCAACATGTATCGATATATATTGATATATATCAATATATTTTGATATACATTCGGTATATATCGATATGCACTCAGCTAATTATTTAGTTTGTATTATTATTATTTATATTATTATTATTATTATTATTATTATTATTATTATTATTATTGTTATTATTTTTTTATTATTATTATTTTATTATTATCATTATTATATATGAAACTGAATAAACATTTATCTGTAATGTGAGATAAACAGCGAAGTAAGGTGGCCTATCTCTTAAAAATAAAAGTTCAGACAAATTTTATCATAATTTTGTGAGAAGAATTAAATAAATAATCGAGTCTAAGAATGAAAATAATGGTCCAAAGTCTTGCTCAACAGCTCATACAATGACGTCATTGGCATATGTAAAGGTTGTGAAGTTTCGAAACAAAACGGCAACCTTTTCGCGGCATTTAAATTTGAAACGAGTACAACGAATTATGCTGTTGCTGCCATTGGAGCTGTCGTATTACATATTTTTTAAAAATATATATAAGAAAATATTTTATAAGTTAAATCTTTTACTATTGATAAAGAAAATAACCTGTAAAAAGTCAACTTGTTAAGATAATTTATGAATTGAATTGGATTTTACCCCCTTTCTAAAGAGAAATTTTACCAAAGAATGATCTAGAAGTTTTTACTTATGTTCATTTATCGGGAACTTTATGTCAAAAGGTATTCAAAGTGAATTTCAATTTTATAATCTAGAATTTAATATAAATAAATATATTTAAGTTTTATGAAAGAGAATCAGATAACTAACTGCTATCTTTTTAATTTTATAATTGCTTTTTCTTGTTCAGAAACATATATAATGGTTTTGTTCCTTGACATGAACCCCCGTCATAGTTTGCTTATATAAAAAAAGTTCCTTTCGCCATGTTCCTCTCTACTTGAATATTCTCTGTCGAAAGGCTGACTGTGACTAACGCCTACCAAGAATAAAAAGAGAAAGTGAAAATGTCTAAAGCACCAGCGATTGGTATAGATCTTGGTACAACGTATTCTTGTGTAGGTGTTTTCCAACATGGTAAAGTTGAAATAATTGCTAACGAGCAAGGAAACCGTACTACCCCCAGTTACGTTGCATTTACTGATACTGAAAGACTTATCGGAGATGCTGCTAAAAATCAAGTAGCGATCAATCCTTCTAACACAGTCTTCGGTTTGTAAATTTTTTGTTTTCATCTAAAAATCTAGAGCCTAGTTCAAAAAAACTTACTTACAGACTTCAGTCTTGAGACTTGATTTTCTTACTTTTTTTTTTTAAAGTTAATCTTGAAATTAAACCTTTTTAGATGCTAAGCGACTTATTGGACGAAAATTCAACGATGCTTCAGTCACTTCAGACAGAAAACATTGGCCTTTTACAGTAAGTTCGGTTCGGTTTTTCCTAATCTAAGACCTGTTACTTAACACTTTTACTGCTGTTACCTAACACCCTACTGTTACTAACACTGTTACTAACACAAAAAGTTTATTCCTAATTTGAATAGGGTTTTAATACTTGATAAAAATGTTTTTGTAGTGTAATTAAGTGTAAGAGAATTCCAAAGCCTACACTAATTCCTGTATGACAGATTTGTAAAATTGATAAGTGCAGCCAGTTTTTGTGACCAAAATACCTTTAACTCATTCTAGGTCATTGATGAAGGTGGCCGACCTAAGATTCAGGTGGAGTTCAAAGGGGAAACCAAGTCTTTTTTCCCTGAAGAAATCTCATCTATGGTTTTACTAAAAATGAAAGAAGTTGCTGATGCCTACCTAGGAAAGAAAGTTCAAGATGTTGTCATCACAGTTCCTGCATACTTCAATGATTCTCAACGTCAAGCCACAAAAGATGCTGGTGTTATTGCTGGGCTAAATGTTCTGCGCATCATCAATGAACCCACTGCTGCTGCAATTGCTTATGGTTTGGACAAAAAAGTTGGTGCAGAGAAAAACGTTCTGATCTTTGATTTGGGAGGTGGTACTTTTGATGTCTCCATTCTTGCAATAGAGGACGGTATATTTGAAGTAAAATCCACTGCAGGTGACACTCACCTTGGTGGAGAAGATTTTGATAACCGTCTGGTCAACCACTTTGTAGATGAGTTTAAGAGAAAACACAAAAAAGATATTTCAGGCAACAAGCGTGCACTTAGACGTTTGAGGACAGCATGTGAACGAGCCAAGAGAACACTCTCTGCCAGTACTCAAGCTAGTGTTGAAATAGACTCTCTGTTTGATGGTATTGACTTTTATACATCTATCACCAGAGCTCGTTTTGAAGAGTTGTGTATTGATATGTTCAGAGGCACGTTGACTCCAGTTGCAGATGCCATCAGAGATGCTGGGAAAAACAGCAACGGTCAAAACTTTTCCAAGTCAGACATTCATGAAGTCGTATTGGTCGGTGGTTCAACTCGTATTCCAAAGGTCCAAAGCTTGTTGCAAGACTTCTTCAACGGTAAGGAGCTGAACAAGTCCATCAACCCTGACGAGGCTGTTGCATATGGTGCTGCAGTCCAAGCTGCCATTCTGAGCGGAGACAAGCATGAAGCTGTTCAAGACTTGCTGCTTCTCGATGTTGCTCCACTGTCGCTAGGTATTGAAACAGCTGGTGGAGTGTTCACAGCACTGATCAAGCGCAACACAACAGTTCCCACAAAGTACTCTCAGACATTCACCACCTACTCAGACAATCAACCTGGGGTTTTGATTCAAGTCTTTGAAGGAGAAAGGAGCATGACAGCACACAACAACCTGCTTGGCAAGTTTGAGCTCTCTGGAATTCCCCCAGCTCCAAGAGGTGTCCCTCAAATAGAGGTGACTTTTGATGTTGATGCTAATGGCATTCTGAACGTGTCTGCATTGGACAAGAGCACAGGAAAGGAGAACAAGATCACCATCACAAACGACAAAGGTCGTCTCTCCAAAGAAGACATTGAGAGAATGGTTCAAGAAGCTGAGAAATACAAAGCTGACGACGAAGCTCAACGAGACAAGGTTCAAGCAAAGAACTCTTTAGAGAGCTATTGCTACAACATGAAGCAAACTGTGGAGGATGACAAAGTGAAGGACAAGATCAGCGAAGAAGACAAGAAAACTATACTGCAGAAGTGCAACGAAACAGTGGAGTGGGTGGATCGCAATCAAGTAAGCAGTTTTCAAACTGTTCACTCTATTGATTTAGTTGTAAAGAGCCTAGGGTTAACAGTCTTAAGCGTACAATTTTATGCTGTTTGGTTGTTTACTTTCTATTTACTTTCTAACACTTTTTCATTGGGTGTTTAGACTGCTGAGAAAGAAGAGTTTGAGCACAAACAGAAGGAACTGGAGAAGGTCTGTGCACCAATCATTACTAAGCTCTACCAAGCAGGCGGTGCTCCAGGAGGTATGCCCGGTGGTTTTCCTGGAGGCATGCCTGGTGGTTTTCCAGGTGGCGGTGCTGCTCCTAACACTGGTAGCTCAGGTGGACCAACCATTGAAGAAGTTGACTAATTTCTCATGCTTTAAAAGTTGTCATGTTTTTACTTGTTCAGTGTTACTCCATTTGAATAAGTAAAATATTTTTTATCAATGTTCGAAATCCTGTTGATATTTTATGTCATGCTCTCCTGTTGTAAATTTAAATCTAATACACAATTGCAAGCACTGTTTTTATTTAAATAGTTTGCTGTGCTAATTTCCTATTAGCATTTTAAAGCTTTAATGTGGTTTCACAAACTAAAAATATTTTATCTCAATATGGTATATGTAATTCATTTTGACAAAATAAAATATGCTCAAGTAAAACTGATGTTTTGGAATTCGGGAAAACTCTGAAATCTGTAGCCTTCAAATCTCTTTCCCTTTGTACATTGATGCAAATTTGCATTTGAATACTTATTCAACTGAGGCCTACATGTGTATATTCCTACCCTTCCTAGACATCTAGCCCAATGCAATATTGATTTGTATTGGAAGTAAAGTAATTTAAACTTTTTGAGGCACTGAACTGTTTTGAATACTCTCTTTTAATTAATGGAACTGCGCGGTAGTGAAGTTATAGTCAGCCACAAACTGTAGTTCTTACTCCCTAATATGAACGAAGGACCAAAACCCTATCTTCCTAAATTTAACTACGAATGTTGCTACATCTGTACGAGATCAATGAAGTTAACACATGGATGTGAAATACTCCTTTGCAATTCGACCAACTCTAGATCAGCTATCAAATCTGTACTCTCTTTCCCAATTTACTCGTACAGTTTGCATACGGATGTACAGAATTAGATGCTTATGCTCTTATTAGAGAGTGTATGCTCTGATTAAAAATCTCTGAACATCTAGTGTTCTTTGTTTAATTCTTGGTGAGGACATACAGAATAAATCAATTGGCACATTCTCCAGCCATGTCAAAGACAGAAGTTTCAGTCTGAATTTATCTAATAACTACTATGCCATAATTATGGGAAATACTGCTTTATAACTTATTGCTGAAGAGCAACTACCGAAGAATTGGACTGTTAGTTTATAATCTTAAATCTACTTGTGATTTTGTGTGCGTTTCTTTGTAACAACAAACTTGATACTCCTAACAGTATTACTCTTATGCAATCTCCGTTTCTATTCATCTAACTTCTCAAAAGAATTCAGTACGTCTGCATAAGAGCATTTAATTCCGGGGACCATTACGCGATGGTCCTTAAACTTTCCTTCAATCGTGCCCTGTTCTTCATCTGTATTTCGTTATGCTTCTGAAAAAAAATCAGAGACAGTTACAAAAAAGCATGTGTTAAAATATAAGTAAAAGCTAAAGTTCAGATTTCTCCTCTGGATGGGCAATTCATTCTAGAAAAATTGAACATAGTAATTCTATTTATGTCTTTCTGTTTCAATGTGTTCAATACTGAAGATTAACAGGATATCTACTTGTAGACATTAAGCAGATGCGTTTGATGTATAAGATACATGAAAACGAAAATTATGCCAAATGATTGTCCTTACGACAGGAGCGTTAAATCAAGAGTTTAAAAGCAACGTAGTGTCAACACTAAGGTGTACTCTAATTCAGCGTTTCGTAGATTCCAATAAAGCAAACTCACTATTTAAACACTTTCTAAAAATGTTGAAAGAGTATTACCTATAACGCTTTATCAATTCTTATTATGAAAATATTGCATCAGAGATTTTTCCGCAGAGCACTCGATAAAAAGGGAAAATTAAAGGTTTTCTAGAAATTACTTCAACCGTCAGTTTTAATTGGTCATTTGAAATTACTGCAACGTCAGTTTTAATTGGTTATTTGAGAGACTACAAATTTTAACGCGAGTTCAAGATTCGAAGAAATCGGAGTTAATGAATCCCAACCTGAATGAATGTGCCAAAAGTGTTGATAATGCTAAACTAACAGTTTACAAGCATTAAAGTTAATTGCATAAATATTTTGTGAAAAAAAAATTTTTTTTGGACGGAAATTTATTTTTTTGTAACCTTTTTTCAAAATTTGTGATTTAATTGATGTTTGCAAATCAATCCTAGCATAATCAAAAAAAAAAAAAAGCACCACCATATTGAAAAACCATAGTAACAACAATAATTTCAGTTTAAATAACAATTACAAAGATCAATAAGAATCAGTAAAATAAAAATACGAGTTTACATTCGCAAAGCATCAAATATGGAGGGTCTTTTGCTCTGCAGTGTTTCACAAGGAAACAAACCAACAGGTGGAAAGCACATTTCCTGTGAAAATGAAGGAATTGGTTTATGATAAATAGACTTAATCTTTATATCGGGTGTAGGAATCGGAGATTCAAAGAGATTAACACAGTCATAAGCAGTTTCAATATTGTTAAAATCATCGGAACTCATGCTATTAAACAACATTGAACTTCTTGGTGAAGTATGGCGTGCTCGACGGTGGTGCTCTACATCGTTTAAACTAAGATTGTCAATATGCGGTGTACTAACGTAAAGCAAATTTTTGGAATTTGCTAAAGGATCATATAAAACATAAGTCTTAGGCACGTGTTGATGTTTTCCGTTTGAATTTTCTTTCTCGAGAAAATATTCCTTTATTAATGGTATATGGTGAAATGAACGCATATCAGGATGGTCAACCGATAAGGTTTCTTCTAACTGCATAACCGGACTGCCGACCTTATTTGAGTGAGGTAGATTTGAAAAACTAAAGTCTGCTGAGTTTTTCGTTGATTCAATGAAGCCATCAGAAGAAGAAGGACATTGCAATTTCTCATTGATTTCGGAGGAACTAATTTTTATCGTAGGACAAATAAGTGGCTTTTTGTTTGTGAGATAGCGTTTTTGGGTCTTCTCGTTAATTGGTTTTTTAACTACTAAAGGGCTAGAGGTGTTAACTAAACTCTTTTTTATAGAATGATTCTTTTTGTTGACAGGATTATATGAAAAAATACATGGCTGAACAGCCTGTTTCGCCCTTTGTATAGCCAAATCATCTTCATAGGTTAAAACTGATTTTTTTTCGGTTTTGTGTTCTGTTGAAGGCCTAACTATTACACAACTTTTGATGAGGTGCTGCAGCCGATTTATAATTGATAACAAAAAATTTTGAGAATTTACGATAACTGCTTTATTTACTAAACTCATAATTTTTTTAAGTCGTTGTTTGGCAACATAAGGGAAATAGCTCAAGACAATATCGTTGTTAAGTTCACTGTATTTAAGAATCACAATCCTCAAATTTGTGCCAACTAGCATAGTAAAAAGTCTGCGAAATTGTGTATTTATTAGCGACTTTTCGTTGATAAAAACCAATATGGCACAGTCAGTACCACTCCTTGCCAAATCTCTGTACACATTTTTTTCATTTGTGAACCAGGTATTACAAAAAGCTGACAAATCTTTTGCTGCAACTAAGAGCTTTTCTAAATCTGAATCATATTGACAATCCTCTGATACTAAAGTAAGCAGTGTCAGTTGATTCCTCAGCAACTTTGACATATTTAAGACAGCGCAATCTAAATCTCATTATATATCTAAATATATATATATATATATATATATATATATATATATATATATATATATATATATGTATATATATGTTTAAATTGTCTTAAAAAAAATAATATATTACAATATTATTACGATAAAATTATTCAATTGTTTGTAAATTCAAAAGCAAACGTCTTGTTTAGATTATAATGACTCATCGATACTCTGATGTAAATAAAACCACATCAGAAAAAATCTAAAATAGGGCAGATTTTAAAATTTCATTTCGTATCAAAGAAGACTGACGATGGGTAATCAATAGCCTACCAGAGCGAGAAATAAAATGTGAATTCTTTGCTAACAATAAATAAGTACTGAGTTTTTTTCTTTATAAAACTCTAAAAGTAATTTAAAAAAATGTTTTTCCGGTGAAAAAAATTCTTTTTAAATCAACTCATTACCAGGCCCTCATATAATTTTCAACGTGCAGATGTCTCTTTTGTTGGAACCAATCAATATAACCATGAAAAGCTGTTATGCGATAGCTTTAGAAGTTTATTTTTATTTTACTATTTAAATTTAAACGACAAATCTCTTTAGATCTAAGATACGAGAAAGAAAGTTTAAAAAAAGACGAACAGTTCTCACTGAATCTCTGATTGTGACGGTTGCTTTGCAGCGTACTGGCCATTTTTTCAATCATCAAAGATTCATAGAGAATAACAACTAACTTTTATTCCGTCAGTATTTTTTCTATTTAAACTCTTAAAAAATAAAAATTCATTTGAACTTCTAACAAAGGAGATAAAAAACTCGACAATTTCTAACAAAGGGGATAAAAACTACATTCGACAAAAACATTGAAAATAAAAAAAAAAAATCTCCGAAACTCAGCATCAAAAACCTTCGGCTCAATTGTTTCTCAAAAATGTAAGAAGTTAAATAAAGATGCCTACATTTCCCAATTCGAAATAATAACTTAACATATTGCGTGTCTCCAACACATAACTCTGCTTCAACAGCACTTTACTTATGTTAACATAAATTTAAAATAAAGACTTGAAATTGTTTTCAACTTAAAAAATGACCTTAAAGAAAGAACAATAAGCCAATGTTCAGGAACAAAGCCACAAAACTAGACAAATAAAGACATACCTCCCTAAACTTATTGAGCGAAATTGATAAATAGTTAATAGAAAAATACAAAATGAAAAATATTTAAAGTAATAACATTATTATAAACATTTTAAACGAAAGTTTTTAATATACCATATTAGCGAAAAACTCCCTTCCCTTTGGGGGTTGAGATAAAAAAATTTCAAAATCTAAAGAATTTCTTTCAGCTGCCAATTCTTTTTAAAAGGCTCATACTATCATATCAACGATACGAAGCTATGATATAGAAATCTACAGTTATAAATTTGCTTTGCAAAAATATCATGGCGAAATTGCCATCTATAAGCATAATCTTTTTAATTCAATTTTACCACGTGTTTATCTAATCAAAATATAAAACATATGACGATATGATTTACGTAGTTTTTATTTTAGAGGAAACCTCTACATAAAGGTGAACAGATATTCTTTACATTTTCAAGTTGAGTTTAAGAATTTGTAGGACAAATTTGTTAAAAAAAATTAAATTTGTCTTTTTAAAAATGCATTCCTTTTTAAATTCAAAGAACAAAGAAAACTTTAAATCATCAAAAATTTAAAACTTTCTTTCCCTTAAAATTATTTACAAAAAGAAACGATAAAGTCTGAAAAAAGATTCTACATTTTCTTTTAAGCCACATCCTTGCTTATAATTGTAGACGACTTTTTACGAAGAGAAAAATTAGAAAGAATTTTGCCCATATTTGATTTCTCCTTTTTGTCGAAAATATGGCTTTTTGATCGTTTTTTTTCGTTTATCTTGCGAACCACGACAGCTTTATCGGTTAATGGGTTGTTTAACATATCATCTAAGTTTGAAAACACCAGAGAAAATCTTTTGAATGGTTTGGTTGATTGGACTTTTGAAGGTGCTACATAGTCACATGCATCGCTCATAATTGGTTCTGTGTATCTCCAGTCTTTTAAACCATCAGAGGCACCTGAATTCGGTTTTTTCAGACTTTTTGGTGAAAGTAACACGTGAAATAATTCTTCGTAACACTTCACTAAAGTCGCGTAAAACTCATCCGTAATTTGCTTCGGTAAGATTACATGATCTTGAAGTAAATCTGAATGACGGTCACCTAATTTTGATGTAAAGATAAAGATGTGTTATCACGTCGCTCAGCCGATTTTTAAAAGAAAACTTTACAAGAGTTACGATACTCTCACTTTTTAAAATTACCAAAGATCACCTTTTTAAGATTTCTGAAGATCATCTTAGGTCAAAGAAGAGTATCACATTTGAAAAAACCGCAAAAACATTTTTTGCATCTCTAAATCCGAGAAAAATCTTTACAAAAGCAGGAGACATCTGCGTTATTACTTTTAGTGACACTCTCTTTAACATTAAAATCCCCCCCTCCCTTTATTCCATGCACATGTATTTCACACGTTCAGGGAATTGTAATATTTAGAAGAGTGTCAATAATAGAAACAACCAACTCTTTAAAACTAAATATCAAGAATTTCTTGAAACTTAAAAAAAAAAACTTTAAACGCCAAAAAAAATGCCTTCATGTGGTTTCTAACAACACGCAGCTCGTCTTGAAAATGATAATGCATTTTCTGTGCAAAACGGTTTTTTCATTTAATGTCTTGATCGAAGTCTAAGAACGAACAAAGAGGATATTAAAAAAACAAACAACGAAATAACCATCAGTGCGTGTTTCAAATCACCTATATAGAACCTATCTGAAGTTTCACAAAAATTAAGAACAGATTTTACAAGTTTTGGGAACTCTGAGTAAACTTAAAACCGTTAAATATGGTATTTTATTTTATCTCCATGCTGTTTTCTGTTGCACAGCAAAGATACTTCTACTCCTAGACCATGCCTGAAAATATTCAAATGAAAGCGACAAAAGAAGCAATTTAAAAATTAGAAATAACGATATTTGCGAGTTAATCTCAAATTGCAAGAGCATCTTATTTGCATATGTTATATTTTTTGATGATAGATATTAAGTCATGAGAACTTTTGTATTTAGAGAAAGAAAAGAAAACGAACTATAGATAAAAAAATCTCAACGATAAAAAATGAATGGAAAATCGTTCAACTCTGACGCCAATCCGGAAAATACAAAAAACTTCGCAAAATGAAATCCGGAAAAAAAAAACCTCCGCGAAATAAAATTATCTTCTAACGAGGAAATATTCAATTGTCGAAAACATCAGTATAAAACGATAGTATTTATTGAATACAAATGAAGAATAATTTTAAAAAGTAAAAAAAGGACATTGGTTGATTAACTGAGTTCACTATTCGCCTCTGGAACAAATCTTTTCTAACTGATGTGTACCACACATCTGTGTGACATACAAGAAAAATACTTAGATGTCAAAAAGAAATATATATAGAAGAGGATTGCTGGAAACATATATATAAAACCTGTAAAACAGATACAATTAAATAATATATGATATATATTTAATAAACACAATGATTTAACTCAGTTTACCTTGAAACATGTCTCGATTGTTCTGGAAGGTTTTTTTGCGTGGCTACTCATCGAAAGATTATAAGTTTATTGCTTTGAACAGTGTACGAGAAAGAAACACGAACCGAAGAACACACAAACTACGCAATTTTGATAGTGCACACGTACTTTATGGATCAATACAAGGAAGTTAGGGGTGTTGTTGCCAAGCAACGTGCTGATTTAAATTTAGTGAACCGAGGGAAAAATCGAACTTAGTCTTTTTTTAGAACTTAAAATTTCAACATGATACGTTTTAAATACCATCCGTTGATATGTTACAAATAAAGAGAAAAAAAAAGTTGATTTTAAATTACTATTCCAAATGACACATTTAGAGCACTTAAGCAGAAAAACAAAGGAAGAGAAAACAACTTTAATGCGCCGACAGTTTTATGGAAATTGGTTGGTACGGAATGTTTTGAAACAATTTCAAGTAAAGCTAATTACTCGATTACTAACAGTGGTTGAAATTTGGAGAAAAGTTAAGCAATCAAAAAAAAAAAAAATGTTTTTTAAAACCTTATAAATTTGATAGAAAAAAAAGCTTGCTACTAAAAGATGAAATCCTTATTAAATTATTTAGAAATAAAAACCTTCCCATTTTTTCTTAACCTGATTAAAGTTTGTGTAATTTTTTCACTGGTTTTTGTAATGTCAAATGTTGCTCCAGTTTTAAGAGGTATCTCAACAAGAAATAATTCGTGCTCGGATCCTTACAAATGTTTGAAGTGAAACGCCACGTAAAAGTTTTTGCGTTAACAATTACGAAGCTTGAGCTTCGTAATTAGACGTGCAATCGTTTAAGATTGCAAAATCAATCACAAAGCGTGGGTTGTGCCAGCGTAGGCTGTGCAATCTTCTATTAGATTGCGAAATTGGATGTTTTGAATAAGCGTCGGAGTTTTATTTTTCTCTTTGTAACGAATAACGGATAAAGCACAAACTTCCATATAAGTGTTTTTGTGAAATTTACATGGAATTTACAATTAAGTAATTTTTAATTCATGGCCAACTCATGGCCGTATGTCTCACATTTTTAAAGGGGAAATAAAAAGGCCAGTTTTATAAATTAACAAATAAAAGTTTTTTATTAAAAAAAAAAAAAAAAAAATATTTAAAGAAATTTCATTTTCCTGAAGAATTTTTTAATCGGTAAAATTTTAAGTGATCGAAAATTTTAAGTGATCGATAACTGTTCTGCATCAAAACGTACATCTTGGCTAATTTAGCAATAAAAACAAGCACATTGCAAAATTTCATTTTCCAACATAACAAAACTTAAATGGCCTTTTTTTTTACGATTTCTTTATCGTTGGCTTGGATACCAACGAAACATTCAATTTTATGTGAACTTTATTTAGAGGACAAATATAACTAGAGCTGATAAATTGCCTCATGAAACCTGTTCCTTTCAAATATTCTTGTAAACTTTTGTAAAAAACATCTTACCAAACATGGTAACTATACACTGTGTCAGAAAAAAACACTGTGTCAGAAAAAAAGCCATAAGGTAGGCCATCATTTTCTGCAGAGATGATTCGATTTGCATTACTTTAAAGATATACTTAATTGCAAGCATACAAACTTTTACTTAAGAAGTGCTCTTTACTAACTATATTTTTGCTAAATATAGTTAGTAAAGAGACAAAAAAAAAAAAAAATTCTATCAAAATTATAAATGCATTATATAAGCTACGAAAATGATATAGAAGTTATCTACATAGTTTATTGTATGAGTTAAGACAGTGGAGGTCTGGTTTTAAACCAAACAAAACAAACTGGTTTTATGGAAGCTCACACAATAGTACAAAGCGTTTTTTTTGTTTTTGTTTGAAGTACACATTTTAAATTTTTTATTAAAGTTTTAAAGTAAATCAAAGAAGCTGTAATTTACCTAATGTAGCGACGTGCTGATCTTAAAAAAACTTCTTCATAATGGCATTTATTATTAATATTATTATCAAATTTACCTTGCAAATTTATCTTTATGCGTACGCTTTGAGTTTATTCTTGAGAACTTTCTCATGGCATAAAATATACATTAACATAGATATATATTATAAATAACTATAATATATACATAGATATACATATAATATATACGTTAACATTATTTTTTTTTGGAAATTTTTCTTATATTAACTATAAATATCCAAATATAACAATATACACCAATACATGTCTTGAAAAAGGATATAGAACAACACACTAAAAGCGACTGTTATTAAAATACTTCTATAGATAAGCTGAGAATATATTAAATACTTCTATAGATAAGCTGAGAACTTTGGTTTGAGTTGCATTTGAAAATTTTACAAAACTTTTTAACAACTTATCCTACCTATTCAAAAAAAGGGATACAAAAAATCATTAGGTGCTTTGACAGCGAAGGATGGGAGTGGCCTGACTTCAGCTTGTGGTGTTGATGATACATCAATAAATGCTATTGATTGAGTCACAACAAACTTTTGCTGATGAGAAGGGGAACATAACAACCCATTGCAACCAACAAACAAACTTCTGGCTGTGCCGTACTTAACTTGAAAGCCAACTACCTGTATTTAGCAAAAAATTAATGTTTTTAGAAAGCATTTGTATAAATCTTCAAATGATTTTGAGGAAAATTTAAAAAAACTCTTAAAATAATTGAAACAAAAATTTGTTGTTTTATATTTTTTTATATGATTTTTTATATGATTAGGTATTTTGATTTATATTCACTAATTTATATTACACTATTCATAAATTAATACTAGTATTATTCATATATTTACATTTACACTGCTCATATATATATATTTATTACAGTAATGTGTAATCCCAAATATTCAAGACAAAGTTTTAAGTTGACCTTTCTTTGAGGATTTCCAAAGAATCCTGTCTTAGCATAAAGTATTTCAAATGATACACTCATCACCATGTTTTGACATTCACCATTTGATGATGCTGGCTAAATATATTCATGCATAGCACACAAGTAAAAACACAATTAATTTACAATTTCCTTTTTTATTCAATTATGAAGTTATAGGTGAAGAAGTTCTCTTAATTTAATGGTGATTAAAAAAAACAAAAAACAATCTTACTTCAGATGTAGGTTTATTATTGATAATAGCAATCCAACCAGCTGTAGTGGAACCATCTAGTGATCCAAATGAACCAACATGTGAAGGTAAATTATTTAATAGATGGCTATAAATCTGGTCTTGTAATCTAACACAGTCACTTTCACTCATATTTTTTTGTATGCTATGGTAAACAATAATTTGCTTTAAAAACTAACAATAAAACCATCTTTAGATTTACAATAGAAGTTAAATAAAAATGAAAAACTATAAAATAAATTTAATACAAATACAAATGCAAGCACATTTTTATTAAAAAAACCTAACCTTACAAAACATGCTGCATGAAAATCTATGCCAAATTTTACAGGCAATCGATTCACTGAGGCATCTTCACACTTGGAACTGGTTGTAGGTTTAATTGTTGTCAATGTTGATACATCGACCCTGGATTTTAACACATATAAATGACTACAAGAAGAATTTATAATAAACATACAATTATGTTTTAATAAATATAGTTATTTAATTATGTCTTATTGTAAAAAAAAATATTTTTTTTTGCATAAAAAGTTTAACTTACTCTCCAGAAATATTATTGGGTATTACATTTCCAACAATAAGAGGATAGTCAATTAAATAACCAGGGTTACCACTTCTTTCAAAAGACGTTTTTAAAGAAATATTTGAAGTTGAAGAAAGATTTAAACTCTAGAAATCAAAAACAATCATTTAGATAACAAGAGATATCTTTTTAAATAACATGCAACATCTTTTTAAACAACATGCAACATCTTTTTAGATATATAAAATCTTGTTAAGAGTCTTAACTATTAAACATTTAAAAGCATTTAGCATCTTTTTTTCTTTTTAACCTTGGTTTAATCTTGAACTTACAGAATGAAAACTATATTCATATGTTTGAAGGAATGAAGTGAAACTGTTCGAAACATTTGCGAGCTCAACGGAAACTTCAACTCTTGATATCTTAATGGTGATATTTGTAGAGTAAGTGATGTCATAACTTATCTAAAAATATTAACAATGCCCTTGTTCTTTAAATAAAGTTTGTTTGATTTGAAAATATTTTATATCATAAAGGAACAATATTTCCTTTATAAACTTGATAAGGTTTAATAAGTACACTATATAGTGTATAGTAAGTAATAGTGTTTATATAGTAATAAAGTATATAGTTATATAGTAATATAGCAATATAGCATCTAGTAATAGTATTTAGAATTATTAAATGATAGTGTAATTATAATAGCTTTTAGTGTTTAAAAAAATTACTTTTAAATTTCAACATTTACAAACCTATTGAATAGTATTTTAACAATAATACTATCATAAAAATTCAACTTACCTTTGAAAGTACATTGCTACAGACTCCACTTGACAAAAGTTTTGGTTCAGAAATGTCTGAAAAGGAGCAATTCTTAACATCACTTCCTTTGCATTTGAGTGGTAGCTTTAGAATTGGGGAAATAAGTTCATTAGATGAGTTTTGGCTCATCCCATCACTCATCCCAATTATGAATGAAGGATACTAAAACGATAAACTCAACAATTTCCTTCAATGTTATCTAAACCTTCCTTAACAAAAGGAGACAATTACAGACACTAACAAACAATTTATTTCATTAACTTTGAAACTTTGCATAATTTTGATATGCTATTCAAATCTAAAGTCAGATTTTTATGACAAGTTACAAGATTTTTTTCAATGCGGCATTTTTTAGGTTCTTGCAAAATTTAGGTAGGCTTAAAAATATTTACCGAGATTTTTTTTCTGAATTTCTGAAAAGCAAAATTTGAATACTCATACAGAGTTACTAATTATGTTTTAAAAGCAATTCATTTATTTTTTTTTTTTTTTACAAAATTAAAAAAGAAATAAATAAAAATAGAGTCAAAAGTAAGTGCAAAAACCATCTTGTCAAAGTCTCAAGTTATTATAGCCTAAAAATAATGTAAACTGCAGTGACTAAGAAAGAATTTCTAATAACAAACCCAGAAACTCTGAACTTATGTTTTGTAAGTAAACACTGTCAGTTCTCAGTGACTCAACAAATTGTTTCATAAAATTAAATTTAGTGGTGGAAAATTTTTTTTTTACTAACAAAGGGTTTATTACAAATATTTGGCATGCCCACAGGAAGAGTGTAAAGAATGGGCCATACTCTTTGCATTCAGTGTTGATTTCTTATTTGACTGTCCAGATCTTTTCATAATGTAAAATGGATCTAATACCAGAAGGAATGCTGTAATAAGCTATTTTTTGCTTGTTTTTTATTTATTAATTTTTGTAACAGTATATTGTGTTTATTATTAAATTATGAACACTTTTTTTAAAACATTTACCAAGTAGTTTACTCTAAAGAAGAGCTGAAGGTGAAGGAAAGAGTTAAGAAACTGAAGCATTTTTAATTGGAAAACTTTGTGTTTTTATTTTTACAAAGTCTAAAATTGAAGAAGTCTAAAATTGTCCTACATCCACATAGGATGTGGTTTTTAAGGAGAAAAATAATAAAACTAGTTTTGGGGTTAATAAATCATGATTAAATTGAACACTCAGCTGTCACATTAATGGTCTCCAATAATTACAGTTGATAGTTTCGTACACATTTATATATTTTATGAATATTTCTAAGTAAGAAATGCTAATTTTTCTTTTTAAGCAAAAGAAATAAATCTGTCCAGGTGAATCACCTTACTCTATCTTGAATATTAACCAAATGTTACAATACAAGTATCTTTAGTAAAAAGGATATTATTGATGTAAAAATATATAATGAAAAGAATTCAGCTTTATTGATATTTAACAACATCAATAAAGCAAATAGCATTTAAGGAGTATAATATCATATTTTATCATTTTCTGAAAAAACTAAAATAATTACAGGTAAATGACTTACTGGAGCTACTTTGAATCCTTGCACGTAATTAAGAGCATTCCAACTGGCATCATTTGAACATTGGTTTGCTATACTTTTTACCTGTTGAACACAAGTTGATGTGTTGGAGTGAAGAAATCCTAAAAGAATTTGATTTTTTGCAAGCATCAATGTTTGAACTATAACACTAAATAAAAATTAATAAAAAAATCAATTAACTAAAAATCCAATTAATCAACATATGCAATTCTATTAAGTGTTTTATTAACCACTGTTGATAGAAAAGTCAATTTAAAATATTCTGGTCAAATCAATTAATTTCTTCACATTTCTGGTGAGAATCAGAAACTGCATTTCACTGACCTTAAGTCAACTCATTGATTAAAAGAATAACGGAAAGACATTTTTTTTTTTACTTCTTAGACAAATGACCGGCTATTTTATATTTTGATTGTTTTCTTTTGGCTTTGTAATATTTTATGACTTATTTTTCAGGGTGTAGTTTTATAACAAATATAATACAACCAAATAGTAGTTATCACAATTTGTAAAAAATTATTACTTACTGATAAAACCTAAGTAGAAATTATTTCAGACAACTTGCTGACAACTTGTGCTTAGAGGGTTTTGATAAGATTGGAGGACAAAGGGGGAAGCAGGGATATTTTTATATAAAAACTTTAAAAACATGTTTTGTGTGCTTTTTGCAAACATGCCACAAAACCTTTTTATTCAATTAAATTTTTTTTTCTCAAGTATATAGCTTTATAAAAGCTCTTTAATTTTGAGAACTGTCAACCTGCTAAAGTATTAAAAAAAATCATTGCTTATTTCTTCTATTACTATAATAAAACTTTAGTCTAAAAAACTTAATTTATAAATCTAATCTAAAAAAGTCAGTGCAGGGATGTCATCAGGCATTGGTTTCATCAGGCCATCAAACAGGCAATTTTGTAAAATATGGGAATCTAAACCTGAATGGAATTGGCAAATATCTGTTATACAAGTACCCAAAGTGATAACTAATCAGGTTAACAGGTAATGACAAATGAGAAGCCAAAACCAAAAGATTATCAGTTATCAAAAATATTAATTGAACAGGTATTATCATACATGTTCAAATTATATTTTTTCAATAGCTGAAAACCTGCTACCCATTTTGCATCTGGCATCATGACCATTTAGTCTCAATAAAAACTAGAATATTCTCAAATGAGCACTTAATTTGAGTACTTCATGAGATACATTTTTTACTTCTTGAGTACTCAAGATTCTAAGTCCTGGAGGTGCACAAAGAAAGATTAAACTCAATAGAACAAATTAACAAAATAAAAGTTTTTTTAAAAAATTTCTTTGGATCAATCGTATCAAAAATGCATCATTTAGTATGATTGACAAGTAAAATTGCCTATATAAACACACTTTTAAATAAACCTTTTGTTTTTTGTACTATCTGATAATAGAATCTTTCAGGTATTGGATGAGTGTTTTTTTTAAATGGTTCAGACACGAAGAGAGCTCATAGAGGTCAGTTAACTAAAATTTTACTACCAGAAGCATTAAGTATTAAAATTTGCCCAATTAAATCAGTGCTATTGGGTAATAGTTGATTGGGTAATCAGATATCAACAAAAAAATATTTTGCTCATTCCAGGGTGTCATGTCATACCTGTTCTGGTCTGGGTGGGTTTGGTTTTTATCTGGACCAAGACATTCACTAATTCAGTATAAATATAGCCTTTGACTTGTTTTTATCTATTTAAATCTAATAAAAAACTTATTACAAAATTTTTATTATTTTTTAACAAATATTAAACTAAAATGCCATCTCCCTATCTTACTTTGTCTTGTCTTTTGAAAGAGGAAACCTTTTGTGAAAAAATTTTTTGTAACTAATGTCCTGTTTGATTTCTGCTACAGCAATTATTTGATGAATGAATTCATTAAGTAACAAAGTCATTTAATCAATTAACTGTTATTATCAGAAAGTTTGCTAAAAACTGTTCATGATTAATCAATTTTAACCTAATTTTAAATAAAGACTTACATTAATTGGTTTACCAAAAACATTTTGAAACTAGTTAATCAATGAACTGATTTTTAAATGGATTTTGATAACTTTAACAAAAGAAAATGTTCAGAAAAGATATTCAAAGTAATTAACAGAAACTTTTGATGGATGTTTTAAGGATGTTTTAAAAACAAAACCATTTATTTGCTCCTGTTCTATATTTCAACTAGTTTGGCTAATAAAAAAAAAAAAGAAGATAATCCTTAACTTTTAGTATATCTCATAAAATTGTTACATGATGATTCTTCCTCACAGTAATTTATTTTAAAACTTAAAATAATACTCACTTGCAGCATTAGCTAGAGAACAAAGTTCACCATTTAGAGGCTGCACGAGAAAACCTTGGATGTTATTTGAACGCAAAACAAAAAGCGGATCTCCATACTAAATAGAAATTTATGAAAAACTTTCAGGAATTCAACAAAATTCACTAAATCTTGAAACTTAACAAGAATGCATTTAAATACTTAAAATGCCTGGATTTAATGCAAAATTTATGAAACCTCTTAACCAAATGAAACCTCTTATAAAACCTCTTAGTTAAATAATTTAAAAATACATTATACACATTAAATCAATAATAGCAAGCACCATTACAGTAATAATATTCAACACCTTAAAAGAGCTTTGGTAATTTTCCACTATCTGTTCACCAGGGCTATAAGAGGTTTTTTGATATTTACTAACAAGTGCATCAAACTCTTTAGTGCTGCTCCCAACTGACACATCAGCATAGAAGTTTCTCTCTTGATCTGAAAAAATGGGAAAATAATGACATTATGAGTAATGTTATGATTATCATTATCAATACTGTATTTTACTGTAATTAGTCCTTTTGTATTACAGAGTTTCTCAAATGGTTTGTCTTCCCCAAGGTAAAGCATAAAAAAAGAGCTGCCATGAAGTAACTGATTCTTATTGCAGCTCTTTGTTGTTTACTATTTACAAAGTGTGGATGGGTAAACACCAAATCTGAAGAAATTTGCCACTTTAAATATGAAGGATGAATGAGGAACATCAATGGTATCATGTAATCTTAGGCTGAATTTGTCAAAATATTATCAGCAAAATAATATCCATCTCAGCTGTTCAGAGATACACTACTTATAAATGATGTGGAAAATAGCCTGAAAAAGGCCAGTAAAACCTCTTACTGACAATAACAAGACAGATAGACTAAAACTCTGTGATTGGTTAGAAGAACATGGCTATTTAAATGATGACCATTTTGGGTGAACTAATAAACATTCTATGGAAAAAATGTGAGAACCAAAATAAACTTAAGGAAAGGATTTTAATAGAACCCATAAACAAGAAGCAGCTCATTGACAGGGTCCAGGTTAAATTACAGGGTTAAATGGGGATAAATGACTTAGGACTACCTACAAAGTCTTGCAGAATCCATTCCAAAACATGTGTGTGAGGTCCATGCTGCCAGTGATGGTGACACCACTCATTTGTCATTTGTGACATTTTATTACATTCTGACATTTATATTCTGCATAAAAGTAAAAAGTTTGAATGTTTTTCTTTTAACTGCATTCACACACAAATTAGGAGGGAAGACTAAATATAAGTATAAGAAAATAATATAATATAAGAAAATATAGTATAAGAAAATAGTATAAGAAAACCTAAACTAATTGAATGGAAAGCTCAATACATGTCTCTATTGAGAATTTTTGAGTAAAAATACACTAATCATTACACGTTTTTTAAATAAGAAACTTTTTTTATAAGAAACTAGTAGTAGAAGCCCCAGAATCTTAAGAAACTATTTGTACTAGGCTACTTTTTGATAAGAAACTTATTTAAAGTTTGAGGAATATTTTCTAATTTGTGGTTCTGTTCAGGGACAAATCTGAGGATTATATTATACTGAATGATATTGATGAAATTATATTAAATTGAATGATTTTGATGGAATTCAAATAATTTTAGTTGACTGCTAAACATTTTATCTTGTTAACATGTTTTCAAACTGCATCTTATTTACTTTTTCTCTCTTTTGATAATCTGAAGCTTAAGAAACTCTTAAGAAACTTTTAATACTAGAGTTGTAAAAAAAGTACCCTTAAAGTAAGAAACTTTCTAGTATTAGCCTATTTGCTTGGTTACTTACAAAAAAAAAAAAAAAGCAAACAAAAAAAAAAAAAAAACGTGTAGTAGAACAAAATTTTGCTTTGACTTAAAATAAAAAGATTTTGGAGATTTTTTGTACATCTTATAGGAAAGTATTTTTAAATAGAAACCTTTTGATTAAAAAATATCTCATAATGAACTTAATTCAATCGATTGTTCTGAGAACATATTTACAAACTTTGATGCAAGAACAAAAAAGCAAAATATACTTACAATTATCCTTGTATACACAAAACAATCCTCCACCATTACCACTAGCTTGATACTCTCCATTCGCAGAAAATAATAAAGTATCAGAAACACAAACTTCTCGCAAGTTGCTACAGTAAATAACAAAATAATTACTCATCTTAAAGTTATAAAAGAAGCAATGATCATTTTATTGGTGACCAAGAAAGCCAAAAAATGATTTAAGATTGTAAAAAGATCAACAACTAACTGTATGTGATCATCAGAAAGAATATACATACTCCTTAAACTTACTTTTCTTCCACAGCTTTACATGTGGTAAATGAGATTTTATCATTTGACGAACAGTCTACATCACAGCAACAGTTAATATCACACTTTTCTGAAGTTAAGTCGCAAGTACATGCTAAAATATATGCATAATTTATCTAACATTATAGTTATATAGTAAGGTGTTTCAAATATTCAGTTATAAGAAATTCTGACATGTTTAATGAAAGCCATTAAAAATTTTTATACTATCAACAAATGGAGAAGAGAATTGTCAAACACTCTTATAAAATGTATGTACAAATATTTCTTTAAATACAAAAATATGTACAAACTCATGCTTTCTTATTAACATTATTTTACTGCAGGCATGTATTGTTATAAAAATTTACATTTTTAACAAAAATAAAGTTTTTTTATAATCACATATAAAAAAAAAAAAAAAAAAAAATCAAAGAAAAAGAAAAAAACCTTTATAAGAACAGTTGTTATAAACATAAAAAATTCTTTTTATAATGTTAAATATAACTGAAGTAAAACTTTATGCTATGAAAATTTTTAAAAGAACCAAAAACTCAATGTTGACAATCTTCCTTAAGGCAATTTATAACATCAAAAACTTTTTTATTCATTAGTCCCAGGACTTACCCCATAAAAGTTCAATAGGGCAAAGATTGCGTGATTGGGGAGAACAATCATTCTTTCAATTATTTTATCATTTTCTAATTTACTTAATTGAATCCTACAGAGTTTGAGGTTGCTTAGGGCCATTATCTTCTTGATGAATGAATGAAAATGAAATGGTTCTCCAATTATCTGGCTTCATTCAGGAAGTCAGATAATTGAAGAACCATTAATTTTTACCAATGGCACTACACACTGTTTCATCATCTATTCATAAACTTTTCTTTAAACAAATACTCTTCTTTTTGAATCAAAATTTTGGAACTTTGATTTGTCAGTCCAAATAAAACATTTCCAGTCATCAACAGTCAATTCTTCATGTTGTTTTGCCCACAGTAGTCTTTTTTTCTTACTTTGTGACTGTCAATCACCTCTTCACTGTTGTCCTTGGAAACAATTCATGCTATTTGCAATTTCTGGGGCAGTCAATAACTTATTTCTTTTACAAGTGGTTGCAATTCTTTTTTCTTCAGTAGCAGAGGTAATTTGCTGATGCCCTGATAGTTTCTGATTGACCACAGTTTCTTTATAATATTCTGTACTGTTGAAGTAAAAATTTTAAATTTTTTTGCAATTTGTTTTATTGAATATTTTTCTTGCCACAATGTAATTATTTATATGCTACCTAAATTCTGTTAAATGGGCTGAGCTCTAAATGCTGTTTGTTTTTTATTAAAATTGTTATAATCATAACAAAGAACAAAAATAATGTTGTGGACAACTGAAATGTGTTACTTTGCTTTCGTGAAATATCCTAACATACATACATACATACATACATACATACATACATACATACATACATACATACATACATGCATGCATGCATGTATGCATTTATACATACATAAATACATGCATACATACATACATACATACATACATACATACATACATACATACATACATACATACATACATACATACATACATGCATACATACATACATGCATACATACATATATACATTCATATTATATATTTATGTACGCTACATCTATATAAAAATATTGTACTGCATTTAAATAGACATAATATAATAAATACAAGTAAGCATTTACATTGTGAGTGTACAAAGTCAAATGCCACCATAAAACAACATAAAAAAGATTTGATGCCAAAAGCAATCATTTCTTTTCACTAAATAAATACAAAGAAAAAGTTTAATTTTTATAAAATCTAAAAGCTAAAATTAAAAACTTGCAAAAACTTATCTCTGCATACTATTCACTACACAGATATATGCAATAAACAATAGTTTTATACACATTTTTAGCCATATTAATTGCAGAATTATTATTTCCTGCCAATTTTACTAAAAGGAGATATGACTTAAAACAGAATATAACAACTAATAAGTTCTTGAATTTGTTTTGACTTTGAACTTGAGTTTGTACAAGTCTTTGTAACTCATAACATAGAAGAATTTTTAGCTATTTATTCCTTTTTTTTTAAATAACTTAGTCTTATTGATTGTTTATGAACATAATGAAGATACTTTAAAATTTAAGATTCTTTAAATTTTAAAGTTTAAATCAAAATTCGAAAAAGCAAATCAGTAAACATTTTGGCGCTATTTCGCATTTACGGGAAATTATATGGCTTGGTTTTCACATAGAGAATTTCAAAGCATTTATTAATTTTTTTATTTATAGACATTTCGTCGCGTTGGTTTGACAAGGTTCTAACTGATCAGCGAGTAGTTTTGAGTAAATAAATGTTAAAAATTGTTATATTCCTTCCATCAAAAATTATTAAAATCCATCGGTAATATTTTTTACTCATGATAACATAAGCATTTGCTATAAGTATTACTATTTTTTATCAAAAAATGTTTCACTCTTCATAGAAAAATGAATACCCCCAAAATGCAGTTAGAACCTTGTCATAGTGAAATAATCATATTCTTACTATGACAAGGTTCTAACTGCTGTTTAATGGTAGTTAGAAACATGTTAGTGACTTTTAAATTTTGTGACTGAGGCAGTTAGTTACTTTAAATTTTGTATCTGAAACAATGATATAACAAAAAGCTAATTTTAATAAATTAGATTATTGTTTCAGTCACAAAACAAGGTTACAACATTTTGTTAACTCATTTTTTTTTTTTTTTTGTGCTACATTTTTTCTTACATTTTAAAATCATTACATTAAGTACAACCCTTAAAAGTTTTTCATGTTTATTTTATAGGTGAAGAACAACTCGATAGTAATCTCTGTCCTCGAGAGGCATAAACGGAAATGCAGCTTTAATATCTTTTTTTTTTAAGTCTGCAAGTTCCTTTGTACAATTTTGAAACTTTGGGTTTACATTCAAAACAGTGGAAGTTGATGGACTTGTTGCTGCATTCTTTCTGTTAGGGTTTTCATTGAACTTGACATTTGCACAGTTCATAGGTCCATTGCGATCATGGCTATATTTAAAATGTATGATGTGAGATGTTTACGCAAATATTAGAACAGTAACGTCAGAAAAAGGAACTGACTTGTAATTAAATAGATTTACTGTTACTGAATACTCCTTGAAGTCATGTGGTTTCATTTGAATGATACGACAATTTTTATCTTTTTTTTCTTTAGCACGTGTATCTCTCATTTCTTTTTTAAAAACTTGATGTCTTTCAAAGTCTTCTCTAAATTTTTCAGACATTGTATCAGTGTTTTCAGCAACTTTAAACTTCTCACAAAGGTCGCATCTATCCTTTTTGGGAATGTGAAAACCAAGATTGAATTCGGTGGAGAAAATATGGTAGTAAATAGGTTTTTTTACTGGCTCAACATTTTCGTTTATGCATTTCTCTTTGTAAAGATTATACATTTTTGAAATATTATGGTGTGACTCAAGGTATTCTCTATTGGTACTTACACAACAATGTGACTCAACTGTTGAAAAATATTTTATGTGATCCCTAGCTAAGTTGGTGTACGTTTTGGTGCACTGTGCGGTGAACGTTTGCCTTTCATGATTTTACCTCGTAGATCTTGTGCAGCATTATTTGTTTTAACATCTTTGGTGTTGTGAGCTGTGTAAACTAGCTTTTGTGAAATTGACAGTGTAGTTAGGTAAAATGTTTTGCAAACACGGACTTTTTCTCCTTTTACATGAAAAAAGTATCTATAGGCGTACTTCCTTTTTAAAAAAATCTTTTTTTTCAGCGTGGTCCTCAGTTTTTATTTGCATTTTCACTACAATTGTTTTCCTCGCGGTTTCTCTTTTAACTACGTAGCCTGGTTTTTATTATTGCTACAAAAACGTTTTATTACAAGTTGTTTAAATTTTAATATTACTGATATTTTTGATTTAACAAGTTAAAATAAGTTACTTTGTAAGATCAACGTTCCAAAGTGCACATATATTGACTAACCGTTGTAGATAAGTAAAGAAAAATAAAGAAGTATTGACTTGGTAGGCGCTGCAAAATATAGTTAGATCGACTTACCGTAAGGGAATTGTGCGGCAAATTGTACTTACATTGACTGCGGTAAGTTTGTAAATTTATTAATGCAAAAACATCATTACTTTAAAATAAAAAGTTAATTTTAGCTCATAAATCCCCTTTTATTTTGAATTATAACAGTTATTTCTATGCTAATCGAAACCAGTATTTTGCTTCGCAATGTGACAGGTGCCAATTTGAGTAGCGCTATAAAAAAGATTTTTTTAAATTTTCAAATAATAGCTTTAATGGTATTTTATTCTACATCGGTGTCAAATTAGAACACTTTTTGTTGATTTTCAGACCTATTTTTTATATGATTTTTGATGGGTATAAAATTCTCTATCATAATAATTAGTTAATAAAAACCAGCAAGAGATTATGAAGTTATTGTTAGTTAGGACCTTGTCAAACTAAATATTAGTTAAATAAAGTTGCAGATAGAACTTTGGCACTTTAGCAGTTTGCTTGTTTTGCGCTATATCGCTGTAAATTTCAGTTTATTTTGTTCATCATGATTTAAATTGTCTAATAAAATGATTAAGTCAATTTTGGCAAAAATGTCAGTTAGAACCTTGTCAAACCAACGCGACGATTTCTTGCTGCTAAAAATAATTTTTGGGAAATTTGAAATAGAGAAAAATCTCAACTTTTACAGTTAAATACTATTTAAAAAATAACTCAAAAAAACTGATTTATTTATTTTGAGAAATCATCGCAACCATTTTAAAGATTATCAGCAGTGAAACGGTGTATGATATACAATTAATTTTACTTAAATCTACAACAATCAACTTCAGTTTAGGTATATTCGTATTTAATAGTTTTAAAATTCATATATTAGCTATTATTATCCTTTACTATTAATAAAAATTCTTTTTAAATTTTGACAAAAGCAAAATACAAGGTTATTCAACTGTTGGTGCCTCCAATTCCATTTACAGTGAAGCTAAAGCTGATCTACTAAGAGGTACCCAGAAGGAATGATGTAATCAATTTAAAAAAAAAAAGAGTAAGATATTTGAAACTTTTATGTAACTAAATCTTTCAACCTTATTACCAATGCATAGTTGTATTCCCTCCAGATACTTCACGAACATTTTAGCCACTATCTCCGTAATATGGTTTTTTAGACTTTAGACATCTATATTTGTCAATCAGGTATTTCTTGATTTCATTAAAAACTCAAAAAAAACAAGGTGCCTAGTCCGGCAATTAGGATGGATGAGTGGTCATTGCAATGCCCTCCTTGTTGAGATACTCTCGAACGGCTTTGTTGTCAAGAGGTTTTGCGTTGTCATGTAAGATTTTCATGTTTTTGGTGCCTAAAGTTGGTCGTTGCTTCTCAATTCTCAGGCTTAGGGCAGTTTTTGATATATTTTTGAGCACTCGTTATTTTTCCCATATCCAGATAGTGGATTAGAAGTGAGCCTGTCCGATTTAAACATGACGGTAACTATGTAATTAGGCTAAACTTGGCCTCGACGGACAAAAGTTCTCGGGGATTCTCCAACATCCACTCAAAATGAATAAAGTTGCTTGAAACAAACTTATTTTTTCAAGGATGATGAGTCCTGGATAAACTTTTTCAAGTATATCCAGGATTCTTCCTCCTTGAAAACGTCATAAAATCGCCGTTTCGCTGGCAAAAAACAGTACGCTTTGGTTTTTAACCTGTCGTAAAATAATGAAGGACCCAGAATGATGCAAATTTTTAAAGATAAAGATGATTGTGAATGATTCTTTTAATGATACTGTAGGACAACGAGTTTTTGAGCCTAAAGTTGGTATGAAGAAAAATGGGATCATTGTCAATGAGTTGTTCTAAGGTCCGATGTTCTGTGGAGTTGTTGCTGTAAATGGTGTTCCAGAACGGTCAAGGTCCTCAATACCTTATTTAAATCAATTAATCCATCTCAAAACAATCATGTACGAAGGAGCGCCATCTGAGTATGCTAAAGTCATTTTGTCGTGGACTAATTTGATTTTTTTTCTAAGTTTAATACGAACCAAAATGTACGCTGAATGAAGAGATTTTTCCATTTTTTATTTTTGCAAATCTGCTTTTGCTAGAAAGCTAACTACAGATACAAGTAAGTTTCAAAATATAGCGTGATATGCTTATTTTGTCCCACAATTAAAAGCTCTACGTCACATGATGTAATACTTCGAGAAAAAAATTTTTTATAACGAAATGTAAGCAAAATTATTTACCCCTAAGTAACCACCTATAAGTAGCTCCTTGTCTTTGTTGCTAAAACTCATTGAAGAACTAAAATCTCAAAACTGACAGTCTCCTTTTTACTGTTAGAAACTTTAAGGGTGTATTGTTTATAAAAACATCAGAAAAAATCCTTTTTTTTGGGGGGGGGGGGGGTGATAGTACATACCAATGGGATATCATTCTAAGTATTTTTGAAATTCGGGATTGGCGTCCGTGAGAGAAATTTGGATTTTAATTTTCACCTATAATAGTTCAAACTAAAACCCATTTTCTTATAGAAAAACGTTATAAAACATTTTTTCTGTATTTTATTCAACAAATATATTTTTTTGCACAAATAACAAAGCAACACATTTATAAAACATCACTCTCTGTTTAAAAGTAAAGTGGATTTTGAAGACTAGATTAGAAAATAAATTAAGCACAAGCTTCTACTCTACAACTTTTTTTTTTTCTTTCAGTCAGGAATCTCAATACTCTAACTAAACATGTTTACTGTTAAAGTCAACAACACAGTTAAGCAAATACTTTCCATATTCTGGGAAAGTTGTCTGTCTCTTGAACTATTGCCAGTTCGGCTTAAAGTTTGGATGAAGTGCTTCTGTGGCTTGTTCACTATAATGGCTAAGACCTTGATGATTCTGAAAGATAAGCTGAGACAGATGGAAGAACACAGCATGAACCTTTGCTGTGTTGGTTGCTGGAAGATGAAGGAGATTAAAAATGTCCTGTATGGAAGGGCTCAGAGGGATGTTTAATGCCTCAGGCCAAGTCTTGCATATTGGTCATATGTTGTTCAAGTTTTTGTAGAGATGATTGACAACACCATATGGGTGGGATCGCATTTAGAATGAGGGACTCATCTGGGAAGTTTATCAAAGGTTTATTGAAGAAACCACAACTTCTGCATCTATTGTGTCTTCTTTTGCAAACCAAAGTAGGTTAGCCCGTCTTGATACAGGGGTCCAATGGTGTGGTAATCCTGGTCCAACTATTTTCAGACAATGGGAACATCTCTTTTGAACTGTGGGAGTGCTTCTCTCTGGGACAACATTACTGGTCAATGGTAACGGTGCTTTTCGGTTGGTTTTTGCAATTTTGTAAATGATGCAGCCATAATAAGGTGAATTCTGTGTGGGCTGTTTCACAAAGATGGAAGAGAAGTCATAATGTTTAGGAAAAAGCTTTTTTGCTCTTCCTTCATTAATAATTTGAAGATGGAAACGACAGTTGTGTAAATGCCATTTGAAAGTCGGTCATCAGTAAATTCCAAAGGTTTTGATGAGTGCTTTGTCAATCTGCTTATCAGAAAGGGGGACAGTGATCGGTCACTTTTTGATTTGCAAAGAATGCAAACATAGATTCAGCATTCAGTGTGAGATTCTGCTAAGTTTGGCATTTCAAAGCTTTAATTTCTTCACTCAAATATTTTAGAAAATAACTAAACAACAGAAAATTTAAAAGTAAATACAATATTAACCGTAACTAAAAACAATAATAAATTTGACAAACTTTAAGCTGTAGGTCTGTGGTAAGTAACAAAAAAACCATAAAAATTTTTTGAACTACAATTCTAGTGCTTATCTGTTTCAAAATAAACCTGAAGAAATGCAATATTTGGTTGTTTAATGGATTTTTTTCAAAGAATGATGATTTTGATTTTTTCTGTTTTTAGTAGATATTTAAATGCAAATTTCTCTCACAGGCGCCCATCCCAGATTTCAAAATTACTTGAAATGATATCCCATTGGCATGTACTATTACCTCTGCAAGGGATTTTTTCGGGTGTTTTCATCAATCGTATACCACAAAATTTTTGAACATTGTTTTTCAAAATTGTTGAATTTTTAGCCTCTCCAAATTTCTGAAGAAACTTTTCATAAAAATTGTTACAGTTAGAGAATTTTTTTTAAGAAGCATTCAATTTTTACTTAAGAAAAGTAAATTGGGATTTCCATAGTAGATTCCCAAAGTAAATTGGGGTTTCCAATTATTGATCCCTAAAATGAACATAAAGCTTTAAATTTATTTAAAGTTGTTTTGTTTTTTGTTTTGTTTTTATATCGTAAATGCTGATTAGTTGAACGGTCACATGAAGTTATCAAAAGCAAAAAAATGTAACATGCGGCTTTGAAATTACACTTAAACTTTAAAACAAGCTTGAAAATTTTTTTAAAAAATTGCAGAAGAAGTATTTAAGTAAGAAAATTTATCATAAAACCATAATTTTCCCCTGTTAAAAAATCAATAGTTCAGTCTTATAATAGCTTCGCATTAAGAAGAAAGCTGTATCTATTTATATATTAAATTGGGAATATAAATAGATAAACCACCAACTAGGTGTACTTGGAACAGTAGGGGTAACTTGGGATGAAAACTTTAAATTAGTTCTAGCAAGTTTGACATCCCTGTTTTCTAATAATTATTTTAATTAAATTTAGCAATCAAATAATAACACCAATAAACCCACCAACTTTAATAGAAAAATATGGAAGCAACTTGAACAACTAGTGACTTTCAAAAACACCAGAAGTAAAATTGTCTAAAAAAAAGTAATACTACTGCCAGAATTCAATGATGAGGATGCACCTAATGAAAATGTGAGTAAAGCGGACGAAGCAGATGAATCCCCTAAGGAAACCCACTTCCGAAAGCCCTTTTTTTTTTTGTAATATAGGTTAATATTGTTGGAGGGGGTTACAGTTCGTTTCAATGCAGTAAAATAGATTTTTCTTTAAAATTAATAAAAGATGCAAGAAGAGAAATTAAAGCGCAAAGCAGCTTAACTATCTGAGAAGTGCTCTAAAGATATCAGCTGTGAAAGGTGCAGCAAATAAATCAAAAATAAATCCAGGAAATAAATCCCATAAAAACATTTTTGGTTCATAATTTAAGTAGAAAAAAGTTGGGTTTTACTGAAACTGTTAAATGTTTTCGTTCGATTTTTTTATTAAAAAATATTCTAACCTCGATGTCAGTTAGAGGATTTTCCTTACAGCACCAACCACAGCAGCATAGAAAAGAGTTTCAGCAAGCTTATTCATATCAAGATTTATATCAGGCCCGCAATAGGTCAGGATTTCTTGAACATCCTAGCAAGGCGCAGTATTTGATCTGAAATTCTTCATTTTTTCTTCATGAACTCTTCTCATTTTCATTCAAAATTTTCAGTGATTGTATTTTTTCCAAATGACAACACTTTGTCATCTGCGAGGGGCAAAGTTGAAGTGGGGGAAAATATTAAATTGAATTAAACTAAAAACTGTACTTCATTAATGTTTTATTGACCTGTAAGTCTGTGAATGATATGACTATTTTCTAAAAATAACCTTTGTGACAGTTTGATAAAATGGTTCACAGATATTTTAAAAAGGTTCCTGATTCCTCATACAGCAGCGTGCAAAAGTTTGTATGTATGTATGTATGTATGTATGTATGTATGTATGTATGTATGTATGTATGTATGTATGTATGTATGTATGTATGTATGTATGTATGTATGTATGTATGTATGTATGTATGTATGTATGTATGTATGTATGTATGTATGTATGTATGTATGTATGTATGTATGTATGTATGTATGTATGTATGTATGTATGTATGTATGTATGTATGTATGTATGTATGTATGTATGTATGTATGTATGTATGTATGTATGTATGTATGTATGTATGTATGTATGTATGTATGTATGTATGTATGAGGTTTGCAAAAGATCATTTATATTGGACTTCAAAAGAATGGGCAAAAGTCTTATTCTTATTCAATCAAAGTTTTGTATGTTTGATAGCAATGGTATGAAGTATATGAGACGTCCGAAAGATGAAAAACTTGCTCATAAGTATCAAATGCCAACAGTTAAACACGGTGGTGACAATATAATGGATTGAGAATCTTTCAGTCGTGATTCTATTGGTCCACTTCATCGCATCGAAGGCATAATCAATCAGAATGTATATTTAAATATAATCAAGAATGTTATGCTGCCAAATGGAGAAGACAAAATACCTCGTGGTTGGATTTTCCAGCAAGACAACAATCTAAAGCACCGTGCAAATTCTATCAAAAAATTTTCAAATATGAAAAACATTCCTACTTCGAATTGGCCTTCTCAAAACCCGGATTCAAATCCAACAGAACGTTTTTGGGAATATTTCAACCGTCAATTAAAAGACGAAAAATCGACCAATAAAAATGATTTATTTCAGGTGCTTTCGAATTGTTGGGCAAAAAATCCCCATAGATGCTCTGATCAACTTAGTTGACTCTATACTTTGTTGTTGTTAAGCAATGTTAAAATCTAGAGGCTATCTAACAAATACAAATGTGTTGTGATAAAAAACTATGGAGGAATTAGAAATAGTATCTCTTTTTTGAAACTTTTCATTTGTTTATAAACTTCTGCACGATTATGTTTTCAATAAAGTTTGAAATTCTTCCTTCTGTTACAAGTTATCATGTTTTTGAATAATTTATAAGCATTATACATTATATAAATATTATAACATTATAGAAACAATTGTTGAAAATTTCATTTATTTTTAGTGAAAAGTCAAAAAGTAATGACAAAAAAATTTGAAAAATTTAGCTGTTTATAAACATTTGCACGCTACTGTATATAGTGCAACTGAAGCATCTAAATATTTACTGGACTCATGAAACTAACAGTTTTGAAATACACTGGATGTCAACGTGTATAATGTCATTAGTTCTTTTTTAAAATCAACATCGGAATTTATTTTAAAGGTTTTCATTTTTTCTTGTTAAAAAAAACAAAGGTTGCTAAAAAAAAAATAATGGCTGCAAAAAAAACAACGATTGCTTCAAAAAAAAAAACAACAACATTGTTTTAGGCTACAATACGTAAATAAAGAATAAATAAAATATCTACATCAAGGTAAACTATCTTTAAAGCAAAAAATAACTTAAAAGAACTGGCGACCCGGTCTAATTTATAGACCCAAGGATATTCTTGATTCAAATCTTTCCGAAAATCAAAGCATTTTATGAGTCGCAACTTTCGAACTCACTGTAGCAATTGTAAAAAACTAAAGAATAAAAATTTTCCTGTCATTGGTCACTTTGTTATTTTTGTTTTTCTTTCTTTTATTTATTTACTTTTTTTAAAGAATTCCTATTTTTTAATGTTTCCTAATTTTTTAAAATGACTTTTTTTGTTATCATAATAAACTTTTAACTTTTTATAGTCACATTAAGTATTTTAACTTTTTTCAAAAGTTCTATTAAGAAAAAAAAACAAACATCAAAATGGTTTTAAAAGATATCAGGCGACAGTTTTTTTAACTTGTTTTATACAAAAAACGTTTGCTATGTGGAACAATCGAACCAATACACGCTACTATTCTTAGTCCGACTTTCAGAGGCATTCTTTCGCCGTTTAACAAACAAAATAGTCGTGTGTCAGAGGCTTTAACTAGTTCTACAAAGCATTTGTTATTACCATTTACACTGAAGGTCAAGCTATTACCACGATATTTTACTCCTTTAAGCAGTAAAGACGTTGATTCAGGAAGTAAATTTAAATTAAAATCAAGACTAAAGTTACGCAATCTTATTCCAGCGTAGCCAAAGATTACTGTTTGAAGAAACCCTCCCGCCCCCGTCAAAAAGTTCGAAGCCCCCTCACCTTTTCTTATTTCAGTCCATACTTTAAAAGGCTCTTGAATATTTTCAAAGTTTCTTTTAAAAGCTTTTTCTGCTGCAACTCTGTTTCCAACCTCTAACCATCCTATTGCGAACATAGAATGAGTCATTGCAGGACCATTTAAGTCTGTAATATTCTCGTAAAACAAAAGGTCATTCTCTCTGACATCATTTTCCATCGGATACATTAATGGAAAGTTAAGTAAAATTACGTCGGCTTGTTTGACAACGTTTAATGGTTTTTTAATGTCAAATCCATCAAACTCAGGATGATATTTAAGCATTTTGTCAAACGGTATATACATTTTGGTGACTACATCTTCCCAGTCAGGAGGTGTCTTAATTTGAAAAATTTTTCCTAGTTCAATTGCAAATTCTAAGCAAATTTTTGCTATTACGTTTGTGTAAACGGAGTTTTTAACAGGGTATTGATATTCGTCTGGCGGCATTACGTCATTTATGACATACAATTTTAAAGTATTATTAAATGTAACTCTTGATAACCAAAAATCAGCAGCATTAAAAACTACTGGTATCCCATTCTTAAAAATCCAATTCAAATCAGCTGTAGCATAAAAATACTGCCGAATAGAGAAAACTATGTCACCAGTGATATGAATTTCATTTCTTCCATACTTTTCTTCCGGACACACTTCAAAACCAGTAAATGCGCTCTCCCAAGGGAACATGGCTCCTAAAATATTGATTTATGAACTGATAGCAATTTTTGAACCACAAAAGTAATAAGTGAATTCATTTAAATTATGTAAACAGCTTGAGACTATTTACTTTGCAAAAAAGATTTGAAAAGCAATTTTAGAATATAAAGTACAACTGTCAATATAACGCGAAAGCACTCACCTTTAAAGTTGTATTTTCTTGCAATATCTTGAGCAGCATTTAACCTTTTACTTCGGTAATTTAATAAGATCTTTGCAAGATCAGGGTTAAATATTAAAAATGACGGTGCCATCCAAATGTCTTGATCCCAAAATACATGACCTAAATACTCATCACTCGGTGCAAGACCTCCTGGGCTAAGTCCAAATTCCCAATCCTCGCGAACTGAAGAAAACAAACTAGATAAAGCTGAGTTGATAACTTGAGCGAGGAACAGATTGCCTTCGACTTCTATACAAAAGCCATTAAAAGCTTGAATCTTTCTTTTTTGATGAGCTTGAAATAAACCTTCTCCGAGGTTTTGCGCTTTTTCCCAAAACATCACTGCATCTTTTAATGTTTCGGCCGTTTCGATACTTGTTACTATTGAGGTAATAAATACAAACAATCTTTTTGTGTTTTTTTTTATTTCGACAGCTTTGGGTACTTTTGACCACACAACAGCTACTGATGTTTTAGTCACGTTTTCTATCTCAGTTTCTTTTATTTCACCCTCTTCTGCATTGTACGGTGATGTTTCATTCAGTTTTATGTGCCTAAAAGTAATGTCTTCACTTGGTACTCCTTTATTTGTCTCAAAATGCATAATTAGGTTTTGGGTTGCGTTTACGGTGATTTCATTCACTAAAACGTTTCTTATCTCTTGGTGAGCGTAAACTCGTTGTTCTATATTGACACTTAAACTGTCGAACCACTGATAAAACACGTTGGCTTGAACATCCAGAGCAGCAGTACTTTTACCACTGATATTCAGTTTAAATTTTACAGCTACAGTAGACGGAATTCTTGCTCTGTGTGTGTGCATGTTTGAATTTCGAATCCCTTTGTTGTCATTGCTGGTATGGGGCTCAAAAAGAAAATTAGGCCTTGTATTTGCTCTTCCGTTATATAACCCTCCAACATGTATTTTATCGCTTAACACAACGGTACCTACAAATCCATTTGTTATTGTCGGCATGAAGTTATTCGTCAATTTTTCAGTAAATAAACATGTAGCTGAAGGTTCCCGAGTAATACAGCTACACCAGACAATAGAACAACATAAAAGTGCTTTAAAAAAATGGTAAATCATCTTTTTTATATCTTGTTTTCATAAAAACAAATCACAAACATCAAAATTTAAACTGTTCGCAACGCTCTAAAAATACATTTTTTTTTAAAAAGTAAATAACGGTTCGCGTTTCAAGAAATTTGTAAATATCCAGAAAAAAGAATTTATAAAACAAAGGAGGAAAAAAAAAAAATATTAAGAGACAAAAAAAATTTGGAGTGTATTACGAAGTTACGAACATAAACGTATAAAAAATAAAAAGTTCTAACCAAAAATCGGTTTTCATAACAAGATTATATATTTTAGAAAAAAAAATGCTTGAATAATAACTTGACCTTATAGTCAGTAAATATTGAGTTCTCGCCAATCGCATGATATTTGAGTAAATCACCATTTTTTGATCTCGCAATAACGAATAGAAAGTGTTCATAGTTTACTATAGACTAGTCTCACAACAGATGAAATGATCGACGTTTTCACAAAATGTCTCTCAACAGCATTAATGGGGTTCAAAAAATTCAAAAGTTACACTTATTTAGGAATACTTTAATTGATAAGGCCGCCCCCGGCCTTATTAAACCCTTTGCAGTCTGGCTGAGCCTGGAACAAGTTTTTAGGATATGATCCTTAGAAAGGCTTTAAAAACTGTCTTTACAAGGGAAGTCAGTTCGCATAATATTTTAGGCTTCAGAGCTACTTAAGCCTAATAGGTTAAGTGGTTTTCATCCAGCACTGTAGTTCGTTTTTCATCCATGTTAGATACCTCTTTAATATGCGGAAAGGTACTTTAAGTAAAAGTAGAGTTCTGGATTGGCCTTGAACCAGTTAAAAATTTTGATTTCTAAGATATTTACATAACCTCGAGGGTTGAACTTAAGGCATTACTTAAAGAGGATTAGAACCAGGTACTGTGATATGTTTCGCGTGTTTGATTATTCTGGGGACATCTTTAGAATTAAGATCTTTTTTGTTTTTTTGGCTCGAATTTCTGCGATAATGTGCATTCATATACATAAGATTATTTTTAAACTTCTTACTGTAACTAAAAAATAATTCATCCTATAAAAAAGTTACTAAACTTTGAAGAAAATTAAACTGTTCCAATAAAAATATTTCGGTTCTAAAAACCACAAAACACTGAAGAAAAATATTAAAACAACTATAAGCACAATTATATTCAGCCAAAAATGATTTTTACAAATGATTTTAATCAAAAAATTAAATAAAAGAAAAACTTCTACAGAAACTGTGGGTAGAAGAGCGTCAAAAAATATCAGATCAAAAAATATCACCTGCCCTAGAATAACGCAAAACATTTTGATAGACCAAGGACAAAAGAAAAAACGTTTTTTTCTCTTTGATGAACAACATTACACACGGTTTGAAAATTTTGACTTTTTTGCCGACTAAATATCCCAAAATTGCCCCTTTTGTGGGTTGATTCTATATATATTGGGGACTACAAAACAATAAATTGCAACCAACATCAAATTATGTTCCAAATATCGTTCTACGGGGAAGTTGGTAGCAGATAACAAAGGTGGAAGACCGCGTTCCACCACTTCTAGAGAGGATTCTATGATCGTCAGATCCGTCAAGAAGGATCCCTGGATATCATCAGTCGAGATACAAAAGCAATTAGAGCTGCCTGTATCGGACCGAACAATCAGACGACGTGCTGTTGAAGCCGGATTGTTTTCTCGACGCCCTGCAAAGAAACCGCTGATTTCACTAAAAAACCAGAAGAAAAGGCTCCTGTTTGCTACATCTCATGTTGACTGGAATGTGCAGAAATGGCGAACTGTCCTGTTCAGTGATGAATCGAAGTTCAACATCATTGGGAGCGATGGCATTTGCCGTGTACGTCGACCGGCCGGAAAACGCCTCGATTTAAGTAACTGCCATAAGACCGTGAAGCATGGTGGAGGCAATGTCATGGTCTGGGGGTGTTTTTCTGCTAACGGTCTAGGTCCATTACATTGAAACGATGGAATAATGGACCGTTTCATGTATAAAAATATCCTGAAAGATGTTATGTTACCTCATGCTGAATGGAATATGCCAATAAACTGGGTTTTTCAGCAAGAAAACGATCTGAAACACACTGCAAAAGTAGTCAAGCAGTGGTTTCAAGACAACCACCTATTGGTGATGGATTGGCCGCCTCAATCTCCGGATCTCAACCCTATCGAGAACCTGTGGGAGATCGTCAACCGCAGAAATAATCGTGAAGGTGTTCGTAATAAGGATCAACTGTTTGAACAAATCCAAAAGGCCTGGGCTGCAATTCCACAAAGTTTCATTGATCACCTGATCAAATCTATGCCTCGAAGATGCAAGGCTGTGATCGACAACAAAGGATTCGCCACAAAATATTGATAGCGAAATACAGCTTGGTCAACATTTTGTCGAGTTGCACTTGTTTTGTCCAGAAGGAAATCAACTTTTTTTAATACTTTTGATTAATTTATTAATTTTCGTGTACAAATAATGAACTTTGTGATCAATAAAACTTGAAGAACTTTGTCTCTAAAGAGTTACATAGTTATTTCTCTAAATTGAAAAAATGCAGCACTTTTATATAAAGAAACTAAATTAGCATTATTTGGTAGCAAATGTTTTGTCCAATACTGTATATAAATTTGCATTGGAAGATTCTGTGGGCGCAGAACAAGTTGCTTCATCTGTCATTGTATCGAAAGAAGCATCTCCGGGCGGAATAATTCTTCTTGGTCAAGCTGATAGCACACCCCTTTCTATAAGAAAGTATTAGTTATTTTATTATTCTGTACATTCTGAGCAATACAATTTATAAGTGAAGTAGCTGATTTAGTTTTCTTTCTTAAGGAACATCTGCAGCACATTCACTCTTTCAAGGCCCTTTGACAACAAAAAATATGGTTGATATTCAGCAGAGTACTGGGCTTTCAAACAACAAAATCAGAAAGCTTGGATCTTTTCTAAACCAAATTAGTCCAGCTCGCCTTCTTGAGCCAAATTTTCAACAGAAATTTGTATCAGCAGGATCTAGTCGAAAAGATTTTTTCATTGCTACCAATGTAAAATTGCCAGATTCTAATGAGGTTTGTGACATTGTTCATTGTATCGATTTAAAAACCCTGAAGGAAAACATCACAGTTTAAAAAGATTTGATGAGCTCGGACACTTTGAAACTGGGCCTTGATGGTGAAGGGTCCTTTTTCAAAGCTAGTTTGAGCCTACTTTCTGAACCCCAAACAGAACAACAAAGTCCAGTAAAGAAGTCAATTAAGTTGGCTTCAAGTGAAAACTTTAAAAGCACAGGTGTCAAAAAGCAACTAATGGTAGCAATCTCTAAAAACACCCTTAAAACATTTGGCAATATCAAGCTGATTTTGGACCTAATGCAAGTTAATGAATTAAATGACAAATTGATGCTGTCATGTAACATGAAGCTTGCAAACATTATCTGTGGAATTCAGTCTCACGGTAGAAAATATCCTTGCTGCTGGTACAACATTGAGTCGACAAATTTGAACAACTGTGGCCGACTCAGAGCATGATGTAAAGAAATCAAAAGAATTCGAGAATGCTGTTCATCCACCAATACTTCGATTGCTAGATGAAAAGCTTATCTTAGAAGCTATTCCAATAGAACTTCATTTGCTTCTTGGCGTTGTTAACCATCTTATTAAGCACTTGGTTCAACTTTTGCCAAAAACAAAAGAATGGTTGACTTTAATACATATACCATTACAGCCGTACCATGGAGGTCACTTCAATGCCAATAATTGCATGAAGTTGCTGAAAAAAATTGACACGCTGAACATACATTTGTTTCTCCAAGTTGTTAATTCTTGTTTGGGATTCTCACTCTCTCCACCTTCGAAAAAAAGATTCAAGAGTTTGAGAGCAATTATCTAAAGTTGACTGTTTCTGTTACACCAAAAAGTTCATGTTGTCTTTTACAATGTTCCACAATTTCTATAGCATCATAAAACCGGTCTTGGAATTTACATTGAGCAAGCAACAGAGGCACTCCATTTAAATTTCAAGCCTCATTGGCACAGATTCAAAAGAATTGTCTCATCCAGATTATTCCAAACAGCTGTTGAATTGTGTTGTTGATAACAATAGCAAAAAGTTCTAAGAAGCACAAAAGGATACAACGAAGATATTTGTGATAATTAAATTTAGAAATGTTGTGAATAATAGTTTTACATATTTATTGTGTACTTATTTATTGTTATCTATTTATTTTTTTTATAGAAATATAATAAAATATATATTAAAATTATTTGAGGTAATTTAGGCTTTCCAATTCCAAAACAAAGTATTTGAGTAAGTGAGAAAATTCGGTAATTTCGAAGGTAAATATCTCCCTTGGATTTTAATTCAGGTTTTTAAAATTTATTGTTTTGGAGTCCCCAATATATATAGAATCAATCCTCAAAAGGGCAAATCTGGGATATTTAGTCGGCAAAATGGTCAAAATCTTCAAGCCGTGTACAGCAATATTTTAATGATGACTGCTCATAGACTACTCCAAAGATGGAGGGGAGGTGGGGGGTGGGTAGCTTTGTGGTTACCACGCCTTTTGAAAAAAATTTTTTAAGATTTTTTTTTGGTCTTGCGTAAGGCTTAGAGCATCCCGCCATCGGAAATTGCGTAAATGCGTAAATTCCGATGTGAGAAATAGTTTATAAAGGTGACTCCGATGTGATGCGATGGTGAGGAATGGTATCATATCGGAGGTGCGATGTAGTAGGAGGCCGATGGCGAGAATTTCACGCACTCTCCGATATATTTCGAGATTTACGCATTATCGTACGATATTTTCGCGTAATTTCACAATAAATCGTATTTAAAGTGTAAACTCGTAATATTGTGGTATTTCCGACATATTTATTTATAATTACGAAGTTTTCACAAAATTACAGCGAAATTTTGCAAGCCACCACAAACCATCGGAAAATATCGGAAAATAAAAAGATTAAATCATATCGGAGTCACCTTTATAAATTATTTCTCACATCGGAATTTACGCATTTACGCAATTTCCGATGGTGGGATGCTCTAGTAAGGCTAAGAAAAAGTATATAGTTATTTGTTTTAAAGAAAGTTTTACAAACTATTTATCTAATTTACAACCACTGCAGAGAAATTAGACAATGATTATTTTTGTAATAGTGGCTTTATAATCCTATAATAATGAAAATTTAAAAAAAAAATACACTAAACTAAAAAATAAACTTCGATTCAGCTGAAAAAGTACTTAAATCTTCGAAAAAATATTTTCGAAGATTTAAGTACTTTTTCAGCTGAACGAAGGCCAGTTTCTGGGCTGTGTTAGACTTCAATTTTGCTCATTTTTGAGTGATGGTTATAACAGCCTGTGAGAAGGCCCTCTCTGCGGTTAATTATTTGGGTGGAGTACACAAGAATGCATGCGCCAGACTAGCAAGTAACGATAGATACTTCTCATTTGATCTCTATAAATCCGGAGGGTCAACCGTATAGAAAAATTTTACACAACTTTGTAAATAAGTGTTAAAAACAAGCACACGTTATTAATAATTAGCCTCACTTACAAATTTTTATGTTTGAACAAATACGTTATCATCAACAGCTACTGACGAAATTTTATATACTTCTAATAACAAATTATCAATATCTTTTTTTATTTCAAATTAAAACTTACGTCTAGGTCAACTTTTTGGAAGGCAGAGTATATTTTGAATTCTCTATCAAATGGAGGCTGGTGATCCTCATTTTAAGATCCAGTTGGGAAAACCATCTCATCCAAGCGTAATCTTAAGGTTTAACCAATGTCTTTTTAAAAACCTAAAAACTGGAAGTCAAGCAGGTTTCCTATGCCTCCCTCAGGAAATCATTGAAATCAGGAAAGCATTGCACCATTACACTTTTAGACCATTATGATTAGGGTCACCAATCTTTGCCTGCTCAATCTTTTGGCTCAGAAAGCTAAAGTAGAGAAACATTTCTTAGATGTCTTTAGAAATTTGTCTGTTGAAAGACTTTCTGACGTCTCCCTGAAGCATAACAGGATCATGAGTATTTTTTTTCAGAAGAATGAACTTATAAGCAGTTGACACATTCTCACATCCAAGGGTGATTTGTTAAACCGCTCCAGTGGTTCCTGCAACTCTGTGAGTCCAGAAATCATCATCTGATGGCTTTGGCAGCGGATAGCAAACGGGGCAGGGATGAGCATGTATTTCCCTGCAAAAAATGTATATATTTTATTGAACTCCATATTTTGTTTTTATTTAAGTAATGAAACTTTTTCAGTTTATTTTTTGTAATCTTAATTCATTTTTTAAGCTTCAACTAAGTTACAATGGTTAGTTTCATACTTTGCAAGAAACTGCTGCTGTGCATGAAGAGAGTGATGTAGCCTGGTTGTCGCTTTTGTCCCGACATCAATATTAGACTTCAAGACATCAACCTTCTCAATGGTCTTGCAAAGGTCCGTGTTCATTTTATGATCCGTACATTGGATTGAAATTTAGTTAAATGATTCCACTTGTAGAAACAGGGAGTATAGCCTTCACGGTGTATGGCAGATCAACTACAACAACACAATGTTAGACAGAGTTCAGGTCTTCGTTACCCTTGATTAGTTCATTGAGAAATTCTGCTATGTTTTTACAAGTGTGGCGCATCGAGAAGGGACTGACACCCAGCTTGTGCCTAAAATAGAAAAAATTGTTTTAAGTGAAACTCAAATTACTTTAAAATTATTCATTGTATCAAGAGAAACCTGACTGAATTTTTTCTTTAGTGATAAAAATTAAAAATATTTATTGTTACTAATTGAGTTAGTTAGATTCAAATCTTACGTACAGTTGTGGACAAAATAATAGTAGTGTGATTAAAATTAACGAATTAATATTATTATCTTTAAACAGTTACTGAAAATGAAATTGTAATACTGGATTATTAATTAAATAGGTGTGAGATGATAAACTAATTAGTAGAAAATTTTAAACTTTTGCTTTTATTTGTAATAATAATATAAGTATAAAAAACAGGTTGGACATAATAATAGTAGTATTAATTTATTTAATGTTATATTGCAAATAATTTATTTTATTAACAAAAAAATGATATAAATTTAATTAAACAAGAGTAAAAAATTAGTATTTAATCGCATGCCCCCGGTTTTTTATCACAGCTTTGCATCTATTCGGCATTGAGTTAATTAAATTTTGACAACGTTCTAAAGGAATGTTGTTCCAAGCATTCTGGACAACTTGCCATAACTCCTGCTGATTTTTTGGTTTTTGACTATAAACTGCTTCTTTTACATTCGTCCAAAGGTTTTCGATCGGATTGAGATCCGGTGACTGTGCAGGCCAATCCATAACTGCAACCCTATTCTCAATGAACCAACTTTTTACCCAGCGACTGGTATGATTTGGGTCGTTGTCCTGCATATAAACCCATCTTAGGGGCATATCTTCTTCTGCATAGGGCAACATGGTTTTTTTTAATATTTGAAGGTATTTGTCTTGGTCATTATAGACCATCAATCTTATAGATTGGCCCTACGCCATAATAAGAAAAACAACCCCAAATATTTATTTTTGCTCCGCCATGTTTTACAGTTTTTATGGTGTATTGCGGTTTGTATGCAGAGTAAGGTGGCCTCCTTACATACATCCTGCGTCCACTTGACCCAAATAAAACAATTTTGCTTTCATCAGACCACAAAATATTACGCCATTTTGAAACAGGCCAATCTGCATGCGTTTTTGCAAAATGTAATCTTGCTACCACATGCCTTTTTTTCAAAAGGGGAACTTTTCTTGGGCTTCTGGCGACTAACTTACTTTGTATTAACCGCCTACGTACTGTTCTCGAAGAAACGCTTAAATTTAAATCTTCTTTAATATGGCTGGACGTTACAAAAGGATCGGCAACAGCAGCACGTTTTATCAATCTGTCTTCATGTTCAGTTGTTTTTTGTTTTCGGCCCCTTGTTTCGCCTACATTTTTCCATTTTAGAGCATTTCTAATCATCATAGGAGAACAACTTAATGTCTCTTGAATAAATTTTTATGTTTTCCCTTCTTGTTTTAATTTAATAATTAGTTGTCTCTTTTCTGCACTACAATGTTTTGCACGACCCATAATTCCTATTTATAAAATAAATTTATACGATTATTTTATATATTTCATTAAACTAATACTAAAATTAATCTTACCTTTAATTAGTCTTACTAAAACCAAATAAACAAAAAGCTAATATAAATAATTTGATAGGAAACAACAGATATATTATTTTAACCTACAAATCTAGATATGTTCGTATATAAAATTCGGGACTTCCCTAAAGTAATTTTAACAGTGTTACCAACATTTTTTACTCCCATTTCATTATTCAGTGTTTGTATTACTGTTATGCCTAAATCTATTAACTTATATTTAAATTTACATAAAATTACTATCACAAATGATTGTTTTACTAGCCACTACTATTATTTTGTCCACAACTGTAAGTGACAATTGTTAATAGTACTATCAAAACTTGGCAAAAAAGTATTTCGCGCACATGATGCCCATCATCTTGGAAAATATAGCTGTTTTGACAAGATTAAAGAGCAAGTTATCATTTGCCAACCATTTCATTATTGTCATGTCATCTGATCATTTGAACGGACAAGCCACTTGTCTGTGGCTCCAGCATGCTTCCTCTTTTCACTACGGTTAGGATCTTTGGCTTCAACATCTTTTTCCGAATCTTGCAGGACTAAAAAACTGAAAAAAAAATTATAATCACATTTCAATTAATGACATAAAGTTTCGTATTTCGTTTTTATTTTTATGTTTTAATTTTCGTTTTTATTTTCGTATTTTAATTTTCGTTTTTATTTTCGTATTTTAATTTTCGTTTTTATTTTCGTATTTTAATTTTCGTTTTTATTTTCGTATTTTAATTTTCGTTTTTATTTTCGTATTTTAATTTTCGTTTTTATTTTCGTATTTTAATTTGATAACATAAAAATTTCCTGAATTGTATATAATTTTAAGAACCTTAAATATCGATTAAATTACAAATAACATAAAATAAACTTTATCATCAATAATTCAATAAATTTAACAATACAAATAAAAATACGTGTGAAAATGACTTAAAAAATCCTTTAAAAATTACAAGAACTGGTATATGGAGCCCAGTTTTTTGTTCTATGCTCTATACCAGTTTCACAATTTTGTGTTTCATGTACTATATCTATTTCACGAACCTCTTAGCTCTGGAAGTTAATGAATAACCTGTTTACAATATCGATAACTGTTAAAAGGTTTGAGTGCACAGTCATATTTTATTTACGCCCTGGGCCTCCCATTAATAGATCTGGAAGTTCATCTCTTTTCAACGAACGTTTTCCACAATAAATCTCAAAATCGTGTAAAATTCCTGAATTTCGCATCTAGCCCATACTTACATACTTTTTTAGGAAGATATTGTCTTAGAAACGATCTTCCTTTTGTTTTCATAATTTGTTCATCTATTGAATGACTTTTTTCTTGTGGAATATTTTTGATGTTTTCTAAAATAAGTTGAATTTGAGGTCACACCTTGAATAATTTGTCATAATTAGGGTGGTTTAAGGGAATTGATTTATCATTATGATTATTATCTGGAAAATGCAAATAACGTTTCATTACTCCAGTAAAATTTCTTATGTGAAAGCATAACTATCGACATCAAAACTAAAATGATAATAAATTTTTCTATATCATCGTTTGTCACTGATATTGATTTACCTGTCAAATTTGCATTATGCAGATTTTTCTGTTTTACAATTAGGCAAAATATTTCAGAACCAAAAAACTTGTTTATAGTACTGATAAGGTGTTAGCTCTGGATAAGGTGCTTCTGAAAAAGGCTCACCATTAAAAGTATCGATTTCTTTTTGGACAGAAACTTTAGGCCAACGATGTGCATGATTATGAAATTTATTTGCTGAAGTTATTTTATTATTGATACTTTCATCATCAGAACTTTCATCTACAATTTTCATCCACAAACTTTCAATTTTCATCTACACTACACTCAGATTCTGAACAAGTAAAATCAATGTACATGGCCAAATCCTTTTCTATATTTGCATCCTCGAGATCACTATTATTATAACTATCAGCATCACTACCGTCAAAATCATATACAATTATATCTTTAAACATATTTTAATAATTAAATGGTTAAAAAAATATTTTAGTTAAAAAAACTTAACGCATAAAACAATAATAATGGATTGGATTTTACTCCGTCGGAGTGCAGTGCTGTTTCTACAACAACAAATTGTTGTTTTTACAACAAATTAATTTCATTTGTTAGATAAAAAAAAAGTTAGAAATAAACAAAAATATAAATGAGCAGTAAGAACAGTACTATGTTAAGTTAAAAACATTTTTTTTTACAACAAGATCACAATTTTAAGGTGGTACATCCCCATTAATTTTGAAATTTTTTAGAAAAAATCAATTTTTTGAAAATTGGTTTTTTAAATTCAAAATTTTTCATAGAACAATATTATTAATTTTTTTTTTAATAAATAAATAAGGAAGTGTGTATAATTATGTGTTTTTTGGCCATAGTAAATTGAGAAGTCCGTAGCAACGCCATAGCAACGCATTTTAAAAACAAAAAATGTAAACTACTTACTAATCATATGATTTAATACGAAAAGGACCCACAATATAATAGTGGAGGTTTTTAATTGGGCTCGTGCTTCTTTTCCTAATATAACGAACTTTTATTTTGTTTTTTGTGTTTTTCTCAAAATGTCATGTTTACCAAATACCTAAATTTTAAAACGCAATATTTTCTGTTTGGGACCATATGCTGACTTGAAATTTTCAGGGTGTTTTTGTTATTAATTGACTTAGGTAATGAACCAAAACTACAAATAAATATGATGTATAAGTATGTTTAAAATCTTTTTTTCTTGCTTTTTTTGTTAACAATTTTTTTAAATATATAGAAAATTATTTTTAAAATGTTTTATGCATCTTTAATGCATGATTTTGGTTCATAACCTCTTCGTACCTTTTAGGAACATAGTGTGAAAATTTCAGAGTTAAAAGATATATAGAACTGGAGATATCTTGTTTTAAATTACACCCATATTTTGGCAATTCGTATGGAATAAGTGAGGCAAAAGTTGAGCAATCGAGATTTCTTATTTAAAAAAAAAAATCAGCATACTTGTTTTAACTTGTGTATTGTAGTTTTAATTTTGTATTGATTATTTTAAGGAAATTTTTTAGAATGGGGGTGTACCACCTTAAACCCTTTAAGTAAGTAGTATTCGTTGTCTGCTCCCAGTACCGACTTCACCCATAAAAATCATCTATAAAATGTCAGTTGTACTATGAAATAGCAAAGAAGACTTTTTCTTCCACCCTAATCAAATGTCCTTTATAAAATAATATTGTTTTCAATCGCTTATCATGCACTATTTGCATTGGGGAAGCTTGGTTTAATTTGTTGTTATAAAACAACCCAGCGCATGAAAGGGTTAAACAGAATTTTTCTAGTAATTTTGATTCGATTACATGAAGAAATCTTAAGTCAGTAGACACTTACATTTTTTTACATATTTAAAATTTGAATTCATTTGCGTTAAAAAGTAAAAATAACAACTTTAAAAAATCAATAACTTACACGGAAACACAGAAATATGATTTTAATTAAAAAATTATTTTACAAACAAATGGTTGAAAAACATTAAAAAGAAAAAACCTTCGAGTTAAAAATAATGACAAAAAACAAGATATTTTCAAATAATATTTCAAAGTATAGTTTATAAGACAAGAACATCGAATGACATGTAAGCTAAGAGTAAAAACGCAACATAGCATGAATCTATGCTTAGTCGATATTTTAATCGTAGCGTACCTGTTGTTCGTTTTTTTTTTTTTTTTTTGTAATGCTAAGGAATAAAACGTCGAACATTTTTTTCTAAGAATAATACACCAAATAGCATCAACGTTTGCCTATTCATAATTTTTATGCAACATCATGCAACGAATAATTAGTGAACATGCTTACGAATAAACACCGAATAAACACCGAATATTATCCATTCTACAAATAAAAAAAGCCGAAGGGAAAACGACTTGTAATAGAGAGTATCTTTTATAGAGATAAACCAGCTTTTATTTTTTTTTTAGAATCTTACTTCTTATTAACTAAAAAAATGTGAAGAAAAAATATTTCTTTTAAGGGATTGCTTACCTTGTAGTTTACTTTATTCAAATGTATAAATGTATATAAATTTTATTAACCTTTTGTAATTTTGATTTTGAGTAGACTTTTATTCCTATTGTACTTTTGCTCCCTTAAGTTTTGCGCTATATCAATTTTTTAAAGTATGGTTGTTACGGTAATGTGCTTTTTCTACTTTTGAATATATAATCAGTTATCTTTTTTTTTTAATGTTTCTTGAATGAATGACATTTAAACCTTTCAAATGTAAAGTTCTTTTCTGGTTGTTTAGTTTAAATGTACGTTTTATCTTAAAAACAAGCTGCTTCCCAAGAGGTTTTAACAAGTAGCAACCTAACTTTCATCGATATGGATTTTCGATAGGGCAGTTTCATTGAAATAGACTTTAGGTTTAAAAAACAACTGTTTTCTTAGTGTGCATTTGTAAATTGCGGACATTTGCTTAGCTTCAATTTCAGTTTCTCCTTCAAAATAAGATTCCACTTTCACTGCCATCTCTTTGTTGAGTTCCTGTAACATATCTATTAATGGCTTGTTCTTAGCACAATTTTTCAAAATTTTGCAAAGAACTTGAATATACCACGACCCATCAGTTGAATGACGCCAAGCAATTTTACCTATAAATATTATAACATCGGTAAGCAGAATGTGCCCAACAAACTAATCTTGCAAAAAACAACATCAGAAATAGACTTTATATTATACAAATAGTTATCTTTTATCTCTTAAAAATGCACTTAAAAAGAAGTTCACCTGGTGTGGTTGCTAAAGATGTCAAACAGTCAGGATATTGGTCAACGGTTGAAACTACATCTGCCTGTTGATTTTTATTGTCACTTTGACATGCTTGTATAAAAAACAATTTTGGTTTGCCTTGAAGACCTATTGATGCTTTTTCAACTGTAGACCACAATTCTTCAAATGATAGTTTGGAACCATCATTACCATAAACTCCATTTCTAAATCCATGTGACAAAATGCCACAAACAAAACAATCAGAGATTTTTCGAGCTTGAAGTTCAAGACTCAATGAAAATAGCATTTCTTTTGCGCTTTTGTTTTTGTAAACTATAACGTTAAAGTTCAGCCAATCAAACGTCTCTTTTAATAAACTTTCATCTACACCATTTCCCAAACGTTGCTCTAACCTGGTATTGTCCTCAGTTGTTACCACTTTTTCAAAATAATTGCTAAATATAACACATATTCCGCATGGAACACTGTTCATACTGTATGATGGAATTAGTTCACAATTGGGAGTTACATCACAAACATCGCTGTTTGTGTATATCTCTGAAGGTAGCTTTGGATATACTGGATATGAACTTGTGGGGGTATTCATTGAATAAAATTTATCTGGTTCTTCAAATCTTGATCTTTTGTAATCTGGAGAATAGTATTCATATTGTGAAATGTTTTTTTTGAAGAGACCTGCATTACCTACACAGCAAAGCTTAATATACAGATAACCAAAATAAAAACAACAAATAAGCTTTTACTTTAATCAGGAACTGATTCAAAACTTTTTAGTAATTGTAAAAAATAAGGAAACCCATTCAAAAAACATGATAAAAAAAGAGAAAGCAGTTATTACTTTGAGCATCAACAGCAGTATCAGTTGCAAAATTTGCATTTTCAGATTGAAATTTTTTTATTTTTGATTCAAGATCTTTTCTACTAATTTTAGTTAGAAGATTGTTCAAACTACTCAAGTCTTTTTCTGAAATTATATTTCGTTTGTCTAACTCATCTAGTAGAGCAAGTGCATCAAGATTCTCAATAATGCCGCCTTAAAAAAAAAAGACATAAATGACAACACTTGATTTTTACATAATATGTCAGAAATAAAAAGAATATAACCATAAAAAATAGATAAAAATTTAGTGAGAATTTGACATCTTACATGTTTACATGTAAGTAAAAGCAAGAAAAGCAACCATATTACTATAACAACCATACTCAAAAATTAATGAAGTGCAAAACAAAAGGGAGAAAAAGTACAATAGGAATGAAAATTAACTCAAAATTAAAATTCTAAAGAATATAGATTATTTACATACATCAATTATATTTAAATATATATTTATATAGACTTATATTCTATATATAAACATTTAAACAAAGTAACCTACTTAAATAATATAATAAAGTAACCTACGAGGCAAACAATCCCCTATAAGAAACTTTATTTTCTTCACATTTTCTTTAGTTAATTCATCTGCCAACTTGCATAAAAACTCCTTCCAAGTGCTGATTGGAGGCTTCATTTATCTTTGCTACTTTTTCTAGAAAACCCATAAATATACATGCATGCACATATATATATATATATATATATATATATACAAAATGTATATATATATATATATATATATATATATATAGACAAACACTTTGTCTGATTTTTGAAGGCACTGTATTCTATTTGACCTCAAAACTACCCTAAAAAATTTTGAAGATCATAGAATGTCATTTTATTGACCTTAAAATTTCATTGAATATGATATTGTATAGTTTATACAAGATTGTCAACATGCAACAATTATAATTTGAACTAACTTATTATACTGACTTCCTAATAAAACACATTTAAATTATATGAGTAAAAAAGTTGAAAGCACATATTAACAAGTATAAAGAAGTTGTTAAAAACCTTAAAAAAGCGGGAGAAGCAAAGAAAACTGACTTTATTATCTTTACATCATCGCTCTTTGAGATCACACATGTCAATACTATAATGGTATAATAAAATGGTATAATAAAAATTAAAGAGGACAGGATTTTTTTGAATGCCCAGGAAACAGAATGCAATTGTAAATGTAAAATCTTGATAAAAATCAGTGGACAAATAACGGAACGAGGAAAGAGAACAAATTCTTTTTTTGAAGGAACGTGAACAAAAAGTAATAGTTCCTCAAATATTTATAACTTTGCTTTTTTTTATAGTTGTTTTTAAAGTTCAAAAACAAAATGATTTGTATTTGGATAATATCACAAACTAGTTCAGATTCAGTTGGTCACACGTAGTTATTTTTGAATTAATCAGATAATTTAGAGAAATTATTTGATTAATTCAAAAATAACTACTTTGGAGAAATATGGAACCAATAAAGGAAATGAGCATTTTAAATTAAATCAAAAAAGTTTAGATCAATTTGTTGTAAATTTTATTGTTAGTCAAACACAACCTTTAACTATAGCTGATAAACCATCATTTGTAAATTTGGTGAAGTTAGGCCTTCCTAAAGACCTGAAGATTATTTGTAGTAAAGATTTAAAACTACGTACTAATAATCTGTATTTATCAATGATTGAAAATATTACTTCAACATTGGAGATGTTATGTATGTTGCAACCACAGCTGACTGTTGGAGTAAAGGTAAAAGAGGTTATATTGGGGTGACATGCCATTGGATAGATCAAAAGACTCTTTAGCGACATTCAGTATCTTTAGCATGTAGTTGCATAAAAGGAAGACAAACATATACTGTTTTTGCTACAGTTTTGTATAAGATTCATACAACCTATAAAATACAAAACAAGATAGTTGCTAGAACAACAGACAGAGGTTCGAATTTTGTAAAAGCTTTTAAATCATATCCAATTTCAAAAAATTCAGAGAATGAGGAAGATAGCGATGATGATGATGATAAAGATAATGACAATGAAAATTTATGCAATGATAATGTAAATTTGTATGAAATTTTGGACAAAAGTAGCCATGAACAAGAAGACTTATTTGTTCAGTTACCACAATATTTTAGATGTGCTAGTCATGCGTTAAACTTAATAGCAAAAATTGATGTTGATAAAATGGTACAGACTTCAGAAACTAATTTTAAGAAAATTTATAGGAAAGCAATGGGCAAGTGTTCATCATTATGGAGTAAACAAAATATATCAAATAGAGTTGCTGAAAAAATTCACAATACATTAGAAGTTTATATAAAAACGCCAAACAAAACAAGATGGAACTGTACCTATGATAGCCTATTACAAATTAAAAATGGACATAACAAAGTGAACAATATAATGGATTTTTGAGAAATACAAACATTCACAAATTAAGAAATTCAATTAATTCATGAATACTGTGAAGTAATGACTCTTCTTGCCCAATTTTTAGATTTTTTACAAGGAGAAGAATCAATTTTCATGGGGTATTTGTTACCAACACTTTATGCTTTGGATAAAAAGTTGATTATTTTGCAACAGAAAAACATGAACTTTTGTGGTGCATTTGTCAACACAGTAAGAAATTCAGTTAAAACTCGAATTAGTACTATTTGGGAAAAAAAATGAACTAATATTAGCATCTTGTTTAATACCGCATTTTAAATTATTATGGCTTGACGGTGTCAAACATTTCACAGCAGAAGCCTGGTTAAAACCTTTGTTTGAAAATGTGGATCTTAGTTCTGCAGCTTGTGAAATCGAATCCTCTTCACATATAGCAACAGGTTCATCTAAAAAAGACTTTTTCTGTTTAAAAGTGGAAAGCAACTTAATTACAAGCTCTGGTATTGAGGAGTTGGAGTTATATTTAAAATCACAGTCAAAAGAGTTTACTGTGTTATTATTATACCCAGCAGTATTAAAAGTTTTTTTAGAACTTAACACACCTTTTCTGTCGAGTGCTCAGGTTGATTGGCTATTTTTGACAGGTTCTAATGTGATGACTGAAAAGATGCATACATTGGATGACTCTCTATTTGAAAAATGAGTTATATTGAAACAAAATAAAGTTGATGTCTAAAATTTTCTTTGTCTTCATACTTTTTACCTACTTTCTAAATTTTTACTTTCCAATAACATTTATAATGTTCATACTTCCAAGCTGAAATTATTATGTTAATTACATGTGTATAAAGTACATGATGAGGCGGACCAGGCCGGCAGGACACCAGAAATATTTTTCAAAGTTTTAAAAGTAATGATTAAATAAAACACGTTAAAAAAGCTTTGCTCACTTAGCGAAACAATAGATCTACTCTCATTTTGTCATAAATGTGCTATAAGTAATATCATTTACAATGTAAAAAAAAGTTTAAAAAAAGGAACAAAGTAAGAATGATTTCTATTTTTTATGGAACGTAGAAAAAGTTCCTTTTCTAAATATAGAACAAGGAACTGGAGCGCGTTCTTATTTTACAAAATGAACATGGAACAAAATGAGATCCTTTTAAAAAGGAACTTTCCAAACACTGGTATGTTTGTATGTATGTATGTATGTATGTATGTATGTATGTATGTATGTATGTATGTATGTATGTATGTATGTATGTATGTATGTATGTATGTATGTATGTATATGCATGTATGTATACACACATATATGCATATATATACAGCAGCATGCAAAAGTTTATAAACAGCTAAATTTTTTGAGTTTTTTTGTCATAACTTTTTAACTTTTGACTGAAAAGGAATGAAATTTTTAACAATTGATCCTATAATGTGATTATATAATATGATTTATTTAAAAAAATGATAACTTACAATGGTAGGAAGAAATTCAAATTTTATTGAAAACATAACTGTGCAAAAGTTTATAAACAATTCCATGCCTCATTAAGAGATTCAAAATTTCATTAAGAAAAATGTATATTAAAATTAATTTACTGGATATAGTATTTAACTTAAATTGAATTAAAAAAATAATGGAAAAATCCAAGTAATCGTCAAGATAAAAGAAGAATTTAATAATATGTGCTGTAGACAAGAACTTTCCTTATAAGCAAATTTTTGAGCTTTTTGATGCTAAATCAACAATTAGCGTACTTAGTAAGAGATATAGACACTAAAAGACACTTGAAAACAAGCATCGTCCAGGCAGGCCAAAGATATTACAGAACATCAAGACAGATCATTGGTAAGAAAATCAAAACAAGATCCCTGCAGAAGTGTTCTTGAATTAAATAGCATTCTAAGCAAGAATTATGTTGTCAAGTGCAGCGTAGATATTACAAAATGCTGCCTGCGTCAGCATAGCTTGTTTGGTCATTGTCCTGTCAAGAAACCATTGATATTGTTAAATAATTGCTCAGCCCAAATGAAATTTACAAAAGATCATTTGAATTGGACTTCAAAAGTATGGGCAAAAGTCTTATTCAGTGATAAATAAACATCTTGTAGGTTTGATAGCAATGGTATCAAGTACATGAGACATCTGAAAGATGAAAGATTTGCTTCTAAGTTTCAAATGCCAACAGTTAAACATGGTGGTTACAATATAATGGTTTGAAGATCTTTCAGTCATGATTCTATTTGTCCACTTTACACATTAAAGGCATAATGGATCAGAATGTACATTTAGATATAATCAAGAATGTTATGCTGCCATATGGAATGTCTCGTGGTTGGACTTTTCAGAAAGACAGCAATCTAATGCACCATACAAATTCTATCAAAAGTTTTTTTAATTTGAAAAAATTCCTACTTTGAATTGGCCTTTTCAAAACCCAGATTTAAATCCAACAGAATGTCTTTAAGAATATTTCGATCGTCAATTGAAAGGCGAAAAACCAACCAATAAAAATGATTTATTCCAGGTGCTTTCGAATTGGTGGGTAAATATCCCTATATATGTTCTGATCAACTTAGTTGACTCTATACTTTGTTGTTGTCAAGCAATATTAAAATCTAGAGGCTATCCAACAAAATACAAATGTGTATTTTGTTGGATAGCCTCTAGATTTTAATATTGCTTGACTACAACAAAGTGATGAAAAATTATGGAGGAATTAGAAATAGTATCTCTTTTTAGAATTTTTTCATTTTTTTATAAACTTTTACATGATTATGTTTTCAATAAAGTTTGAATTTCTTCTTTCTGTTACAAGTTATCATGTTTTTGAGTAATTTATAGAATGTAATCACATTATATGAACAACTATTGAAAATTTCATTTATTTTCAGTGAAAAGTCAAAAGTAATGACATACATACATGTACATACTACCAACGAAACATTTGAGTTAGGTTGCAAATTTTGACTTAAAGCAAGAACACAATTAAAAAACAACAGTTTTGATGTAATATCTATATATCTTTGTTAAAATATTCTAGAAAGATCATCAAAAATTATTTGGAAGATAATTAAACTTTATTTAAATAAATGGAATTTTCACCTCAATCCCCCTGATTTTAATCCCAATGAATTATTATGAGAAGAATTTGGTAGAAGAGTATGGATGGTTCTCCAAAAAGCATCTGAAAAATAGAATATTATACCTTTTAAGAATATTACAAGAAAAATAGAATAATATACCTTTGCAAAAATTGCAAAAACTAATATAAAGAATACAAAAATCTGTAATGCTATAACATAAAGTAGATTCAAAGATTTGAACAATCATATTTCCTTTTTTTTTTTTTTTTTTTTTTGATATTTTAAATTAGATTGTAAAAAATATCTATAAAATGCAAAAAAATTTTTCGAATAAATGTTAACTTAACATTATAGTTATAAATTTATTTGTACAATTTGAATACCCTGCCTCAAACTTTTTGTTGGTAGTCTTTTAATTTGTAAAATACATATACACACCGAAATTATTTAATTTAAATAGGGTGCTAGCCCATCATTGTTAGCAATTACAGCTTTAAATCTTCTCAGTATGCTTTTGTACAAGTTTTGAATTGTTTCCAAAGGAACTTTTGTCTATTCTTCCAATAAAACAGCTCATTTAGTGACAATCATAATGGAAATTGACTTCTTACTTTCTTTTTCTAAAATACACATGTTCTATTATATTGAGATTATGAAATTATCCCCAGAATGTTCCTAGCAGTATGAACTGGAGCATTATCATTTTGAAAAAATCGTCTTTCTCTTTAGAAACAGTACCAAGACTATAAGATGGCGGTAGAAAATAAGGTAAAGGACAATTCATCAAAGAAAGTGACATTCTTCAATTGCTCCAGTTTTGAGGCTTTTTACACCACTTCAGACGCTTTGGAACATTTGTCTTTAAAAGAACAGTCTTCTTGTTGCAACTGAAAACAGTTTTGGTAGACACTGGATTTCTTAGATGGTTACTAAGTTCTGCTAAAATTTCATGAGCTATAGTTCGATAATTTTGTTTCACAGTACATGTTAGTGTCTAACAATCCCTTCCTGAGAAGACTTGTCTTTCTTCCAGAATTTTGCTTAAAAGATGATTTCCCTCTTGTTCAAATCCAGACAGTACTCTTGAGTACTTTCTGAAACTCCAAGCCATTCTACTGCTTCTGTAATACTAGTGCCTGTTATACAAGCACCAATCATTTATTCTCTCCTGACAATACCGTTCTAAAAAGCCCTCATTTTGGTAATTTCTTACTTGATGATATCTGAGAATTAACAAAGATTTTAGAATAACATGATAAAGTAAGTATATGAAAAATTACTAATAAGTCATAAAGAATTCCTAAAATTTGAAGATTATATAGACATTTAGAAATTTTATATATTTTTAGGTTGGTTTTCCTATCATTTTTTCCAGACCTTGTATATGTATATTTATAAATATTTATAAACTTTTACTTTAAAAGCTTTAAGAACTTACGAGACAGATTTGCGTTTTTATTTAAACTGACAATAATTCATTTTTGTTTAAGCTTTTAAGTATAATTGCGTCATTTCAGGCTGGCAAAAATTTCAGGCTGGCAAAAAATTTGCTTCACTGCGGAAGCGCAAATTAGATATCTAGTAAATATATATCATTGGTCTGGATACACTCTTCGACAAAGAATTTTCTTTCACTCTAAAACTAAGAACTTTCTCGTCCACTAAAAGTTTTTGTTATGTAAAAACTAAGGGTCTGCGTATCGTTTCATTTCCATATCGCTATCATTCCGATATATTGGGAAAAAAAATCATGACGAGGAATGACGAGAGTTCCGGTATACACCGAGATTTAAACTAACTGCAATACCGGTTAAAATTTTTATAACGATATTACGTCGTAATCATTCCAATAACACTTTTTTTCCCGATATCATATCGGTATGATAACGATATGGAAATGAAAAACGATATGTAGACCCTTAATAAAAATCACGGTGGCAATATTTTGCTTTTGAGAACAAAATCAATCGCAGAGTTAGTTTACTCAAGATGGAGAAGAATATTAGCGATTTATTGTACATTCGTGTACTTTCTCAACTTCAGATTAGAGCACTTTACATTGATTTTGAGACCTATTTTTGTACGATTCTTAATCAGCATGAAATTCTCTATCATAATCAATCATAAAAATAGGGGAAGGGATGGGGGGGGGGGGGGTTGGAAGTGTAGTTGTGTTCAGAAACTCTTTATATTTTGTTAAAAGCAAATTGCTTTTTTTTCGAAAAATTTTTAATCTACCTATAAAAACACCATAATTTATTGCAACCAACTTAGACTGAAAAAGTTTGGCACAATCTTTAAAATTTTTCGCAAGAAATATCCCTTAAGAAACACATGTGTTAAAATTTAATGAAGAGTGAAAGTTACCATTTATAAAAGCCATCAGAAGGTAAGACTCGACTCAAATGAAAACTTAAAACAGAGAATACTGAAACAAAGACTTCCTACATTGTATTTTATTGAGCTACGGAGTTGAATTTAGCCGGTTTTTGAACAAAACAGTAATAAAAATGATTTTTACATGGATATTTACATGGAAATAAAGTCAATTCCTAGTAGCCATATTTCAAAAAAAAAAAAAAAAAAAAAAAGAGGAGACCTCTGTGATCGCGTGCTCAAATCAATTAATGTCTAAGAAGTTAAAAAAAACAACAAAAAGGTACAATTCACAATCATTTTTTTCTTTTTCTAGTTTTACATTTATTTAAATACTTATGATATACTTTAAAAGGATTTCAACAAAACTATAAGTTTTTTTAAACCTTTAAGCACCCCTTTAAATATTAGTTAGGTAATTCATCAAAGAAATTGCAAAGAAAACTGTAAAAAGAAACAAGAAGAAATAAAAAAGAAACCATTGTTACGTAATTATGTCAGTTACTTGTATTTCCGTCAGTTTTTTTAATATTTTAGCTTCTTAGTTATTAACGACGTGCATTTGTTTCAAATACATTTGACAAATTCAGATGCTTTGGTTGTAAAATGATGAAAGAAATAGCTGACACTACGTTGGAAAGCTTACTTAGCTTAGCTTTAGGAACACCAGAAATAGGCGCTGTAAATTTTAACTATCTATACGAAGTCATCTTGCAAATATTAAAACATTTAGGCAAGTTTTTCTAACGTATTCTGGATTTTACCTAAGTATCAGTTAAATTTTTATCAATAATTCCAATACTTTTTTTTTAAGACCCAAGAGTTTACAACATATGCATAAACAAATCATAATCCAGTAAATGTATGAGTGTGTATGTATGAATGTATGGATGTATTTTAAAACAAATTTAAAAAAAAACACAAATTTCTAAAAAAAAATGTAGTTATGCTAGGTTTTTTTAAATATATCTGTATTTTTTTTTTGGTTTTCAGAGTTGGGAAAAGAATTTTAGGGGATGATAGGCAGAAAAGGGATAAGAGAGAAATAAGACACCTCATGCAGCTGTTCATTTTTTCACCCAATCAAAATTTTGAAAACCATCTTTATAGATCTTGACATTCTCTTTAATAAGTGTGATTGATTCCAGTATTTGATTCTTGCAGTAAAATTAGTAGTTGCATGAGGTGTCCCAATTCACTTCTATGTACCTTCTCTATAAATTTTTCCCATGCGCTTTTAAAACATTTTATGGCTTTAATTGCTAACCGAAGAGAACCACATGGTTTTTAAAAAAAGTTATTGACATATGAATGTCAATTTTAGGAATTTCTGAAAAAATCTTAAATCATGAATCTCAAATTAACAAAGTTGCCAGGTTATCAAGTATTAGGTTGTCAAGCAACATTCTTCCGAAGGACCCACCAAACAATGAGTTAATTAGCAGTCATGAAGATACTTCTCCTGCACTTCCTGAGCCTTTGCTTTCAACCCTTGTTAAAAATGAAGAGAGTGCCGAATCAAGTGGTTTAAATTTATTGTCTAATTCTTTTGAAATTCCAAACGCTGCTTCTAAAAAGTCTATTGCGAATGTCGAGCGAAATCCCAAAACATCAAGCAATCACATCAAACTAACTGAACAGGAAAAGAGCATAGTAAATCTAAAACGGTGTGCTTTAATCTTTTTTTATTTATTAATTCAGACATGTTGTAATCAATGACGACTATAAGTGAAGTAATATTATAACTACTTCCCATAACTTTTTGAAGGCGTGACAGCGAAACTCCGACAAGCGATATGTGGCAAATTTTAAACAAGCGATTAGAGGGTTTAGAAACTGCTGTTAAAGAAACGATGAACTTTATTAACAATATTCATTCATCTTCAGAAGATTTAAAACGCATACCCACTGATGTTACGTCTAGTAGTACAATCAGTTCTCCTGAAGAATTTGTAAACACAATTACAGAGCGTGTTAGACAACTTGGTGAAAAAATTTTGGATATGGAAGAAAAGTTATCCGCCTTTCCAACTAAAGCAGAACTTAATTGTGTCTGCACAGAAGATAAAGTTGTTGCTCTAATAAAAGAATATTCTGACCTCTTTAACAATAAAATTAAAGAGGAATTAAGAATAAACAAAGATGAAATAAGAATAACCAAAGATGAATTAAGCATGAACAAAGATGAAAATAAAGAGCCAAAAACCAAGGTTTCTGTAAAACAATTGGAATATTCGGATGAACGGCAGAATTTTGATGCGAAGGACGTGAAAAGCTCAAACACCTCTATTGTAAACGCGTTTTCAAACAAAGCAGGCTTTTTAGAGGAAAATATTGCTACAGTTAAAGAAAAAATTCAAAAGCTAGAAACAAGTTTAGCAAGTAAGCCAGATATGCAGCTGCTTATTGACTTGAAAACAGACCTCAGGGAAGTAAGTATTTTATTGATTTTTTAAGTATGGTTAAAAGTCACGAAGTTTAAAAAAATAGAACGTTTTATAAAAGCAGACCATCTTAGTAAAAGTGAATCATAAAAGTGGACTGTTTTTAAATATGTGAATCTTTTTTCTAAAAGTGGACCATTTTTATAAAAGTGAATCTATTTTATAAAATTGGATTATTTTTGTAAAAGTGGATCGTTTATGTAAAAGTAGGTCATTTTTAGATAAATAGAGCTTTTCAATCATTCACAGAAAAGTTTACAGATTTGTCTAAACAATCTACTTCATTGGAAAAAAGTCACAGCTTAACTAGTGGAGAGTTGGGCGTTTTGTCATTAAAACAAGCGGAATTTGAAGCTCAACAAAAGAAGATGCTCAAAAATATGCAGCAGCTTGAACATAACCTGGAAGACGTGGCAGATAACTTTAACAAAAAGCAGTCAGAGCTGCTAAAACTCCAACCCAAAATAAATCCAATCGACGAAACAGTTATTACTAAAATTAGAAGTTCAATTTTTGATATGCAAGAGCAATACTCGAAGTTGCAACAGCAAATTGACAGCCTTGTTCTTAAATCAAGCGATAATAATACAAAATTTTTTGATATTCAAAAGCTTGTCGAGAGTTTGAAGGTACATAGAATGTATTACTGTCTTGCATTTTTTTCGTGTCTTGGATTTTTTTACTAAAATAATTCGTATTTTTTTAAAACTAATGTTTTACGTTCCATCTCAACCTTTTTTTTTTTATTCAGGAAAAAATGATTGACAAATTTGATATTGAAAGTCTGATTGCACATAAAGCAGATCTTCTACTTGTCGAAAATAAGATCGATCGAAATCAATTTAATGCATTTGTTTTGGAAATGGAACAAAATTTTAAGGGTATTGTTCAAAAAGTAGATGAAACAGTAAGTAACATTTTAAAAACGTTTAAAATTTCAGGAAAGTATAAAGAAACTTATAATTTTTTCCATAGATTCTCATAAGTTTTTTGTGATAGGAAGTTTCTACAAATAAAACCATAAACGACTTGGAGCAAGTTCTTAATACGAAAACAAATAAAGAAGAGCTTAACGAACTTCGAAATTACATTGATTTTCGATTCAATTCTTTCAAACCAAAGATTTTTCAGATTAAGGAAGCACAAGATGAAGCTGCTGGAAGTAGGAAGCAGTTGATGAAGAATTGTAACTGTATCTCATGTGATCGACCGGTTGCCTTACAAAATATTCACCCAGGTATATTGAATGTCCGAATTTTAATCACTAGTTAATAAATTTCACTTATTTTTTTTAGACAATAGTGGAACAGTGATTTTAATTGGTTTTAAGGTTTAACATTACCATACTACGACCCCCTTCCTGTTAAGAAAGCTTTTAGACCCGTAACACCGTTTGAGCTGCAAACCATTCGACATAATCAACAGAACAGTGTATATGGAAACAGTGGGAGGATAGAAATATCAAAAGAAAGAAGTAAGCTGCAAAAAGAACTCTTACAGCTATGGTGAGTCTAAGCTACGGCAAACTCTTTTATCACATATAACCTAAACTAGTCTCGCGTGCTTTAACTTCCGTTTAAAACATTAATCCCGAGTTTTACAGTGTTTTGTTTCAATAAGAAACGCTCGACACACACATTCCATACACGCACGCACACACAGATGCACGCACTTCTTGCAGAAATTTAAAAAAACGTCAAATCATTTCTTACATTTTATGGCTAAATAAGGCGTGAAATTTCAGGATAAACACAATTCCATTAGAGTTATTAATAGGTATACCTCCTAATGATGCACCGGATTAGGCTCATGATATCCGGTTAAATGGCAAATGGAAAAAGCTTTATCCAGTGCATAACTACTTAACACAGAAAACAGTAGAATACACTTTGACTAACAGTGTTTTTAAGGCTCATGCAAATGGTTTTTTTTTTTTTTTTTTTTTACTTTAGTGTCTAACTAGAATTGTTTCATAGAGAAAAATTTCCACGTAAATTAGGCTTTTAAAAGTTTTAGCACATTCTCTTGCTATTACAGCGATATTTTTACGCAAGGATTGAGAAAATTTTTTTTATGGAATTGAAACAGACCTGTATTTATAGGCTTCTGTACTGAATTAACGGAATATTAAAAAACGAAACGAAACTAAGAAATTGTGAACCAGTAAATACAATGATATTTTATAGAAAAATTTCAGTTAGTCTACATTTCTGTGTTAACCGAGCCATTTGTATAAAAAAGCGCAATTTAGTGTGATGGCGTTCAGTGGCCCCATAGGATTTAGTATTAGAATAAGTTTCGTACTAAAGAATTATCGCACCTAAACACCTTCTGAATGTGGAGGTATAGGAAATATACACGAATAAAAAATTTAAGCAAACCCTCTGTAATTAATAGTTTGAGTTGAACTTCTAGTTTTATACTGAAGTATTCTTTCAAAAAACTTTTAAGAATAGCTTAGTATGATACTTGTAGATTTTTACTTTTCATTTTTGAGTTTGTAAGTGCAAGTTACAACATTAAGAAATTTACCCAAACAATTCTTTTTGCTAACCTCACAAAATACAGGATAATGGTCTATATTCTGTAGTTACAAAGAATACTTTGATATTATAGGATAGAATTTTTATCCATCATATATACTTTTGAAGAACGGTTGCATCATTTTCTACTTATCTTTAAGAGATGAGTATAGAAAAAGCTTGACAACCCCTAATTTCTTCAAGAGAAAGTGCATTGAAAAAGTTTATAGAATGCAAAGATATAACTAATTTTCTTTTTATTTAAATATAGCGGTGTTAAAGATTTAGAGGAACTTTCTTTTCAAACAAATCGTGCGTGCGGAGGGGCGCATACTTTAATTGAGCAACACAAAAGAAATCCAAGCAAACAGCCGATGTTACAGCAGGAAGAACCGATTGACGTCCTTGGTCGTGACGGACACATTTATAAAGGAAATTTGCAAACACCATTAGCAGATATTCCTAGGTGAGTCGGAAAATCAAAATAATTAAACTAATTCTTAGTGTTATCAGGCATTCTATCAAAAATGTCAGTGTCTTTTTAGATCACCCTTTAAATCAGAGACAGACACAGCAGAACCTTACGAGAATGTTGAAAGTGTTATATCACAATTGTCTAATCATAAGAATGGCAGCCCAGTGGAAACATAAGGATTCATAAAATAATTATACTTGATTAAACTATTTTTGATTTCTGATTCTTACCTTTACTAATCATTTTTAATGTGGTTTATTTAAAACAAAATAATAACACATTAAAGAAACACAAAGTGTTTGGATGAAAAGGTTTCTCAAAATAATTAGCTATTACGCCAGCATTATTCAATATATTTCTTTCCAACAAATTCATTAGGATTTATTCACATAAAAACAGCTCCAACAATATAAACGAAGACATAAACAGCATGACATATTACAATCACGATGCAATATCTAAGAAATTTAAAAAATAACAACTTTTGGGTGAATAATGATTATACAATGTATTAGGTCATTTTTATTACACAAAAAGTAAAATTTTCAAATTAGTGAAAGTTAAAAGAAAAATATTTACCAAACACAACCTATTGCACGATGATGTTATTTATTGGTATGTGAATGAGCTTGACAAAGAAACCAATAAATCCCATAATGGCAAAACCAATAGCTGTAGCCATTGCAATTTTTTGGAATTCTAAAGTACAATACTTGATGTAGGAAAAAAAAAATTCAACCTGAAAATGTGTTGTACAAAGAATTAAAAGCTCAACTTAACTACCTTTTCTGTCAGGTTTTGTGCATCTTTTTACCAGACGAAAGGAATCTTTACAAAACTCTTTGCATGGTTCTATGGCTTGCTGAATTTGGTCCATGGTAATGTCTTAAAAATTAAAAGTGCAGCTCAAGTTAATAATATTAATAACAATAATACTACAAGTAGTAGTAATAATAGTAGTAGTAATGGTAATAATAATGATAAAAACAATAACAAAAACAACAACAATGATAATTATAATAATAAATTACAACACCATTACCAACAATAACAATAGAACTATGCTGAACTTAGATTTTTATCAAAATTCCTTCATTAATATTTGTATTGAAGTGCAAAACTTTTATCACACATTATCGTTTATAACAACAATTTTATTCAGTTGACCAAAAAAAAAGCCAAAAAGAACACGTCTTCCAAAAGTATTGCTATTACTTTTATAGGATTGATAAAAAAAACACACACACCAAAATCATTAAAACTTGGTAAGAAACCCTTCTTTACACTAAAAATTAACCTTCCTGTAATGTCAAGCAAAACAATAACATCTTTTTAGAAGTAAAACATTGTACATTAGTACTTTGATATATAATATTCAAATCATCCATTAAATAAGAATATAGTTAGTTTTTTGCGATGAAAGAAATAACTTTTTAGCCTTTTAGTTAAATTTTCTTATTATCTTACTGTTTTGCTACATTACTATATTAATTCAAATCTAATCAAATCGCATATCGTGTTAGAATCCAAACAAAAAAGTATTCTTACTTCAGACAGTTATACTAATTATTATTATAACTATATTTCACTGACGTGTCGTTGTTTTTAAAGAAGGTACCAGTGACGTATCATCATCAAAAAGTTCGAATTATATCTACTATGGTTTTAAACAAAAGTTTTTGTAAGTAAAGTAAAAAAAAACATTTATATTTAAGGTATTTTAAATTTACATATAGATAAACCATTTTAATTTTCATTTAGATATATATTTTACTCTTAAAGTAAAATTCTATTTATAAATATAAATATCAGTAATTTTAAAATCAGGGAAAAACGTTCTGTAAATTACACATGTTATTATTATTCATTAAATCAAGAATATTAAGAAAAATAGTTTCGCGGAGTTTGCAAAAGATTTGTATTAAAGTTGTAATAGTTAAACATTGATGACGTAGCAGTTATATTAAGCTAAAAAGGTTTTTTTTTCATCACTAAAAATCTCTTTGCCCACAATTTTTGGCCGTTAGCATAACTAACGGCTGCTTAAAATACTTTTCCTAAATAAAATGATTCTAATTGTATTTGAAGAAACAGGTTTTACAAGGGTTTTTTTTAAAGATTTTGATAAGCTCCTGTTAATTTAACTTTGAGTTAGCTCTTAATTGATGAAATATAAGACTATTTAAGCGCTCCTTAGTTTCTTCACAAACATACCAACATTCTTGACGCTCATATTTAAATACTACTAAGCTATTTTAAAAAGTAAGCAAAAATTTTAGCTAAATACTTATTAATAGTATCATTTGTAAAAAAAATTTTGAAATAACATAGGTGACAAATAACAAAGCATTGGTGAGGTGGTGCAAATATGGAGATCTTATACAGAAAAAGGATTTTAAAAGACTTATTTTTTGAATATATAAAAAGTAAAATTCGAAAAGTTTAAGTCAGCGGACTTCTTTTAATATAGATTTTAAAAACTATGTATTCTTTAAAAAATGTTATAAGTTTAATCAGGGACGTGGTGGGACCTTCAAGTTTGGGTAATCTTTTTTTTTTTAACTTATAAATACTTAATATAAGTATGATATGTTAAAAACTATTACTTAATTGAGGATAGAAACATACAAAGTTAAAGTTTATTTGTTGCAAAAAAAAAATCAATGAAAATTTTAAAGCTTCTGGATTACACACAACAATAAAAAGTATTTGTCCCACGAACTCGTGGATAATAAGATACAAAACTGAAGACAACGCGTGGTGCAAGGGAACGGGGAAAAAACTTCAAAATACTGTATACTTACAAGAATCACAACTTTTGAGCTACTAAGAAAAATCCAATTCTTTAAGAAAGAAGGGAATATATATATATTCCAAAGAATTCCGACTTTCGAATATTGTTTTTCGAACCATTTGTAAAAGTAAGAATTTTTATTGCTTAACAATTATTTAACTTTTATGCTTCTCATTAGTTATAAACAAAGTAAAGTACAACACAATCATCAAATTTAGTTGATCATTATAAAAAGTAACTGTCGGACTATTATATTTAATGATATACACAAGGAAATATTAGAAAGCATTAGCATACTTATAGTTTGCTGACGTAAAAAGGGTGATTAGTGTATTTATGTCAGAGGTGTTTTATTATGGTTTATTAATTTTCTCTTCCATTTCGAAAAAACACTTTATGAACACTCGGATTATTCGAATATTCATGAACTAGTATACTATGGTATCCTAACTCGATAAGGCTTTATCAGTAAATCAAGTGATGATTGAGGATGATAGACATGTTCAAATTTATTTTTTTTATGAATCTGTACTTGAAAATGGTTTACTTTTTATGTTAATTGCCCGGCCTCCTCTTTTGTCCTTCTCTATAAAAACGGTTCTTAAATTTATTTGAAATATCTCTTTCAAAAAAAAAAAAAGCTAAAAGATTGCCGAAAAGATAATGAAATTTAGAAGCAAAATTAATCTACTTATTTGAATAAGCCTTGCAGTCTTGTGGTGAGCCCACATAAATCTATCAAAAAAATACGGAAAATATCTCAATCTCTCAACATAAGATCAAAAATAATGCATTCTCCTAACCTCCTCAGTTTAGAGAACGAGAGGAACAACACCATTTAAGTGCACGTAGAAAATATTGATTAAGAATTTTAACTTAAAGCTCAAGCTCATTATAATGCAGTAAATTGAAAATTAATCAACAAAGAAAAAAGATTTCTAAGCTCACTAATATGTAAATGAAAAATGTATATAGATGTATCTTATTTATTCATTTGCTTTTTTAAGCTATTTCCTTATCATATTTATAGATTAAATTTATAATTTCTGTTTGAGAATTCGGTCTTTTTCTTAACGCAGTTCACGAGTCTCATCAGATTTTATTATTCCCCTAATAGAAAATTCTTCTACAGATGCAAAACAAACAAAACTTTCACCCTATAACATTTTTCTTATCGTAGAATACAAATTTGATTGAATACAATATTTTATTTGGTGGTTCACCTTCACATTTCTTTTGCAAAAAAGTTTTATTAACTTTTTTTTAAATGTCGTTTTAGTCCAATTTGTAGAATATCTAAAGAATATATTTATAATATATTTGAATATATTTGAAGAATATTTGATGTAAAATACCTGAAGGTTTGAAAGATGGACAAATTTTTGCAAGACTTCAATCTCGTCAAATGATCCCAAACCTTTACACCAAAGCTGATAATAATAGTATAATATTCTAAGCTCGTTGTGATAAGATTCATTCAGAGTTTCTAAAGGTAAATAAAAATAACTCTTCTGATTTGCCTTGAAAGTGACGCTTCTGATTTGCCGAGACAGTCTGTGAGTCTGATAAAGTCTGAAAGTCTGTTATTTGAAAAAAAAAAAGGAGGAAAATTGAAATTTTGGATTATAACTCCAAAATGTCAGATTGCGGATTCAGTATATACCAGTATTCATTTTTTTTCTTTAACATTTTACGATGTTTTGGCTCGTTATATTTATTTTGTTAATACTCTCTGCATCTTTTGAAATCTTTCAGTATTTTTTAAACTTATTTTCTGTTCTTCTTAACTTCACCTTCTTTGAGTAAAGTTTGTTTAGAATTGGTGCTATTTCAACATTGAGTTCTTTACTCTGAAATGCGAATAATAACATCTGAGAAATTACCAGCAGATCTGAATAGATCTAGATTATTGAAAAATCTATAAATTTCTCGATAATTGCTTTTCAGCAGTTTCATGATCAAATGACAGATCTTGCATAATGGTGTCTAACATTTTAACAACTCCTTTCAAATTATTATTGAGAGCTTCGCAGCGACGCGAGAAGATCATTAAGCAGTTGGCATCGAGTTGTTTGCATTGAAGTGAAGGGTTTTGTATCCTTTTCCTTGTTTATTATGATTTTTGATCAGATAGTCATGAAAGGAAGAAGATGATTGAATGGTTGGCTTGTTTTGTGTAAAACTCAGTTGTCCTTTTATTATGGAAACAAAATTCTTATTCATAATTTACAAATGATAAGTAAAAATAGATAAACTATGCATGAGTTTAAAATATATCTAAGGACTTCAAATTCGTAAAAGAATATTTAAACATAGGACGATTATGCGGTGTTACGTTGTTTTACTTTTTATGACGAATTTAACTCCAATCGCCAATATTTTTCAAAATAATATTTTTCATGCATCTATCATTTGCATATATGCAGCTATTTTCAAGTATGTGATTAATATTTATCTTTATATTTGTAAGCTAAAAGCAACATAATGCTCCACTCTAGGAGCATTTCGGTCAAATTTTTTAGTTTTCAAGGAAACTGTGTTGGTTTTTATCAAGGATTTTAAATGTATTGATAAACCTGGTTTGGCTCTACTTTCCTTTCTAAGTATGTTTTATTTAATTTTCATCAATACAAAAAGAAAATACTTTTATTGATAATCAAAAGTTAACACTTTTTTCTTTCTTTGTTATATTTACTCCAATAAGGTTCAACTTTCTACTTATTAATTCGAACAATTAATCTTAAAAACTAAAAACTAGCTCTAAATCTTTTAATTTTCTAATTAACTTGTAACAGCTAAAATGTAACAGCAAAGACAGCTGCTTGTAAATATACAAATAAAGTACGATTGAAATGATAAAAATGTGTTAAAAAGTAATTTCTCAAACAATTTTAAGTTTTTTATAGAAAAAATTTTCTTAACATATTCTGTGATAGCAAATGAGTGCAATCACTGCTTGTTGCAATAATACTAAATGATAATGTTCAAAAAATCTACTAATTAGTAATTGCGTAGGTTGTTTAGGAAATATTCTGTTGTTAGTACAAGAAAAGAAAAAACAAACGAATGTTAGTTAGAGATTATCAGTGAAAGTATTTTCTTTTTGTATTAAGTAGAAGTAAATATAACACAATTTGGAAGAAATATAGCAATCAGATGAAATTAGGCAAATTAAATGAAATATATTATTATATATGTGCTCTCAAATTCCGCTCTGCACTTTCTAGGTTATGGAAATAAAAAAATAAGTCTTTGGTCACACATAGTTACTCAAAGCTGAATAATTATCTTTAAAAAATAATTTTTAACAAACTTAACCACGTTCTGCTTTGCATGCGTATACTTCTGATAAGATCTTCAGCGTGTCTCTACAACTAACGTTCTTCGGGCCTGTCACACATCCAACTAAGAAACTCAACACAATGGGCTTTGGAGATTTAAAAACTGATGCTGGCATCAAGTCATTAAATGAATATCTTGCCGATAAAAGCTATGTTGAAGGGTAAATATTTTTTATGTAAAATCTTTTAAAGTTTAAAAAGTATTGAATTTACAATTGTAAGTATCTAGTTGTGAATTTATTTTGGTTTATAACTAGACGAAGCACTGTATAACTACGCGAATTCTTCAACAGGTATTGAACGCTCTATGCCAATTTTTTTTTTTATGGACGTATGAGTTATCTAGGCAAGTTAAATAATCTTTAAAGGTTTTTTGTTTTTTGAAAAATTTGGCGTCTGTATTCAAGTTTTTTACCACCAGGAAGTTAAAAAGAAAGTTTAAAAATGTCATAAAGGGTATCTTATAGTGTCTAAACCTGTGCTTGTGTATTTTCTGTCTCAATGACATAGTACTATAGGAGTCATTTGAATGACCATCAGTGTATTATGCCTACAGGTTAGAAAAAATTAACTTCAAATTTCTATAACAACAAATTGTGAAAAATGTTTTCCTGTTGGTTTGTATAGGGATTTTTAAATATGGCACAAACTTTTATACAAATCCTATAATAAAAACTCAAATGCCTAAAAGACCTAAAAAAATCATATTTAATTAACACACTAAATGTAATTTTCAATAATTAGTATGTTTTGTTAACATATGAAAATATACCACTAATAACAAATAATAAAAAAGCTAAAACACTAGTTGTTGATACTTTCATACAGTAAACATTGTAGTATAAGTATAAATGCAAAAACTTATGTTTTCAGATATCTTGCTACTCAAGCTGATACTACAGTTTTTAAAGCTATTGCATCTACACCAAGTAACAGTTATCCTCATGCATTGAGATGGTACAACCACATAAACTCCTTCTCAGTGGGAGAGCAATCAAGGTTTAAAGATCTAAAATATTTAAATGCAGACTAAGTCACGCAAACACAGCTAAATCAAGTTGTATTTGTGTGACCTTATTGTGTTGCCAAGGTCTTAAATTCTTTTATTACAACAGAAAAAATGGCTTGTTAAAAGTTTGTTATGACATAATTTAAAAAATATCATTTTATAGTTTTGAATCCTATATTTCCAATAATTGTTTTAAGAAATGTTTTAAACTATTTAAAAAATCCTTATTTTAAGTTTTCCTGGAGATGTAAAAGATGTTGGTGAATATGGACCTCGAGGTACTGAACAGGCCAAAGCAAATGACGATGATATTGATTTGTTTGGTGATGAAGAGAGTGAGGAAGAGGTAAGATATTTGTTGAAATGTCTGAACAACGCTGAAAATATTTTTTATGACTTTGATTTAGCATGTATTTTAAATATAAATTTGTCAATGTTCTACATAGTTTTGCATTAAAATTATGTACATATTTCTGCTTATCTTTAATAAAATAATTATTCTTTTAAAGATCAACCTTGATAAACACAATATAATATTTTCTATATAGATTTCAATAATTATAACATATTAAATATTATACTATTTAACATTACACTTTGACTAAATGACTATTGATAATTTAAACTTTTGTTAAAGTGTCTTGTGATGGAACCATCTTTTCTGATTTCTTTACTATATAATTCTTAGTTTTATGATGATATCATCTTACATTCATTTTAAATTATTGCTTCTTTTTTTCACTCAATTTAACAGTAATAAATATCAGTACTTTTATACTGTGCAATTGTTGAAAACGTGCTCTTTTTTCTTATGATAGAAATCTTGTTTTTGTCACATAACATGACTGATTTTTAAAAGTTTGAGTGTTATAAGTTCATATTGTACTTGCATAGACAGAGGAAGAGAAAAAAATCAAGGAAAAACGTTTAGCTGATTATCATGCTAAAAAAGCTGGAAGTGAGACTTTTGATAATTTTATTTTTAAGTTTTTTTGTTTGTATTATTGGTTATTAAAATGAAAGCAAAAATATTTACTCTTTATTCAGAAACTGCCCTTATTGCAAAATCAATGTTGGTTCTTGATGTTAAACCATGGGATGATGAAACAGGTATGAAAATAAATAGCATTGTCTTTTAAATTTAATCTTAAAGTTGTTTGGCTAATGCTTTAAAAAATTGTAATAAAATTAAAAAAGCATTTTCAAACAATTTCAACCCCATGATTATTAAATTTCACAAAATAATGACTAGTGTGATTTTATTCTGCAAATATGAGGGTTTGATATTTTTATTTATTATATTTTACATTTTAGCAATTAATGATATAAACAAAAAGTAATTTAAACTATTGCCATGTTGTACTAAATTCTATTTATTTTAAAGACATGGTAGTCTTGGAAGAAAAAGTTCGCTCAATTCAAGCTGATGGTCTACTTTGGGGCACCAGTATGTATTACTGCTTAAATAGCTGTTTCTTTATAACTAAAATTTGTCCTATAATTAAAAGTTCACATGAAGTTTAATTAGTTCCTTATTTTAATTCTACAATTATGAGGATGTCCTATTATTTGTCTCATTAATTTATCTTGATATCTGATTAAATAGTCTACAATCTTTTTTCTTAAGGTAAGCTCATGGCAGTTGGATACGGAATTAAAAAACTTCAAATTACTGCTGTTATCGAAGACGATAAGGTAAAGCAAGATATATTTTTTACCTTTCTAGGTCCAATCCTCAAAATTTCTATTATTAAATAATGAAATGACAACATGTTTGCACCATTAGTTTCTAGGTCCAATCCTCTGAGAGTTCATCGTAATTTTGATCTATAGTCATGATGAGATGACAAAATCTCAAGACTTTAAATTTGTTAGGTCATGTGCTTGAAATAAAAATCTTTTAAAGGTTATGCCCTGTGATTATACTATTTCACAATTAAATGAAAAAAAAAAAAAATGATCGTATTCTGCAAATATGAGGGCAAAGACCTTTTTTATATCATTTGATAATTATATTAAACACTTATTTTCGTTTTCTTTTCTTTTTTTAACAAAACTCATAATTCTGGTAAAGGTGCATTTAAATTAGTTACTATCGTTTTAGATATTCACTGATTGGCTTGAAGAAGAAATTACCAAGTTCTCCGATTATGTGCAATCAATGGATATCGCTGCTTTTAACAAGCTGTAGTTTCATGTTGAAATAAAAAAACTAATAGAACGACTATAGAACACTTTTTCAATATTTTTGGTATATTGGAGCTAATTAAGACATTTATGGGAAACAAAGTTTTCTCTATAGGGAAAAAAAAATTAAAAACTTCTATGTATCAATCATCCTAAAAGTTGTAAGAACAGTGTAAGAAGCAAAAGATATGAAACATGCGAGCTAACTAAGATATTTTGAGTCTTTAGCAAAGGTTTTTTGAAGTGCCCTAATAATTTTTTTAATATAGAAATGGTTTGTTAGTACTTTTTGTTATAATTATCAATTGGCTAATTAATTACATGTTTTTACACAATTAATTACATGTTTTTACACAATTAACGTAATGTAAATGTAATTAATTACATTTACATTACATTAATTACATTTGCTCACAAGTTTTAAACCATTAAAGTAATCTAAATTACATAGAGAGAAAAGAAAGTGAAAAGCTGAAGAAAATCTATTTTAAATTTTACTGTAGTAATATATAAAATATAACCTAAAGATAACGTTTTAGTGCATGCAGTAAACGCACTATGGTAAAAAAGCAAAAATAAAAAACGTTCAAAATTTATATAAAATTTTTTAACAAGTTGTTAGCATTTCATAAACATAAATCTTATTAAGTTTCAGCGCTCCTGACATTTTCTCAAATGTTGTGCGGTTTTTAAGGCCACAGTTGAAACGAAGCGATTATTATAACATATTTGGTGTTGGCTCATTTGTTCATTTATAAACTTTAATAGTCAAATTTAAAGAATTTTTCGGCCCTCTATAAAGTAACACATCCGGCCGTATTATATGTTAGGCCAAGTGTGGTCCTTGACTAAAAAAAAAGTTTTGTCTGGAGATAAATATTCCGAATTCCAGGTTGCCAAATTTCAGCTTAAAAAGTTGCTGAGCCAAATATGTCTATTCTAGTTTATATTATGCATTTGATACATGCTTACATTAGATTGGATACGTGCTTGGGCACCTATTACCTGTTTCTTTGAAAAAAGGGACACAAAAACGGCGTCACTGGGGCTCCACAATTCAAGATATGAAGCAATTTCTCTATAATATAATATAGTAAATTTTAATCTCTACTTACTTTTGCAAATGTAATGTTTCAAATATTAGAATTGTTTTCTTTTAAACCTTTTATTTTTTTTCAAATGCTGCCAAAGAACTATATGAACTCTATTTCTGATAAATTTATCAAACAATTTATTATCAAATAATTTTTTATCAAACAGTTTATTATCAAATAGCTCATTATCAAATAATCTATTATCAAACAATTTATTATCAAATAACTTATCATACAATTTATTATCAAACAATTTATTCATTTTGAAGTCACGGTGCATAGAAATATGCTCTTATACTTTTTAATACATCCCTACAACTTTTTTTTTGATTATTATATAAAAAAAAAAAAACACCTTTTTTTACTGGGGGCAAGAGAAGAAATCACGCTTAGTGAAGCACGCAAGAATTTTGTTGCTCAAGATGGCATTTTAAAAGGCATTAAGTGTATTTAACTTTCTAGCATGTTCATATTAGTATCAAATGAAGATGGATAGAAAAAAATTAGGGCATTTGGAACTAACCCAACCTCTTCTAAATACCTAATTGTCCCATTCCTAGAACTACGTCTCCTAATACCATAATTTTTTTTTCTTGTTCTTTCATAAACTAGACCAAAATCTAATAATAGATTTCAAAATGTAAGGAATTTTAAACTTGTTCAAATAATCCAAAAAAAAAGTTTCCTTAATCTGCTTTCGACCAAAAGTTTTCAAAACTAGATTGTTCCGAGATTCATTTATGCCAAAATTTTTTTGATAGAATCAGAAAAATCTTTTCCTTGTGTTAAAGGAGATGCTGATTTTACAATAGTTTAAAGATTTTTCAATGCCTTAATTATTTACAATTAGCAGAGGCCAGCTTTTGCAAGTTGGTAATAATTAAAGCCGGTTTTTCTTTGTTTTTTTTTTTTCAATAAAAATATAGAGAGCAACTAATGAAAACTGCATATCAGTCTGTTAGCTTCAGTATCAAACATAACTTTTTTTTTTTAAAAAAAAATTAATCTAAGATTAAAAATTTCTGAAATTCAAAATCAGGGGCGTGGGCATAATATTGTAGTGTTCGAAACGATCCCCCGAATCTCTTTAGGGTTTAGTTCCTAAAAACCTTTTCCTATATCAAAATTCATTAACAGATCTCAAATTTTATCAAACAAATTTTCTCGTTTAAAAGTCACGATTTTTTAAATTTAACTCAGGGGGCATTTTGGGGGCGGAGAATTTTAGGCTTAACATGGTTATAAATCTTAAATAAAAGGAAACTCTTGGATAAAATTTGAAATCTAATAACAAATTTTGGTTAAGTTTATAATAGAAAAAAAAAATTACAAATTTAGGAGACGTACACTACCGTGCAAAAGTCTCCGCTCATTTGTAATATTTCAATAAAGTAACAAAAGTTTGCAAGAAAATTGCGTTTATTTTTAATTGTTTATTAAACAATGAATTAGACAGTAAATACAATACATTTTAGGATGATTTTAAATATATAAAATCAAGAAAATGTTAATATACAAAGTTGTAAATGTTAAATTTTATTTTCATCAATATGAGACCCCTTGGAGCGTATAACAGCAGCACATAATCTTGGCATTCGGGCTAATAATTTATTCATGGTTTCCGCTGTTATCTCATTCCAAGCTTTTTGCAAACGTTCCCATAGCATTTGCTGATTAATAAAAGATGTTTCACCTGCTTCTCTGATCTTCCGATCCAGTTCATCCCACAACTTTTCGATGGGTGATAGATCTGGTGATTGAGGAGGCCAAGTCATAATTTTGCAAACTTTTCCCCTTTCTTTTAGTTTCAAATAATTTTTGCATAATCCAGATGCATGTTTTGGATCGTTGTCCTGCTGCATGATGAATCCTTTCCCAATTATACGAATACCAGATGGAATCGCGTGACTACTAGGACTTGCGGATTCTGGCTCATTGATACTTTTCCATACTTAAGGAATTCAAGATGGTATTGTGTTTTTAAAATGTAAAAATGTTATTAGATTTCCATCTCATTGTTAATATCATGCCGGAACCTGCAAAGAAGTATAAAACTGTATCTTTTTCGTAATTTATTCTAGACCAAAGAGTTTATCATAATCCATAAATGTAAAGCACGGTTTTAGTTTGTAGTGTCCAATGGCAAGGGTGTGAATTCTGTCTTGTAAGATGTGTCTTTTATCATCGTTAGCGCTGAGAGCGACTTTGTTGATTTCTTCGGTGTAAATGTTATGCTGATGTGATTTTATGTTCATGGTTTGTTATTTTTTAAAAAAATTTATTCTTTAAAAATTTCACCACAAGGTATTGATAACTTCTTGAAAGTCAAGACCTTCATTCAATTTTTTTAAGACGTAAAGACACAAATGACCACAATAAGACGTGTTACCAAATTGCACTCTTTCACTGTTATAATAAACCGGGCTTTTCAAGTATTTAGTCAATTCAACAAGAGGAGGCTGAGCATAAGAGTCAAAGCTGTATTTTTTGTCAGCGTCTTTATACCAGCACACCCAATGAAACCCACCAGTGCTTGAATCTCCTGTATTCACAATACCACATTCTTTTTTTCTTGGCTTTTTTGGTAACTCATCCCTCACAAAAACACCTCTAAAGTTTTTCAATTTTAACTGTTTAGCATACTTTATCAATTGAAAGTTAGTTAAAGCTTCATTAGGTAAAACAATTCCTTCTACGCCAATCCATTGAAAGTCGATCATTTTTTTAATTTCTTAAAAAGTTTATCCGAATTTTTTAACAAGCGATTTTCATAGAATAGCACCTAAAAAGGGTATACTATTAAAGGGTGAGTTGGGTCCGAGTAATAAGCCAGATCCAATAGATTGATAGCCTTTTCCATTTTTAACAAAGAGTCCATCACCGTGAACATTTTTAGTCCATGGGGTAATAAACAATCCTTCTCCACCTAAAGTTTTTATCTTCATTCCTTTTCCATTTTTGCTCATGTAAAAAAGACCTCGTCCAGCAATTTTATCAACCATAGCAGAGCCAGCAGAAGAACCTACACCTGCTAGCAATCCAGTAGCTAGAGCAGGAACTACTCTTGTGACAAGAGTGCTACCTATCATACCTAATAACGGTAGAAGAGCTCCGATGAATCCACCTTCTATTTTTGAGTTGTATGCAATTTGTCTTTTGCTCAATTTAAGAGTGACTCCTTTACCAGCTTCATACGCTTTTCTAATTTTGTTCAATTGCGCATTAGTGATAGCGAGAACATGTTTACCGTTCAAGTCTTGATGAGAAAGCTTAATGCTAGTATCGGTTTTATCATGCATAGCTTTTTTAATTTTATCAGATTGACTCTGTGAGATGTTAATTTTGATGTTTTGATAATTACTCATTTTTTTATGTATTAAAAATTATTTATTTCACTTCTCGAATATGATATCGTATTGTAATATCCTCTCCACGAAAATCAACCAAATCTCCATTCTGATCAATGATGCGAGTAACCATTGTTGAAATTTCAAACAGTTTAACAGGAAGATAAATCAAATGCATTGGTCTCTCGATGATTTTATAGCCTGGACTAACATTTGGATAAAACGAGTAAATGCAATTGAGTTGGGTTCCATTAATATAGGATGATCCGATAACGTTGTTAACGATTCTGATGGTGTTAATGCTTGAAATTCTAACGATATGATCCGACTCGTATTCGGAATTGGAGTTTAATTTTCTTTTAGTAAACCCTAAAACTGAAGAGATGCCGTTCTCCACGTTAAAGTCAATCAAATAATTCAAGCCAAGTTTAATGGTTGATTTTAAAGTATTAAGATTGATTTCAATTTGAAGGTTGTTTGGAGAGTAATTAATTTTATTTGCAATAATATAACTTCCACGTTGAGCTGTTTTTATTGTGTTTAAAATAGACTTTTGCAAATAGTCATTGATGTCTTTAATGCCATAGCTTCCTGATGGAATGATAATGTTCTCCCAATGAGCTCCATTGTTCATGCTGTATTTGAAAGAATTGTTTTTACTGTTTACATTTGGAATGCTGTTGTAAGTCTCAAGACCGAGAAAAGCCATTTCATAACTTTTTCCTTTGTCAAAAACGATTTTATCTAAAAAATCAGTGGTGATAACACTTGATTTTCCATCTACATCGATGATTATACCTGCCATTTTTAAAATAAGAATTATTTTTTAAATTGTTTTAGAAAAATAAAAAATCGTCAAATCCGCTTCTGTACTTTCCCTCGTTCTTTTTAGAAGAGAGATCAATGACAGCAAATCCGTGAGGTTCATTCCAGCAATGATTGCAAAAGGCTTTAAACTCTTCTATTTTCATATCGCAGGAAACGTGATCTTGATAAATGTGATTAACGCTTTTTTGATCTTGTTTAAAGAGACAAATAAAGTTAGCATTTTCTCTGATGGTATGTCTTGGAATCTCGAAATAGTTTTGAGCGAGGTAAAAGCAGTCGACGTTAGAGTGTCTTCCTCGGATGTAGTATTTTTCGCACTTGTTTTGATTGGTCAATTGCAAATCGTCAAAGATCATTAAATTGTTTTTGGTTGAGTCTAAGGATTCAGGTTCAGGCACATCGTCCGCTATTTCAAAAAATTGACACTCCATATCATCATTGTTGGAATATTTTTTTGAAAGGTTGTTAATAACATCTTCAGGGTTTAAATTCAATTTTTCCATTTCGTCTTGTACATCATCCGTTAACAAATCAACAATATCCTTTTTAGGAAGTTTATTTTCGAAGGACCTTTTGAGTATTTTGTATTCGGGTTGGAAAAGAGATTTTCCAAACACTTGCAAATGATTGTAGTCTAGCCATCCAGGTCTTAAAAGTAAATTGAGTAGCAACGTTGTTTTTCCGTATCCAGACTTTCCAACAATGATTCCTCGAATGCTTCTTGGTAAAAGCTTGCTGTTGTTTCTTTTGGTTTTTCCAATTTTACACGACAATTTCATCACTTCCATATTTTTTATATTAAAAAAGTTTTTATATATGTTAAAATGTATTGCGTTAAGTGTAGAAGAGAGACTGAAACCATTCACTTGAAAAACGAGATCACAAAAAACAACAGACCTATGCTTAAAGGGACTTGTGTCATCTGCGGGATAAAAAAGAACAAATTTGTTTCTTCGCATACAGCAAAAGGAGGAGACTTGGTGGAATCGATCAACAATTTTTCAAAAAAAATAAAGCTTCTATGGGCAAAGTTTCCAGGAGAAATGCACGTCCCAGGGATGAACTTTGCAGGGCCTGGTACTAATTTAGATAAAAGACTCACTTCCACAGACATGTATCAAGAGTGGAGCAAACCGGTGGATAGAGTAGACAATGCAGCATATCACCACGATTTAGCTTACAAGTATTTTAACGACAAACAAAACAGAAATTTAGCAGATCGAATGATGCTTGAAGAAATGGATTCTATACAAAATCCTACTCAAAAAGAAATAAGCGAGCGAAAAATCATCGAGCCTATCATCAAAGCCAAAGCTAAATTCGGGTTGGGTGTGAGTGATTTGAAATGGACGGATCAACTTGCAGAGGAGCTTCATAAACCGGTGATTCATCATTTTAAAAAAAGAAAAGTAATTGTGAACGGCATTGATGAGATATGGGCTGCTGATTTGGTGGACATGCAATCGTTTTCAAAATTCAACAACGGCGTAAAATATTTACTCATGGTGATCGACGTGTTCTCAAAGTATGGATGGATCGTTCCGTTAAAAAGCAAAACAGGTCTTGAAGTGGCTGAAGCGATGAAAAAGATTTTCACAGAAAGAAAATGTATTAAATTGTGGGTGGATAAAGGAAAAGAGTTTTACAACAAGCATGTACAAGCTCTAGGTGTGCAATTATACTCCACTGAAAATGAAAAAAAAAGTTCTGTTGTTGAACGATGGAATAGAACAATGAAAGAGAAAATGTTTAAATACTTTTCAGCTAACAACACCAATAAATACATTGACGTATTAGATGAGATGGTGAAAAATTACAACAACACCAAACACTCTTCCATTAAAATAACACCAGTTGAAGCTAGCGATGAAAAGAATAAAGGTAGGGTCTGGTGGAGTCTGTATGGAAAGGATCAAACATTACCAGAAAAACCAAAATTTTCCATGGGCGATCAAGTGAGGATCGTAAAAAAGAAGTCTCATTTTGAAAAGGGGTATACACCGAGATGGACAGAGGAGGTTTTTACAGTGTCAAAAGTTCAGTATACGAATCCACCCACGTATAAAATCTCTGACGCTAACGGTGAAGAAATTCAAGGCACCTTTTACGAGCAGGAGATGCAAAAGACACATCAAGACATATTCAGAATTGAAAAAATCATTCGCAAAACCAAAAGCAAGTCGTTAGTCAAATGGTTAGGATATCCAGACTCCTTTAATTCATGGGTAGATAATAATGAATTGTTAAGTTTGCAAAAATGATCTAAAAATTTAATTTTAATATGTAAAATGCATGCTCCTCACAAGTTTTTTAGAAATGTTACCTCAGCAGAAGTTCACAGTTTGGATTTGCAATTAAAAATTTTGGAAGAGAGGGTTAGAGAGTTGGAGGAAAGAAGACCGAACAACATTATTGTTTCTACGAAAACGTTAGATCATCCACCTTATTTCAACGTTAATGAACAATATGAGATTTTTGCTCAGAAAGACATTAAACTTGCTGCTCTCTCACATACAATGATAGCTTTATCCATTGGGTTGAATTTGGAGAAAGGTGTTGCAGTGATAACATTAATGAATAAAATTACTGATCAATTGAATTATAGAAAAAACGAAGTTATTATTTCAGAGTCTGTAGATGATGTTATTATGGATGTGAATAGTAACAGCAAACAGGACGTGATTGTTAAAAAAGGAGAAAAACTTTGCAAGATTAACTATATTGATTTAAAATAGTTTTTTTATTAATAAAAAATGGAAATATTGAATGAAAAACTTTATCCAGTTCTTCCAACAGCTCCTGCAGATGAAGGACATGTTTATAGGCTTCAGAAAATAAGTGAGATTCAGAAAGAGATAGAGAGTGAAAAAGCAAAGCGAGTTCATCTAAGCAAAAAGTACCATCGCGTGTTTAGGATCATTTCTAATGTAGATAATACAATCCAAACCTTATGCATTGCTTTGGGTGTGACTGGAATTGGTCTTTTATCAACCATCGCTGCTGCCCCTGTTGCAATTGCGTGTGAAGGTGTGGCTATTGGAATGGGGTTTTTATCCATTGTAGGAGGACAAGTCAACAAAAAACTAGCATTAAAAGCAGAGAAGCATGAAAAGATCAAAGTGTTGGCAGAGTCGAAATTGAATACGATTAGCGAGCACATTTCCAAAGCGTTGATGGATGGAAAAATAAACGATTCAGAGTTTCAATTGATTATTGATGAGCTTCAAAAATTTAAATCCTTGATGGAGGAAATACGAACCAAAACCAAAAAGGGGATAGATGAAGTTACTAAAGAAAACTTGATCCAAAAAGGACGAGAAGACGCGATTCAAACGTTTAACAATTTGTTTAAGAAAGGATCAACGTAGTCGTAAAAACCAATTTATGTATTTTTCCACGTATTTTAAGAAAGGATCAACGTAGTCGTAAAAACCAATTTATGTTTTTTTCCACGTATTTTAAAAAGATGTTTTTCTTTAAAATACAAGACCCGAACAAGAGAGATGAAATTGTGAAAGAAATTAATGATAGACGAAAGAGGATTTATCAGAACAGCGTGAATGACAACATTTCAGATACGAATTTTCAAGCTGATGTGAGCAAGCTATTTAAACCCATCATCGAGAGCAATTAAAAGATGCTTAAAGGAAAATTTGTATCCAAAATGCCTTTTGAAGTGAACAAAGTTGGAGATAAAATGTACATTGGAAAAATGGAGGTTGAAATAGATGGAAATGATATCATTGTCGGTGAAGAAAAGTATAATGGAACAAAAGGTCTTTGGGAATTGATGACTGAATTAACAATACCAAAGAGCTATACCGATGAAGATTTGCAAAATTATGAAAAAATTTTAATGGACAGTGATGCTATAAGATCTGATTCGCAACCGCATAAACCGAAATCATCAAGAAGACCAAAGTATCAACAACTTATTGCTCCTATTTGGGAAAAAATGATGCGTATTGAAAAAGGGAAAAAAGGTCGTGGTGTTATTATTCTTCCAGGTGATCCTAATGCGTTGGTGGAAAAGCTTGAATTGAGTATTGCTGCATGGCATGCTGGGAATAAATAGTCAAGAAATATGGCTGTTGCTATTTGCGATGAGCTGTTGAGACAAAAGGAAATTAATAAAAGTGAATACAAAGCTATAATGAAGACGATTGATAAAATTATTTAAAAAAATTGTTTTATTTAAAAAAATGCTCATTGTGAACAAAAGAAGATATGTGAAAAAGAACGTTGTTGGTGGAGGTGGTATTGTAGACATGATTAAAAATTTCATAAAAAGAGCAGCTGCGTCAAGTGTGTCAAAAGCAACAGTGAATTTGCTTAAAAATGCTGCATCAAGCAAAATTGGTCAAGAAGCGATTACAGCTGCAAAATCTGCTGGGACAGAGTTAGCCCTTTCAGCCATCTCCGCTGCTAAAGACGTGGCTATTGACAAAGGTAAAAAGACCATTGAGAAATTAAAGACTGGTTCATCTATTCAAAGTAATAAAATGTCTAAAAAGAACGCGATTCGAATTCAAGACCTGGTGAAAATAGGACAGGGTATGAAAATAGCATGAAGATAGCATTCTGTTGCAATGGCTTGTTATAAACTTGCGATGGCTTGCGATAAGAGACATTTAAATGAATTAAATAATTTTTTTATTATATAAAAAATGATAAGTACTGAGCGATTAAGAGTTACTGAGAACCCAGAGTATGATATTGGTATTGAAAAAGTTGATTTTTTTGAGTATCTTCCAACCAATCTCAATTTAAATTCTTCAGGCACGATTACTTTTGAGATTGACTGTCAATCGATTCAAACAGTACCATCAGAGGCTTACATTCTTATTGAAGGAGTGTTGAAAAAGAGCGATGGAACCTTTTATGATGCTAAAGACAACATTGCACTGGTGAACAACGCTTTGATGTATTTGTTTAATGATGTGACTTATGACTTGTCGGAAGAGCAAGTGGAAAGAGTGATGTATCCAGGTCCAGCCACCACCATACTTGGATTGATGAAATATCCTTATGGATTTCAGTTTGCTGATGGATTAAAACAGATGTGGTATATGGATACGTCAAATCTTGTTGGAAATTCAGGATTCAATGTTAGACGAGACCACTTGTTTGCAGACACTACATCCGTTGGAGCTTTTTCGTTTAAAATTCCGTTGAAACACATTTTTGGATTTTGCGAAACCTATGACAAAGTTGTTTATGGGTTTAGGCATACCATCACCTTTACAAAGAAAGAATGTGATGATGCGATTTATAGAGCGGAGAGCGTTAGTGCAGGAATGATAAACCTTAAAAAATTCAGACTTTATATGCCTCGCGTTGAATTAGATATTTCGAAAAAGACTGATTTCATGAATTTAATAGCTCAAAAAATTCCCATTCAAGTGGCTTATAAATCAAACAAATGTGAAAGACAGCTTATTCCAGCCGGGCAAACAGAATTTACCTGGTCGCTTGGAAGAGTCACTGACAAAAGCATTCCAAGATTTATCTTGTTCGGACTTCAGACAAACAGAAACTCCAGTCAAACAGTTAATCCGTCACTATTCGACCATTGTGATGTTAGCAATTTTTACGTGACTGTTAATGGAATAAAGTATCCAAAATACAATTACGACTTGAATTTTGGAGAAAAGAGAGTTGTTCTGGCTTATTCAGATGCGTTCTCTTTTGATGATAAATATTACGGTACAAATGAACTTGTTTGTCAATCTGGGTTAAGCTTGCTTGAATATATAAAATTATATCCGTTGTTCTTTGTGGATATCAGCAAGCAAAAAGAAAGAATGACGTCGGAAACAGCTGAATTAGTGGTAAACCTTAAATTTCGAACTTCAACTATTGCAAATACCGTTATTTTTGCAGTGGTTATTTCTGACAAACTGCTTAAATTTGTTTCAGATGGAACCAACATGACTGCTGTTTATTAAGATGTCTTTTCAGGAAAAATTGAATTGACTTAAAAAAAAATCTTGGTATAATAAAAATGAGATATACAACATCGTATTTGAAAAATTTGTTGAATGAAAACGGCGTTAGTAAAACAGCAGATGATTTAATAACGTTGATGATGCTTGCGGTTGAAAATAATTTGATCAGTAAAGATGAGATTTTGGAAAGAGCAAAAGAAAAAAAAATAAAGCCTCCTCCAAAAGAAAAAAAACCTGTTGATCCAAAATGGGAATGGCTTAGTTTTGTTAAGAAAAAGCCCATCACTGTGAGAATAACCGACATAGAAACGGGTGAGGTGACTGAATACAAGTCTCTTTACAAAGCGATGGCAGGAACTGGACGTGGATGGAGATATTTAGAGCGTCGAGATGGAAAGGTGGATAATGGAATCAAGATTGAATTTTTAAATTCTGAAAAGCTTGAAAAACGTAAAAAGCAGCAAAATTGATTTTTTAACTTTTAGCATGTTAAAAAATTGACTTAAATAAAATTCTTGGCATAAATAAAAAGATGGAGAGGAAGTATGTGATTGAATTTGATACCATGGGTCGTGCGCATCTGTTTGATGAAGAAAAAGAAATTCATGCGGCTGGATGCGAATTTACTGCACATGACGAGTGGGGAAGAAAGTATACGATTAGATTTGATGAAATGGGTCAAGCACATGTATACGACTCAATAAGCGAAATTTTTGCCAATTATCTTGTTTCATAAGTTTTTAATTCTCCCGCGAAAAGAATTAAAAAACGGTAAAAACTTTTCGAAGAAGAAAATATGCTGAAAGTGTGCCAAGATTTAAAAAAATTGAATTGACTTAAAGAAAATCACGGCAGAGATAAAATGAGTCTCCATTCTTCAAAAAAATTAATTGCTAAAGAGCGAAAAATTGAATGCATCGAAAAAAATTTTCTTTCCCTTAATAAAATGGGTGATAAAACTGATGCTAAAAAGCAAAAAGCAAAAACTACCGCCAAAGAGCGAAAAATTGAAAGTGACATAAAGAAAAATCTTTCCGTAATAAAAATGGAAAGTAAAAGTGTGAAAGATCAAAAAGTATCAATGGCATCATTAAGAAGAGATGCTAAAGAAAGAGCTATAAAAGACTATACCAGAATGACTAGGGAAGAGCTTGTTGAGGCTATTAAAACAACAAGACCTATCATTGGGTATGGACCTGCTACTCGTAGACGAACGACTGAGGCGAGACCGTTGTCTGTTAATGTAAGACCTACCGTGGTTAGGTTTGTTCAACCACCTGTAAAAGTTTCTGTAAAGCCGACAAAAGTTTCAATAAAGCCGACAAAAGTAAGGTTTGTTGTTAGTCCTGAAAGACCTGTGTCTGCCCCAAGACCGGTTCCAGCACCTAGACCTGTGCCTGCTCCAAGACCAAGGTCTGACGACTTGATTTCATTCGAACCTTCTGCTCTCTTGCAAAATCGGGTGACTGGAGATGAACCCTCTATTCTTAACACACCAGTTATAGATTCAACAAACGTTATTACACCTAGACCGGTTCCAGCACCAAGACCTTTATTTTCAAGTCTGACGGCAGCTGCAAAAAGTGTGGCGTCCTATGTTAAAACTAAGTTTAATGATATTAAAGAATGGATAGAACCCTACGTTCCTGAAGTAGTCAAGAATAAGGTAAGCAAATCAGTAGAACAAATCGATAAAAAGATACAGTCTATCAAATCACTTGTATTAAGAACAGAGTATAAACAACCCGTGCCAATTATAGTACAGCCTGTGCCAAAACCATTTACAGTAAAGTTTAAAATGACTGAACAATCGGCGGAGAGTTCTGTGAGACAATTTTCTTACACACCTTCTTCTCGATACCAAGACATTGCATCCTTTTTTAATTTGGTAAGAGAGTCTAGCATTCAAACCATGGAAGGGGAAAGAAACACCAGAGTAAGAATTATTTTAACGTGTAAAATGAAATCTGTAAGCATGATGACTGGTGAAGAAGTGACTCGGGAAGCAAGCTTTTCATCAAGATCAGAGATTATTCTAGCAGCTACAAATGTAAGAGAGTTAATGAGCGAAATGGAAGAGAAAGTCTTGGAAAGTAGTGTCAAATACAATGCTTTAGGCTCTAATTCTACCCTATCTAAGATTTTAAGAATGGATATTAACTTTACTGATTATGAACCTCTTAGCGGTTCCTCCTATATTGAACTGTCTAAAGAGCTGAAAGACAAAAAGGCGATCATCAACATGGAAAACGAGGACGATCAATGCTTTAAATGGTCAGTCGCTCGAGCGTTGAATCTAAAAAATAAAAACAACGAAAGAATCGATGAAGACTTGATTAAAAAATCAGAAGAGCTGAATTGGGATGGAATGGAGTTTCCCGTCAAGCTTCATAAAATCAAAAAGTTTGAGAAAAATAATCCAACTATTAGCATCAACGTCTTTGGGTATGAAAATGAAAAACTTTACCCTTTGCGAGTATCTGAATTTGTTGATCGAAATAACTGTGTTGATTTGTTGTTTATTTCAAACGAAGACACTGACCATTATTGCATGATTAAAAGTTTGAGTCGGTTATTGTCTACACAAACATCAAAAGGTAAAAGAAAACAACATTATTGCAGAAATTGCTTGCAAGGCTATGACCAGGAAGAAAAGCTTCAACATCATCAACCTTATTGTTATGATAACACCTCAGTAAGAATCGAACTTCCTAAAGAAGGGACGACTGTTCAGTTTAAAAACTATCAAAGGGGTATGAAAGTTCCATACGTCGTATACGCAGACTTTGAAAGTTTCATCAAACCCATCGAGGACAACACTGAATATAATAATAAAGAGTCATACACCAAACAATACCAAAAGCATGTTCCAAGCTCCTTCTGCTATTACATCAAATGCTTTGACGATAGCCTTTACAAAGGAGAACCAGTTTCATACACAGCTGAAAGCGATGATGACGATGTGGCTCAAAAGTTTATAACCATGCTTGAATCAGATCTTATAAAGATTTTCGATAAGATTGATTTAATAAAAAAGAAAGTCATGACTGTTAAGGATGAGAAAGATTATGAATCTGCAACCCTATGTCATATTTGCGAAAAAGACCTTAACGGTGACAAAGTCTTAGACCACTGTCATTTGACTGGAAAGTATCGAGGAGCTGCTCATAACAAATGCAACTTGGATTATAAACTTCCAAAATTCATACCTATCATTTTACATAATTTGTCCGGCTATGACAGTCATTTGTTCATCAAGAAATTAGGAGGGAAATTAAAATGTATACCCAACAATGAAGAAAAATACATCAGCTTCTCTAAACAAATCAAAGTGAGAGAATTTACTGATAAGAAGGGTAAACTAAAGGAAATATGGAAAGAGATAAGGTTTATTGATAGCTTCAGATTCATGGCTGGTAGTTTAGACAGTTTGGCTAAAAATCTAAACAACGACCAATGCAAAAACGTTGCTCAATATTACTCTGGAGAGCAGTTTGATTTATTAAGAAAAAAAGGCATTTACCCTTATGACTGGGTGGACTCGATTGAAAAGTTCTCCGAAACGCAATTGCCTCCTATTGAATCATTCTATTCCAAACTGAATGATGAGGGAATAAGCTCTGAAGACTATGCGCATGCAAAAAACGTTTGGAATGTATTTGGATGTGAAACATTTAAAGATTACCAAGAACTGTACAACATGTCTGACGTTCTGATACTTGCTGATATCTTTGAAAATTTCAGAGACGTGTGTCGTAACTATTACAAGCTTGACCCTGCTTGGTATTACACCTCACCCGGTTTAGGTTGGGATGCTATGTTGAAACTAACTGGAATTCAGTTAGAGCTTCTGTCTGATGTTGATATGCTCAACATGATAGAAAAAGGGATACGCGGTGGAATCTGCATGATCAGCAAACGACATGGAACTGCTAATAACAAATACATGAGTGATTATGATCCTTCACAACCATCCACATTTATTCAGTACTTAGACGCTAATAACCTTTATGGATGGGCTATGAGCAAACCTCTTCCCGTTAGAGGATTTAGATGGATGACTGAAGAGGAACTCACCAATTGGAAATCCATGCCTTGCATTCTTGAAGTCGACTTGGATTATCCTAAAAGCCTACACGATTTACACAACGACTATCCTTTAGCTCCTGAAAGACTAACCATTGGAAAAGTAGACAAGCTTGTTCCCAATTTAAACAACAAGGAAAAATACGTCATTTATCATGAAAACTTAAAACTCTATGAACGACTTGGATTGATCATTACCAAAATTCATCGAGGTATCACCTTTGAAGAAGAACCTTTCATGAAACAATACATCGATCTCAACACTGCATTAAGAGCAAAAGCTAAAAACGAGTTTGAAAAAGAATTTTTTAAGCTCATGAATAACTCTGTCTTTGGAAAAACCATGGAGAATATTCGAAAGCATGTTGATATTAAACTGGTCACCACAAGAAAAGAAGTCTTAAAATTAACAAGAAAGCCTAATTATGATAGAAATACCATTTTTGATGAAAACCTTGCTGCGGTTCACATGAAAAGAACAAAACTCTTTTACAACAAGCCTGTTTACTTAGGATTGTGTGTTCTAGACATAAGCAAAATTCTCATGTTTGAGCATCATTACGACTATATCAAACCTAAATACGGAGATCGCGCGAAATTACTCATGACTGATACTGACTCACTCTTTTACGAAATCGAAACGGATGATTTTTATCAAGACATTGTCGATGATCTTGAAACCAAATTTGACACGAGCAACTTTTCTAAAGACCATCCTGCTATTGAAAACGTTGGGTTTAAAGTAGGGTTAAATAATAAGATTATCGGCATGTTCAAAGACGAGGCCGGTGGAAAAATAATTAAAGAGTTTGTTGGGCTTCGTCCTAAGCTCTACTCTTACAAGATCGCTAAAGATGAACACAAAAAATGCAAAGGAGCTAAAAAGAAAGTCGTTCAAAAACACATCACTCATCAAGACTATTACGACTGCTTGATGAATAAGACAGAAAAGCTTACAGCCATGAACGTTATCCGATCACATCAGCATAACATTTACACCGAAGAAATCAACAAAGTCGCTCTCAGCGCTAACGATGATAAAAGACACATCTTACAAGACAGAATTCACACCCTTGCCATTGGACACTACAAACTAAAACCGTGCTTTACATTTATGGATTATGATAAACTCTTTGGTCTAGAATAAATTACGAAAAAGATACAGTTTTATACTTCTTTGCAGGTTCCGGCATGATATTAACAATGAGATGGAAATCTAATAACATTTTTACATTTTAAAAACACAATACCATCTTGAATTCCTTAAGTATGGAAAAGTATCAATGAGTCAGAATCCGCAAGTCCTAGTAGTCGCGTGCTTAACCAAAAAATTATGGTACATGTGTTTATCCATGGTAGATGTGATTTTAACTAAATCTCCAGTTAACCCATTGCCAAAACATCCCCAAAGCATAATATTACCACCTCCAGTACTTTTACAGTACTTTGTATACATTGAGGAAGCACTCTTTCATTAGGTAAACGCCTAACATGCACGCGACGTCGGGTACCAAAAAGTTCGAACCTACTCTCGTCTGTCCATAGAACTTTCTTCCAATCTTCTAATCCCCAATTTTTATGCATTTTTGCCCATTCCAATCTTTTCTTCTTATTTACTGCCCTCAACAAAGGTTTACGTGCAGCAATGCGTCTAATTAAGTTGACTGATCTTAGTCTTCTTTTTACAGTATCAGTTGATACTGGCTTTACCCTTGTTTTGTTGAGTTCTGCTGTTAAAATTGTGGCTGGAATTTTTCTATTTCTTTTGCTGGACACAACAATAAACGTATCTTCTTGCCGTGATGTAACTCTTGGTCTTCCAGAACGTGATCTGTCACTGTTGGAACCAATATCATGCAATCGTTGTAGAGCATATCTCACACCTGATTCGGATATTTTTAACCTGGAAGCAATTTTTCTATATGAATAACCTTCTTCACGTAAAATACATATTTTGCCACGAAGTTCTTCACAATATTCTTTCTTTACTTTCACCATTTCTCAAATTCTTTATTAAATTCAAGACATTAAATGCGCACACTAATGCCATTTTCAAGTATAAATATAAACATAAGTCTATTAAAAGCAACCAATTAAAATTACTGAAAACATCCTTACCATGCCGGAAAGTATCATGCTACTGTCAAACCTAAGTTTACAAAAAATATTTTGGTTAAAACTTTTGTGCAGTTTTAAATTTAATAAAGAATACTGAAGAACTTTATATGTATTTTACGTGAAAAAGGTTATTCATATAGAAAAATTTCTGCCATGTTTTTAGCAGCAGAACTCAACAAAACAAAGGTAAACAAAATTATTTGAAACAAAAAGAAAAGGAAAAAGTATGCAAAATTATGATTTGGCCTCATCAACTTTTTATATTAACATTTTTTTCTTTTTATATATTTAAAATCATCCTAGAATGTATTGCATTTACTGTTCCTTGCAAATATTACACATGAGCGGAGACTTTTGCACGGTAGTGTAGTTCTAGGAAGGGGCAACTAGAGGCGAGATTGGTTAAGCTCCGATTTCTTTAGCTTTTTGCAAGGTCTTAGAGCATGCTCCTCTACAGCGTGGAAACAAACTTTTCTTTCATCTTAATACTTGCTTTAGTCCTTGCTACCTTTCCAGTCCTGATCTCAATACCAGTCTCTTTAAGTGAGGAGATGTTTTTCATGATTGACTGGCTACTTGGACTTCACAATTAAGTTTGAGTGAACTCTAAGAATGGAGTTTTTTCCCTGAACCAAAGTCTTTTTATTAACTAAGAATAGATCCACTTTGCTTCTTAGCTCTGTATGTCAACGTTGTTTATTCTGAACTTAACTAAACTAAATTATTAGAGTTACTATCAAAGCAAACATTCATAACGACAAACTTTACTTTCGTGTCAGAATTAAACTTTGATGTTAGGTTGTTCTCATTTTTTCAGGTAAAAAATTTATATTCCGATAGGGAGTAATAAATTTATATAGATAGACTTTAATCTATAACAGATACTTTGGTACTTCCAGCTATATACACTTATTTTGAAATACACTTTAAATCAATTATTTGCATGAAACGTTTTTTAAAAACATGTGCGTATAGCTGGAAGTATTAAAAATCAATCATAAATTATAATACAAAAATTTTTATGATCATATTTTTTTAAAAAAAAGTTATCTGGTGAAAAGTCTCACCAAAATTCAACATTTGTACAAAAAAACTTGCTGAAAAAACATCATTTCTCAAGATTTTTTATGGGTTTAAAGAAGTACTTTCATAATTTAAATAATTCAAACCGTTTTTCAGACTTTTCAGTTTTTATATTGTATTATATTATAGGGTCAATTTTACAGCTGTATAGCATATTAATATAAAGAATATATATTGCAAACTACAGAAAGTAAAATTAGCGAAATTAAATCAAAATTTATTTTAAATAGTTATATTGGAATTTGAGCTTACACTCTTCAATAAATGGATACTTTGTTATAAATAAATAAATGATACAAACTTTGTTTCATTTTAGCAAAATGCTTCATGAGAGATCATTAGTTTGTTAATCATTCTATCCGTAAGTGAAGAGTTCTCCCGTATCATTTTTCTTTCGTTCAAGAGCGCTCTTGCTAGTTTTAAATGTCGCTTTGACTTTATTGATGCCTCTAAAAGCAATTGCTGAAACACATCCCTTTGCGCATTACTACCACCAATCTTTATCAAATCGTACTTAATCGGATATATTAACTCAACAACGTCATCGTATCTTTCTTCAGTAAACGCTACAAGACCTTTATACAAACTGAGGCCGACTAACGTGTTTATGTCCGTATTATCTCCAGCATAATTCTGAATGTAATCATCAATCGAATCGAAGAACAGCTTCACCGAGTTTTGTTTTTTAGCACCTAAACAAGACATAAGGTAGTGAGCATCGTTAAAAACAGTTGTATGATCATCGAGGTGTGGACGGCAAATTTCATAAACATCTTCCCAACGATCACCGACATTCACTCCTTGAAACTCTATGCGTTTTAGAAGTGATGCAGCATCTACTATATCCAAAGGCATACCAGAATTCATTCTCGAACCTACTTGCTGATCATATATTCCAAGAGCAGATTCATTGTCACCATTCTCAATATGATACAAAGCCCAATGCCAATAATTATGGCAAGCTAGCATGGCTCCTTGACTCCAGTTTTTTTCAGTTGAACTTAAAAAGTCAATTCCAGTGTAAGTTTGACCCGTCATTTCGTAACAGTGTGCTATAGCATGTGTTGCCCAGCAATCAGTATGATTCAATGTAAGAGCTTCTCGCGCGTTCTTTTCAGCTAAAGAAAAAAGATTTGTTTCCTCCAAGCCAAAAGCATACATACCTTTAAGATAACCATAGTAAGGATTACTTGGTTTCCAATATGGCAAAATTCTACCTACGCTGTCACGTATCATTAAAGAATTACCAAGATAGAAATAACTATCGTGTGCGAACTTTAAAGCGAGAATATCATTAGGGTAATCAATAAGAATTTCTTCCCATACGTTACAAGCTGATTTATATTTCTCTCGTGCAAATAGACTCGCCGCCTTACAGTGCAATTTTTCTCGTAAATTAAGATTTGATGACTCAGATTGCGAAAGCTCCTCGAGTTTTTTAACATTGTCATTGAACTCCTGATCAAGCCTAGGTGTACGCCCAGTACCCATTGAATCCAAACCTACAGAGAGAACCATGCCCATAGCAAAATCAGGATTCACATTCAGTAGAGACTTCAATGTGCCCTGTAACCCGCCCAAGTTTGGAATTTCAGTCCATGTAACATACTGATTTATAACTGCATCAAAGAGACAGGCAGTTTGATTGCATGTTGTTGAGATTGGCAAACCCTCGTCACGCCAAGCCTGACAATCACGCCAAACCATTTAAAATATATGTATGTGCTTGTTTTTTTATAACAACTTGTTTTCTCTAGAAAAATTATTCAACAATTGTCACTCCCAATTATCTGTTTTACAGCTTATAGTTCAGAATTATTTAATTTACGACTAAAATATTAAACTAAATTTTAAAGTATTTTTGTACATTTCCTAATAAGAAAAATAACAACAATGATAACAAAAATAATTTTAGAAGTAATAGTAATAATGGTAATAGTATGAACAATAATAGCAATATTAACTACAACAGCAGCAATAAAAAAGATAATATTATGTTAACGGTTTTAAAATAATAATATGCCATTATTGTTAAAGGTGTTACGATCTGACAAAACTATGAATCAAAATTTTTTTGAATGGTTGAAACTTTTTATACAATAACAAACGTCTAAAAATATATTTAAGAGATAATATTGGACAACATTTAGGAGATAATATTGAATAGGTGATTTTCTGATGAATTTATCTGAAAAACTTTTCTAAATAACAAACATTCTGATAGTTATTATGTTTTTAGTAAAAACTTATATTACATTAGCACACACATACTCTATATATCTTACTAGATATATTCCTTAGTTCCATAAAGGATACAAGGACGCAAAAGTTAAAAATCCTGTGTGACCAGGCATTTCTTTATTTCCTTTACAAGTTAAAACGTTGCAACGTCCAGATTTTGATTTTGCCGTTAGTTTGGTGACCATTCCTAATGAATTAACTCCTGTTACATCGCTAGAATATGTATCTTCTATCCGAGAATCATCTGATGAAGCAAGTTGAAGAAGGGATGAAGTCTCTGAAGATTCCCCTTGGATTGCCTTTAAAAGAATTTAAAAAGTTTATAACAAAATTGCAAGAAATGATCTATTTGATATTTTACCTATTAAACTTAAATGTTAATAAATAAATTTCAATTTACATCTGTAAAATATTTTATATCCAGTTTTCTATTTACATTTAGGTCCGTAAAATCTTTTAAATTTAGTTTTATGTGTAATGAAAACATTATACAGATGTTGCACAGCTGACTCTGCATTTTTACTACTAATAAGTGGCATCAAAAGAGAATTTGCTTCATAATAAGAGAAAGGAAACAATAATTATAAAAATTAACAAAATAACCTCATCACTTTGCTTGATTCGCTTTGCCTCAGTTGGTTTCTCATCCTTAAAAAAAAGTTACCTTAAATTTCAAGAAACTATGTTAAAACCTCGTTGTTGAAGCACGGGAAATTAAAGAAAAACAAACAAACATCATTATTATTTATGAAAGATGGTCCCAGATTTGCTTCAGGGATAGGTATCGTTTTAACATTCAAGGTCCTGACTAAACATTCCACTGTTTTGATTTCTAAAAAGAAAAAAAAAACTGTATTAGAATGGATTTTTTTGACAATGCTTGAGCAAATGTAAATCTAAGATGATGCTTGAACAAATATAAATCTAACCTCTAATTGAGCTTTAACTTAAAAGTTACAACTTCAGTAAAATTGAAAGAACAATTAAAAAAAAAAAAGAAAAAGAAAAAGAGAGAGAAACTACTGCTAAACAGCTACCTGATTTGCTTTAAGATTCTGATTAAAAAAAAACGCACCACAAAATCGAAATTGTCTTAAAACATCACACGTACGCTGCACTTGTTCAATACACGGTGAAAAAGAACAAATGCGACCACCTGATTTCTAAATGATGTGATAAAATTAGATACTTTAACAAAATTATACAAACTAATAATGTGACAAAATTAAACACACTAACAACAGTAAGAAGCCATTAACCCTAAAAAACTCATAAAAAAAACTACTAGAGGAAGCAATTCATTACAAAACAAAATCAGAAATTTTTTAGAAGCTAACTTTCATTGTCTTTGTTGCATGTGGTATTGCATCCCATGGAGAAGGAAGATCTAAGAAAACTGAAAAGGATTTCTTTTTAAAATGTTTTCAAAACTATAATTTAAATTCTCAAATAAAAAAACTTTTAAAAAGTAAAAAGATTTTACCTGCATCTGCATGATCTTCAAGAAAAAATCCTTCTTTACAAACATCAGCACATTTACAAGTGACATAATTTTCAAGACCATGTTGTTTGAACTCTTCCCTGAACAATTTTTTTCTGTTAAGTTACTGTTTGTAAAAATTTGTAAGAAATTTTCTAACAGACTAAAATCCAGATGTTGATAAGTTAATCTTATTATTTGCATGACAGAAATGATGTGTGAAAGATAAGAAAACTATACTATAGATTTCCCAAACTTTGTTGTCATAGATTTTTTTTCATCTTTGACATGTATTATAATAAGTTTCTACATAAATTTATAAAGAATACCTTGCTTTCTCAACTCTTTGTAAATGAAAATCAATTGTGTGAAGATGACCACTTGGCTTGACAGTCCTGAGAATAGCATGAGAAAGAGACCCACTTCCTGTACCTGTTATTTTTAAGAAAAATATTGATTATCTTTTATCAAGAAAGTTTGAAACTTGAAACTGATTCACATGTTATAAAAAAAGGCTGCCCAAAATAAAAGAAATTACCTGATTCAACAACAATGGAACCTGGTTTTAATTGTAGCTCCAAAATTATAAGAGATATATCAGTTGAATAAAGAATCTGTGTTCTATGTGGTAAAGTAACAGTCCATAATTCAGGAGATGGATGGAGTAAAAAAACCCAGCCTTTGCGATTCTTAGAATAAATCTACATCAAACAAATATAAAGTTTCATAGTTTTTTTAATATTTGAAAAAATATGTATATTTTACAACCTTTTTATTCTGAACTTCATGAATCAATTTTATTCAAACTTTACTGCCAGTAAAACCTTCTTCCTTTGAAACACCGAAATTTCTCTGAAAGATGTATCTTTTTCTATTATTTATTAAATTTTTTTTATTCTTTATTATATTATTTAATTTTTTTTTTTTTTATTAAATCATTATTATTTTGATTATTTATTATATTTAGGACTTTAAAAAAAATAATTGCATGAAGTATTTTCCTTATAAATGCTCTCAATTTTATCTCTATGTAAGTGTTGTTTATTTTGAGATGAGATGAGAATGAAGATCATTTTTGTTTTAAAACTTTAAGATTATTTTTGTTTTAAAAGTTTAAGCTTGGTTCTATGAACATCAGCTGAAATGCAAATTCATAACAAAAATACAAAAGAATAGATTACTAAAATCATCGAGATATCACTCAAATACCAGTAACAAAGAAATGTCTATCTTAATAAAAGAAATTTATTTTTTTACTAAAGTTATGAAGTTTTTAAGACCAAGATAAAGTAAAGATAAAGTACTCCTTATGTACAAAAAAAAAAAAAAGAACATTTAAATTATTAAAAGTATATAAATATCTTAAACAAAAATTTTCAAGCTGCATTTGTGAAAGAAGATGATGGTCCACTGCCTTCTTTTGATTTAAGAACTGCTGAAACATTCATTATGAAAATTGAAGATTTTACATATGAAGATGTCTATTTAAGATTAGAAAACTTAAAAGATAACAAATCAAGTGGTGTTGATAATTTACATTCAGCTATTTTAAAGAATTGTGCATCAGCCTTTGCCATTCCACTTACGTATATTTTTAAAGAATTGTTTAAAACCAGTAAACTGCCAGTGCAATTTAGATCAGCAAATATCACTCCTCTGTACAAAAAAGGCGAAAAAACCTTAGCGGGAAACTACCAACTGATATCACTCACCTCAATTGCATGTAAAATAATGGAAGGTATAATAAGATGTTAACTTGAAACTTTTCTATGTAAGTTCAAACTAATAAGCAAGCAACAGCACGGTTTTGTTAAAAATAAATCATGCTTAACGAATCTACTTGAAACACTTGATTTTATTTCAACCGCCTTAGAGAATGGTAAACCTGTTGATGTTATTTTTTTGAATTTTGCCAGGGCATTTCACACAGTACCACATAAAAGATTGTTGTTTAAACTTACAGGTTATGGAATATCTGGTCTGACAATACAATGGATTGAAGCATTCTTAAAAGAAAGAAAACAAAGAGTTGTGATAGGCAAAAATGTATCCTCTTGGGCAGAAATTACCAGTGGTGTGCCACAAGGGTCAATAATTGGATCACTCTTATTTGTACTAGTTATAAGCGATTTGCCTGATACTTTAAAAAATCTAACAAAGCTATATACTGACAACACCAAAATTATGAATGAAATGCTTTCCAGTGCATCAACTCTTTCTTTGCAATCAGATCTCGATTCAGCTTTTAAGTGGACTCAAGACTGCCTTGTGAAATTTAATATTTCAAAATGTACGGTCATGCACTTTGGCTGAAATAACAAAAAATCACCCTTTTACATCAAAGAACAAAAGTTAAACATAACAGAATCTGAAAGTGATCTTGGAGTAATCTTCTCAAGCAATCTAAAATGGAAAAATCATGTATTAAATGCATAGGTAAAGCCAACCAAATGTTGGGTCGGATTAAAAAATGCTTCGTTTGCTTAGATACTAGACTGCTAAGAATTCTTTATGTTTCTTTTGTGCAACCACTGTTAGAGTTTTCAGTACAAGTTTGGTCACCTATTCGAAAGGGAGAAATTGAATTATTAGAGAGAGTTCAACATCGTGCAACTCAATTAATACCATCACTTAAAAAAATCAACCATGAGTATCATCTAAAAGCTCTCGACTTGACTACCTTGACAAAAAGAAGACAACAAGGAGATATGGTTCAACTTTATAAATTCTTCAACGGTTTTAAAGATTTGGAAACAATAAAAAAAATTAGTATTCAAAAAACTCAAGCAAGAGGTCACAGCTTTAAATATGTCAAAGAAATCACTAAGCAAGCATGTCGTGAAAACATTTTATTTAATAGATTGGTCAACTTATGGAATAGCTTGCCAAGTGAGTTGGTTAAAGCACAATCAGTTAAAAGTTTTAAAGCAGGTCTTGATTGCTGGATGAGCAGCAATTAAGCAAATCGGCTGTCATAGTGTGTTGATACCACACTCGCTGGCTCACACCAGCTACAGCATTTACTAATACTTATACTAATGCTAAATATTTCAAGTTAAAACAATTTAATATATTAATCTATGTGTCACATAGAAATATGGTCACAGTAAAAAAGAATAGAAAATTTTTTTGCATCATTGTTTATGTATATATATAAGAGATTTATATGTAATTGCAAACTTTCATAATCAATCTAGAGCATTCAAAAATGAAATCATTAAAAAATTAAATTTTTCTGTCAAGTTCAAAAAATTAAAAAAAAAAAAAAAAGGCTTAAGCTGTTTTTTTTATTTCCTTAAGACGACAGAGAAAAAAAAAAAAGTAATAAATTGATTTTTCATTAGATTTGCTTCCAGATGCTATTAATCCTGATTCTTTGACAGTCATTGGATAACATGTGGTCCTTGTTATTACTAACCATTCTCTTGATCACCTGAACACTATCGTGAATTAAATACCTCCTGAAACTTTAAAAGCCATTAACTGGTCTAAAAGACTTAGCATTCAGAGATCTTAAATGAATGGAGGAGAATTTAATGGAAATCAGTGTAGATTTTGCTTAAAAAATATTGACTCACTTGAATTGTTAATTATTAAGACCTATGTTATTTAGTAAGCAGAAATACTAATCTATGCATTCAGAACATTAAAAAATTTTTTTTATCCTGGCTATATTTTCTAGCCTATGTAGCTTACCTTAGTGCCAAACCTTTGTCCTATAAAGTCTTTATGTGGAAAAGCACCAAACTTTGTTTGTTCAACTTTAGAAGAGTCGACAAGTATCATCATCAGTGATTGTTTTCCCTTTAAATGTAACAATGATTTGATTAGTTTAAATATACACATAGAAAATAAGGATGAAATGATACACTTTAGCTAAAGAACTTAAATTTAATTTAAATTAAAAAAAAAAAAATAATGTAAATATAATATAAATTAATTTAAAAGTAAGAATTGTGAAACTTACTAAGGAAAGTATAATCGTGTCGCCTTCATCAACACTCTCTTTCCATTTGTCAAAGCTCATTTTATTTTTTAAACTTTAGCAGTTATATAAAATTATAAATTTCATTATAAATCTAGTTTGTAATTTATTATTACTTCTTTTTTAATGAATAAAAATTAACTGTTATAGAAAAAATAATTTATTAAATATACGAGCTGAAATTTTATATTTACTTTTTATTCCTAAAGTATATTTACATTATATGCCTCTGGAAAAATCTATTTTTCTTATATGATGAACAGAAGATAAGTATAATTGTATTGAACTGTTTAATTGATAATTTAAAACAGTTCACACAAGCAAATTAAATTTGATGTAAGGAATTTATGAATGTGTGTACAAGTTAGATTTTTCGGTAAAACATTCATATTTTTCACGTGCACTTCTAATTGCGTGCGTTATATGTATGACGTATTGTATAGACAGGGGTGTGCTACTTTTTAGTTTAAAATTTTGTTGGTATAATGTTAAAATTATGGTCAATAAATCTACAAAAATTACTAAACTTTGTTGTTTTATGTGATTTTTTAATATAATTATAATTTTTTTTGTTGGTAATTTTCCTTTATAGTTTTTTCTTTATTATTATCTTCATATCCAGGCCAGATAAGTCAGGAATAGTCTTCAACTCTTTCATGTTTCCTTTTATGTAGACCCGACTTTTCAATTTTTTCAATGCTCATGTTAATTTTTTTTCCTGATACTTTTCCAGCTATTAAAAATACTCAGTCTAAGGTGGCTGATGATGTTGAAAAACTTCCTTGTTAACCTGTTTAGAAGTGAGAACTTCTAACGATTGACCTTTTAACATTAGATAATATATCTGAATCCTCGGAGACAACTCCTTCATTACAAGAAAAAGCCACTTCACACTTTACCTCTGTAAAGGAACAATTTTTTTAAATTTGTTTTTAGGATTGTGGCCAAAGAGCTTTTTAAGTAAACTCGATGAAGCATCTTCATCAGAGTCATTACCCGTCGGAGGATCTGTCGGTGGTGACAAGCTAGCGCTAATTTGCATGTTTCAAAAATGGCTTGAGTAGCAACCATCTATGCATCCTAGTATCCTGCCTCATTAATTGTAAAGACGATTGCACTATTATATTTCAAGTAAAGAAAATGTGATATAGAATACTCATTAACTCTGTTGCCATAATTAGGAAGTTGATTTTCAAATCTCTTAAGACTTGTCTAAGCTACTTCCATGACAACATTAAGTGGAGTTTTTTATCAAAAAAACCCACCCAGATCAGGAATGTATCTCAATTGATCAAGATTTGAATTCCAGCAAGTAGGAACGCTCAGAACAAGTATTGCTTAGATTTTCGTATCCTCAGTAGCAACTTTCTTTAAGATGCTAGTTGACTTAGCAGAATGATTGAAGGGTCCAATCAGTTTTTTAAATTTTTCTCAAACTACAACCTATTCAGGTACACTTTCTAAAGTTAGAGTTACAATAAAATGGATCTTATAATTTGCGCACCAAAGACTGCTGTTGATTTCTTTGCTTTTACGTATTGCTTTCACAATAATAGAACCGCTATTAGTAATTACCAGTTTATTTTCTTAAAATCCATTTCTTTTGTAAATGAATCAACTTTTTTAGTAATACTTTTGCCAGTATGTTGTACTTACGTCAGAATAGCAAAAAAATTTTTACAAAAATACAGCCAATCTGATGAAAGATGGATTTTTTGGTATCTTACTCGATTATGCTTAATCTTTGTTAATTGACCTTATTATGATTAAATTTTTAAGGATACATACACATTTGCAAGACCTAAATATTTTTAATATCAAGATTATTTATGAAATTGTAAATACTCAAATTTTCACTAAATTTTCGTCTATTTTCTTAACAATATGCATAAAGTATTGATAAAAAAATTTGCTCAGTATAGTTGGAAAATGATTGCAGTATATAACAGTTTTTGAGTTTTGGTAACTAAATTTATGTAACTGACAAAAAAGTTACTTCAAATAGGCACATTTTTATCATGAAAAAAGCCGTTTTTAGCAACTTATCTAATGATATCCAGCTGTGTCCAACCTAATTTTAAACAAATGTCATAATATAATCCATTTTAAGTAGTTTAAAAGTAAAAACCGGACCGTCCTAGAGAAAAGTGTTATCAAAAACTTTTGCACTTTTTATCATTCAAGCATTTTCTTTTTCAAAAACGTCTAGCTGAGCCAACTTCACAAATTTTTCATGTTTTACACTTCTTCAAACAATCCCTAACCCCCCACACCGTACTCCGACCTTCCACCCCTGACGCTAGGCTCCTGCCCGCTTAACCCCGTCTCCTGGTGTACGCCAATTTTAACCGCCAAAATTAAAACAAAAATATTTTCGGCACCAAAGTCGAGTAAGATACCAAAAAAATCCATCTTTTATCAGATAGGCTGTATTTTTGTAAATATTCGTTTGGTTTTTTTTTTTTTTAATATTCTGACGTGCGTGTATTGTACTAGAAAAGAGTCAAGTTTTGAGAAGAAGACGTTTAATTTTAAATAGACTGGTAATAAAATGAAAAGTTTGAGATTTGAAAGCATTCGTAGCAGAAATACAGATGTCAGTTGTGAAAGTCGCACTATCAAGGTCAAACTTCTCCTTATCAACAATTTTCTTCACACGATCACTGCCCTGCTAGCACACAACGTTGAAAAAACGTTGAAATAACGTTGATCGACGTTAATCAACGTTGTTACAACGTTGTTTCAACGTTGTTTCAACGTTGTGTGCTTGCTGGGTGAAAACTTGATATAATTGAGGAACTTTTGTACAAGAAAGTGAACTTTAAGAAATAGGACTATACCTTTCCTTCGTTGCTTGCTTCATATTGAATGGAAGGCTTTGTTGTAGACAACAGAGAATGGTATGTTGTCAATGACAACTTGCGGTTCTCCGTAGTGGATAACAAAATCTAAATCTTTACTCAATTTCATATGCAATCCAATAGTTTAGATTTAAATTCCCTTGACATATGTAAATTATAAGTAATATAACTGTGTCAAGAGAATTTGATTTCCAGTAATAAAAAAGGATGGTATTAGAAGATTTAATTTGCGATAACTTTCTATCACTAGAAATAACTCCCTTGGTACAGTTAAAATATTAACAATGTAACTGTTTCAAGGGAATTTGCGTTTTTAATTATTAGATCTCATAGTCATTACTGACGCTATTTTCGAACTATTTATCAGGGAAATACGGTTATTTGCAATATTTATACTTAAACGAATATATTCGTAGAAAAGTATTTTTGTTTGAACGAATATTCTTTCGTTCCAACGAACAATATTCGTTTAAACGAACGTTCCTTCGAAGAATGTTGCTAATTTTAGGATCATCCGTTACCCTTCGATATCGGTTGCTAATTTTAGGATCATCCGTTACCCTTCGATAAAAACAACAAGTTGTTTTTGATCCCTAGAATTAAGTTTTGATGTCTTGCCAACTCTTGGTGAACCTTTTACGCCATTTGAAAGTTTGTAGTTTTTCAGCGTTGTTCGGACAGAACATAGTGAAACACCACCATAATCTTGCTATATCTCGTTGACTTTTTATGTTATCTATTTGTTGCGTTACCCATTTTGCAGCTTCTGGTGTGCCTAGAATTTACCATTCAAAATATCTCTGAAATGTTTGAAAAAGCTTCTTTTTTTGAGTTCACTTGTAATTTACATTGGTCAAAGCGAGTAAAAGGTTTTAGGTTTCTAGATAATCAATTTAAGAATTATTAAGTTTAAATTATCCTTATTATTTTCACACATTTTTAAATAAGTATTTAATAGGGTTGCTTTAATTTACCTTTAAATTACTCAAAAAGAATAAATTAGACCGATAAGTGTTATATATCATTAAAAAGCTATATGATTCACTCAGAAATTAAAAGGTTTTGTAACTGCTTATTATTCAAAAAAATTAACTAAGAGATAATTAAAAACCTGTTAAAAAAAACTGACTTTATATTTTTGAAAGCCACTGTATCAATTGTATTCTATTAATTAAAAAACATTAAGATCTTTTCTGCTTTATAAACATTTTTAACTGTGTTAGTTATAAACATTTTTAAATGTAAGCGTAAGTGATCATCCAGCGTATGAATTGGCAAGGAAAGGTTGTCTCCAAAATCTTCATTACAAATGGATTTAAAACCAGACAAAATCATCTTCCTCAATCCAATCGATGTGTTAACCGTTCCTCAATCAGACTGATTGCTATAAACTCGGGCTAAGGAGAAGCAGCTAAAAGAACTGGTCTTTGCCGGATTGGGTGTTGCTTAAGGTTTATAGCATAAGATGACATCGATTGTAGTAAAACGGTAAGCTTCTTTTAAAAAACATTAGAAAAAAAAATGCATGCAACGGATCTTGCTGCAGCGATTTTGAAGAAGAGATTGAACAAATCGGTAAAAGAGATCGTAGGGTACGACTTTATACACTACTGCCAGGTTTGAAGTTATAACATCCAGGTTTATTGCTTGTAAAAAAAAAAAGGATGGAGCTAGGATAATGGAAACTTGTGATTTTTGTGGTTCAACACGTTTTAAACTTGCAGTCTTCTTTCTAGCAATTGTGAAAGAGGGAACGGTCAACGACCCCTTTTTAACAATTGCTGGAATATAGCGGGAAAAGTGGAATTCTTAGCATCCCCAATTTTTGCACTTGACGATACTGACTTGTATAACCATTATGTGCATACCAGCTGATGTCGTTGATTTCCATCAAATCGGAGATTTTAACCAGAGTTTCACACGCAAACCTAAAATTTTCTTTTCCCAGGACTACTAGGAAAAGCGGATTCTGAGCCATTGATATATTCCTATACTTAATCCTAGCATACAAGATGGCGTCGTGTTTTTTTTCCGTTCTAAAATTATTTCTTTCTGCAATGTTAAGGAATGGATCTGATTTTGTAGTGTCCAATGGCTAGCGTATGTATTCCATCTTCCAAGATGAATCTTTTATCGTCGTTAGCGCTGAGTGCTACTTTGTTGATTTCTTCAGTGTAGACATCGTGAAGATGTGATCGTATAACATTCATGGTTGCGAGCTTTTCTTTCTTGTTCATTAAGCAGTCGTAATAATCTTGATGAGTGATGTGTTTTTCAACGACTTTCTTTTTAACCCCTTTGCATTTTTTGTGTTCTTCTTTTTCATTAAACACCTCATAGGAGTAGAGTTTAGGTCGAAGCCCAACAAACTCTTTAATTTGCTTACCAGCAGTCTCGTCCTTGAACATTCGAATAACTTTTTTGTTTAAACCAACCTTAAGCCCAGCGTTTTGAATGGCAGGATGATCTTTAGGAAATTCGCTAGTGTCAAACTTGTTTTCTACATCGTCGGCAATGTCCTGATAAAAATCTTCCGTTTCGATTTCGTAAAACAGAGAGTCAGTATCAGTCATTAACAATTTCAGCTTATCCCCGTATTTAGGCTTCATGTAGTCGTAGTGGTGCTGAAACATGAGAGTTTTGCTGATGTCTAGGATGCTCATTCCCAAGAAAACAGGCTTGTCGTAAAAGACACTTGTTCTTTTCATGTGGATGGCGATTAGGTTTTCTTAAAAAATGGTATTTCGCTCATAATTAGGTTTTCTTGATAATTTTAGAGCTTCTTTTCTAGTGGTGATAAGCCTAACATCAACGCGTTTTAGAATATTCTCCATAGTTTGTTATTTTTAAAAAAACTTTATTCTTTAAAAATTTCAAGTTATCAAGGTATTGATAACTTCTTGAAAATCAAGCCCTTCATTCAATTTTTTTAAAACGTAAAGACACAAATGGCCACAATAAGACGTATCACCAAACTGAACTCTCTCGCTGTTGTAAAAGATAGGACTTTTTAAATAATCAATGAGCTCTACAAGAGGAGGTTGAGCATAAGAGTCAAAACTGTATTTCTTATCACCGTCTTTAAACCAACACACCCAATGAAACCCACCAGTGCTTGAATCTCCCGTATTTACGATTCCACATTCTTTTTTTCTTGTCTTTTTTGGTAAATCATCCCTCACAAAAACACCTCGAAAGTTTTTCAATTTTAACTGTTTAGCAGCCTTTATCAATTGAAAGTTAGTTAAAGCCTCATTAGGTAAAACAATTCCTTCTACGTCAATCCATTGAAAGTCGATCATTTTTTTAAATTTCTTAAAAAGTTTATCCAAGTTTTTGAAAAAAGGTGAAAGAAGTTTCAGAGAATGGCGCCTAAAAAGGGGATGTTTGAGAAGGGTGAATTGGGTCCGAGCAATAAACCAAAACCAGTGCTAATACGTTTGTAACCTTTTCCAGTTTTAATGAAGAGTCCATCACCGTGAACATTTTTAGTCCATGGGGTGATAAACAATCCACCTCCACCTACAGTTTTTATCTTCATTCCTTTTCCATTTTTGCTCATGTAAAAAAGACCTCGCCCAGCGATTTCGTCAACCATGGCAGAGCCGGCAGAGGCTCCAACACCTGAAAGCAGACCAGTGGCAAGAGCAGGAACAGCCTTTGTGGCTAGAGTTCCTAATAACGGTAAAAGAGCCCCAATGAAGCCACCTTCGACTTTCGAGTTGTATGCAATTTGTCTTTTGCTCAATTTAAGAGTGACCCCTTTTCCAGTTTCATACGCTTTTCTAATTTTGTTCAATTGCGCATTAGTGATAGCGAGAACATGTTTACCGTTCAAGTCTTGATGAGAAAGCTTAATGCTAGTATCGGTTTTGTCTTGAATGGCTTTTTTAATTTTATCAGATTGGCTCTGCGAGATATTAATTTTGATATTTTGATAATTGCTCATTTTTTATGTATTAAAAATTATTTATTTCACTTCTCGAATATGATATCGTATTGTAATATCCTCTCCACGAAAATCAACCAAATCTCCATTCTGATCAATGATGCGAGTAACCATTGTTGAAATTTCAAACAGTTTAAAAGGAAGATAAATCAAATGCATTGGTCTCTCGATGATTTTAAAGCCTGGACTAACATTTGGATAAAACGAGTAAATGCAATTTAATTGGGTTCCATTAATATAGGATGATCCGATAACGTTGTTAACGATTCTGATGGTGTTAATGCTTGAAATTCTAACGATATGATCCGACTCGTATTCGGAATTGGAGTTTAATTTTCTTTTAGTAAACCCTAAAACTGAAGAGATGCTGTTCTCCACGTTAAAGTCAATCAAATAATTCAAGCCAAGTTTAATGGTTGATTTTAAAGTATTAAGATTGATTCCAATTTGAAGGTTGTTTGGAGAGTAATTAATTTTATTTGAAATAATATAACTTCCACGTTGAGCTGTTTTTATTGTGTTTAAAATAGACTTTTGCAAATAGTCATTGATGTCTTTAATGCCATAGCTTCCTGATGGAATGATAATGTTCTCCCAATGAGCTCCATTGTTCATGCTGTATTTGAAAGAATTGTTTTTACTGCTTACATTTGGAATGCTGTTGTAAGTCTCAAGACCGAGAAAAGCCATTTCATAACTTTTTCCTTTGTCAAAAACGATTTTATCCAAAAAATCAGTGGTAATAACACTTGATTTTCCATCTACATCGATGATTATACCTGACATTTTTTAAATGAGAATTATTTTTTAAATTGTTTTAGAAAAATAAAAAATCATCAAACCCGCTTCGGTACTTTCCCTCGTTCTTTTTAGAAGAGAGATCAATGACGGCAAATCCGTGAGGTTCATTCCAGCAATGATTGCAAAAGGCTTTAAATTCTTCTATTTTCATGTCGCACGAAACGTGATCTTGATAAATGTGGTTAACGCTTTTTTGGTCTTGTTTAAAGAGACAAATAAAGTTAGCATTTTCTCTGATGGTATGTCTTGGAATCTCGAAATAGTTTTGAGCGAGATAAAAGCAGTCAACGTTGGAGTGTCTTCCTCGGATGTAATATTTTTCGCACTTGTTTTGATTGGTCAATTGCAAATCGTCAAAGATCATCAAATTGTTTTTAGTTGAATCGAGATCTTGAGGTTCAGGTACATCTTCTTCACTTTCAAAGAATTGACACTCCATACCATCGTTACCAGGATATTTTTTTGAAAGGTTGTCAATAACATCTTCAGGGTTTAAATTCAATTTTTCCATTTCGTCTTGTACATCATCCGTTAACAAATCAACAATATCCTTTTTAGGAAGTTTATTTTCGAAGGACCTTTTGAGTATTTTGTATTCGGGTTGGAAAAGGGATTTGCCAAAGACTTGCAAGCGGTTGTAATCTAGCCACCCAGGTCTTAAAAGTAAATTTAAGAGCAACTTTGTTTTTCCGCAACCGGACTTTCCAACGATGATTCCTCGAATGCTTCTTGGTAAAAGCTTGCTGTTGTTTCTTTTGGTTTTCCCAATTTTACACGACAAATTCATCACTTCCATTTTTTATATAAACTTTTTTATATATGTTAAAATGTACTGCGTTAAGTGTAGAAGAGAGACTGAAACCATTCACTTGAAAAACGAAATCACAAAAAACAACAGACATATGTTAAAAGGGATTTGCGACTCTTGCGGGACAACCAAATGCAAGTTTGTTTCTTCTCATGGATCATCTTCAGCAACAAAAGGATTTGGTGTGAGCGATTTGAAATGGACGGATCAACTTGCAAACGAGCTTCATAAACCAGTCATTCATCATTTTAAAAGAAGAAAAGTGTTTGTGGACGACATTGATGAAATATGGGCTGTAGATTTGGTTGACATGCAGTCGTTTTCAAAATTCAACAACGGAATTAAATACTTGCTCATGGTGATCGATGTGTTTTCAAAGTATGGATGGATTGTTCCGTTAAAGAGTAAAACTGGAGTTGATGTAGCTAACGCTCTAAGGAAAATATTTGAGGAGAGAAAGTGTATCAAAATGTGGGTGGATAAAGGAAAAGAGTTTTATAACAAGCATGTAAAAGCTCTAGGTGTGCAATTATACTCCACTGAAAATGAAAAAAAAAGTTCTGTTGTTGAACGATGGAATAGAACAATGAAAGAGAAAATGTTTAAATACTTTTAAGCTAACAACACCAATAAATACATTGACGTTTTAGACAAAATGGTTGATAACTACAACCACACCAAACACTCTTCCATTAAAATGACTCCAGTTGAAGCTAGCGATGAAAAGAATAAAAGCAGGGTATGGATGAATCTAAATGGAAAGGTGAGAACAGAAAGACAAGAACCTAAATTTTCCATTGGAGATAAAGTGAGGATCACTAAAAAGAAATCACATTTTGAAAAGGGGTATACACCGAGATGGACAGAGGAGGTTTTTACAGTGTCAAAAGTTCAGTATACGAATCCGCCCACGTATAAAATCTCTGACGCTAACGGTGAAGAAATTCAAGGCACCTTTTACGAGCAGGAGATGCAAAAGACACATCAAGACATATTCAGAATTGAAAAAATCATTCGCAAAACCAAGAGCAAGTTGTTAGTCAAATGGTTGGGATATCCAGACTCGTTTAATTCATGGGTAGATAATAATGAATTGTTAAGTTTGCAAAAATGATCTAAAAATTTATTTTTAATATGTAAAATGCATGCTCCTCACAAGTTTTTTAGAAATGTTGTATCAGCAGAAGTTCACAGTTTGGATTTGCAATTAAAAATTTTGGAAGAGAGAGTTAGAGAGTTGGAGGAAAGAAGACCGAGTAACATTATTGTGTCTACGAAAACGTTAGATCATCCACCTTATTTCAACGTTAACGAACAATATGAGATTTTTGCTCAGAAAGACATTAAATTTGCTGCTCTCTCACATACAATGATAGCTTTATCCATTGGGCTGAATTTGGAGAAAGGTGTTGCAGTGATAACATTAATGAATAAAATTACTGATCAATTGAATTATATAAAAAACGAAGTTATTATTTCAGAGTCTGTAGATGATGTTATTATGGACGTGAATAGTAACAGCAAACAGGACGTGATTGTTAAAAAAGGAGAAAAACTTTGTAAGATTAGTTACATTGATTTAAAATAGTTTTTTTCTTAATAAAAATGGAAATATTGAATGAAAAACTTTATCCAGTTCTTCCATCAGCTCCTATAGAAGAAGGAGGGCATGTTTACCGTCTTCAGAAAATAAGCGAAATTCAGAAAGAGATAGAGAGTGAAAAAGCAAAGCGAGTTCATCTGAGCAAAAAGTATCATCGCGTGTTTAGGATCATTTCTAATGTGGATAATACAATGCAAGCCTTATGCATTGCTTTAGGTGTGACTGGAATTGGTCTTTTATCAACCATTATTGCCAGTCCTGTTGCGATTGCGTGTGAAGGTGTGGCTATTGGCATGGGTTTTTTATCCATTGTAGGAGGGCAAGTCAACAAAAAACTAGCATTAAAAGTGGAGTAGCATGAAAAGATCAAAGTGTTGGCTGAGTCGAAATTGAATACGATTAGCGAGCACATTTCCAAAGCGTTGATGGATGGAAAAATAAACGATTCAGAGTTTCAATTGATTCTTGGTGAGCTTCAAAAATTTAAATCCTTGATGGAGGAAATACGAGTCAAAGCCAAAAACGGAATAGATGAAGTTACTAAAGAAAACTTGATTCAAAAAGGAAGAGAAGATGCGATTCAAACGTTCAATAACATGTTTAAGAAAGGATCAACGTAGTCGTAAAACCAATTTATGTTTTTTTCCACGTATTTTAAAAAGGATCAACATAATCGTAAAACCAATTTATGTTTTTTTTCCACGTATTTTAAAAAGATGTTTTTCTTTAAAATACACGATCCGAATAAAAGGGATGAAATTGTGAAAGAAATTAATGATAGACGAAAGAGGATTTATCAGAACAGCGTGAATGACAACATTTTAGATACGAATTTTCAAGCTGATGTGAGCAAGCTGTTTAAGCCCATCATCGATAGTAATGAAAAGATGATCAAAAGCCTGTCAGTCGATCAAAAAAAGAAAAGGCCTTTCGAAGTGAACAAAGTTGGAGATAAAATGTACATTGGAAAAATGGAGGTTGAAATAGATGGAAATGATATCATTGTTGGTGATGAAAGGTATGAAGGAACAAAAGGCCTTTGGGAACTGATGACTGAATTAACAATACCAAAGAGTTATACCGATGAAGATTTGCAAAATTATGAAAAAATTTTAATGGATAGTGATGCTATAAAATCTGATTCGCAACCGCATAAACCGAAATCATCAAGAAGACCAAAGTATCAGCAACTTATTGCTCCTATTTGGGAAAAAATGATGCGTATTGAAAAAGGTAAAAAAGGTCGTGGTGTCATTATTCTTCCAGACGATCCTAATGCGTTGGTGGAAAAGCTTGAATTGAGTGTAGCTGCATGGCATGCTGGGAATAAAGAGTCAAGAAATGTGGCTGTTGCTATTTGCGATGAGCTGTTGAGACAGGGGGAGATTAATAAAGAGGAATATAAATCGTTAATGAGGACTATTGATAAAATTATTTAAAAAAATTGTTTTATTTAAAAAAATGCTCATTGTGAACAAAAGAAGATATGTGAAAAAGAACGTTGTTGGTGGAGGTGGTATTGTAGACATGATTAAAAATTTCAAAAAATGAAGATAGCATTTTGTTGCGATGACTTGCAATGAGAGACATTTAAATGAATTAAATAATTTTTTTATTATTTAAAAAATGATAAGTACAGAGCGATTAAGAGTTACTGAGAACCCAGAGTATGATATTGGTATTGAAAAAGTTGATTTTTTTGAGTACCTTCCAACCAATCTCGATTTAAATTCTTCAGGCACGATTACTTTTGAGATTGACTGCCAATCGATTCAAACAGTACCATCAGAGGCTTACATTCTTATTGAAAGAGTGTTGAAAAAGAGCGATGGAACCTTTTATGATGCTAAAGACAACATTGCACTGGTGAACAACGCTTTGATGTATTTGTTTAATGATGTGACTTATGACTTGTCGGGAGAGCAAGTGGAAAGAGTGATGTATCCAGGTCCAGCCACCACCATACTTGGATTGATGAAATATCCTTATGGATTTCAGTTTGCTGATGGATTAAAACAGATGTGGTATATGGATACGTCAAATCTTGTTGGAAATTCAGGATTCAATGTTAGACGAGACCACTTGTTTGCAGACACTACATCCGTTGGAGCTTTTTCGTTTAAAATTCCGTTGAAGCACATTTTTGGATTTTGCGAAACCTATGACAAAGTTGTTTATGGGTTTAGACATACCATCACCTTTACAAAGAAAGAATGCGATGATGCGATTTATAGAGCGGAAAGTGTTAGTGCAGGAATGATCAACCTTAAAAAATTCAGACTTTATATGCCTCGCGTTGAATTGGATATTTCGAAAAAGACTGATTTCATGAATTTAATAGCTCAAAAAATCCCCATTCAAGTGGCTTATAAATCAAACAAATGTGAAAGACAGCTTATTCCAGCCGGGCAAACAGAATTTACCTGGTCGCTTGGAAGAGTCACTGACAAAAGCATTCCAAGATTTATCTTGTTCGGACTTCAGACAAACAGAAACTCCAGTCAAACAGTTAATCCGTCACTATTCGACCATTGTGATGTTAGCAATTTTTACGTGACTGTTAATGGAATAAAGTATCCAAATTACAATTACGACTTGAATTTTGGAGAAAAGAGAGTGGTTATGGCTTATTCAGATGCGTTCTCTTTTGATGAAAAATATTACGGCACAAATGATCTTGTTTGTCAATCAGGGTTAACCTTGCTTGAATATATAAAATTATATCCGTTGTTCTTTGTGGATATCAGCAAGCAAAAAGAAAGAGTGGCGTCGGAAACAGCTGAATTAGTGGTAAACCTTAAATTTCGAACTTCAACTATTGCAAATACAGTTATTTTTGCAGTGGTTATTTCTGACAAACTGCTTAAATTTGTTTCAGATGGAACCAACATGACTGCTGTTTATTAGTTTTTTATCTGAATAAAAAAATGGATAGCAAAACGGTAAAAGAATTGCGTGAATTAGGTAAAAACCATGCGATAAAAGGTTACTCGGAAATGAAAAAGGATGAGCTTGTGAAAGCAATAAAAAACACAAGACCAGTCATTGGAGAGTATTCTAAAGAATCATGATTTTTGAATTGACTTAAAAAAAATCTTGTTATAATAAAATGAGATATACAACATCGTATTTGAAAAATTTGTTGAATGAAAACGGCGTTAGTAAAACAGCAGATGATTTAATAACGTTGATGATGCTTGCGGTTGAAAATAGTTTGATCAGTAAAGATGAGATTTTAGAAAGAGCAAAAGAAAAAAAAGTAAAGCCTCCTCCAAAAGAAAAAAAACCTGTTGATCCAAAATGGGAATGGCTTAGTTTTGTTAAGAAAAAACCCATCACTGTGAGAATAACCAACATTGAAACGGGTGAGGTGGTAGAATACAAGTCTCTTTACAAAGCGATGGCAGGAACTGGACGTGGATGAAGATATTTAGAGCGTCGAGATGGAAAGGTGGATAATGGAATCAAGATTGAATTTTTAAATTCTGAAAAGCTTGAAAAACGTAAAAAGCAGCAAAATTGATTTTTTAACTTTTGTCATGTTAAAAAATTGACTTAAATAAAATTCTTGGCATAAATAAAAAGATGGAAAGCATGCAAAAGGATGATCTTTTAAATGCTCTTGATGATAGCTTTGAGCCAACTTCTGATACGGCTAAATCAAAAAGTTTGCTTAAATTTCTAAAAAACATAAGAAAACTTCCAAAGGAACATCGAATCATTTTCAAAGAAATGGTTGAAGTAGCACCTTTTGAAGAAGTGATCAGAAATATAAAAGAAGACATTGATCTGCGTAATAAATTCCTGATCGGAACAAATTGGAAACTAAATGCTAGCGGACGTAATAATTGTCGTAAAATCACTGAACATATTAGAGAGATTAAAAATATGTATTCACATCTTTCCAAATAATTTTTTAATTCTTTTCACGGGAGAATTAAAAAAACGGTAAAAACTTTTCGAAGAAGAAAATATGCTGAAAGTGTGCCAAGATTTAAAAAAATTGAATTGACTTAAAGAAAATCTTAGTATAATAAAAATGAGTATCTATTCTTCAAAACCAGAATTAATTGCTAAAGAGCGAAAACTTGAATGCATCGAAAAAAATTTTCTTTCCCTTAATAAAATGGGTGATAAAACTGATGCTAAAGAGCAAAAAGCAAAAACTACCGCCAAAGAGCGAAAAATTGAAAGTGACATAAAGAAAAATCTTTTCGTAATAAAAATGGAAAGTAAAACTGTTAAAGATCGAAAAGATCGAAAAGTATCAATGGCATCATTAAGAAGGGATGCTAAAGAAAGAGCTATAAAAGGCTATACCAGAATGACTAGGGAAGAGCTTGTTGAGGCTATTAAAACAACAAGACCTGTCATTGGTTATGGACCTGCTCCTCGTAGACGAACGACTGAGGCAAGACCGTTGCCAGTTGTTGCGAGACCTGTCATTGCTCCGAAACCAGCGATCATTCCACCAAGACCTGTCATTGCTCTAAAACCAATTCATTTACAAAATCCTAATATTCAAAGACCTGTCATGGCTTCAAATCACATCCTTGATGAGCCTGTTTCAGATTCATCACCTGTCATGACACCAAAACCAGTCATTCCACCGAGACCTTCATTTTTTTCAAGTCTGACGGCAGTTGCAAAAAGTGTGGCGTCCTATGTTAAAACTAAGTTTAATGATATTAAAGAATGGATAGATCCCTACGTTCCTGAAGTAGTCAAGAAGAAGGTAAGCGAATCAGTGGAACAAATAGATGAAAAGGTAAAGTCTATCAAATCACTTGTATTAAAAACAGTGTATAAACATCCCGCGTCAAAACCTTTTACAGTAAAGTTTAATATGACTGAACATTCAGCAGAGCGTGCTGCTAGACTATTTTCTTACACACCTTCTTCTCATTATCAAGACATTACTTCCTTTTTTAATTTGGTAAGAGAGTCTGCCATTCAAACCATGGAAGGAGAAAGAAACACCAGAGTAAGAATTATTTTAACTTGTGAAATGAAATCCGTAAGTATCACGACTGGTGAAGAAGTGACTCGGGAAGCAACCTTTTCATCAAGATCAGAGATTATTCTAGCGACTACAGATGTAAGAACGTTAATGAGCGAAATGGAAGAAAAAGTCTTGGAAAGTAGTGTCAAATACAATGCTTTAGGATCTAATTGCACCATGTCAAAGATTTTAAGAATGGATATTAACTTTATCGATTACGAACCTCTCAGCGGTTCCTCATATATTGAGCTGTCTAAAGAGCTGAAAGACAAAAAGGCGATCATCAACATGGAAAACCGTGACAACCAATGCTTTAAATGGTCAGTCACTCGAGCTTTGAATCTGAAAAATATGCATAACGGAAGAATTGATGAAGACTTGGTTCTAAAATCAGAAGAGCTCCATTGGGATGGAATGGAGTTTCCTGTCAAGCTTAATAAAATCGACAAGTTTGAGAAAAATAATCCAACTATCAGCATTAACGTCTTTGGGTATGAAAATAAAAAACCTTACCCTTTGCGAATATCTGAATTTGTTGATCGAAATCACTGTGTTGACTTGTTGTTTATTTCAAACGAAGACACTTACTGTCTCATTAAAAGTTTGAGTCGATTATTGTCTACGCAAACATCAAAAACAAAAAGAAAACAACATTATTGTCGAAATTGTCTGCAAGGCTATGACCAGGAAGAAAAGCTCCAAAATCATCAACCTTATTGTTATGACAACGCTTCAGTAAGAATCGAACTTCCTAAAAATGGGGCGACCGTCCAGTTTAAAAACTATAACAAGTCTATGAGGGTTCCGTACGTCGTATACGCAGACTTTGAGAGTTTTACCAAACCTGTTAACACTTGCACACCGAGTTCAAAAGAGTCATACACTAAACAATATCAAAAGCATGTTCCGAGCTCCTTCTGCTATTATATCAAATGCTTTGACGACAACCTATACAAAGAAAAACCAGTCATGTACACAGCTGAAAGTGACGATGACGATGTAGCTCAAAAGTTCATAAATATGCTTGAAGCAGACCTTATAAAGATTTTCGACAAGATTGATTTAATAAAAAAGAGAGTGATGCCTGTTAAGGATAAAAAGAATTTTGAGGCTGCAACTCTATGTCACATTTGCAATAAAAATCTTAATGGTGATAAAGTCTTAGACCATTGCCATTTGACTGGAAAGTATCGTGGAGCTGCTCATAACAAATGCAACTTGGATTATAAAATTCCAAAATTCATTCCCATTATTTTCCATAATTTGTCGGGTTACGACAGCCATTTGTTCATCAAGAAATTAGGTGGAAAGCTCAATTGTATACCTAACAATGAAGAAAAATATATCAGCTTCTCTAAGCAAATCAAAGTGAGAGAATTTACTGATAAGAAAGGTAAACTTCGAGAAGTGTGGAAAGAGCTAAGGTTTATTGACAGCATCAGATTCTTACCCTTCGGTTTAGACAAACTATCTAAAAATCTCACCGATAATCAGTGCAAAAACGTAGCTGAATATTATCCCGAAAAGAAACAGTTTGATTTGATAAGGAGAAAAGGGATTTACCCTTATGACTGGGTGGACTCGATTGATAAGTTTTCAGAGACGCAATTACCTCCTATTGAAGCATTCCATTCAAAACTGAAAGATGAATCAGCAAAAGATGAAGACTATGCGCATGCGAAAAACGTTTGGGATGTATTTTGCTGTAAAACGTTTAAAGACTATCACGAGCTGTACAACGTGTCCGACGTGCTGATACTTGCAGACATTTTTGAAGATTTCAGAGACACTTGCTTGAAACATTACGGCCTTGACCTTTGGTATTACACCTCTCCTGGTTTGGCTTGGGACGCTATGCTAAAGAAAACTGAAGTCGTGATAGAACTTCTAACCGATATTGATATGCTCAACATGGTTCAAAAAGGTGTACGTGGTGGAATCAGTATGATCTCCAATCGATATGGAACTGCCAATAACAAATACATGGGTGATTCCTACGATCCTTCAAAACCATCCACGTTCATCCAATACTTGGATGCTAACAATTTGTATGGATGGGCTATGTGCAAACCTCTTCCTGTTAGAGGATTTAGATGGATGGCTGAGGATGAACTCTCCAATTGGAAATCCATACCTTGCATTCTCGAAGTTGATTTAACCTATCCTGAAGAGCTTCACGATGATCATAATGACTATCCTTTGGCTCCTGAAAGAATGACTATTGGAAAAGTGGATAAGCTGGTCCCTAATTTAAACAACAAGCAGAAATACGTCGTTCATCATGAAAACCTAAAACTCTATGAACGGATGGGTTTAGTTATTACCAAAATTCATCGTGGTATCACCTTTGAAGAAGAACCTTTTATGAAAAAGTATATTGACCTCAACACTGGATTAAGAGCAAAAGCTGAAAACTAATCTGACAAGGAATTTTTCAAGCTTATGAACGACTCCGTCTTTGGGAAGACTGGAGAATATTCTAAAACGCGTTGATGTTAGGCTTATCACCACTAGAAAAGAAGCTCTAAAATTATCAAGAAAACCTAATTATGAGCGAAATACCATTTTTTAAGAAAACCTAATCGCCATCCACATGAAAAGAACAAGTGTCTTTTACGACAAGCCTGTTTTCTTGGGAATGAGCATCCTAGACATCAGCAAAACTCTCATGTTTCAGCACCACTACGACTACATGAAGCCTAAATACGGGGATAAGCTGAAATTGTTAATGACTGATACTGACTCTCTGTTTTACGAAATCGAAACGGAAGATTTTTATCAGGACATTGCCGACGATGTAGAAAACAAGTTTGACACTAGCGAATTTCCTAAAGATCATCCTGCCATTCAAAACGCTGGGCTTAAGGTTGGTTTAAACAAAAAAGTTATTCGAATGTTCAAGGACGAGACTGCTGGTAAGCAAATTAAAGAGTTTGTTGGGCTTCGACCTAAACTCTACTCCTATGAGGTGTTTAATGAAAAAGAAGAACACAAAAAATGCAAAGGGGTTAAAAAGAAAGTCGTTGAAAAACACATCACTCATCAAGATTATTACGACTGCTTAATGAACAAGAAAGAAAAGCTCGCAACCATGAATGTTATACGATCACATCTTCACGATGTCTACACTGAAGAAATCAACAAAGTAGCACTCAGCGCTAACGACGATAAAAGATTCATCTTGGAAGATGGAATACATACGCTAGCCATTGGACACTACAAAATCAGATCCATTCCTTAACATTGCAGAAAGAAATAATTTTAGAACGGAAAAAAAACACGACGCCATCTTGTATGCTAGGATTAAGTATAGGAATATATCAATGGCTCAGAATCCGCTTTTCCTAGTAGTCCCAGGTCATCATCCATCGTATTACCAGCCTTTTTGAGATAACTTCCACATTGATCAACGGGGAGGATTACGTTTAACAAAGGAACGTTTTTAGGAAAAACCTGGCATTGTCATCCTGACTAAGGAAAAAAGACATTAGGAGTGAAGGAGTGAAGCAACTTTTTCAAGACGTCGTATGGTGCACTGAATCTTCAATCATTATGGTGTGAATGTGTATAACAATCGAATCAATCTATTTAGGGCAACTTTTATGTCTTTTGCCTTAACAATATGATTATTTAACAGCAAAGGTATCTTTACTTGCGCATGTTCAAGTTCCTTAATCCTGTCATAATACTGTGAGGAGGGAGAAAAGTTACAAACGACAGCCAAAAAAAGATGTACACAGAGACTTATTCAACTTGTCATATAAATTAATCATAAAGCGAAATGCAGAAAAGTTACAAACAACAACTAAGAAAAGTCGTACCCAGAGACTTTTTCAATTTATCATATGAATTAATAATAAAGCGAAACGGAGAAAAGTTACAAACAACAACAAAGAAAAAGTTGTACACAGACATTCAATATACACAGTCGTACACAGAGACGTATTATTATATAAATATACACAGAGTCGTACACAGAGACGTATTATTATATAAATATACACAGAGTCGTACACAGAGACGTATTATTATATAAATAAATGATGAATGAGCAACCGTAAACAAAAAAAAACTATAAAAAACTCAAAAAGTGAAGAGAGTAGATGAGAGAGAAGGGGAAAAGGAAGAAGAAGGAGGAGGAGGAGGAGGAGGAGGAGGAGGAGAAGAAGAGATGGAGTAGAGCATGGATAGAAGGAGAAAAGAGTTTTAAGAATTTTAAAGAAGATTGTATGAGAAAAAAATGTGAAGAGCTTTAAAGAGATTTTAAGAGTAAAGAATTTTAAGAGATTATATGAGAAAAGAGTTTTAAGAGATTATATGAGAAAAGAGTTTTAGGAGATTATATGAGGAAAGAGTTTTAAGAGATTATATGAGAAAAGAATTTTAAGAAATTATATGAGGAAAGAGTTTTAAGAGATTTAGAGAAGTATTGATGAAAATATTTACTAATAAGAATAAATAATAATAAAAAAAAGACTAGTTGTAAGTATTTTATTTGCATTAAGATAATATTATTATTACTTTATACATTATATGTTTGTTATTATTGAAAAAGTCTGATGTTCCAACCGCGCGTCTACACAATCTGTATTACACACTGACAAACCTACATCTCATTCTATATTTGCACTACTCCCACACTATCTCTGTTCAGCTACCGGCGTCACTTAAATCATCACATTTAAATAGAAATAATTTAACAAGATCCCCGCCCTCACAATCCTCCACCAGAATATTGTAAGTATTGTCACTTGCGTTCTTAAAGTGTGACTACAGGATTTTGTTTTAGGGAGTACAAGAAAGGTAGGGCTTAAGCGAGGTGCATGGTAAAAATGCAATAAATCATCAAATTTTTTAACATTTAAGTTAAAAATTTAAAGTATTTTAAGCACCAAAAGTCTGTTCCATTTCGCCCGACACCCAGAGTCTGTCTCATTTAGCCTACTTGTAAATACTGCTACGAGGCAATCGAGATGTAAAACTACATAACTTAAACATTTATTATATTTATACTGCCTGTTACAACTTTTCGGTCAAATCACAACGTTTTTACATTTCTAATAACAGCACCTTTTTTTTCTCTTGAAAAGAGAAGAGATGCATCACAAATTTGGCTTCACAAATAGTTTTCAGTACATCAGGTAGACTTTCTTCAATTCGTGGACGACGTCTAACGTATCAGCTTGGGCTTTGTTATCACAGTCACGGAAGCAGAGAACCTTTTTAGCTGCTGGGGTTGAACTTCACAAAACTTTTGAGCCCATACTAAAATAAATCCTCTTTGTTTTACCGTCTATTTCAGGTTGGACTGCTTTTGAGGATGATGTATTACTCGACGCTTTCCATCAGAGTCGGAATTGATCCAGTATTGATGGAAGAACAGAACAAACCGTCAAGTTTACCTCATTCAGGCGTCCTGATAGTCTTTCACTACAGATTTGGTGTTGTGGCCAATGTTGTCTTACAAGGCGACTCTTCCTTTTAATGTTTTCTTTTTTTCAATTAGTAACCATATGCTCATTAATTGCTAGGTTAAAAAAGTTGTTAGGCGCGACAAATTTTTAAACTCAAAATTTAATTCTTTGACCTTAGAAACTCTAATCGAATGTGTAGGATATTCATTTTGCATAGTCAGAAGATTTTGGCCGTTTTTTCTCCGTTCTGAAACTCCGCTGAGCATCGTTTATCTTTCAGCAAATCAACCAGAATCAATAAGCATATTCATTGATTTTATTATCCATGATTCAAAATAAAACCAGAAAATATTAATCAAATTTCGAAATTTTTTTGAATACACAAAAAGAAATCTACGAAATGAAAAAAAATTTATACAATAAAAAATATTTATAACAAAATACAAAAATGTCAAATTTACTTGAGATGTATTCTGTATTTTGCATTGAATTAACTACGGAAAATATTTTAAAGATCTTGACGTTTAAAATTAGAAAAAAGAAACATTCGTTTATAAATAGATTTCATTAAACAATTAAACAACGCAAAAAAGATTTCTTTGTATGATATCAATATGCCAACGCATTATTTTATTCGTAAAGGTATATAATGAAATCATGCGTATCATTACGTCATAATTCGAATAAACTTTCTTGGTAAATGTTAATTACGTCATTGTTTTTTTTAAATCTCCATACTAAAAAAAGTGTGACATCTACAGATTTCTTCTTTTCGTAAAAAAAGTTTTTTTCAAACAATCTTCTCAACAAACATATCTTCAGCTAGAATTAGTTGTTTCCAGCGTAAGTAGGGTTTTGGAACTGTTGTTTAGATGGTTTGTAAATTGGGTTTTCAGCCTGAGAAAGAGGATAGAATGAAAAGAACTAACTTGTAAATAATTTGACCAAAATTTTGTAAACAAATGTACTAAAATAAAACTTACATTTTCCCACTGGGACTTCATTCGTTCTTTCTCGAATTGATGGTATTCATAGTTATCCTAAAAATACAACCAAATCAACAATAAACCCTGACAACTATTTATATTTTATTTATACTTTAGTAACGGCGATGTTTCGATTGTAGCAACTCACATAAGCAGTAATTAAAAGTTTCCACAACAGTAGCAAGATCAATCCGAGCAGAACAATGCCTCCGATAGTGCCGAGTACTATCGCCAGGATAGGAGGATCAGTGGTAATGATGACAATACACTCTAAAAAAAAAAAGATAATTTATTCATGATTTACCTTCTAAATCATTTCAAATGTTGTTTTTAAGTCAAGAGATTACAAAAAAAAACTTACTTGGTTCTTTTTGAACTAAAATTGTTTCATTTTTTGTACCGGCTAACTCGTTGTCAAAGCTGAAAATGACATAACAATTATTGTCGTCGAGGTAAGAGCATTTTTCTTCGGTTTTGTTAACTATACGAATGTTAAGGTCACATTTCGAGCACACCTCAGGCTTTCCTTTGTTATAGACTTGACAGAATACGCAATCTTTGACATTAGCACATTTACCAGGACAAGACTAAAGGGTTAAAAAATACAGCTTTACCATTACTCTTTTTCTTTGAACTTTTTTTTTTTTTTTTTAAATGAAGACCTATTAAAGTAGCAAATACTTACCACGCAGTTCTCACAATACTTTCCTTTGTAACCAAATTCACAGACACAAGTATCACAAGCGCATTCACCGTTATTGCTGCAGACTTGCTACAAAAAATTTTTAATCATTGTTTACTTTAAAAAAAAGAGGATATTTTAAAGTTAAAAAGTAAAGATTTTTGGCTTAAAAAATATTTACTTTTAAAATAATGATATTTATATTAAACATAATGATATTTAATGAAACTTTATTTAAAGAAAAAGTCACAAAAACTGAAGTTGTGCTCATCAAAAAAAAACCCTCCTCCCCATTTCACAAAAGCTTTGCTGCATATTTCTGAATTATTTCATTTTCCTAAGATATATATATATATATATATAAAAAAAAATATCAACAATAAAAACTTACTCCATTGTTAATACAGTTCTTTCTACCAATAGTACAATTTACAGCACCACAGTTACTACCTTGGAAAGCTTCCTTGCACTTACATTCTTGACAATCACAAACTCCTCTATCAGGTCCTGATCAAATTTAAGCGTATTATGTAATTTCCCAAAACTTTTTTCATCAAACTTTCATAATTAATGTCATCAATTATAAAAAAAAGAAACTGCAAAAATTAAATATAAATTTTAAAAGCAATAAAACTGCACCTCCGCATATTTTCCCTTGATATCTATCACATCCAAAGTTATTGCATTGACAATACTTTCCATAGATTCGCTCCACTTCAGTAGAATCGCTCGCTTTCTAAAGCAAAATTTATTAAAAATTATAACCTATCATCATGGTCACGATCATAATCATATCATCATGATCATCATCATATTATTGTTGTCATTGTCCTCCTCCTCATAGAAAAAAAAGACAAAAAACAAACAAAAAAAGAAACATACTGGGCGATTAAAACACTCGCACTGACCGCACACACAAAGCCCAAAACCACTGCAGACTTGTTCATCTGTAGAATTGGTGATTTTACAGAGAGATGTATCAGCTTGGGCTTTGTTATCACAGTCACACTTTGTTCCATAACGACCTGGGTTACAATAACATATACCGCATTTAGATGTGCCATTTTTAGAACAGTCATCAGAATTAGGAGTTCCAGCTAATCTTTCACAAGGACAATCGCATATCAGCTCTACATTTACTTTGACTTCACCAAAACCAGGAATGTTAACTGTAAAACTGAGGAAAGAAAATTACTAAATTGATTTCATGGAGCCTAAACTATAACATACTTATCATTTTGTACAGCTTTTAATTGCAGCGGATCTCAAAATATATTATCTTTTTTTTTAAAAAAAGATAATATATTTTGAGATCTGCTGTCATTTTTTACAGAAAATTTGGATTATTTTTTTGTTTAATTATTTTGCATTAGAAAGCCAATTTAAGGAATAAAAAACTATAAACTATGTGCAATTTCCAAATTAAAAAACAACCTGATTTTTATTGAATACTAATTTTTTTTTAAGTATCTTCTCATAACATTATCCAAGTATCTTAAGTATCTTCTCATAACATTATGCATTAATGAGGACTATTCTTCATGATAATTAACATGTGACAACTAAAAATCTGGACAATTTTGTAGCTTAAATATGTAAGTCTAACGATGTTTTATAATTTTACAATCCTTGGGGCAAGTAATTTTACAAGAATTGACCATGTTTGTCAAAATGGAGTGATAAACAACTATATATATATTTTTATTTTGTAAAATACAAGTTTCTTGTTATTATTCCTTTTGAATTAATAAAATTGATAACTCTGTTCAAAAGATATTCATTTTCAAAGTTTGTATGGATTTTTAGTTGTCACATATTATGCTATTAGTTTTGAAAAATACAATGCTTTACTTTAAAAAAAAAAAAAAAAAAAAAAAAAAAAAAAAAAAAATTAATGTTTTAAATCAGTAACAAAGACTCACTTATAGGCTTGCTTGTTAACTAAACAAAATTTGGAAAAGGCTCTGATCATAATGAATATTTGTAAGAAAAATTTACAGAAGTACCTTCATATGACATCCAATCGTTCTTAAGTTTAAGATGTGTTCTTTATAATTTAATATGATGATTTAGTATTGAAAATTTTAGATTCTAATTATTAGCAGATCAAAAGTTTTATTTGCATTTGGAATTTTGCTGATATTTATTTCAATTCATATTGAGCAGCGTTAGAAGAATCTCAATATTTTTAACAATACAAGAAGAAAAATAAACATGTGTGACTCTTCTGAAGGAATTCAAAAATAACACTTAGAAAGCTCAACAATCAACAGAAAAAAAAATAACTTAATTATATATATATATATATATTTTTTTTCAATTACTGATGAATAAAATTTATACCCTGAAAAAAAGCCAGCCTCTATATTTATAGTGTCAGAAAAATATAAAAATAGAAATAAACTTATAACTTTTTGACACTACATATAATTCTACTAAGCTTTATTGTCCCTCAAGAGTTGGTTCTTAAGAAGCAAAAGTTTTAAAACCAAAATGCAATATTTTAGTTTTAATTCCATCTATAGCATTATTAGGATTTTTGGAAACCTGTTCATTATATCAGAAAATTTTGTATGTAAAAGTTTTTGATTAGTGATATTGAGAAACTCTCTAATCTTACTGCTTTAATGTTATAAGGAATAGAGGAGAACAGTGCATTCAATCACTTGATGGGTATCAGGGCTTGAATTTAGTGTATAGCAATTGCAATTCCCAATTACATTTTGCATGTTGAAGGTAATTTTTCTTTTTCAGCAATCACAATTTTTGTATTTATTTTTGTAATTATCAATTGCAATTAAAAGAAAATTATTTGTAAAACAGTATTTAAACAATAAATTTCTAAAGTGCAGGTGAACTGAAAATGGTATTTAAACTAAAAACCTCTAAAGTACATGTGAATAAAGTATGCATATGAATAAAGGTAAAAATATACTAAAGTATGCATAAAAATATACTAAAGTATGAATAAAAGGTAAAAAATAAAAGTTTGAATTTAAAGTTTATTTTAACATTTTTTTACAAGTTATTAATTTTTTTTTCCAATGCATCATTTCCTTGCTTTTATTGTCAATTTTATTTTAACTATAGTTGTTTAAAATAACAATTTTATATAATTGTAAAGAAATACGGAAAAAGAAATATCAGTGCTTATATACAAGAAAGTTGGTTGATTTTGAAAAAAACCTAACCATTAGAATAAGCTATGTAATAAATTTTCATTTGGTTAGATATTCCCATGTTTCTTATATATCACCAGATTGATTTTGTTATGTCAGTGGCACTAATGAAACAACATACAGCAAAATATCACCAGACTGCTTTTGTTATGTCTGTGGCACTAATTAAGCAACATACAGCAAAATATCACCAGATTGATTTTGTTATGTCTGTGGCACTAATGAAAAAACACATTTTCCCACCACAAGTAGTATAATGCACCAAAAGTGAAGTGAAGAACAACATCAAGTCTAATATTTTGCTGCCTATGAAGCATACTTTGTAATCAGAATGATCTAGATAAATCCACATATCATTTATGCATGCTGCAGATAAACACTAGAAGGCTAGTTTTGTGACAGCAAGAAATGTCTGTTTGTCATTCCTAGAGTTTGGAGACAACTAACAGATCATTTAAACAATTGTTACTTTTGTATGGTGGATATATCAAAGTATAAAAGTTCTAAGGATAAAAAGAGTTCAACATCCTAACATACCTACTTCCATAGCTTCAGTGTCTCATAATGATTATCTGCCCATTCCAGTTCCTCCACTTCAATTTGCAGTGTGACGGTAACATTGATAATCCACTTTTTCCTAATCAGCAAGGAGTTAATTACTTGATTAGAGATTTGGAGTTAAGCAAGGCTGAGATGTTATTGTCACATCTGAGGGAGAGGAATTTGTTAGATTCTACTTGTAAGATGTCTACTTCTTTTAGCAGGTGTGAAGCATATGCAAAGTTCAACACATTCCATGTGGCTCTGTATCACTGCTTAGGTGTTGGTCAACTATTTAAGGAAATGCAAGTTACTCATTTGTCAGAGGAATGAAGACTATTTATAGATTATTCTTCTAAAAGTCTGAAGATGGTACATAATAGCAATTTAAACCCTTCCATAATTGTTGCATCACTTCATGCATTTGAAGGAAGATGACAAGAATGTTAAGACTTGTGAAGGGATCTTAAGACGCTTACCTTTCTGTTGGGACTCCAAGAAGCTACATGATTCAATGAGTAGTGGATTTCTATTAGGTATTTTGTGAACTGTATAATGTGATGACTAGTGCAGAAAGAAGTGCATGTGATGCTTTTTGGGGAGTCATTAAAGGTTTCTTCTGCAACCACAGAGCTAAGAACTGCCAGGCCTAGGATGCAAAATATCCACCAAGATACACTATCTTCATTCTTACTTGGATTTCTTTAGGCTGAATCTTGGTGTAGTTAGTGAAGAACATGGTGAATGGTTTCACCAAGATAAGTTAGCAATGGAAAGACACTAGTAGGGTAGATGGAATGAGGTGATGATGGGGGACTATGTTTAGAATTTGTTACAAGACTATGATTATAGGAGAGAGTCACTTTCTACGCTTCACTTTTAGAGATAGTTATTTCTACTGTTGTCTATTATGTTGGACATCAAGTCTTTAAATGTTTAATATTTATGCAGTTGTAAGGAAACATTGTGTTTAATTATTTTTCACTTTTTTTTGTGTTTACATCTGCTTTGCTGATGTATCAACAATGAGATTTGCTCATTATTTGTTTTTCTTTTTTTTCTATCATACCCAGATACCGGACTAAAACTAGCTGCATTTTTGAAAACAGCGTGCCTGATTTCACTTAAAGATAAGAATAAATCAAGCTAAAAATTAACTTAAATAATTTTTGTTATGTAGTGTTATTTACTTGCTTGATGCTTGTGATTTTCTTTCAAAGCTACAGAAGTGTACATTACATGTACATAATACTTATTATATATTTAAAAAATGGTTAGTAGAGTGAGACAGGATAAAATACTATCTCCATCTGAACTCCATAAGCTTTTTTCCATCCCCACCTTTTTGCCATCAGGTTTACCCCAATTTGGATCACTAGGGTTTCTCACTCCATCCCCGTCCCTGCATCCAAAATAATAATACATTTATCGTATTAATATATTGTTCTTTAACTTCTTAATTCATACAAAATTAAAACACAAACTTTTAGAATTTTTGAATAAAGAAACTATGTTTTTAAAACTGCTCATGATTCAAGTACATCAATATGTATACTCTTATTTGCTCAAACTATACAAAAAACGTAAGTTCCTCAGCAAAATTATTTCCATCTTAAGCTAAAATCCACATTAACTTCTCTGACAATTTTTTAAAACCAGCTCTTTTTTTAATAATCAATACTTTGTATACACACAAGAAAACGAGTAACTTCTGATAATTTTATGTGGCTTTCAAACCATCTCCAGATTTCCATTTAAGCATAGCTTTACACTTTGAAGAAAGAAAATATTTGCTGAAAATATTGCCAACATTCACATTTATGAAAAATGGCCATAGATTGCTCATTCCAGGATTTTAAACATATCTTAGACTTTAATTGTTTGTAAAAATAAGTTTTTCCAGCCACTAGAAGCTTGGAAATAGTAATTGCAGCAATTACTGCTACTATTTCACTCTCTGGTGCCTAGAGATGTGAAGACTGCAGTGGAAAAAAATTTTAAAATGTGATATTGCTGGTTTTTCCACTAAAGTCTACATATCTTTTTTGCTTTAGTAGAGTAAATTTTGCCCAAAATGAATAGTTTTTTGTTTGTAATAACAGATTCAAATTCTATTGTGTCATTAAGCAAAGGACTCTAATATTAATATAATTATAACAAGATTATAACATAATTAATATAATATTAACAAGAGTCTTTTACTTCTCACACTTTGATTGGTTTAATTTAATACAATTTGTTTATAAAACCAAATCTCAGAGCTTTAAACAATCAAGTTTTAAACACACACAAGCCTGTCATTTCAATTACAACGATGTAACAGAACTTATTTCAGATTATCTACATGAATTAAGGGAAGGAAAGTAATACTTCTCATTTTTTGCACTGTTGCAGCTCAATGCTGATAGTGTGACAGTGAAGTCAACTTGCTCTTCAATATTCACATTCTGACACTCATTTTCTATTGATGACTGGCACGATCCTTTGTATCGAACTACTATGTTCTTTGATGAATCATCAGACAAACGAACTGTTGTGGATATTTTCTGAGCATAAAAAGTCAAATATAGTTTTAAGAAATTTCTTTTTTCTTATTGTGTAGAGGTAAACTTACAGAGAGAAAAACTTTTTACAATTATCTTGTGAATAAATCAAGCTACCGTATAACTATCTCTGATTAAATCGACAATATTAGATGAATCAGAACTTAGCTTCCCAATAGCAGCTCCAGTATCTTTCCATTCTTCAGCTAATTTCTAAATGATGTAAACTTAATACATAGTAATTAAGTACACAAACAAGGAACTGCCTTCTCCAAACATTAGAGTATCTGCTTGTCATAATAAAGTGACTCATTTTCATTCAAAATATTTTACTAATAACAAAATAGTTTCTTAATGAAATCAATATCTTATTGAAAAGCAGTATAAAAACAAGTGCCTTAAAAAGTGTTAAAAGTTTTTTTGGAACTTTTAATCAAAACAACAAAATCTAGTTAGAAGTAATTTTATGAACACATAATTAAAAAAAAATATGCTTAAATACAGTAAAATACAACGTGGGCTAAAACGACTCTTTAGTTAAAAGTTTTTGTCCTGTAAGAAATTAGAAATCACAAAAAAAAATTTTTTGTGATTTTTTTTATTTGTATATTAAAAATTTTAACTAAACTTATTTAACTTATCATTAACATAGTACACAGTAAAAATATATTCATACATACTTGGTACACAGTAAAAACATCTTCAGTAACAGCAAGGATTGGGACAATTTTATTCTCTTTTAGTTTCAACTTTAGTTGTGAGATGGATGGATAATCCTAAATATTTTAAAGAAAGATTATTGACATTTCTAATAGTGGTAAACTTATTTTAAAATTTTTACCAAACTAATTAATTTGTTATAAATTAAAAAGTTACATTTCTACAATTTGTGAAAATAAAATGAAAATAATTTTGGTGACATTCAGAAATGTTAAAATGATTCAAAATTTAATTTTTCTGTTTAAGCCAAATTTTCTTTTAAGTTAAAAATCACTTGTTGAATGATCAAAATTTAAATAATTTTAGCTTGAAATAAAGACCATAACAGCCTCCTCTTACAAATCTGATTTCTTTTAAAAAGACATTTTAAAAGGCTTTAAAAAATCATGCTTGAACAATTCTTTGATAACAATATAACCTTTCAGCATTTTTAAATTTCAAACACAGTAGAAACCAATCCAGGGGCAAATGTTATAAAACAGTTTACAATCATAACACAATCTGATGCTAGCTTGTAACCGCAATAAGTTACTTAAATGTTGAAATTGTAAAACTTTTATAAAATAAGAACTTGAAAACTTAACAAAATCTAGAATTATTTTTTATAGAAAACTTTAAAAAATTTAATAACTTATTATGCATTCAAGCATGTGCCAGATAGCGTTATGATCATAAACTCTTTTATAAGATTGGCCTAAGAAGAGAATCATAACTTTTTGTTACTAAATGAAGTTTGAAGTATACTTTTTAAAGTATAATGCTGCTTTAATAATTATGGCTGTATTTATATAAATCATTTCTGAGGTAATAGGAGAGAAATGATAAAGCAAAATACTCTGTTTTAGGCATATTTTTAACTTTTCTATCAAATTAAGAACAAATATTTTCAAGCATGATTTTAATTTATTACAAAGAATTAAAAGTATCAGGAAAATAGAAGATTAACCAGAATCTATTTTTATCTGCTATTTATTTTACATAAAGTTAAATCATCTTACCATTTCATTAGACATATCATAAAACTTGAGTATAGTACTACCCTGTTGGTCTTTCAAATGACATTGCCCATCATTTGGTGTTGTGATACCTCCAATCTTTAAAAAGTTAAAATAAAGACCCAATTAACTGGTTATAAAACATTTTCATGATAAAAATCTTTCAATAATTAAGTAAAATCATATAATGTTAAAGTTAAAAAAGAAGACTTCAAATTACTTTTCCATCTCCAGCAATATGAGGACTAGCATCAGTTACAAAAACTACGATTCGACGAGCTAAATCTTTGTTTTTCCAGCCTAATTTCTAAATGAAAACTCAACAATATAAAAAAGAAAGTTTTCCATAACTTAAAGGAAAAATGAAATAAATTGCTAAAAACTTCAAGTTTTGTTGAAGACATGTAAATATGAAAAATACCGTATCACAGACAGAGACTTGCATAAGACCATCAAAACCACCTTCTGGTGTATCCAAGTTGCCAGAGATAACTTGTGCAGCTACTGCTTCCTGTTATATATATATATACAAACATATATGTGTGTGAAATTAGATATACTTACAACTTTCAAGGATTCCAATAAATTGAAAAAAGGAAAAAAAAAAAAAAAAAAAAAAAAACACAATTAGAAAAAAAAGTTAACCTCAAACTTTGTTGCATTGCTGTCAAAATCAAAGTTATGTTTATAACCAAATGTAGGTGCACAATACCCACCTATTGATAAATTGCATGGTCGGTCACTATAAAGACACATTAAAAAATAGTTTAATTTTATTTCCAATAGTTCAATTAAACTATAAAATTAAAATCATAGTTTAAATTTTTTAAACAAAGTTTTAATTGAAAGAAACAAAAAAAAACAAATGATAAAAATTAGGTATTGGTGTTTGTTTGATTATAACCCAAACTGAGCTGAAATCTCAGTTAGGAGCAAACAAATGAAGTCATTCAGAAACTTTTCTGGTAAACTTGATTAATTACATAGGGTTGTTCAAAAGCTGTAATCGCAAGATTAGGAGAATATTTGTTTTAATCAAATGCAAATAAATTCCATAAATCAATATCTAATGCTATTTAAATCCTTAATAAAAAAATGTTGAATAATAAATTTCAAAATTTACTCCGTAAAATAAATTAATTGAAAACTCTCATCTGAAAACTAGGTTCTAATCAATTAATCACAAATAACACCCAGCATATTTTCCAATTAACCACAATTAATCAAATAAATCACTCTGTCGATTGATCTATTCATTCTTCCTAATATTGGTATTGCAGAACTTTCTATTTGAAAAATTATTTAAGAGAAGTTTATCATTCAAAGAAAAAAAAAGGTTTTTACTGCCCTCTGTCTGGAGGACAATTTCTAATAGAATAAGGACAATTTAAATATAGAAATTACATGTAAGATATAATAACTACATAGAAGATAAAAGAACAATTTAATAAAACTTTTGTTAAATAATAAACATTTTAAAATCAAATTCAAATAGGTTTAATCAGCTATAGACTGTATTTACTTAAAGACAATTGTATATATAAAACATATTAGTGAAATTAAATATAAATTATAAATGATAATTGCAGTATTTATATTATCCTGCAAATTATTTTGTATAGTTATGCAGTTTACTTCAATATTAAGCAAATACAATTCAAAATATCTTTGTAAATTTAACTTTCTTATGTGGATGTGTTGATAACAAAAGCTTAAAATAAAATTAGAGTGACTGAATGTTTCTAGATTTACAAACAAATATATATTGCAGCATAAATATTGTTATTTTGGAAAAACTTGCAGAGAAAAGTGATAAGTTAACGAAATATAATTAGTTATTCTCTTCTACACTTGTAATTCAAATTTTACTTCTGGCAAAGAATATGTAACAATGCAAGAAATTGAAACACAGAATTTTCTTTAACCTGGTCTGCAACATCAATGGATTTTAAAGTGATGTTTGAAAAACCTTCAATTTCTTCAGCTTTATTGATAAAATAGACAAGTGTTAGTATTGCAGTTAAACGTACTGAAAAATGAATTCAAATTTTCTTTTTGGTTGTGCAACAATATTACCACTAAGCACTCACTTTCCACTTGGTGCAGAGGTCACTAGCACTCAATAGACTTTCCACTTGGTGCAGAGGTCATTGAAAAATACAGAAAATATCTAGAGTTAACTTGACAAGCAAGGAAAGTGTGGCTTTTTTTTTTTAATGTTAACTTTTTCAATAGGACTTGACAAAACTAAGAAGTGCTACATTTCTAATTGTAACTTTGCAGATGATTCTGAAAGCTAATAAGGTAGATCCCTCTATGATCATCAAGTGTGTGTTGCAAAGTACACACTTATAAAAACCCCTTAGTGTAAATTATTTGAAAAAAACTTGTTTTTTTTTTATCAGGAAGTATTCACGTTAATATACACAATTTTTATCTTGACATATTTGCAGGGTTGGGACTAAAAAAACCCAAACCCAAAAACCCAAGAGCAAAAATCAACCAAAAACACATTTTTTGTACTTGGAGCAATAATACTCAAACTTAAAAATTTAGTCATCAGCAACTGCGCATCTTGATCTTTTAAGTTTATAATTATTTGCATAATTATAAACTACTAATTTAGTTTGCTGTAGTTTAAGCCTTAAACTACAGCAAACTAAATTAGTAGTTTATAATTATGCAAATAAAGTTAATGATATTACAGGGCCAGAAATATGCAGTTTTAATATATTTATTATCATCAAACTTAATAAATCCAGTAAGTAACTAAATAAACTAAGTTATTAACCTTATCTAATGCAACACCATCATTAACACAGCTGTTTTATTTCATAGATTTGTATCACAAAATATGATCAGTAGGTCAATAACATTCTAGAACTTGGGACATACATGTGGTTGGTGATGATTACAAAAGTATTTAGGAATTTCTATAATATGCTTTATTATGGACTTCAGAGACATCCTTTTCAACTAAACTTAGAAAATGAACAAGGTAACTATATGTTATCAGCTTAGGGATTTTAGTCCGCAAAAGTTCTCTCATTTTAGACATTTTATTTTGACTGTTAGTGCATACTACAAATACCTAAAAATGAAAGTATATATACATATTAATTTATATTAGTTTTCTCCTTATTCTTACATACAAATTCGATTAGTTAATTTAATTTAATTCAAATTTTAATAGGTCTGTACAAAATTCTTATAAAAATCTTCTATTTTAAGTACATTTTAAAAACTATTATTGCAAATAAATAATTAAGAAAAAAAACACACACAAATACGAGTTATCTCTCACATCTTTATTGAAGGTTTCTTTTGCAATTTTGATTGCATGCTTAGTAGCATGAGTGAATTATTCTACTCTTTTTGCATGGCTTTCAGCATAAACTGCAGAAATGAGGTAGGGTTTGCTTTTTTATGGATACAATTAACAATTGTAAGATCATCACTGACATATTCCAACCATCTTGAATTAGGGTAACAGCACAATCATCAGCAAGATCATTTTTTTATTGAGTTGATTACTTCTTTATTCACCTTAACTAAGAGTTCTGAAGATATTTGTTTTCTACTTGGTGACTCATATCCAGGTCAAGGATTTTTAATCAGTTTGGTAAATTCAAGATTTTTCTACCCCATTGAATGGTATATTTGCTGAAAAGAAACAGCTTGCAACTTGCAAATCCAGTTCTTCCTTCTGATTACTTGTTAGTGTAGCAACAAATTTAGAAATGGATGTTTGTTTTGCACCTTCATTGGAGTTGAATGAAAAACTGAAGATTAAGAAGCATCACTAATAAAGCTTAAACAATCTTGGTCTTCATCTTCTGACTGGTCAGACTTATTTGATGCTGCAAATGTAGGTGGCCTTGACTCTAATATATTGCTAAATACTTCAGCTGAATCATTAACTCTTTCTTTTTTCTTTCTTCTATTTTTAAGTTATACTGCCTTTGCATTAATTATACATTACTCTATTTGGTTGATCACTTAATATAGCCACTACAATCCCCTCGCTAGTCTTATTTCTTCCCTCTAAATGATACTTTGGGATGTTGAAGAATAAGTAATTTACTTTTATTTTAAATATAACTAAAATCTTAAAATGATAACCATATCCTAAATTTGTCATCTTTTACTGAAAGTTAAAGTTTCACTCTAACTAGCTTTTTTTATGCAACTCTGCAAGATGGAAAAGGATCAACATCGAAGAAGGATCAACTAAAAACCTTTACTTAAATATTCTTTTAGCTTAATGAACTTCAGTTCTTATATGTAATAATTCTAAAAGTTTTTTTTTGTAGAAGTTGATTCAATGTATGAATCTGAAAAAATGTCTAAATATCAAATACTTGCTTTTGGCTTTAAAATATGTTAGAACTTTAGTTTTTTTAAAAAACCACGTTTATAAATTTTGACCTACCATTTGAAAATTGCAATGCATTGTTTTAAATTGTAACAGCTATATAAATGCAAAATACAAAGATAACTTTCAATTAAAAGTTCAAAGTAATTGTATTGATTTCTTTGTAACTGATAATTTGTCATAAATTAATTGTCATAACTTTTAATTGACCAATTAATCAATTAAATTTAGCTAATGAAGTACTGTTTCCATTAAATCGCTTCTAACAAAAAAAATTTCAAAATTTGTTTAACAGCATTAGATTATTTTACGCTGAATTTTTTATTAACTGAATTTAATTGAAAAATTTGCTAAAAGACAGAAGTCAATGAAATCAATGTGAGAAAAGTCCAGAAATGAGAGTTTTGATTAATCAATTTTATTTAAAACACATTTTGATACAAAAAAAAAACTTTCTAAAAAGATTTTTGTGATAGAAGCAACTAATTGTTTTTTTTTTTTTTAGAATAAAACAGATTTATTACAAACCAAGTTGGAAATCACAAAACACAAAATGCTGATGCTTAACTAAAATGTCAAAAACAAAGTAAAACATCTGTACATCCTACACATGTTTTTAAAACACCAAAAGAATTTATATTGAGATATTAGCTTCTTCTCCATATTCATTTGCATTTTTTTAAAGAGAATTTGTTTAAGAGAGAAAAGAGGACAACATAAAAAATAAAGCCTAAAGTAAAGGAATGTAAAACTTACAGAATGTCTATTTGTGAAAAAGGTGAAACAGTTTTATCAACAAATGAGCCAAATGCTAATTGATAGTTTTTAGTGATTCCACTTATCTCTTGAGCTAAAGAAAATGTAAAAACTTGTAACTTTTAGAATAACTTGCTTTGGTTGTAAAAAAAAAAAAAAAAAAAAAAAAAAAAAAAAAAATTGCTCAAAAGTATTCACCTATTTTTGTTCCAAGTGTTTTTAGCTTTTGTTGATCATCCTCCATAGACTTTGACATATCCATCAAATAGTAGAGTTGTACTGGATAGTCACGTGCAGGTTTTACACTTATTTTAAATGATTGGGATTGAGCTAAATGCAAAATATCAGATGAGAATATATAACTAACATAATTTCACTAACTTCAGACTTGCTTTAAAGAGTGGCATTTCTTCTTAATGAACTTATTATTGATATCTTTGTTTGCATGAACTTTATTACAACTGCTAAATAAATTCTGCTGCCAATGCTGTTCTTTTTGGCTTTTTTTAATATTTTGCAAAAAAGGTCTTCATTTTGGCAAAATCTGGATTTTTTTAAAGGATTTTTGATTTTTAAACTTTCTTTTAAAAGGTTGATTAAATTGGTTTCAAGCTCTTTTAAAAAATCCATTGTAAATTAACCTGTTTTTTCTGATTTTATAATATCTCCAATCTTGTTTTAAACTTGAAATGGAACAATAGCATTAATAAGTTCTTTGATGGTTACTATTTCTTGGTAAAAAAAATCCAGACTAGATGAACAATAACTAGATTTTTTTTCTTTATGAAACCTTTGTAATGATAAACAACCATAATCAATCAAGCAACAACTCTTTCTCTTTATCAAATGCTTCTACAAATAATGGCATCATCGTTTATAATTTGGAATTTTCTGCAAATTTTGATAATTTTCAAAATAAGGTTTGCTACATCATGATCTTTGATGAGAGATGACCAAAATGATAAACTTTAACAAAACAAAAACTTTAAAATTTATATCAAGAAATTACCTGGACGTAATTTAAAAGATACTTCCTGTGGCTGTACTTGAATTGTGGAACTGAATGGAAGGTTTTTCTCTTGAGCCTAAAAATGATTTAATTCCTAATATAGCACCATCAATCAACAACAAAACCCTAATGGAAAAACAAGTAAAAGAAAAAAAAAAAAAAAAACAGTAAACAATTTATTAGCATAAAATATTAAAATAAAATGCTGAAAAATATAACTTACTTTGCTACCATCTTCAATACTAATTGATTTACATTTTTGATCACTTTCTAAAATTGGTTTTAAGTTGCATCGAGGAAAACTAAAGTCCTAATAAAAAAAGGTAAAATCTATACCTAAAAAGAAAATACTGATTGGTTTGATCAACAAAAAAAACTTCTGAAGAGTCTAGTTTACAAAACAGAACCAAAGTTATTTTTCAGCCTGATAAAGATGTAAATCATCTTGTACCAGCTTTTATTCCTAAATATACTGTAAAAAAATTAAAAATATAAACAAACAAAAAAAATCATGGTCCTGGTGTGCTTATTAACATTTCCCCCAATTTTTCAAAGTGTGTCCCTTACATTTCCCCCAATTTTTCAAAGTGTGTAAATTGAATTAGTACAACCTTTTGTCATAGTTCCTAAGCACATTAATATGGCTGGGTTAAGACTCTCAGAAAACTAATTGAATCTAGCTTATAACCATTTTGGACAAAGCAAATAGATTATTAGAAACATTTACCAGGTAGCTTCTTCATACCAACCATTAATGTCAAATAAAAAATCTTTCCTCTTTTTGATCAAGGTTATTTGCTGCTTTCTTTGCATTAATTTACTGTATTGCTTGACTTAATTTTGTTTAAATGATGTAAAACATTACAAAAATAATAATAATAATAATAATAATAATAATAATAATAATAATTATAATAATAATTGAAGTGTGAATAAATATTTCTACAGAAACAAATCAATTTCTTCACATTTACAATAGGTGGAAATTTTTCTGAAAAACTATTTAGTTATTTTATAAGTAAAAACATAGGGCCTTCAGATGAAAGAATGGGAACTACCTTCATCAATACTTTATTTTTTTTGAAAATTGTCTTTCTGATCAATATTATTGCAGAGAGACCTGATTATTGTATGTTTTTGCATGATCTTTTAATACTCAGTGACCTTCACACCATTACCCATGATGATACCTATGATGAAAATATTTTACGCCAAGGTATATCACTGCAAGCACCATTAGGAATAGATAGGAATGCAGTTTTAATTGCACATAATAAATTGCAAATGTATTGCAAATCAACATAATGTAAGAACTTTCACCGAAAGTTTCTCAGAAGTCTTAACATGACGGTACATTAATTTAAAAAGTCTTCCTTTTCAACTTCTTAAAGCTTTTTATAGTTTATAAAAATATAATATAAAAACGTAAAATGAATGCAAAAAAGTAAATATGTGCATATTTATTTATTTCAGGTCGATTTAGTTATTAGTTTCAAAAATATCACTGATGCCTAAAAATCACGATTTTAGAAAAAAGCATTTTAAAAAGAAAAGGAACAAACAATTATTCAACAATTGTCACTTTCATACCCAAGACCTCAAATTAATTTTTTTTGTATTTCTTGTGTCTTAATTTCACTCTAGATTTTAATTGTTTTTCCCCTTAAGAAATATACTAGTGTCATTTCTAGTGCCAATAATTGTGCAGTTTATTACCAAGTGTCATTTTGAGATTTGGAATAATTTCACATTCAATTTATATTCTTACAAAAAGATATAGACATTACACAAAAAGATATAGATATTACATAAAGATATAGATATATATACAAAAAACACATCATGTCTCCAACAATGAAAGTTGTACATGATGTGTTTTTTGTTTGTAAGATTATTCATCGTATTTAAAATTTGTATTTAATTAAATATTTTCTTCTGTTGTTTTCTCTTATTTGGGTTTTTCTTACAGCTGTTTTTTGTTGTGCTTATTTTACACCAAGATCCTGTTTAAATCTTTTTAATTAAAATAATTGTTTGAACCCTTTAAAAACAGAATGCTTAAACTCAGGATTCTATGTGGTGGTTCTTACTTTAGTCCACTGTAACAGACTCCTCAGTCTCTAGCTATAATATAGATAGACAGAGATCAAAAGGGTCATGAAAGTAGTTTTTTGAAACAAGAAATGTGAAATAGCATAATTGTAATAGACACAAATGAAAAACAAAGTTTGAAAACATTATAAATTACTTAGAGTGCATCAATATTACGCCCTGTATATTGAATATGTTACATTTTAAAAACTTTATTTTCTAAGATTCCTTAAGGAACTGTGGTTTCTGCAAAACAGATGATGAAATAAAGATTTAAGTTAGAAACTGGCTCAAAAACCACCCAGAGAAATCCATTATAAGACTGTTGACAATAACAGAGATGGCCATGAGTGAACTTCATTTTTTGACTTTAATTAAGAAAATACACAATATCAAATAAAATTGACTTCATTTTCAATACTTATTTAGGTTCTTTTTTTTACACAGCAATGATGGCTTGATAATGAGTGGGCAACTGCTGTAATTTAAAAGAGTTTGAGGAAGAGTTTTAGTCAGCAATGGGACCAGACCTTTCTCATCTAAACACATTTACAAACAGCTTTGGTTATCAAGCTATGAGAGGATATTCCTATAGATTTATTTAATCATCACTGTTCTCTACTAATAATTTAACTCAATTCTCACTGTCACTCTATCAATAAGAATTCTATTCATTTATGGTAGAATATATTGTTACTTATAACACATTTTTCAACTTCATAAGAGTGGTCAATTATCATAATTGAATGTTCATTTTAGAATCAATTTAATCTGCTAATTTAACATTTATTTTCAAAAATTTGAATTTTTCATAAAAATTCATAAAAAAATATATTTGTCTAGTTTGTCTAGGTTATATAAATTTTTACTTTAAGTAGATCTAGTGTAACTTTATACAGACAGCAAATCATAAGAAAATGAAAGCGGACAATATGTTTTCAAGATAGTAAAAATTTTCTTTGATGACTTAAAAAGAACTGCTGAATCTTTTGCAACATTTTAAACATTCCAGTAAGAAGATAAAACAACTTTCTAAGCTGATGTAAGGGTTGGCCATTTTACTTAGTTTTCTGAAAGTTGATCTTAATTGAAAAGTAAACTACTTATTTACTTTGGGGCTGTTTATATGGAAAGCGGGCTGGCTCATTTGCTAGGCCAGCCCATTTGCCAAGATATCGACATCATCAATATTTCAACTTAATTTTATTTTGCATTTATTCATATAGACGCAAAATAAAATTAAGTTGAAATATTGATGATGTCGATATCTTGGCCTCTAGACTAATATTGCTTGACAACGACAAGCCATAGAGTCAACTAAGCTGAAAAGGACATCTATGGGGATATTTGCCCAACAATCCAAAAGCATCTTGAATAAGTCATTTTTATTGATTGGTTTTTTGCCCTTCAATTGACAATTAAGATGTTCCCAAAGATGTTCTATTGGATTTAAATCTGGACTTTGAGAAGGCCAGTCCAAAAGTGGAATTTTTTTGAATTTAAAAATTTTTTTGACAGAATTTGCACAATGCTTTGGATCATTGTCTTGCTGGAATATCCAACCACAAGGCATTTTATCCTTTCTATATTCTTGATTATATCTAAATATACATTCTGATCCATTATGCCTTCAATGCAATGAAGTGGATCAATAGAATCACAACTGAAAGATCCCCAAACCATTACATTGCCATCATCATTTTTAACTTTTGATATTTGATACTTAGGAGTTAATCTTTTACCTTTTGGATGTCTCACGTACTTGATACCATCGCTACCAAACATGTAAAACTTTGATTCGTCACTGAATAAGACTTTTGACCATTTTTTTAAAATCCAATTCAAATGATCTTTTGCAATTTTTGTTCATGCTAAGCAATTATTCAATAATATTAACGGTTTCTTGGCAGGATGACAACCAAACAAAATATGCTGATCCAAGCAATGTTTTGTAGCATCTACACTGCACTTAACACTGTAATTCTTGCTCAAAATACCATTTAAGTCAGCATCACTTGGGATCTTGTTTCAATTGTCTTACCAAAATTTTGTCTTGATGTTCTGTATTTATCTTTGGCCTTTCTAGACAATGCTTTTTTTCAAATGTCTTACGGTCTCTATATCTCTTAACTAGTATGCTAATTGTTAATTTAGTCACATTATAAAGGTCAGAAATTTGCTTATAAGAAATCTTCTCTACAGCACGCATTATAAAATTTTCTTTTCTATTGACAATTCCTTAGACTTTCTCATTATTTTTAAAATTCAATTTAAGTTAAATAATATCTTCAGAAAAGTAATTTTAATACTTATATGTTTTTCTTAATGAAATTTCAATTTTTTAAAATGGGGCATGGAACTGCTTATAAACTTTTGCACAATTATGTTTTTAACTAAATTTGAATTTCTTTCTTCTGTTACAAATTTTTATTTCTTTGACTAAATTATACTATGTAATCACTTTAGAAGAAAAATTGTTAAAAATTGCATTCATTTTCAGTAAAAAGGCAAAAAGTTATAGTGAAAAAACTCAAGAAATTTAGCTGTTTATAAACTTTTGCACACTACTGTGTTTATGGGTATGTGTGTATATATAGCTTTGGAGAAAAATAACAAACTATTCATAGAAACAGTTAAAATAAGCAAATATTACAGAGTCAAATTTTCTTAATCTTACTTTGTCTTCACACCAATAACATTGCCCACTGGACTGCAAGCAATCACTACATGTAGACCATTTAGTACACTTCTTTTCATCTAAATAAAATAAAATAATGAAATAAAATGTTATGTTTGACTTTATTTGTGCTTACTGAAAATAGCACTAAGCAGTGTTTTTACAATCATCAATTATAATATTATAGATAGATAAAAACAGCTACATCAGGTTCTTTCTGGGAGGTTTCTGATCAACTTTAATTTTACCTGTTTTACTTGAATGAAACATATTTAAAAAATTTATTATAGTAACTTATCAAATGAGGCAGCTTAAATTGGAATATTTGTACTCCAGAGAGCTAATCATTTTTGCATATAACCACACCAAAGAATTTCCTTTGGTAGTAAAAATGTGTATATAAAAATATGTCAATGTAAAAAAAATGTATAGGTAATTGATAAAACAGTAAATATATTTTGCTTACATATTTAAAAGATGCAGTTTTAATGTGTTTATTTTCCACTTACCATGTGCTAAAAGTTTTCAGTGTCTTATTTACCTTTTTTTCGTTATTAAAATTACTAAAATTATTTTAAGAAACACGATTAGCCAAATCATTTAAACAAAACTTTTATTTAGCTGAAAATCTGTTAAGTAAAGTAAACTGGGGAAACTTTTACACTTTTTGTTAAGTAACTCACAGAAAAAAAAAAACTTGTTACCTATTTATTTAAAAATGTGTTTAATTGGAGTAATAGGAATAGAGTTACTGGTTTATACTTTTTGGTGAATTATTATGGTATATCGTAAAATATTTTTGGCAATTAAATCGTGCTGTTAACTTGCTCAATTTAAACTTTAGGAAAACTTCTATTCCAGGTATGTTCCTAAAATGGTAATGCTTTTTTGTTATAATGCTGCATATATTCCCATCAATTTTACTTAACGTACTACCAGAAAAATTAAGTTGTCTGCAATAGCAAATCATTGCTATTTTGCATCATTTCTCACATGGAATAACTACACATAGTTTGATGTCAATGTTTCCCATGCATGAGCAAATATTGACGTATGGAGGTTTATAGAACTGAGTGTAGTAAGGCTAATTATCACTTTAAATAGTGTAGAAACATTATATAAACTATCATGTAAAAATTCAACTATAGAAAAAAAAAAACAATATCATGATTCAATTTCTAACATTTTTTTGCACAATAACTTTTAAAAAATGTCAGTTACTCCAGTGTAGCTTTTTTTTTTTTTTTTTAAATCAGTGCCACTAACAAAATATTACTGAGTAAAAGCAACCTACTAAATGACAAAGATTTAAAATATAGACATTTAGGATACTCATCCTTATGCATTAAGTTCAATACCAAACAAAAGAAAAAAAAAAGAAATACCTAAGTATCAAAAAAACTTACCTTGAGCAATTACATTTGAAATAACTGCAGACAGAACGAGCAATGTTACTAGCATTTTTAGTTATCTATCTAAATAGAATTGTTATTGAAACCATTTTAAGAAAAGCTTTATTGTAAAGTACAATATAGAAGTACTTTTAGACTTTAAAATTTGTTTGTAGTGTGTTTGTGCTTATGTCTATTATTAATTAAGGAAAGAATAGAAAAGTTAAACAGGAGAATGGAATGCATGACTTTTTACAGCTGCCTTTAAAGTCTCAAGAGCAAGTATAAAACTTTACCATTATAAACAGAATCTACTACTACTTATACACTCCTTTGAAAGAATTTTAAATTGCTGCTAGACACATAATTAATTAAGAAATTGGGAAATGTGTTCAGGCTTATCAGATGTTTTAAAAGATATACTTAATTTAAACAGAAAAAGTTAATCATTCTATTAGCAAAAATTTTTTGAGCATATTTAAGGGAGATATATATATTGAAGAAAATATTATGATATATTGATAAATGTTCCTATTCTGGCAGCATTTTACTATGATATTTGGAGACATAACATGTGGATTGCTACATAGAGCTGATGTTAGTTACATCTATCTTCTACTGCCTAACAAGCTTTGAAATCTATAAACAAGTTTAAATTAATGCTGCTATAAAAAAACTGCTTTTAATAAAACACATTGAGACAGCCTTATATATCCAGACAAGTTTAGATAAAAGAAAGTTCATTAGAGAAAACACACTCGAAAAAGGAAATTTAATAAATACTTTAAGTGTAGTTTTAAAGACAAATAAAGAGGTTCATATACTTTGTTTTTGAACATAAACTAGAAAATTGATAAAAATAAACCTAATAAACCTAAAATTATACTTTGTAAATTATTTTTGAAAAAAAAGAAGAAACAATCGTTGATATTACATCCTCTATTCGCATGAGCGTTATTCGGCCACTGTTTCTGATAGGAGAGTCAGCTTCCCGCCCCATGATAAACAAACCTCCGGCTAAAAAAGTTTTATTTAATAAGAATACGGGGGTTGATTAATTGCAATAAAACAAATTTTAAAGGCAGCCGGTAACTTTTACGTCATTTCCCATGTAAAAGATGCTTGAATTAAAACCGCAAAGACATTAAGTCTATGTTAAAGTGTAATAGGGATGATTTATGCGACTGAAGAAACCGATCATACACATAAACTCACTTAATCAAATTCTTCCCAAAATGTATGCAATATTTTAATATTAAATGTTATAGAAAATATGTCCAAACTTCTTTTAGTAATAGTAAAGGTTCGTCTCATATTTACATACCTATGAATATTAAGTCTCAACTACAACAAAAACTAATCATACATTTTGCTACAATTTCTGTCGTTTAGATCAATTTTAAAAGATGTTTTAAATTATAACTATATAACACAAGGATCAACAGCCGCTTGATAAACTTTCCTAAAGTCAAGTTTAAACTTTGTCTCGTGGTTTGTTAAATATATTTTGTGTATGTGATAATAAAATATAAAACTTCATGTTGGAAACTCGATTACCCTAAAAAGCTCACTTAACTAATAAATATATTAGTTCAAAAGTTTAAGTGTTGGTATAAAAACATTTCTTTTCATACTCGGATTTTATTGCATTTACAGTATACTAAAAGAAAAAGAGATATCGCACTAATTGGTCACTTGTTTTTGTCGGCTCTCTCTTACTAGCTGCTATAAAAAGAAAAAAATGGTTTTTTGATTCGAGAAAGTTACCCAATATGCATCAACACTGTGTTCTTTTTCATATTTGATCAACTTTTTTGTCAAAAATTATATTTAATGCCAAAAAAATATTATAGCCATGTTGCATTTCACAAATATGAATTTAGAAACCATTTTTTCTTTAATATTCATTACTTCTTGTAAAGTGACCTTTCTTTTTGCCACTCCAATCCGTTTTCAAGCTTTTCCTATTTATTCGACGATTTAGTCTAAAAAATACGTGTCTAAAAGATATATAATATCTCTTGATCTCATTTAACAGTTTTTTTTTCTTCCCTATAAAATCAGGATTTATGGACTTGTTGCCTTTCTGTAGTAAGTGATTCATATATATTAAGTTTGTTACTCCATCTCAGATGTTTGCTAATATTCAACGCCCGTGTTATTAAACGCCCGTGTTATTAAACACCCGTGTTATTAAACGTTCGTGTTAATTGCAATTTAAACTAAACCTAAAGTATAGCTGAACTAAGAAATATATTAAAAAATTTCAAGACCTTAAAGTCTATAAAAAATCTGACTATTATGAACTTGTTTTACTCAACTCTATTCAGTCGGCTATATCTGTGGCCAGGATTTCTAGCCACAGATAGATCAAGCTGATATTCATTTATGCAGAGACATTCTTCCAAATGTAGATCCTGACTTGCTAAGAATGAGGTGATTATTTTTTCAACGAATACACTAGAAGCACATGAATGAGTTTATACAACAGAAGATCGTGTTTTTAACGTGAAGATCGTGTTTTTAACGTGAAGATCGTGTTTTTAACGTGAAGATCGTGTTTTTAACGAATTAGGTAAAGAGATACAACACTTAGTTTCTACTTATCAATAATTTTCCTCACAAGCACCAAAACGTTGTATTACTCCAATAAGAAAATATGTTTCCCATAAATTTAAAGGATGTTCCCCATGGGTTCAAAGGATGCTTTCTTATATTAAGATTATTAGGACTAAATAAGATAGAGAAGATAACCGGAGTCTGCCTACATCTCGGTTTTTTTTTACTAAAGCATATTTATTTAGAAGTGGATCTCCGATTGTATTCAATTTAAAACGCTTACCTGGTTTTCTATTGCGTTTCATTTTTCCAAACAATTAAGAACCATCTGTGTCCGAAGCATGGTGTTGATTGATTGACCATTCGTTGCGTCATTTGTAAATTGAAAACGCTTTTTTTTTATTTCGTGCACATAGAAGTAGTTTTCACACAATTCGTCCAAAAACAAGGATAAGTAAGGGTCAACAGTATCTTTACTGATATTGTTCAAAATGTAATGGAACAAAGTTTGGTTGTAGTTCGTCTTGTGCTGATGGTGGTGGCGTTGTGTTGTTGAAGCGGTTTCATTTAAAAATGGTTTTACCTTTGATACGTTGCAATAAAATGAAAAGCATGCGCTCCATGAAAACTCTCAATTTTTGAGTTTTCTAAAGTTAAAAAGAAACAAACGTCCTTTTCAAAAAAAAAAAAAAGCTGCCCTTCAGATAAAAAAAGTCTCATCATATACTTTTCTGAATTTAGAAAACATTTATGTTCCTCGCTTTTATATCGTATTTACGATTGCCGAAATTAAAATGTTTTTTGAAGATGGTTTTTTTTATATGAAAAAGTCAAAAATGATGACAGCTGCTATAATAAAATAATTTATAGGAAAAAGCCGATTCTTTTTTTTTAAACGTTCTCAAACTTCCTGAAGTTAATATTTATTTCTTGTTTATTTTTTCAAAGCTCTTTAATTTATTATCATAAAGCAAGTTTTTAACTTTGGATCCATTAAATCTGCTCACATCTGGTCCGTAATCCAAACTAAAGCAAGGTTTAAAAAATAATGACGTTTCTTCACTAAGAAGCAGTCAAAAGATAATCGAAAACAATCAGCAGCGTATAAAATTAAACGTGTTTGCTCAGATAATCTATGAAGATTTGTAATACGCAGGACCGATTAATCACTGATTGTTACCGGTTATAAACAATCAGAGGTTTATCAAATAAACTGGCTACCAACATTAAAACTAAAATGAGACAGAAACTAAACTTTTTTACTATAATCACAGGAAGTATGAACAATCACTGATTGTTTTTATCCAAAAGTCGATGATCATTCTTATCCCAGAATCACCTTTCGTCTTTATATTGGGAAATTTCTGCCAATTTTGGCTTTTTATGTGTCTTTATGTAATGGCTACGCAAAAAGCACAAAATATTTTTTTGAATAATTTAAGATGAGCAAAATGTTAACGTTTGTAATACTTTGTAAAATTCAACTTAATTGTAAATTTTAACTCTGGTAGTGGCACTTTTAGCTCTGCCACAATTGTGGTTTTTTATAAAATCAATCATTATTCTCATTATTATTTACTCTTTTTACTCTATTTAGAAAGACTTGCAACGGTCCCAACAACCCAATAGTATTGTCAATGCGTTGATTAATGATTTAATTACAATGAGGTAGAGTGTATTATGCATATTTGAAAAAAATTCATTTTATTGTTTTAAAAAAGGGTTAAAGGTTAGACAATGTGAATTTTTTTTTTTTTTTTGCATTTCATTTATTTATTTCTTAATTGTACTAATTGGCATGCTGTTGATAAATTTTTTTTTTAAATGTTGATAGCGGAACAAGCATACCGTGCTGTCTTTAAAACCTCACACAGATTCTTAAATTGATCTTTTTTTGTTTCGAGCTTTTTACTTTGTTAACTCCCCAGTAAACATCGAACAGTTGGTAAATAGTTGGCCCGAGTAATAAAACAGTTGGCTAACAGTTGGTACCATTACCGGCCCAACTATATGATTTTTTTTCGCGATTATTTAAATTCGCTTTTGCGCTTAAATTGAAAGTGCAAAAGTTATAAATCATGTTTTGAATATTGCTTAATAACAAAGTATAACTTTGCTTTTTAATATTTAATTTTCTATCTAATAGTGATTGTTTGTATATCAGATTTTACCAGTCAAACAGTACTACTGTCCACACAAAATATTGTATTATATTTATAGATAACTTAGTTGAATACACAGAATGAACACATTTTTTATCATTACAATTTTATTTCCAGATCATTAAAGAAAAATATTTACAAATAAAAAACTAAAAATATTCTATTATTGTATTTAATATTATTAAAGGTTTGAAATTAATATTGGCAGCTTTAATTAAAAACAATATTTTAAAACGCTAGTATTTAAAAACGTGGCGATTTATTAGATAATTATCAATAATAATTAAGAAAAATTAGAATTATAAATAAAATCAAGATAAATAAACTTTTATAAATTTGCAAAAGAAAATAATAACTAAATATTCTTTTCATTGATTAACTGCAACTGATTTTTTATAACCTTGCTTTTCGTCTGTCTATTTATTTGCCCATCTCCTTGATCAATTGCGCCCTGAAACCATCTTGAAACGATCGGGTAAATATCTTTATCCTTGGAATTAAGATACTGAATTCTTACTGTTGCTAAAAGAATAAAATGAAAATAAATTTAAAAACTCAATTTATCTTTTGTTTAAATATAAATTATTTTTGAGTTACTTTTAAGTTCTTATACATATACTTTGCAAATCGAGAATTACATTAACTGGTTGGCAGTTTTAAAAATATGTGCATATGATAACCAAGAGCAATTAGCTTATCGGTTCAAGAAAAACTTCTATATGCTCTTTAAGAATCATATAGTTGAATACTAATAAATCATGGTTTACATTGGCAATTAACATCTCTAGTTAACAATAAAATACGGCATTGATAAGTTCAAGTCACCAAGGGAGAATATAATATCTTACAAATTCACAACTAATGACAACACAGGTAATTGTCATAAGTACTAACATATTATATTCTTTCTTAGTGTTGTAAACACATTTTTGTAAATATAATAATACAGTTGACTTTAAAAGACTAAAAATTTACATAACTAGTAATACTTACATAGTAAGCACTTTAACACAAAATAATAACATCGCAACTTAATCTTGCCCATTCCAGTAGCTATCATCTTACTTGAAGATCCGTTTAGATTACATAAAATGCTAAAATTTTTAGAAAACATGGCACCCAACACCCGTCATATGTATTCTGGACGTTCAACTTTACCGCCAATAGAACGCAGATATTTGACCTAAAAACAAATAATGCTACATATTACAACTTTTTTTATTTAAACTATTTTTTCAAAGGTAAATGAAAATGTAATGCAGTATAATATAACTAAGGTATTAAATTACCTTTGATAAATTACAATTATAAGACTTATAAAAAAACTTATCTTTGATCTTATAAAATAATAATTACTAGCTTAAACGCAACCTGTAGACTGCTACAAACATTATAATATAGAAAATAATTTCAAATTACATAGAGAGCCATCTCAGATTTCATCTGTAGCATAAGGTTAATCCTCTCCAAATCTTCCTTACTTTCCATTGGAAGGCCAGGGGGAACAACTATGTCTTCATTATTCAAAAAACTTTGAACTTCTAAAAACTTCTTTTTTTGCTCCAGTTCTGTTAATCTTAACTCCAAAGCTGCTAACTTCTCTATAAACATACATAAATAATTAAATAATATTTCATTGCATTTGAATCTTATTGGAAAACTGGTTTCAAAAACACAGTCTAGTTATTAAATTGAAGACATACATGGATGAAGGTGTTATGGAACTCAAATATTTGGAGTTAAAGTTTAAAACTTTAACTCCAAATATTTGTTGTTCCATTCATGTTATTTATTCCTGTAGGTGAATTGATTGCTGTAAAAATTGTGTTCTTGCACATTTTTGTGTTGTGTTATTAAGGTCACGGGAAAGAGCATTATTTAAAACCTTTATCTGCATAACAAAGTAGAAATATGTATTTTTGTAACATGAAATATGTATTTTTTTAAAGCCTTCATCCATTTATGACTTTAGTTAAAACACAATTTTTTTTTTTTTACAAAAAATATAAATAGTTTGCTTTTGTCAATATGTCAGCATCATAATTAATGTATGTATGCGTAACACATATACAATGTATAACAAGTAGTAAAACAAAAAAAACAAACAAACAAATAGTTTATCCAAAACCTTACTTTCCTGATCCCCAAAATTTTGAACAGTTTTCTCATAGTTTTTAGAAGTCGATGTCCCTTTTAATAAAATGCTATAATTATATGCATTATATGAATATGTATATATATATATATATATACACACACACACACACACACATACACACACACACACACATGGCATACATTTATGCAATGTATACAAAATACATACATATAAATTATTATACTATAACATATATATTAGAATATAACAACTTTTACACATGCATGTTATATACAGGATGTCTGCCAATATTTTAAGGTGGATTTCCCTGACTTTTCCCTCATATTTTCCTGATCTTCTACCTGTTTTCCTTGATTTAATTTAATGTTACCCAAATTCAACTTCACAAAAATTGACCTAGAGTCGTTTAGAAAAATGCTCTTCAACTGAAAAAATGTAAACAATAATACAACCCACACTAAATGTATCAAGTATTGATACATTTAATATGGGTTGTATTATTGTTTACATTTTTGCAAGTGAAGATTCAAGATTCGCTTGATGCAAGAGAAATTCATAAAACCTGCCAAATAAACTTCTATATTACATGTACTATATACAACTTATTTAAGTTATGTAAGTTTGATGAAGAGCCATTTTCCCTGATTTCTCCCTGATTTATCTAAAATTCAACCTAATTTCCCTGATAATCCTAGATTTTTTGCAGATATCTGATTTCCCTGACTTTTCCCTGATTTCCCCTGATCTGGCAGACACCCTTTATATATATTATATATATATATATATATATATATATATATATATATATATATATATATATATATATATATATATATATATATATATATATATATATATATATATGTATATACACACACACACATACATACATACATACACACACACATACATACATACATACATACATACATACATACATACATACATACATACATACATACATACATACATACATACATACATACATACATACATACATACATACACGCACATATACATTTTAGCTGTATTTTAACTTTTAATAATAGTTAAAATAGAGCTAAAATGTCTAATACAAATACAACAATGGTGTCATCATAAAAATAAATTAAAAACTCAACCAATGTGAAAAACTATATCTGAATGTGTAACTAATGGATAAATGTAAAATATTTGTACTTACCAGCGTAACGGTTATATTAAGAGGTGTAGGAGGGTTTGAGGGTAAAACTGCAGTTAAGCGGCGTAAAATAATTTTAAATTTTCGCTTGATTAAACTCTGCGATGGTGAAAATGAAAAAAATTTATCTGAAAGTAACTTTACGAAACGTGAAAGAAAACCACATTCGAAATATGGAAAAATTCGAAATGTATAAAAAGAAAAGAAAAGAAAAGAAAAGAAAAGCCTCATACAAAAGATAAGTAAAAGTAATAGTCACTGTTAAATTTTCTTATTTTCTCATTTCTATTACTTATATATTATATACGTATTATATTTATATATACAAAAATTAATTTTATTAATTGATTCTGCACTGAATAAATCGTTTATATTAAGTAAATAGTTATTCTTAGTTAACATGGTAAATCTTCGTTTAGATGGCTATGCAACGTGTTGGTCGTGGGAGACCAAGTGCTCCAACAACTATTGTTGCTGAAGATGAAATCCTGGCTGAACCACGTGTGTTGCAAGAAAATTGGTGTTTAATGGAGCTTGGTTACTCTATTAAACACCCATTATCTGCTTTACAGTGGTTAGCAAAGCGCAGATTGATAAAAAATAGTATGTACTGTGATACGTGCCAACGTCAGTTTGGGCTAAACGCATATCAAGATGCCACAGATGGTTACCGGTGGTATTGTAAAGGTTGCAAACAGCGGCGAAGTGTAAGAGAGGGATCCTTCTTCAGTCAAAGTAGGTTGACACTTCAAAAGTTGATTTGTTATATTTATGGCTGGAGTCGCAATATGTCACAGAGCGATATACAACATGAAGCCTGTATGAATGACGCTAGCCATACATTAGGTGATTGGGGAAACTTTTGCCGAGATGTCTGCGAAGTTTACCTGGAAACAAATCCAACAATTATAGGGGGTATTAATGCTGACGGGACACCAATTGTAGTCGAAATTGACGAATCTAAATTCTTTCACCGTAAATATCATCGGGGGCAGTGGCGCCCAAGTCATTGGGTATTTGGTGGAATCGAGAGAGAGTCACGCAAGTGCTTCTTAGTTGAAGTTCCAGATCGGAATGCACAAACTCTCAAAAACCTTATAGAAAGGTTTATTTTGCCAGGAAGTCATATTGTTTCCGATGGCTGGGCTTCTTATGCTGGTTTAGATAACCTCCAAGATGGGATATATTCTCATTCAGTTGTCGTGCATGAACGCAATTTTGTTAATCCCCTTGATAGCGATGTTCATACACAAAACGTCGAAAACCTTTGGATGCGTGTCAAGCGTAAACTTCGACAGCAGTTTGGTACGCGTGAAGACTTGTTTACATCACATCTTCATGAATTTATCTGGCGTCAAACATTTAAAGATTTTCCTATATTTTCGGCATTTCTATCTTGTGTGTCTCGTCAGTATCCTCTGTAATTGATAAATAAAACGGCTATTTTCATAGCCACATATTTTTTAAAAATATATTAGCAAGAACAATAATTGTAGTATCCTATATTCTATAATTCTAATAAAAAAAGGTATTTAAAAAATAACTACTTTGAAATTTATCTACTTTGGTTTTTATAATTATTTAAGAACTTTTAGCCTCTGCGAGCGAGAGCGCTAAAAGCAAAAATATTAAATTATTTTACGCCGCTTAACTGCAGTTAAGCGGCGTTATATATATATATATATATATATATATATATATATATATATATATATATATATATATATATATATATATATGTATATACACACACACACATACATACATACATACACACACACACATACATACATACATACATACATACATACATACATACATACATACATACATACATACATACATACATACATACATACATACATACATACATACATACATACATACATACACGCACATATACATTTTAGCTGTATTTTAACTTTTAATAATAGTTAAAATAGAGCTAAAATGTCTAATACAAATACAACAATGGTGTCATCATAAAAATAAATTAAAAACTCAACCAATGTGAAAAACTATATCTGAATGTGTAACTAATGGATAAATGTAAAATATTTGTACTTACCAGCGTAACGGTTATATTAAGAGGTGTAGGAGGGTTTGAGTTCAAAAGTTTAATTGAAGGGTAAAAAAAGCGTTTGAAAGAAAAGAAATGATAAAAAGCTTCAAACTAAACTAACTCTATTAAATAGTTTTAATTATTGAATGAATCAATTTGAGTAATTTTAATAATTAGTCGCATGGACTAAGTGAATATATATTCACTTAGACCATGCGACTAATTATTAAAATACATTTACAAAACTTACGGAAAACTTTTACGATTCAAAAACACGCGGTACACAGTCGGTTAATGGTTGGCAAGAAATGCCAACAGTTAGCCAACTATAGCCAATACTGGCCCGTCAGTTGGACCAACTAAAGCGTGTTTACTGGGTCATCTCAACTTTTCATAAATTTTTTATCGGATTTAAATCTGGGGATTGCGCTGGCCAATCCAATTCTTTCAATCCAAGTCTTATACCTATATAACTAAATTGTTTTTAATGGTGTTGGTGGAGGTAAACAGACTCGTTTTAGCTTTACGAATATTCACGATTATTTCACAATTTATCTTCCCGATCTCTATTTTCAATACTTTTTTTTTTGTAGCTTTAGAACATTCTGAACCATTCCAACAGAGCGCCCTATCTGTCTTGAAATCTCTCAATATGACTTTCAACTGCATTTGAATTGCTGAATTACAAAGAGTTCAGCTGAGGTGAAATAAGTTAAGAACCGTCGAATGAAATTTTTATTTACATATTTTTAACATTACCTCATTTTTTACTTTAAAAAGCGCGATGCATTATCATTTTCATCACTGCATATGCACTAGTTGCAACTTTGTTCGTAATTAGTACATATAATAATGACGTTTTTAACCGATAAAAAATTATATATTTTATTTTAGATGGCTTTAAAAAAAAAAAACAACAGACTTGGTCAGCAATATTTGCTTAAAAATTTTTGCTGTCTCCAAAATGTTCAGTTTTTTATAATTAGCGACGCCACAATTGTAGTAAAAAAGTAAATAAATTCTTCAAACATTGTTAATATAATTAACAAAGTAAATATAATTAACATAGTTAATATAATTAACATAGTCAATATAATTAACTTAGTCAATATAATTAACATAGTTAATATAACTAACATAGTTAATATAACTAACTTAGTATAACTAACATAGTTAATATAATTAACTTAGTTAATATAACTAACTTAGTATAATTAACATAGTTAATATAACTAACATAGTTAATATACTTTACATAGTTAATGTAATTAACAAAGATCATTGGAGTTAAATCCAGAACTCTAAACAAAGTATCTCGACAGAGTAGATATTAGAATGATAAGAAGTCACCATAAAGATTGAAAAAGAAAAAGTTTTTGTTGCTTTATCCTTCGAAAGCCTAAAGTTATTAACTAGAGTTTGTCGCAAATATAATTTATAATTTTGTTTACTTTCAAAAAAAAAAAAATCATAAATACACAGAAATTATTTTTTTATATTTAGTTAAAGATAGAACAACTGACACGATATTTTTACTTTTCAGTTATCTTAAGTGTGACTTTTAAGTTCGTTGCTCTTTTGAAGCGTGCAGAATGTCATTGCTAAATATTTAAATACACAAAGTTTTTATAATAAAAGTTCGTACTTTTATAATAACTTTCCAATCTCATAAAATAACAAATAGCATGGTTACATCATAAGAGTTATAAAAAGAATGTTCTTTTTTTCGAACAGTCTACAAAACAATGTATAATAAAACAATCTTTAGTAAATAATAAATGACAAACACAATGAATAAAAGCTTGCCCTTTTGTTTTTTGTTTTTTTTAGTCTATAGCTGAACGTCGCGTCAACATTTCTTAAAAGGTAAATATTTGTTGGACCTAACTTCGTTTTTAATGCAAAATTAAAAAAAAGTTTATCATTAAATAAATTGATTGCATTTTAACAAATAACATTTAAAAAACTTTGAGTTGTCCTTATAAAAAACTTAATTTGATCTTAATTAGACTAAAAAAAACATAGCTTTGGAACCCTCTTTTTTGACGTTGAACACCCTTAAAAAAAAAAGAGAAAAAAAGAAACCCAAAATCGTACGTATATCAGCTGGCTAACAATAAAAGTAAATGTCTACAAGGTTTCAAAGAAGCCATTCTTACCATATGAGCACCGTCGATCATCTCATTATAGTTTAAAATTTTCTTTAAGGCTTTTTAAATAAATAAAACATTAGACTCATGTCATATATATTTCGGATAAGGATAAATGAATTAGTCCCTAAAAAAACGATTATATTTTATTAATACTTTTTTTTTATAATAATTTTGCAAACTATTTTGCTTTTTAAAATGGATTTGTTTTGATTATTTGTCACTAAATTAAAAAAAAAGTTTATTTTGAGCTCTAATGTTTATGAAAACTTAGGCTTAGGATTGCAAAAGATGAAATTCTCGATTGCATGAGAATAATGAATGCAAGAAAGTAATATTTCTTTTTCAACAGAGTAACATTTGTGAGAAAATTACTTAACTGAAACAAAAGAATTACCTGACGTATGCAAGAGAGAGAGTCTTTGTGTTTGCAAAAGAAATAACTTCACATAAGGACTTTTAAGGTGAGCATTACATACTTTTTATTTGCTTGGTCGATAGAGTACAAAATACCAACCGTCAGACACTTGGAACCGTCATTGGTATATATGTATGTCCCCAGATAATTCTCTCTTCCAAAGTAATGCAGTATTTTTTTAAAAAAGGTTTTGATTGGAAATTGCAGATTATTGTAACAAAAAAATTAAAAAAAACCTATTTTTCAGTTTTAATTGTGACGTTTATCTGAAAATCGCGGGTCGTGTTTTTTTTGATAATCCAAAGGACCATTATAAGATCATGAAGTATATATATATATATACTTCTTTTATATATATATATATATATACTTCTTTTATATATATATAAAAATTTCTTAGAGCTATTCATATTTATTTGTACTTTCAGGATCTATTGGTGAAAAATGGGGAATTACTTTTGCACTGATGCAAAAGAGATAATGAGACATCACAACAAAGACTGCTTAGCAAGAAATATACTGACACCAATACAAATTGATAACGATATAAAAGGTTTCAAACTTCCACTATCAGAGAGAGAGATTGAAGCTTTGAAAGTCTCTTGGGAAAGTGTGAGGATAAAATGGGTTGATATTTGTACAATAGCATTTCGCAGGTAGCATAATGTTTTTTTAACTAAAACTCAGTTTCAGCCAGTTTCAGACGATTTAAGCCAGTTTCAATCAGTTTTAACCAATATCAATCAGTTTAAAGTAAAGACAAATAATAAAAATCTATAGTCATGAATATGAAATACTTTAGAATCTAAATTAGTAACACATAAAATGATAACGCATAAATTAGTAATTGGTAAAATAGTAATACATAAATTAGTAAGGCATAAACTAACAAAGATGTTGAGCTTGTTTTTCTACGACTTTTGGTAAGGCAATCAGATCTTCTTTCTGATGTATTAAGTTAATACATCTAACGGTACAAGTTAATACTATTAACGGTATAAATTAAAGAAGACTGGTGATTGAATTTTTTAGTTAGTGCCATTACAATGATGATTTTTTTTTTACGTGTGACAATTACATATCATGAATTCCATCGTGACGGAATCACCGATTTGAGCTTATTTTCCACATTTATGTTATAAAAATAAAAAAACTGTAATGTGCATATTGTTATTCTATATTTTTATAACATAAATGTGGAAAATAAGCTCAAATCGGTGATTCCGTCACGATGGAATTCATACATGAATTTATATAAACGCTTTTTCTTTAAGATGGTTTACAACGTACCCTGAAATAAGACCAATTTTTAAAAGTTTTTCACGCTACGCCACATTGGAGGAAGCGCTTGTCTCTAAAGAACTTCTTCTTCATGCAAAGAAACTTCAGGCAGCTGTGGAAGCAGTCATTCGTAAAGTTGACAAAAGAAAAGAGTTGGTGGAGTTACTAGTTGCAGTTGGAAGATCACACTTTGGAATTGGTGCTGAACAAACTCATGCCACAGTAAGTTTTTATGATTCAATGTCAGGCTCTTTATAAATTTATCTCAATGGAAAATAATTTTTTTGCTTTTACATATGGATAAATAGTTTTATTACTTAACATGAAAATTAACTAATTTGATATTTGTTCAGGCTCTTGCAGCATGCCTACAATTAGCGCTCTGCGAGACATTTCAAGACTTGGATCTTTTAACAGAGAGCGCATGGGATAGTCTTTTCCGTTTCATAATGGACATCTTGAAGTTTGGTATCAGGATAGAAGAGCATGAGGCAAATTCTAAAAGATTGCAAGAAAACAAAGAAACATCTAAAAGGCTAGAAGAAAACACGGAGTCTAGCTCCAAAACATAAAGAATCTAAAGCGTTATTTGTCAGTTTCTTTTTTTTTTTTAAGTATTCAGCGCTATTTGTTGAAATATTCATTTTCATGTGATTGCTATTAACGTCGTTAATTTTATTGCTTTTGCACTATTACTGTGCTTTTTCTAAAATGTCTTTTCCTCGTTAGTATAACCTTTACAAGATGCATCTCTGAGTCTTCATAAGATACATCGTTCTCTTAATAAAACAATAAAAATTTTTATAATGTTGAAATTTTTTTCGAAACTTTTTTTTAAGTTTTAAAATGTTTAAATACTTATTTTATTTATTTGAAGTTATTATTTTTTTGTATAAATATTAATATAAATATTTACACAATCGCCTAGGATTTAGTAATAATTAAGTAAATATTTACAAGCAAATAAATTTTTTACAATAAAAGGTTTTTGTCAAAAAAATAAATTGTAAATAAATTTTATTTAAGAAATATAACTGCCAGAAATAGTACATAGAGATTTCTAATTAATAATACAACTGAGAAAAACTGTTTTTCAAAAGATCGAGGCTAATAAAGGCTGGCCTTTAAATTACAAAAGTTGTTAGGGTGAGAATCATTCCTGAATAATCGCTGAAATACGATTTGTGAGAAAATTGTTTATATAGTGTGGTCTAAAACGGCCCTTAATTTGCTTCATAATCCTAGCACAAAACGTATGAGATGGGTACTAATTAGAGTAAAATCGATTTAAAATCACTTACTCGCACTCTAGGTGAAGAATGAATAATCCAAATTTAAACACATCAAGGTTTTTTTGTTCGGCTTCTGTTAAATTTTAAGGCATCATAATTTTTTAGATAAGTTCATTACCTATCAATCAAAACATGAACCGTCATGACAAAAATAAACTATTTCGTAGAACTCTCATAATTCGGAGTTAATTATACAATCCTAACCCTGAATTCTCTTTCTACTTTTCTTGACAATTGTTCTGCATGGCGTTCCACTGCTTGATGATGGAGGCATTAAAGGCAGTAATACTGGTGTGAAGAGATCCACAAGCCTGAGGCTCAATACATGTTCAGATTTTATAATCAAGTGGAATTAAATATAGTGAACTGAGAGGCAAAACAATTTCTTTCCCAGATATCTTGTTGATTTTCCCTGAGCCACTTCTGTTTTTTTTTGATTGTATGAATAGAGAAAGTTAATTATTTAATGACATCAAAAATAGTAGACTTAATTATTAAATTACATCAAGAATAGTAGACTTATAGATGGTAAATGGGGGTAAATCTAACCCGTTAGAAATATGCCTGCAACTACAGCATTGAATTTTTGAGAAGAATACTTTTCTTATCTATAGCAATGATTCAGTGTGAATTACTAAAAATTGTTGATTTTATTTATTTGATAAATAAAAAAGTAAATAATTTCAACTGATCGCCCAGTCAGCCGCATTTTTAACAATCTATAAATCTTTTATGAATACTTTGTTTATGGAAATTGAAAGAAGAAATAGCATAATCAAAATGAAATTCTCGTTTTTTGCGTTTTTTTTTTTAGATATTGCTGTTGGTAAAATCAACTTCATTGTTGATCATTTGAAAAAACTTTAGTTCAAGAGTTACGTAACAATATTTACAATCGCACAATTTTATCGCACAAATTTATTTGCAAATACGTAACAATATTTACAATCGCACAATTTTATCGCACAAATTATTTAACTATATTTGCAAAAATTGTTTTCAAACAAATACTTTGTTGATTATGATATAAATGCCGGATATATTGCTCCAGGATTGCTTTTAGGGAATCTGATTTGACGTTCTTGTTAGAATCATCGAAAAAAGGTTGACGGTATTCAACGTCAGTTCAATTCAACTATAATATTGTTGAAAATATTTTTCTCGATATCAATAAACACTTCAAGATCAACTTAATTAGACGCATCATCTCAAGTAAAACCTTGAGATGATGAGTCTAATTAAATGACAAGTTTTTTTAAATAAAACTTAAAAAATTATATATTATTTCATTATTTAAGCATGAAGATGACCAATGATGATTTATCCTTAAATGAATTCATATATTAGGGTGAGACCAAATCAAATTTGATAAATATAAACATTTAGTATTTCTTATGTTTATTGCATTACTTATATATTGTTTGTTAAAAATAAACAAAAATGATGTTGCCCGAAAACTAGATTTTTCTGAAATTATTGCTTCGTTTGCAAAACAAAAGACAAGAAAAGCTTTTTTAAAAGTTTAAATTAAAAAATTTACTATTATTTGTTTTAAATATTTCAATATAAAATTGATACATTTTGATCTAGTTTTTAAAACAGATTGAAAATTTAAAATTTAGGGGGTTTCCATTATCTAAAAAGTTCGGGCGTCTTCTGCACTCTAAAGGCCTTGTCTGTCAATAAAACGTTGTTTCAAAAATCCGATTAATAAATTTTTTATATAGCTATGTATTATCCGATATAAACTGTAACCCGATGTTTTAATATGTAATCCGATGTAATCAGAATATCATCAAATCACCGCACAAAGAATGTCAAAAAGTGGAAAAATAAGCAGTATATTAAGGAAAATGTCCTGATATAAAAAATTGATAAAAATCTTCTATTTTTAAATATCATTCAAAAGTTTTGATTTAAACGCTGTCATTATTCAAAACATTGTAACATTAATAATTTAAAGTCAACAGTATTTTATTGCTTGAGTTTGATAAACATCTAATTACGACCGATAATTCACAATCACTAATAAAAAAAATCGATTAAATTTTTTTTTTTCGAAAATTTTCCTGTACCATAGCGCAGGAAATTCGTTAGATTTTTTTCCTGTGTTTAAATTTGCCTTGTGTTTAAAAAGAGATAAAAAAGTCCAAAAATCTATTTTTAATCAAATCTACAATTTAATTGATTGTTTTAATTAATTTATGGGCGGTGTTTTCGTAATAATATTGCATAAACTACCACTTCGCCACCATTTTATTTACGAAGACATAAATTTTAAGTCTATATATAAGCATTCTTGAGCCTCATTAAATTCATTTATTTTATTTGAATGTTTCATACTGGTAAAGCTCTTCTGAATTCGTTCATTTGTTACCTTTATGGAAAAGTTATAATTGTCCTTACTTTTTGCATTTTGTTTATTCGTATAAAAACTCTTAGAATCAGATTCTAGTCAGGGAAATCTGGTTCTGGTCAGGGAAATTATATCAAATTGTTAACATCTGCGACAATTTTAGCTGAACTGTTAAGATGGCGAAGTTATTTTCAGCCTTTAGTTTATCATATAAATATTAAAAGAGACAGAACTTTAATTTTTGTTCATTTTATGTTAACTTGCACACTCAGATATTTTCTAACTAACATATCACTTGGTTTGCTTAGCATTTTATATGAAAAAAATTGCAAACAATATAACCGTATTTTAACATGACGACTGTGAAGTTCACAGGGCACAGTTAAAATTGTTTATATATAAAAATATTGTGAAACTCTTTGAATTTTCAAATCTTTTTGAATTTGATGTGAGTTATAGTTTTAAAGGAAAACTTCGATAAATCAATAAAATCAACAATAAATTATGCTTTCTTTATATTTTATTTAAAAGAAACATGTCAGGAGAACATCTTATCCCTTATCACTTAATGTCGTGTTTTTGCTAATCAGTATTCTTTATTTAAAAACAGACTTTTTTTTTTTTTCTAAATTAATACAAACATAAATATACAAAAAAAAAAAAAAAAAAATATTTTTATGCTATATTCTTTTTTTCTTGAAAAACTCTTTATTTCGTTTTAGCGGTAGCTGAGCATGTTAATTTTACTTATCAGAGTAAAATCAGCGTGAAATCTTTCAAAAGCTTTCATAAAGTTGAACTTTTTTAGTTCTTCCTTAAGAACGCACGTTTTCTTAAGAACGCACGTTTTCGCCAGCACATATATATTAGATTGTTAAAATATGGGTTGCTCTATATCCACCAGCATCAACAAAGATATAATCGAGAAAAATATCGATTGCTCAGCAGAAAATGTTCTTATACCTATACAAGTCAAAAACGAAATAAGATATTTTAAATTTCCACTGTCGAAAAGAGAAATCGAAGCATTGAAAAAATCGTGGGATTCTGTGCAAACCAAATGGGTAGAGTTGTCTGCGGTTGCATTTAGAAGGTGAGGTCTATAAGTTTCTCAATAGATCTGTTTAATTGATTTTACCTTGTTATTTTAACGTAAAATACTTTGACGTTACATTAAATAAAATGGTTAAACAGACGTAAATTTCAACTGGCATAAATTTTAACAATTTATGATAGTATAAACTGGCGTATGTTAACAGGCCTTAATAGTAATCTAAGATGATTTTTAATAGTAATCTAAGAAGATTTTTATAAAGTCTATGATCATTTTATATGATCCTTGTGAAAATAGTAGATTAACAAACTGTAAATCGAAATGGTAAAGCTTTGTGCTCATTGGAGCAAAAAAAAAATAAATAAATAAATAACTTTTAACAAATAGAATAAAAAGTTTTTAGAAAAAATATCAAAATGTGTTGTTTTTTTTTATAGAAAAAAACTTATTTGGTATTTTGTCTGAAAAATTTTAAAACCTCGGCTTAATAATTGCTTAAAACTTAGTTCAAAAAAACTTCAGGCTCAGAACTAAAAATTCAAATTCATTTTTGAATTTTAAAACTGTGAATTTTTGTGTGAAAAATAAAATACTTAAAAATATTTTGATCAATAAAATTTCACCAGGTTCTAGATTAGTCTTAATACTTAACAATAGCGTCAATTTGAAAACCAAAAAAGACTCTTGTTCCTTCCTAATTTTAAGTTGTGAAATTTCATTCAATGAAAAATAAAAATGATAGAAATTTAAAATTTGAAACGAATTTTTATTACTGCTTTAGTCAATTATTTTTTATTGCTATTGTTAACTTTTGACACCATTTTTTAACACAGGTTTTACAAAGTTCAATAAAGATATCTTTTATAAATATTGTATAGGAAAGATACTAACAAAAAAAAAAAAAAGAAGAAAAAGAAAAATCTTATCATATATTTTCAGATATGAGAAGTTTTCATAGAAGGAGTTTTTTTTTTTTATTCAAAACTTTAATGAACTCGATAAAAGCATAAAACAAGAACGATGTTTAAGAAGCAGGAAGTATTGCCCCTTACATTCTTGCTATATCTCCATCTAAGCAAAAAATTAAAAAATCATTTTATAGATCTAGAATTGATCAAATATTTATATATATACATATATTGTTTTTTAAATGTCTTACTCCTAACTACATTGGATGTAACATTTCGACTCGATTTTTAAACAAGTTACAAAAGCGAAAGTCGTTGAGCAAAAGACATGCACGTTAGCTGCCGAAAAACTGCAATTGAATAAAATGATAGAGAAAAAAAAATAGTATGACTTAGAAATCCGTTCATGCTGGCGGCGTTGAGGCTAATGACGCAGTTTCTGCTGTTGTTTTTGGTTCCATTATTTTGATTTTTTATGATCTTTTTTTGTTTGCAGTTACCTTATAGGTTTTTTTGTTGCATAATTAACGAGTTTCACTAGATTATTGTTTTGCTCGAACTTTTATCGATTTTATCTGAAAGACCTAAGAAATACTTTAACTTTTTAAACTTAGGTGACAGCAAGTATATCTACCAAATTACCTTCCATTATAAAATTATGAAATTAAACTAAAAACTTAACAAGCTGCTTATACGAGTTTGAGGAAGACCCAATTTTGAAAATCTTTTTTACGTTACAAAACATTATTTGAAAATTCTCGCCTAATTTCACAATATTCTTTTTTATGATTTTAGATGGTTTACAACTCACCCTGCAGTTAGAAAACTATTTAAAAATTTATCGGCTATTTCTTCATTTGACGAACTTTTCGTGTCAAAAGAGCTTATTCTTCACGTCAAAAAGATAGAAGCGGCAGTTGAGGCTGTAGTCAGCAAAGTTGACAAAATAGAGGAATTGATACTGCTTCTAATTGGACTTGGAAGATCTCACCATGCACTTGGGGTGACTCAAATGCATGCAAATGTAATTTTTTTTATTTTTGAGTTTAAATAGCATGGGTCGTTATTCATATAAACTCTAAGGTTAATTTAACGAAAAAATTTATCCTTAAAACTTATCTGAATAACTACGCTTGATATCAAAGTGGGGAAATTGAGTGGGCGTATATCATATGAACATCTTTATTTGTCAAAGTTTTCTTTCTGTGTTTTTTAATGAAGTTTTTGCGCTTTTTATTGTAAATATCGAGATATTTGTAATTTTTTTCTAAACACCAACCCTTGCACCAATATTCACAATTTTGTCAAAATAATTTTCATCTTATTTTTATCTTTCGAAAATGATTCCTTTATCCAAATTAAAAATATTTTGTAGCTAGTTCATCAGTCTGTTAATAGTCAAGTTAAGAAAGTTTTTTGAAAATGTATTTTTTATATATAAACAGGCTCTGCAAGCAAGCTTTCAATTCGGTATTTGTGAAGTATTCCGCGATATTGACCTGATTACGGAGAGTGCTTGGGACAGTCTTTTGCGTTTTATAATAGATATCTTCAAATATGGTATAAGATTAGAAGAAAGTGCTTCAAAGTCCAAAACGATTACTTGCGATTCCTGTTGAAGAAAATTATAATGCCTCTTTCACGCATCTTTCAAGACATATATATACCTGGTTCAGCCAGGATTTATATATATATACACACATGTTCTTATATATGTGTGTGTTTTTGTGTTAAATTTAATGATGAGGATTTTTTTATGCTATTTGTAGAAAAAAATATTTTAAAAGAGAGAAACAAAGTTTTGAAAATAACATCTTTTGTTCCACGCTTCTTTTTTTTATTAAATTCCTATTTAATATTTCCTTCTTTTTTTAGACAAAAAATGGAGATCTTGTTATCAAGGTTTATTAAGGTATGAAGCGTAGCTGATTTTTCTTATTTGACGGTCAATCTCTTCTTCAGAATAGCTTCTTATGGCATGATATTTTTGGTCGATCAGAATATTTTTTTAGACTTAAAATATTTTTCAAACCTAAATCTGATATAAGCTTGTTTAGACGTTTTTAACCTGTGAAAATTATTTTTTATGCACCTTTGGCCAAATTAGGCGGTCTATTTTATTAACAGCCTCATCCATATGGTTTATAAAAAATTTATAAAAATGACTAATGTATAAAACGTATAATAATATCGTCAAAAGCCAAAACCTGTTAGAAAGCTTACAAGTAACTCAGATTTGGTTATTGTTCGTTAACTGCTACACTTGAGATATTGTATTTAGTCTTCCAGCCAGATGCTTTGCAAACTGTTCACCCTCTTCCAGGGAAGACCCTGTAAACACCGTCTCAGAGTTTGCCTACACTTTGCAGAGTGAACAAAAAACATCGGTTAAATATTTGGTACACTGGCATAAGCCAGATACTACACCTGATCTTACCATTAGGCCGAGAAGCGAGCTACTACATATCAAATATAAGAAACGATTAAAATAGGTTCTTATTCATAACGTTGATATAAAAAAGGTGTTCTGTTATTAACGACAATTGCTTCGACATTCTTTTGAGCGAAGAAAGTTTTTTTTACATTCACATAAGAAAAAATAAATACGAACAAAAACAACATTTTTGTTTTATTAATAATTGGTAGCAAAATAGGAGTTAGAGAAACATCATGAAATGAAATTATTCTCTAATCGAGTATATTTAACCGTGGGTTGAATTATTGATTGGTTATTGAATAAAGAGAATTCAAATCATGTTGCATATAAACAAAGGATTGCAAAAAAAGCACAGTGTAAAGTTCAAAATTATTGAATAAAAATAAAATGAACTTGAAAAAGAAAAAACACATGGCATAACTACACTTTTAAATGTTTTCAATAAACCAATACGTTCATTTCACCGGATTGAGATTCCACAGATAAAAAGATGACCACCATGTTGCCCACAAAAAAAAAAAAAAAACCTGAAGATTTGACCCAGAGGTCTTCATATTTTAAAAGTCATTCAAACTTTGAAATATCGGAATGTTAGTAATGGCTCTTTATATTTAACAACAATGCAGAGCGATAGATTTTACACATTTAGCACTTACTTTGTGAGGGCTTTATCAGATTAAATCTCCTTAAAAAAATCCAAAAATCTTTTTTCAACACCTGAAAGAGATCTAGGAATGAGAGAAATAGCCGAATCAAACTCTTGGTTCGAACATTGATCTTTAGCAATAATACAATTATTTGCATTTAAAACAAGTTTTATGTGTTACCAAGTTACTAATAGAGTTATAAAATGCTCAGAGCAAATCAAAATTCGATAAATTTACAGCAGAGTATAAAAGTATGGGAACTATACGACAAAACCACGCCGTTTTTTATTCCGAAGACAACCTAACAATTAATCTTTTATAATTCTATTTGATTTTTATGAAGAACAGAAATAGCAGATCTTATTAAGTGATCTAAATTGGAATCAAAAAAGTGGTTACATATTATTACATCATATATCTTCTTTTATCACCTAAGAATATGAAGGGACCGTATTTTATGTATTTGAGATATTTTACAAAGAAAATATACATTTCAAAGTAATACACAGTCTGTTGTAAAATTTGATTTTTACATTAAAATCAAATTATGCTTCAGCTTTAGAAAATATCATGGGTGCTCCAATAGTTTGTTGCATTTATCTATGATACTCTCCAAAGTTATAGCAGCCATTTAAACGCAGTTCTTTAGCGTTCTTGTATTTATTTAGTACTTTATAAATACTCTGGACGATTGGTTCATCTTTCTAAGTAACCTTGCCACTAATACTAACCTTGGCTTATGTATATTTCAATGAAGTAGTTAACATAATCATACTAAATCTAAATCATAGTAAAAGTTTGAAATGTCATAAAGACTGACATGGAAAATTTCAGTTAACCATAAAATGCATCTCTTTTGTAACTTAGCAACTAAGTGCTATTACATTATGGTTTAAACTCTTTGACATAAAGAGTTAGGATATTAACGAGTTCAATCCGTTCTATAGAAAAAAAAAGTTTAGATGGAACACTTTTAGATAGACACTAAATTAGACACTATAATAGACGTTAATTTTCATCACAAAGCATATAAAAGTAAAATGTTTGGTATTTTATTTTGATTTAAACTTGCTAAAGTCCCCGAAATCCAAGCCAGGATTTTGGATGCTTTAACTTACCATCCCTCTTCTTTTTTTGAGCAGCTGCTGATTGTATGATTCTGCTTACTCAGTTTTGCCATTATATAAACAAATGATTGTATTGAGATTGATTGTTTATTTCAAGTTTCAAATCGTAAAAGTTTAAAAAAGAAATATGAGTGATATATTTGTTGTCTTTTTTTTTGAAACATTCAACTTTTGAATATATTAATGCATGGCCTACTTAAATATATGGCCTTCTATTCTGCTTCAACCGAAAAAAAATTGACCAGTTTAAAAAACGTTTATTCTTTTGGATGCACAAGCTTTCTTAACATATTTTTATTGTTGCGTTATAAATTTTAAATAAGTTAATCTGGCACAGGATAAAAACTTGAGCGTTTTCTAAATCCTTATCTCTACTAAACTTCATATACTTGGTTGTAGCTTCTATAAATAGGTAGTAATTATTGTTAATAAATGGTTTAAACTATGGTTGTATCTCTAATTATAACTGTTGTGAAGTAGCTCCAGTTTTTTGTTTTTCAAAATAAAATCATCTGAGAAAGTTATGGATTAGATTTGTAAATAGAAATTTCTGGGCTGTCAAAAAATCATCTGCGATCTGTTTAAAACACTATGAGAAAAAATTAATACATATAGGAGCACCAGGGAAACGATTTTTTTGGTGTATAACCTGAAGCCTGTTTTTACAATATACCCAGCTATCATAGCAACTGCTTCTCTTCCAGTTTTATCTGGACCAAGAAAATCCTTAACTAAAAGAAATTTCAAGCAAATGAATATCAGAAATTTTTATCAAATCATATTATTGAAGATCGGTAAATTTACAGTTAAGCGGCCTAAAATAATTTAAAATTCTTGCTTTTTGCGCTCTCGTTCGCGGAGACTGAAAACGTCATAGACTATTTATTAAAAGCAAATTAGATAAGTTCCAAAGTAGTTTTTTTAACTTTTTTTTTTTTTCTTATTTCGGAACTGTGTAATTTTTATATAACTTTTTTATATATAAATATATGATATAGTATATATTTTATATAACCTTTATATAAAATAGTTATATTTTATATAACCTTAGTTTTACCTGATAATTTTGTATGCTATATATAAATATATGATATAGTAATTTAAAATCAAGCGCGCTGCACTATTTTTATTTTATCAACTTCAAAAGTTTATTTCGTTTTTAAAATCACTCATGCGTGCATACTATAAATCTATTTAAACGCATTTCTTTACTCTCCACCGTATTTTTTAAAAGCAAAGATTTAAAATTATTTTAGGCCGCTTAACTGTAGGTTTACCTGAATATCTTAATTCCCTTTAAGTTGTTGATTCGCCAGCAGAATGTTTATTTTCCAAATTTGATGATTGTATCGTGTTCCATAAAATTATTCAAAATGAACTACACTTAGCTGAAGTTGCTGAGTCTGTTCGCATTAACAAAAATTTACGTGTCAAACGTTTTTAAAAATCTTCCAGTTTCCTTATCACCTTGGCTCAGAGTAAGCCACCAATGTATGTTAAAAAGAAAGAGTATGCTGGAAAATGTAATTCACATTTTTAGCACAGAAAAAAAATAGTTGTCTTCTATTCTTGAAGAACTCAAAATTCACCAAATAAAAAAAATTTTAATCTTCAAATGTTCTTCAATTTGCATTGATGTTGCATTACACATCACTGCAAACTTATCATCTTGTATTGTATATGTGTCTAGAAGCGCAGCCATTTAAAAAAAGAATATTTGAAAAATACAAAAAAGGAAATTAAGTTCAACATCAGTATAATTACTATAAAACAGTCAAACATTTAAAAACTCAAAACGCTTGTCTAACCAACAGTTTTTTTTGCCTTAAATCACCTATACATTTCTGCCCTAAATGCAAACAAACTTCTTCAGTTGACCAATTTAAGAATTCTCCCATTCCAAACTTTGACTGAAAACTCAAAAAAAAAAATTCTACTTTTAAATTTGATCTAACTTATACGACAATATAATGCAAATGATTACTATTGTTTTAAATAACGTTTTAAAATATAATGTTGGGATCATTGTATAGAATCCAAAATTCATATTGTATTTAAAGTAAATTTACTAACTGACAAAGTAAAATCGTATGGTAGCTAATAACCATTGACAGTAAATAATTTTGTTTCAGAATTCATGTCTAGTCAAGTTTATAAAATCCACGTTGTAATCAACTAACACGCTAAGTAAAAAAAAAAAGAAAACATAGAAAAACAAAATGGCGCCTCAAAGAAAATGATAAAAGTTTTTGAAGAACATTAAGATATTTGCTCTAATAATAATTAATGCAACGAACCTTAAAGCTTCTTCCAACTTGTTTAAAAAAAGTAGTCGGTTTCACAAAGAACCATTTGGCAACGTAAAGAACCCACGGGGTTTTCAAGTCGGCTCTAAGAATCTTATGGATCTAAGAACCTTAAGGTTCTTAGTAGAACAGCCCAAGAACCTTCAAGAGCCCTTTAGATTTGAATTGTACAAATTAGTTACACTGCCGTCACCAATTAAATCAGAGGAGTTTAATTTCGGAGAAAATGAAATGCAGTTTTTTTTTCTTCAAATGTGCTTTGTTAAAAAGTAAGAGCCCGTTTCTTTTTTGTTTTTCTGTCCATAGATGTTAGGCCTTTATCATTTATTACCATAACATTATTTAAACTATCCTGTCTCACAAACGTCATGAAGAAACAAACCGAGATATTTCGTAGTTTCAAAAGAAGTTATTTAAAGAAAACATGTTTGGGAATGAGAATAATTAGGATAACCTATGAAAATCATGCATCGGTTGTAAGCAAGCTAAATAATTATGAGCCAAGGAAGCTAGAAGTTTCTCTGGGGGAATGTTGGAGCCATTAATTAAACTTTTTTATTCTCAGTTTCGGTGTTCATTATCATTTTAAATCAACTCAATAAGTGAATTAGCGATTTGCTAAGCTACTGTAAACATGAACTGCTTTTCATCGCGTTAGGACTTAATGGCAGTGTTAATACTGAGTGATTTTTTTTGTAGGGGAGAGTCGCCGATTATGTTAATGGCAGTGTTAATACTGAGTGATTTTTTTTGTAGGGGAGAGTCGCCGATTACTTTTGTTGCAGAGTGTATAATTCACTCACTTTTGCTTAAATAGTTAACTTTTATATTGTAAACCACTTCTTACCTTCAGCTGAACATATTATATGAAGCTTGTAGTGGTTGATTTATTAATAATTATAAAATGTGTCAAAAACGTAAGTGGTCCATATTGGGGGTATTTTAAGCTTGTGCTCCAAATATGGACCATTGAGGTTCCTATTATGGACAAGTTATAAACGGTTTGACTTGGTCATTTAAACAAATTATATACACACTAAAGATAGAATTATTAGAATATAAATACTCAAGAGTATGTAAGCTTCTAATTTTTAACAGGTTTTTAGATGTCCTTTTTGTAAAAAAAAAAAAAAGTTATTAAGTTTAAGCCAGCCACCATTTATTTGATTCTAATTCTACCAGTCTCATGCACATGTATGCATACACTCAGTTTTATTTATAAAGTGCTTTACTATTTTAACATTTAGCACACACAAAAACATGAATACTGATGTGTAATAATATTTCAAAATTTATTTACAAAGTTCACAAATAAAGTCACAATCTGAAGTTCCTGCGCATTCTTCATGTGCCCATCTTTTGCAGGATCGACAGCATATCATATTTTCTATGTTACATTCTCCACACATAAAACAAAGCCATGAACTTTCATTTAAAATACTGGTACTAGTTGTTGAATTCATTTTGGGTTTCTTACATTTCTTTACTACTTTTTCTTTAATTATTTTTGTGTTTTTGGACTTTTTAACTTTTGTGTTTGTTTTTGGACTTTCCTGTAGGAACAGCTTTTTATATGGACTTGAAGTAAGAATTTCTGACTGTTCTTTGCAACACTTCCTTTTGCCTGCACCCTTTGGGGGAAGAACAGGGACCAGTCTCTGAATTGGAGACAAAGCCCGGATGTAAAAAATTAGTGCCTCATAGTGCCCAGAGTTATTTTCAAACATGGTGTACTTCACTGTGATGGGGTTACCACTATGTTCTTCACCATACATCAGCACATTCCCGTTTGCATTGTGAATCACAATTTTTGTTTTCAGAAGACAGGAGATCTGATTTATCTCCCATTCTCCCACAAACGAGTCTGGTTTGGCAATGTGAGCAATACGCTCTTCTAACAAGTTAAAGTGAAGATGCTGGGGTTGGTCAGCATTTAAGGCATCCCCGTGCATGTCAACAGACAATATTTCCAAATTAGATATCAAATGGCTAACAAGCTGATTACGAAGTGAGTCAGCCATAGCAGTTTTCTTCAGATGAAGCAGTGGACTGACCAGCTTGCCGTTTAATCGCTGAGCTGACTGAAGATCTGGTGTTGTGCACACAACAACTGACCTAAAAAAACATTTCCCATCAGAGTAAATTGGAATGAGCAAAAAATTTTCCAGCACCTGTGGCAGAACTGTTTTGGAATGGGACGTTTTAACAGCCAGTGACACTGGGTGGGTCACATAAGTTGTTGGTTTTGGAACCATCTCATCCATTATGCCTGGAAGTGGTGGCACACCCTCCTGGTCTTGTGCTGGTCTAGTTACACATACCAATGCTGGTATCGAAGCTTCCTGGGCTTGTGCTGCTAATGACCCTGATGTAAGTGGTGAAGACAGCATGGTCTCGCGGTCTCCTGCTTGAGAAGCGAATGATGGCGCATAATCCTGAGGTTTAAAAACATCTCGTGTGCATGGCCAAATTCCACACAATGCAAAACCATTAATTGCTGTTGACACGGTAGCAGCCTTTGCATATGCCAGATGAAAAAGATTGGCCACCTGATTAGAACTCACTGAACGTCCTGGATTTAGTCTCAGCCATTTTTCCACCTCCTGGTCGTAGTAGACTTGAAGGAGCTTAAAAAAAGCTTTATCCAGAGGCTGCAGTTTGTGTGTTGTGTGAGGTGGAAGTGACAACATTATGACATTGTTGTCAATGGCAAGCTGAATGGCCTCAAGATTTTTAGTATGGGATTTGTGGCCATCTAAAATAAGTAAAACCTTATCATCTTTTGTTGGCTTCACATGACTGATGAACATTCTCATCCACTGTACGAAAAGTTCAGAATTTATCCATCCTGAATCAGAACATGTTACAATGCTGCCTTCTGGTGCACCATCTCCCAGTTCATCAGGAACCCGTTTTCTTTTGAATATAATCATTGGTGGAACATGTGTTCCACCAGCATTTACGCAACAGACAACTGTTGTGTTAACACCCCTTTCTGCATTGCCTATGCTACCTATCTGTTTTTTGCCTTTTAGGCCAAGCACGCGCTGGCATTTCTTTTGCACGGTTGAAATACCAGATTCATCAATATTGTAAATGTTATTGGCCTTGAGGCAATGATCTTTTATTAAATTTTCTAGTAAATTAAAAAACCTGTCAACATCCCCCAGGTTGAAGCCGCTGGCTCGCGACATGGAAGTAGCTTCTGGTTGGCGGAGGCAGAGGTCAGGGAACCTGGTTAAAAATTTGTAATACCACTTTTTCCCAGCTTGACCTTTATCCTTATTGAATGGGTGATTTAAACCCTTGTGTTCTGCAACTTCAAATGCCAGAGTCATTAAATCTTTCCTCGACATTCCGAAAAACATGGCCTCCAATTTTAAAACTAGGTTGTGTATTTCTAGCTCAACATCCGCAGGAAGGATAGTACTTCTGCCTAGCTTTTTAAAGCCGTTAGCAAACTTGTTAGCATTATCAAAATGCCTCTTTAGAGTTGCTTTGGGGATGCCGTATGTGGCTGCACATTTGTTCAAGCCATTATCACCATTTCTGTACGCCTCAATAACACGTTGAAGATCATCATTAGTCCAGCAGCCCCTGATTAAAAAAAAAAGATTGAAATATATTGTAAAAATATAGGACAGGGCAAAATTTTAAAAATAAATTTGTCTAAATTTACCCACTACAATCTACCACTACAAATATAATACTTAATAAATATTTATCATTATTTATTATTATTAATAGGCTATTATTATTATTATTATTATTTAATTTTAATCATTAGGCCTATAGCCTATAACTATAATAATACTATAATATTAATGATGATTCTTAATTATTTTTAGACCCTTAGCCTTATAATTATATCTTAACTTATATTATTATATAATTATCTAATTTAAATTTAATAGGTCAATTATAGTAATAGTAAATACTTAGTAGATCTATAATTACTATAATTAAATAATTATAATCTATTATAGATTCTATAGTCTGGCTATAGTCTAGTCAAATTTCAAATACTAATAATAATCAAAGATTAAAATAAAACATAAGATTAAGATAATTTAATTTATTAATAGCCTATGATAAAATAATAACATCCAAGAGAATAAGAACTTATGTTCCCCAATATGGACTACAGTTTCCCATCTTGAACCACTGGTCCATTTTAGGGACAGCAGTTGGTCCATATTGGGAGAACCACATGGGCATCTAATTTTACTAAATAAAACCAAAACGATGTCATTTGGAGCAACACGCTTGTATTTAGTAAGAAATGAAATGAAAAGGCTTTCCATTTAGCATAAAAGCATTGTCTTGGTTCATTTATTTGTAGAATGACACACAAAAAAAAAGCGAGTGTACTTTTAGAAAAAAATAACCAAATAAAATACTAACTTACCTTTTTGAAGTAATCTTGCTGACCGCCATCATTGAAATGCGATTTAACTGAACGGAAGTCACTCTTTAATGCTACGTTTCCAAAATTTAAAAATAAAATCGCATTTATTTGTTTCATCGGTGGTCCATAAAATGGGACGGTCCATATTCGGCGACTCTTCCCTACTAATATTTTCTTATTTGGGGAAAAAAAGGAGAATTATGTTTTATAGAACCATTTAAAATGAAAAACAACTTTAAAAAGTAAGCATAGAAGATTTTCTAATAAATGTCCATGTAAGTGAGTACCATTTGTTTCAATTACTTTTACTATGCTTTCTGTTTTTAAGTTGTGCTACAATTGACATGCTTTTTTTTTTTTTTAAAAAATTAAGCACTATATTTATAGCTACTCTACGTTGAGAGGCAAAAGCCCTTATAAAATTATTTCTGATCACAATTCAGAAATAAGGTTCTCAGTGGTACTCCAACGACCTTTTACACCGAGTTTTTATAGCATCTTTTAACTGCTACGTTTAAGACAAAGTTCAATTTGCTACATTCTCGTTAGAATAGAAAACACAAGTTCTTTTAATTTGATTAATTAATGTTTCAGATATTATTGCTCCTATTGCGAACTCAAACGATGGTATTCATTTTTATGGTGTTCTTAAATTAAATCTATGTGTCTTGTTTATTAGCTACATAGCAAAAAATTACAATTAAAGGTTTCCTCGGAGATATGCACGAATCTTTGTCTTGATAGTGCTCATTATCTTGCACACAAAAATTCTGAAACTATTTCACTCTCTTTCTCCCATGGTTTCAACATTGCGTCGGCAGTTTGAATTACCTGTAACTTCTTAGACATGTATCTCTTGATAATCGCCCAGAAATTCTCGATCGGTCGTCATTGAGCTCGGTGTGGAGAATTCAGCTCTTTCGGGACGAAAACTAACTCTTTGGCATTTATCCAATCAATCATGTGTTTGGCAAAATGACAGAAGACGAGGTCTGGTCAGAAGGTGGGACCATTATGGGAATCGATAAAAGGTAGCAGAAGTTTTTGCAAGCACTCAGAAATTTAAAGTTTCTTAGTCATTATCTGAGAAGTGACAAACACCTTAGACTTACCGCCACAACTGCATATCACTTGCCATATCATGAACTTTTTACAGAACTTGTCGCACTTAAACTTATCGTGAACACCAAATCGCTTGTTTGAAATATAAAATTGGCGATCTGGGATCTGTTTTAAGTCAGTTTTGACGTAAGTTTTATCGTCAATTCAAAGGCAGCCATTTTGATTTGTCATCACCGAGTCAAATAACTTTCTAGTTCGATTTTCGGAAGCCAAATTCTGTTTCTCATTGCGATTAGGTACTTTCATGATTTTAAAAGACTTCAAATTAAAAAATTCACGTACTTTCATCACGCACTTTCATCACGTACTTTCATCACGTACTTTCATCACGTACTTTCATCACGTACTTTCATCACACACTTTCATTACAAATGATCTTGAAGTTCCGTATTGTTGAGCTCGAGCTCTCTCAGATAGATTGGAATTTTGCTTGAATAATTGCTTTAAGTTCTCAACTAATTTCTTATCGAGGAACCCTCGTTTTCTTCCTGCACCTTTCTTCTGTTGAGTAGTTCCAGATTCCCGGAATCTAGAAATCACACGTTGGACTGCTGATCAAGGTACTTTGTTTGGCTTTGCGATTGAACATTGTGAAGCGCTTAAAATCCAAATTAATTTGTGCAATACGTTTTTAATATACTAATATAATTAGTATATTATAATAATTAGTAATAATTAGTATAAATTAAATTTGTGCAATACATTTTCGCGAGCTTTTACCTGTTTTGACGGCATTTTAAAAAGTATGAGAAATTTCTTTTATAATGTTTTATTTTTCAATAGCTAAGACACATAGCTTTAATTTAAGACATAAACCGAAATTTTAGACTGATGCTTTATTTAAAAAATTCTCTGTTAAAAAGTGCTCAAACCATATGTAGCCAGTCTTTATTTCTTATAATTTTTAAGGAGGAAAATAAGTTTTATTTTGTATTTTACCTGCTGTAAACTCACAAGTTATAATATCACCTGTTATGTTGTCATCTGGAGTGTTATTGCCATCTGGAGTGTCACAGTTAAAATTTTACGCCCAATAACTTTTTCTGACAAATCACAATCGAAAGTATATTATAATAATCATATACATAAATGTTCAATCTAATTCATTTCAATTTAATTCTGATGTTATCTTTAATTTTAACTTAATTCTGATGTTATCTCCTCAAAACATTACAATGTCTTCTAGACATTATAATGTTTCGACGAGCTGTTTGAACTATGATGTCTTAGTCAAACTCAATTGTAACGTGCTGTGTCAAGGAATGGAAACTATTAGCAGGCATATGAAAAGTATTATGGGATACATGCTGAGAATCAAGACGAATCTTGACCATCTTAAGTTACCTGCGGGTGTTAAAAACCGACATTCCGAAGGTGGTTAAGAAGCGCTTTAAATAATAGGCCGTTGCTACTTGAAGCGCAATGCGCTCTATTCAGCCATAAGCTACTCGGAACGCAATACTTTGTACGCATGCGCTAAATTTTTTTTTTCTTTTTAAAATCTTGTTGATGTTAACCCTGTCCCCATCCCTATCCCTATCCCTATCCCTATCCCTATCCCTATCCCTATCCCTATCCCTATCCCTATCCCTATCCCTATCCCTATCCCTATCCCTATCCCTATCCCTATCCCTATCCCTATCCCTATCCCTATCCCTAACCCTAACCCTAACCCTTACCCTAACCGCCTATCTAACCAGCTTTATTGTGAAATATAAATCGCACTGTTATAATAAAATAATTGCGCATGCGTGTACAATATTGCACTCTGAGCAGCTTATGACTATGTAGAGCGTATTACGCTCTACGAAGACACTTCGTAAATAATAATGCATTTGCAATTCATAGAGTTTAGGTAGAGCTAACAAACCACCCAAATAAACGTTACTTTTTGCGCGTTGGCTGCTTGTCGTTATAAGAAAGCAAATGGTATGATGATGGTATTCTATCTTGATATACTATCTTGTATTAAAGCTGTGACGCATGATGGTTTGCCTAATCCAGCTTAACCAACAATATATCAAGTCAACTTACTGAATAAAAATAGTGATAATGAAGAAGAGGAAAATGAGGAATCATGTCATTATGGGAAGTCTCACTTTTCCAACCAACTAAAACTTGATGACTAAGTTAAAGATTTAACACTTTCAAAGGTTTTTACAGAACTGCTTGCTTCGAGGTTGAAAAAAATGAATCTGTTGCAACCTTACGTGTATATTTTTTAACTACACAACAAGACAAATACCTTGTTTTCACAACTACTTTACATTACTTTACATTACTTTACAACAGACCAATCGGAGAGAAGCATTAAAATTAAACTACTTTTTTTTACTTTAACTTAAACTTTAAACCTTCCAAGTCATGACGTACGAAGAATCAGTAATTACAAATGAATTAGTAGTCACAAAAGAAGCACTAATGTAATTGGTGCTTGTTGTCAAATGTAGAATTAATAAATTCAGGTTTAAAACTGGTTACAAGAAATCCTCTTTTTATCTACAAAAGAAATTCAAATTCCTATATCTCAAAATTCATAAGCAGTTTTAAAATTGACGTATAATCCTCTAACTTGCTGTGTATTGACTATTTAAAAACATGGCGAAAAGTTTTTCAAAGAGAAACATTTAAAATGACGCCTTCAGGTCAATAATCAGCATTTCTAAAAAATTTCAACTTTAATCATGACATAGAATAAATTCGGTTCAATGTACTTTTTCAAACTTTGTCTGCATTTAACCATACTAAATAAATTTATAAATTATTATATTTAGTAATAAAAGAAGTTTAAACTAATGTATTTAAATCTAGGCATTTTACCATTACTAAGCATAAAAACAGCGATTAATATTTCCACCAACCAGATTGTGTTATTTTACATATATACAATCATTGTGTTATTTCAGTGACTTTTAAGAGACGTCAGCGTGATTTTTTGCTTCGTTGCTTGAGCTCATAAGAAATTCTTTAAACCGTGCGTAACAAGAATAAGTGGCGTACCGGTGAGTTTTTTTTTTTTTAAATAACTTTAAAATTTCGAATATAAAAGCTTAAACTAATATAAGACAATAATATTTGATTTCTCGCTTTTATATTCTTTAATTCTATTGGTTTTTTTTTTTTTAACTTATAAAGAATAGCCGGCGTTTCTTTTCAAATTTTAATTGGAGTACTTTTCATTTTTGGCAAATGGAAAATACTCTTATTCACATTCGAATCTAACAAAATAAAGTTAAAAGCAGCGTCGTTTTTATAGAAAAATTGAAAGACTCAAATGTGAATTAGAGCATTTTCATTTGTCAAAAATGAAAATGGATACCATATTTTTCCGTTTCGGTCAAAGATTTTTCTGAATCTACCAAAAAAAATTGCGCGATTGGCTGCAAAACCAGAAAGGCGCTAAATATTTTAATATCGTTTCTACGTTTCTAAATTAATTGCAATCATTTTTAATACTTCCATCAATTGATCAACAAGATCATTTCCTTCCAATCGATAAAATTAGAGGAGACCGGGTTATTTGGCTGCAGGGGTAAGTTGACATATTCGTTTAACATAGGAGTACTCCACCAGAGATTTTAAGAATTCACATGGAACCTTCCTACTTAACAAATTCATCTTCTAGTAAAGTATCAGGACAATTAGCGTATTTGTAGTTATAGGAGTTATAGCGATTTTTATGTTCTTTATTAATTTTGTAACTTTCGTAACAATGTTACTTTTGCAATTTTAAAAAGAAATAGTACATGCATACATACATACATACATACATGCATACATACATACATACATACATACATACATACATACATACATACATACATACATACATACATACATACATACATACATACATACATACATACATACATACATACATACATACATACATACATACATACATACATACATACATACATACATACATACATACATACATATATACATACATACATACATACATACATACATACATATATACATACATACATACATACATTAGCTACATGTAAACTCGAATAGATGTAATTGTTTTACGGCTCACTCGAACTTGTCATACTTTGTGTTTTTCAATAATTTAAAGGATCTGTGGCCCTTTAAATTATTGAAACTTACCCCTATTCACATTAGCCGTAAATTCACTAAAGTTATATGATACTAAAGATCAAAAGACATGCGAAATTACAAAAGAAAAACAGAGAGGGCTATAATTCCTCAGAATTTAACAAAAAATGCTATTGATGCTATTTTAGTAGGAGAAAAGTCTATTCGGAAGACAGCAAAGACTATAACATTCCTGCAAGAAGCCTGTGCCAATATTGCAAAAAAAACAACAACAACAAACCAAACAAACACTAGGTTATATCAAATATAGAAAGGTAGACATAGGCTTTTTTATGCATATATATTATATATATATATATATATATATATATATGTAACATTTGTAACACTTTAATCAATATATTTGTCTAGGTCTTCAACAATTTACAAAAAGATCTTTTAGCACAATATTTCACAAAAGCTTCTAACATTTGTTAGGGCTTTCTCCATAAGAAGTGAGGAAACTAACCTTCCAGTATAGAAAAAGCTAATATTCACAAAATGCCACAAAATTGGGCTAAATGAAGCAGCAAGAGAAGACTGGTTCACTGCTTATCTCAAAAGACACAAAATACTATCAATAAGAAAACCTGAAGCATCAAATCAAGCACGTGTTTCCAGTTTTATTCCCACTAAAGTTAGAAAGTTTTACAATTTAGAATCTGTTCTTAATCATTAAAAGCTGGAAAGTGGAGATATTTAGAATATGGATGAAACTCTTGTAACCACAATTCAAACTCAAGATTATGTTGTAGCTCGTAAATGCTTTAAAAAAGTTGGACGAGTAACTTCTACTGAGAAACCCTTCTTGTTAGATGAATGAAGTTCAGTTTTAACAGTTTTCTCATCATTTCCTCAAACATACTTGAAGATCAAAGGAATGACTTCTCTTATCACTATTACTCATGTTGACTTAACAATATCAGAGAACGACATGCCAGAAGAAAATTGCTCAAAAGATTTAGAACCATATTGGCTTATCTCATCTTCTGGCAATAATGATGTACTCAATCCAGATAAGTCGATTGCAATTTTAACTCATGAAGTTTTGAGACCATTCAAAAAACTTCAGTAACAAAAAAATTTTAAATAAAAAGGGGAAGAAAATGGATGGTCATCAGTTCCACAGTTTCATCAAATATGAGCGTTTAAAAAAAAGACAAAAAAATCTGCGAAGAAGAAAAAGTTAGATTTAGAAGAGAAAAAGAAAAGAAAAAAGTTTGTTTAGTTTAAAATTGAAACGAGTAAAAAGCCAAATAGTAAAAGAAGCATGCATGTAATAGAAAAAAGTCAAAATCATTAAATAACTTAGATGATGAGAAATGCTTTTATTTGGTTTGTGCTGGTACATTTTCTAAAAATATACCTGTAGTTATATCGCAACACACCGGTGAGATGAAAACAATATTTTCTTCAAAAAAAAACCCCCCTTTACAATGTTTCTCCTTCTTTTATACCGGATAATAACCATCAAAAATGCGATAAAAACCAACACATATTTACAGCCAACACTTATTTACAATTATTTTTGCAACAACAAACTTTCGCAACGAAATCTTATTCCTCCTTGATCCTTACGGATCGTAGAGATAGCATTCAAGATACTTTGAAGTCGTTCTCGACTACTCTGTCGCAAAGGAAGGTATGCTTTCATAGTTTGTTTCTAGCACACTTTTAATTTGGTATTTATGTTTTCCGCGTTACCTTGACAAGTGTCAGTACTCATTTCCATTTAAAAGCTAAGGATAGTTCATAACAACTGAGTATCATTTCGAGGTCTGGTGTGCTTCCCATGACGTCGAATACCGTTCACTTTTATGGTTTCGTTCAACGCATCTCAAGTTATTATAGCTGACTGCCACTTGGTATGGCGCATCGCATTTGGTAGTTTCAGCTAAACTTTATCGCCAATTCAAAATCTTTTGTCCGTGTCATTTTTCGCCGAAAAGGTCTCCTTTCACTTGGTTAAAAAACCTGAGGGTTTTAATATGTATCTATAAAAATAAGCATTTTTTAAAAGTTGCGTATCAATTACAGCTGCTTAGCAAGATTTTATGATACTTTCTTGATTTCTTTTCTTCATATGAACCATTACTCATTGACTTCCTAAATTATTTAAAAATAAACAATAAAATTTAAAATGTTAAAAGTTTCATTATTATAATAAACAGTTTAGAAGTCTAATATAAAGTTCTTATTCTAATAATAATGCATTCAACAAAGAATTGTATTCACTCTAATAAATAGATATAACTAAAATGGAATTAAAATTAAGGTTCTGAACAAGTCTTAGGAATCCTTATGTGGAACAATGTTTAATATTTTCAACAAGCCTTCAAAATTGAGTCAATTTAAAGCTGAGTGACAAAATTCTTTCTCAAATGCAAAACGCTTGGGATTCTTATCTTTTCAACTTTTCTGACAATTAATTATTTTTAAATTTTTGCAAACATAAAAAAAACATACGTACTGCGTTGTGTGAAAAGACCTCAGAAATATCAGATCAGCCACCACTAGCATATACACAAACTGTCAATTTTGAATGGCTTTTAAGATTTAGAAATAAGATCAAACGAACGTTAAAACTTCTGCTTGAAAATTTTTATATCCGGTCATGTGGTTGTACTGTTAATACAAATACTTTAATCATACTGGTATCCAAATTTAAAATTTTTCTAATCACAGCTGGCTTATTTTTGGCTTTCGAAAAATTCATGGCTATTCTTTGGTAGAATTTTTCTTTGTTATTTCACTGCAGAGATTTTGTAAACAGTGTTGAAGTCCCAATCCATGCTCCGAATCCACCATCATTCGTTGTGGTATAAATAGTTGACAAACTTTAATTTACAACAAAAGTGTTGTCATGAGGTGTAAACTCAAGGTTTTTTAAAAAAAGATTTCATTTTATAAATGTTCAAACATCCTGAATAAAAGCAATCTCTTATGCAAAACAAAGATATGGTGACGGGTTGTATTTGGACTGTTTCCCAGTGGGCATGCATCGTCCGCACGACGTCCCACGGACGTCCCAAGGACGCCTGGACGTCTTATGGACGTCCTACGGACGCCGCGCGGACGATGCATGCCCACTGGGTTGGATTACAATTTTTCCATGTTATTTATTTCCCATTTCAAAACTCCAACAGGACAAACACTATACTATACATATTGCGATCATCCACACCTCTCATTTTAGTTCCTGCATTGTGAAACTCAAATTGTTTATTTTGACCATCATCTCCCACCTTACAAATAATATGTTATCGCGTTCCTCGTGCTAAATTTTTAATAAAATTATCTTCATCTTTCTAAAGATATTCAAACACTTTTATGAAAATATGCCTTCGGGGAACATGTAATAAAAGTTGACGAAGAGTGAAAGTACCATTTTGATAATTTGTCAAAGCCATAGGAAGGTAAGACTTAGTCAAAAAAAAGGTTAAAACAGAGAGTCCTAAGATAAAATATTGATATACCGAGTTAATACTCATATACCGAGTTTCCATTCAGAAAAACAACACAAAATTAAACCGGTTTTTGAATAAAACTCACAATAGTAAGAATTATTTTAAAGCCAGTTGTCACAGAGGTCTTCTAAATATTTTTGCATAGCAATTAAGTCAATTCACAAAAGCTTTATTTTGTTAAAAAAAAAAAAAAGTCGACCTTTCTGACCATGTGCTGAAATCAATCAATGTTAAAGAAAACAAAAAAGCAACAAAAAAGTGCTTTGAGCAAAAACCTTTTTTTCTATTTCTAATATTACATTCAATTAAATATATAATTGTTCTAAATTCGCATAAAAATAATATAGAAGTTTAAAATTTATCATATACTTTGAAAAAATGTTAACAAAAATAGGAGTTTTTTTGAAACCTTGAAAAAATCCTTTAAATATCAAAAGGTTAAAAAATTAAAAAACAATTTTTTTTATAGTGAATTTAAAAAGAAAGAATAATGAAAAACTTAAAAAGTTTTAATATAAAAAATTACTAAAAAATATGTGCAAATTCCTGTTTTTGATTAGCGATGCATAGAGGGCTTATCCAATGCATCGATGAACCTTTCCTTCAAGCGTTTCTGCCTTTGGAGAGTTTTAGCGTTTACGTTGATTCTTGGACAAAAAATTTTGATTTAAACATCCCTTGTCTACCATAGCTGTCTATACCATACCATCAGCTTTTAAATGAACAAATGATAATGTGTTAATTCCACCCTTGTTAAGAAGCGAGGTGGCGCAGATTCCTCACTCCTGCACTCGTTTCCCTGCAGCTTCAAATATTTTGATGCAACACGTCAGTACCACATTTAAAATATCGAAGGTTCCTCGGAAACAAATTCTTTACAAGTGAACAGTTCAAACATATACTACAATCTCATATTTGGCTCAATGGCCCGATTGGCCTGTAGTTTTCTCGCAAAAAATCAATGAGTCCTGCATAATTGGAAACATTATTTTACACATATTTGTGACAATTGTAATGGTGACGATAAGTAGTGTATTTGTCACTACTCATATTATATAATAATGAAGTTAATATTTACTCTTTTGTTCTAAATATTATATTGACTTAAGGGCAAATAAAGTTAAGGTCAAAAAAAGTTATGGTCAAATATATTTTTGGAGAAAAATTATCATCAGTTTCAATAAAAAAGATGCATTTGAAAACGATGGTTAATCTTATTAAACTTGTCTCTTTTTATATTTTATGTCAACTAATCCTGCTGGTGTGGGTAACTCACTCCGGGACGGGGTAAGTTCGCACACCTTTCTTTCTTTTTTGGAGGCCCTTTTTGTTCTACCAATTTTTTTTTAAAATAGGGTTTGACATTTGAATATGGTTGCCGACTTTATATTCTTTTGAAATCCAGTTTGATATTTTCAAAAATACTCACCCGGAAACACACAGAATTAAAAAACTATAACTGTAGCCAACTAGCCCCGGTTCCACTTACCGTGTTTTTTTTAAAATTGGCAATGAACCAGTGAAATCTCAATCAATATTTTTGTTTAAGCTCCATTTCCGCACTACTAGGAGTTAATTATTGATAAGTTCGGCTTATCTTATCTAAATTGTAAGCATTTTTCAACAAGAGTTTTTTAACAACTATATTTCAACAATATTGCGATGCTTTTAAACGGCTTAAAATGTTTAGTGTAAATAAAATTATGAAAAATCGATTTGTTAAAACTTAAATACAAACATCTTGTATTTTTTCAGACACGTTCATCATGGATCCCAGAATAAAATCCATGTTGGTTGATAAGATACCTTCTGAGTGGAAAAGATTTGCACATGATGCTGTTTTTTCCCAAGCTGCTATTGATTATATCGACCTCGATAAACACTGTGATCAATGTAGAATGGACGAGCTACTTAGATTGCTCGTTTTACGAAATCATTCTGACTTTATGTCTGTGGTCAAAACGTCTCTTACGCTGATGGGTAGAGAAGATATTTTGAATGAGATCCAAATGATTTGTAAGTGAAGCTCCATTTTTTAATGGACTTTTTAAAACACATTTATCTTCTATGAAAAAGAATATCCTGGTAGTATTTGACATCGTCATTAAATTATAATATCTCTAAGAAATATTGGTATCTAAGACAACGTCACATTAAAATACAAGTTCCGCAAAGTTTTTTTGTGAAAAGCTTTATCGTTTTTTAAAACAAAACGTTTTTTTTTTAAAAAAAAAATGTCTAATGGGAAAAGCTTTATGTAGATATTTCTTTTTATGCAAATAACAATAATGAATTTTTAGCAGCTTTTTGCAATTCGCTTTCAGAAGCAATAATGCGTAAAAGTAAAACAACAATATAAAAACATTTTCTTCATATATTTAATATATACTCATTTAAGAATTCTTTCTGAAAAATATTTATAGATAATAAGTTGCGGCATATATGCTCGGGTTCACATTTTATGTCAAGTGAATAACCTATCTATACTCGCTTATATACACTTAAGCGCAAAATTAATGCACCGCTTATAAATTCCGACATATTTTGAAAATTATTGTGTATTTCCTGGATTTATCAATTACAAAGATGATAATAATGTTCATTGTTACGCCTTTTGTAAGTTTTATTCCGTTTCCCTTATTTAACTTGGAAGTTATAACAGCTTTTCAAAAGTAGCATGTTTTGCTGTAATTAAACCTCACTTCTAAAAGAAAAGTATGTGTTGGCTTTAAACTGTTTTAACAGTGCAAAAGATAACTGTCATTTGAGCAACAGATCTGTTCGTAATTCAGCGTTCTAGACCAAATATAAGTTGTGATGAATGTGTAGAGTTGTTAATTTTTCCAACGAAGTGTTAACAAATCGCGAACTTAGTAGAAAATTTGGAGTGTCTCATACAACAGTTGGTAAGGTTCTACAACGGTTTGGAGAGACCATTGATCACGCTAGACGACTTTGCCAAGGCGGACCACGAGCTACCAACGCCGTGGAGAACCGATTTTTAATGCTATGAATACTGAGAGAACGGTTCACTACAGCACGAAGTCTCCAAATACAACTTGCAGAGGTTCATGGACCTGCTAATGGTCAAGTTACCATAAGAAGAAGAGTTCGTGCTTTAAATTTTCGACCTCAGCAGCAGCTATTGGTCCCAGATTGTCTGTAGACCATCGAAGGAACAGATTGAATTTTGCAAGGAGGCGTATGAATTGGGAAATACATGATTGGGGACAGGTCTTATTTACTGATGAGTCAAGAGTTTGCCTTGTAACTTTTGATCGCCGTCCAAGAGTTTACAGAAGACGAAATGAAAGATAAGATCAATAGCCACTATATTCACCATGACAAAATTCAAAATACGCATACAATATTTTAATAACAATCTCAAGAATTTCACGAGAATTATAGAAGCTGGTTGTATTTTTGTTAACTCTAGGGATTCTTCCATGATATTATAAACAACAAGACTTCCTTTTAGAATTGGTCTTGAAAGTAGCAAGTTCTTTTGTGTTTTTATGTCACATAAATTCCTCGAAGCATCATGAACTTTTGTTGCAGCACTTTCTTTTTCTGATACTTCTTAGAGAAGTTGATCTAAAAAAACTTTTTCTACAAAATTAGTCACAAAACAAGAAACCAGAGGAGCCCAGATTGGAATTAGTTTTCAAATCAATCTCTTTAATAAAGTTAATAATTGGGACAAAAATAGCAGTTATATTGCTGGCATGTGGCTTGCACAAAAGTTGAGGAGCATTCCAAACAACAAAGTCAGTGTAATAATCTTCAGATAAGCCTTATGTATATATAAAAAAACCATAACTTCACGACTTACGATTGAAAATTAAATTCAAATTGTATCTTTATTTGACAAATTTGAGAATTTTCAAGATGTCAGAAGGCAACGGAGAAATTATTTATTATTCCATCATCTCATGAGAAAACGATTTGATAATTGGTTTACAAGTTTATGAAGAAAAGCAGTGTCACAATGATTCGTTCTATTGAAAAATTGAAAAAATTGGAGATATGGTTGAAGAAACGAAGAATTTGTCTATTCAAAAGGCCGCTATCTAAATGGGGATGAGGACAAGCAGCCATTATCGTGCTATTCAAAAAGTAGGCTTTCGATCATTTAGACCAAGTACAGTACAAGAGCTAAGTGAAGATGATTTGGACAAAAGAATGGAATTTTGTGAGACTATAATTTCAAATTTTAAAGAAACTTCCAACTTGCTAAACCAAATGATTTGGTCATATAAGTGCCAATTAATACTGAACGGTTCTATATTCAGTCTCTATTTTTACTGTTAGGCCTCCTCCAATAGACACAACAAACACTTTTATAATGGAATAATGATGTGGTGATGAGTAACTTCAGATGGTCTAATTTTTCCATACATTTTTGAAGTTTCCATCACAGATGGTTCATATCTACAAAGGGTTTTTACGTCTTCAGTTAAACTAAATGGCATATACTTTCAACAAGATGCCCATTAATTCTGACAAGTTAGAAGCAGGCTTGATTGAGCGTTTGCATAATGATGCAAAGGCAGATGAAGCCCAATCAATTGGCCTTCTTGTTCTCTCGACCTTTCTCCTCAGGACATCTTCCTTTAGGGCGACTTAAAGAATATTTTATGTAAAGACAGTCCCTCTATAATTGGTAAACTTCATGAATGGATTGAACAAGCGTGTGCAGAGATAGACATAGACATGTGTAAAAGATCCTACGAAAACGTAGTAGTCCGTTTGAAACGCTGCTTTAGAATAAAAAAGTTGAAAAGCCGCATATACCATTTCTTTACTTTGATTAATTATATCATTAAATGAAGTTATAAAGAACAATCAATGTTTATTACTTGTTTAAATATTTCAATCAAAAGCATGTACAGAACTTATGAAACACCCAGTATTATATTTAATTAATGTGATTTTTAAAAAAAGCTCTATCATTTCTTGCTTGAATTTGCTTTGATTACACGAGAACTCACTGCTTAAAGGCTCTACATTAAATGAGTACTGTTTTTAGAAACTTGACATTTAAAGTTATCTGGCTAAGAAAAAAGATCCCTCCTAACCTTCTATTTTCTAAACTTTCATTATTATCCATACCTTCAACCAAGTATTAAACTTTTATAAAAATTTGTTCCTTAATGAATGAAGAATTTTAATATTTTTCGCTTTTCGTTTTTTGCGGCGTTAAAGTAGTGCTTAGATGATTTATAATGTCAAACATCTTAAAGTATAGTTGACTAAGCAAAGAATCTTGAAAAAGTGAGCTAACGAAATGAATTGCTGCTTTTTTTCCAATGGCAGTTTTCATTCTCTAAAAACTCTGCTCTATGTTAAAATTAGCTGCCTTACAAAAATTGCATAAAACTAACACTGTTCATTAAGAGGAAGTATTTAGAGAAGATAATATACACTTTTTAAAACAAATTATTTTAATCAATTTTTTAAAAATTTTTTGATACCAGAAGCCTTATTGTATCAACCTCAACAAAATAAACTTGAAATATACTCATACGCTTTTTTGGGAATTTTTGATTATGATGTTAATTTTTATCCATCTTCACCTTAAAAACCGGTTTCAAGCTAAACCAAAATTAAATACAGATTTTCACATGCTAACGTTCTCAGAATTACTTTTGGGCGTTTTCTTATCTAAAGCTAGTCTTCAAACATAAACACATCTTTTACAATAAATTTAGTAAAGGAAAACCCGAAATTATTCATTTACCTTGATTTATGTGTCTTTCTTATAGACTATCGTTTTAACATTCCCATGAGATGCACATTCAACATATTGACAAGCTTCAAAGAAAAGATGAACAAAACTCCGTGCTTGTAAACTTTTGTCAAAAGTCTTTTGTTCTAAAGTTTAGTGCAAAAAGTTCAATCAAATTAAATCTAACTAACTATTTACCATCTATCAAGTTCATGTCCATAAAATACTCTCAGAACAGTTTGTCAACTGCATTATTAGAGATAACTCTCTCATTTGAATTTATAAAAAAATGATTTAAATTTAAAGTAAAATCTAAACAATATTGAAAAATAAAAGACTGCATTTATACTAACTTTCCAACAAAGTTGCAAAAATATTTTACTTTTTCTTTAAGAAAGTTCACTCTTGTTAGATAGTGTAAGAAATGCTTATTCAAAGACAGCAGATTACATTTTTCGATTTTTCGAGGAAAGAAAAAATTCCGCAGTTCATTTATTTCAGTCCTGTAACTTCACATACCTCTTGTTTAGATGCAAGTGACCAGCTGAAAGCACATTATCAAAATACTTACGGGACATGTCGACATAAACAAAGTCAAGGAAGCGATCCCAACCCTGTCGTTAACAATTTAATGTTAGCTTCAGTAGAAGATTCAGACTTAAAGATGGTTACTGATGACTTTAACGAATGGGAGTACTTTTGTCATAAACAAACCAGTTACAAAGAAATAAAGTACGAGGAGGTGTTTGATAGAAGCTCACGTTTGATTTTGATTTCAGGACCTAAAGGTGTTGGGAAAACGAACTTTCTGCAAAACTGTCTTTATCAGTGGTCAAACGGATTACACTGGAAAGATTTAAACTTTGTATTTTATTTCGATTTCAATAGATTCAACGAACTGCAAAATGTTTCAAGCATGAAACAACTCATAAAGAAATTTTACAAAAATATTTTAAAAGGGTACGAAGTTTCTTCGTTTAATACCACAATGTTTATTATAGATGGATTAGATGAGTTCCTTTACATAGAACAATTAATTAATCATAAACCATCAAACACCATTCCTATAATAACAGTGCTTAAAGATGCCTTTAGTTTAGAAACATGTAAATGTATTATAAGCGGAAATGTCTCTGCTGCAATGAGATACTGGAGCACACTTAAAGATTGCAAAGATGCGTCAAGCATGCAAATTATGGGTTTTAACATAAGTGGAACAAAGAGTTTCCTAGAAGATTTGTTGGAGAGTAAAACTCTAAAGACTGACATAGAAAAACTTTATACAATATCATGTAATAATGCGGCTTTGCTCTCTGTTTCACTTTATTTGAAAGCAGTTTCTTCAATGCTGCTCACTTTAAACATTGAGTCTATCAAAACTATGACAGAACTACACGCGCTACTTTTTCTACACTTTATGCAACAAAACAGCAAAACGAAAGAACCATTACCTCAGCTAATGCAAATATTCCAGCAGCATATTTTAAAGGTCTGCGAAGTAGCCTTCGCTCTGTTGGTTAGAGGAAAAGTGAACCTTTCGCCAACTGAGCTTGGCTTGGTTCTAGATGTAAATGGTTTTGAACCGCTTGGTTTTATAAAAAAATCAATCGTAAGTCAACAATATGAGTTTGTTCATTTGGTTTTAATGAGGTTTTGCGCCTCTATTCATGTATTATTCAACGTTAATTTTCATGAAACTATTAAAAACGAAAGATTGTGCCACTGCATGCCCTTTATTAGCGGTCTTGTGCACTGCAACGAGAGAAGCTTTTTAAATTTAATTTGCAAGCTAAAGGAACCATTACACAAACAGGCTTTTTGGCTGAGAGACGTCTGGGGTAAGACAACTTATTTTTTTAGTAGTAAAACATTTTTGTCATATGATCATAAGTTTTTATATATTTCCCCAGCTACTTCTAATATAAAACATTAAAGATTAAAGATTTGTTGAGGAATTATAACAAAATTTGGATTTGTTAATAACTCTCATTTTAAAAAGATTGGTTGTACAGTTCGGTTATGTGTCGTGTATCGATACATAATCGATACATAAGTTCGATTATGTGTCGATAATTGCTAAATATTGGATTTCTATGCGCTTATTAAAAAAAAAAGCAACAACCAAAAAGCAGCTTTTTAAAGGCATAAAGCTATGGTGATTTATTTACCATAAGAGTTTAGCAACTTATACTCAAATCCCTTGTATATGACTATGATTGGGCTAAAACCTGTTAAAGCTGTTTTTAAAAGCTTTTTGTAAGAAACTGATCAAACTTGTATTACAAAAAATTACATCAACACGGCTTTTAATATTTGTTTCCGCCTTAAAATGATAATGCAATCTACATCTTTAGAGCACTGATTTATCAACTTTTCTTTCTAATCAACCTCGAGTACTCAAAGAAAAAATTAAGTTTTCATTTATATAAATTAAGTTACATTTATCGAAAGGACTTTTTTGAGTTTATCTTATCTTTATCTGAAAAACTCCAGAAATACCTTTCACTACAACTTTCAAGAAAATATACAAGTGATTAAGTCATTAAACAAACATAAATTACGTATTCGGCGAACATTTCCATTAATGTAAGGATAAAAAAACTCTTCTGTGAAAGTTCTTTATCATCTAGTTTAAGAGTTAACCTCAGAAAAATTATTATTAAAATACGTGTTGCTTTGTGTCATGAAAACAAAAGATTGATGAAGCAATCTATCTGTTAAATGCAATTTTATTTAAAAATCGATTCCCTAAAATTACTTATTAAATTTGTGGAAGTAATGTAAAAAACAAGTATCTAATTTGTGACATTTCTAAAAAAGTCTTTGACAATATATATTAATATATATTTAAGTAATAATGCATATTTTAGGAATTAATATTCTGTTTTTTAAATTAAAGAAAGTTTTATGTCAAGTGTTGAAGGTTTCCTTTGAAGTTGTTTACCAGTGATAATTTAAAAGTAATTTTTTTTACTGAAATTATTTTATTGTATCGTATAGGTTTTTTTTTCAATTTCATTTTCAGCAATTGGTTTCAGAACCTGTTAAAACCTGTTTTCTTTAACTGTTGATGCTGAGTTAATCAAAATTTACTCTTTTTCTTTGCAAAAATATTTTTTCATTTCAAAAATATTTTAAAACCTTTCAAAAAATTAAGTTAACTGAGAAAAACATTACCCAGAAATAATGATTTTTAAAATTAGTTTAATTATGACTGAGAGATTCCCAGATATCTGCATGAATATCATTTAACTTTAAAAGTTAGACAATTAGAAAGAAAAAGTAACTATCGTTCTAGGAGGATGAACAATGAAGATATTCTTTTCTTTCTTTTACAGAACACAATGATCGTGAGCTTTTCGTCGAATGTTTCTATGAGGCACAGGTTTCCATTAATGAGAATTTAAAAAATCTAATTGAAAATCAATATAGTTGGATCAAAGAGACCGGAATGGGAAATGCTGCTGATCAAATATCAAAACAAGAATATTTTAGAGACAAACTAATAGAGGCAGGAATCAAAATAAATTACTTACAGTTCCTTAAAGATGAATCATCCAGCAGATTAGAAGATTTCAATGAGAAGGGAAAAGATATTAATAAAATTAATCGAAACTTCAATATCGCAATGAGATTGTATGAAAAACAACTAACTTGTGAGGCAGAAAAAATCCTGCAACATGTAGAAAAAATGCAAATCGAACATTTAGGGGAGAAAAATGAAGATACACAAAAAACTAAATACTGGATTGCAATGTGCTTATATAAAAATAAACAATATGATAAAGCTGAAAAAATGTTTAGAGATCTAAAAAATATGGAAAATGAAGCATTAGGAGAGAAGCATGTAAATACACTAAATACTCAATATCTGATTGCAAGATGTTTATATGAAAAACAAAAATTTAAAACTGCTGAATTAATATTTATAGATGTGGAAAAAAAACAAAAGGAAGTTTTAGGAGAGAGGCATGCAGATACATTAAATTCGCGATACTGGATTGCAAGCTGCTTATTCAAAATGAAACAGTTTGATAAAGCTGAAAAAATGCTGAGAGATTTAGAAACTATGCAAAAAGAGGTATTAGGAGAGAAGCATGCATATATCATAAATACTCAATACTGGATTGCTATGTGCTATTATGAGAAACAACAACTTGACAATGCTGAAATGAAGTTTAGAAATGTGGAAAATATGCAAAAGGAAGTTTTAGGTGAGAAACATCCAGATACAATAAGTATTAAATATTGGATCGCAAGATGCTTACATGACAAACAACAACATATTAATGCTGAAAAAATATTTAAAGATCTAGAAGTTATGCAAAAAGAAGTATTTGGAGAGAAACATGAATATGCGCTAAGTAATAAATACTGGATTGCAATGTGCTTATATAGAAATAATCGATTTGATGAAGCTGAAATAATGTTGAGAGATTTAAAAAATATGCAAGTTGAATCTTTAGGAGAGAAGCATATACATACACTAAATACTCAATATTGGATAGCAAGATGCTTATATGAAGAACAACAATTCGGTAACGCTGAAATAATGTTTAGAGATGTAAAAAGAAACCAAAAAGAAGTGTTAGGAGAGAAGCACACAGAAACACTAAATTCCCAATTCTGGATTGCAAGTTGCATATTTAAAATGAAACAGTTTGATGAGGCTGAAAAAATGCTGAGAGATATAGAAGAAATGCAAAATGAAGCATTAGGAGAGAAACATAAAGAAACAATAAATACTCAATACTTGATTGCAAGATGCTTATATGAAGAACAACAAAATGGTAACGCTGAAATAATATTTAGAGATGTAGAAAGAAAACAAAAAGAAGTTTTAGGAGAGAAGCATACAGAAACACTACATTCCCAATTCTGGATTGCAAGTTGTTTATTTAAAATGAAACAGTTTGATGAAGCTGAAAAAATGCTGAGAGATTTAGAAACAATACAAAAACAGGTTTTAGGAGAGAAGCATGCATATATTATTAATACTCAATACTGGATTGCTAGGTGTTATTACGAGAAACAGCAACTTGATAATGCTGAAAAAATGTTAAGAGACGTAGAAGTTATACAAAAAGAAGTTTTAGGAGAGAAGCATGAAAATACAATAGATACTAAATACTGGATTGCAATGTGCTTATATAAAAGTAAGAAATTTGATGAAGCTGAGAAAAGGTTTAGAGTTTTAAAAAAAATACAAAGTGAAGGACTAGGAGAGAAACACGTAAATACAATAAACACTCAATACTTGATTGCAAGATGTTTATATGAAGAACAGCAATTCGGTAACGCTGAAATAATGTTTAGAGATGTAGAAAAAAAACAAAACGAAGTGTTTGGAGAGAAGCATGCAGAAACACTAACTTCCCGATACTGGATTGCAAGTTGCTTATATAAAAATAAACAATTTGACAACGCCGAAAAATTGTTTAGAGAGGTAGAGAATATGCAAATAGAAGTCTCAGGAGAAGAGCATGCAGATACAAAAAACATTAAACGCTGGATTGCAGTATGCTTACACGATAAACAACAATTCAATAATGCTGAAGGAATGATTAGAAATGCAGAAAACATGCAAAAAGACGTTTTAGGAGATAACTATAAAGACACAATAAATACCCAATGGTTGATTGCAATGTGCTTTTATAAAAAGAAACAGTTCAGTAATGCTGAAAAAATATTTAGAGATGTAGAAATAATGCGAAAAGCAGTTTTAGGAGAGAAGCATGCAGATACTCTAACTGCTCAATGTTTGATTGCAAAATGTTTATATAAAAATAAGCAATTCCATAATGCTGAAACTATGTTTAGAGATGCAGAAGTTATGCAGGAAAAAGTTTTAGGAGAGAGCCATATAGATACACTAAATACTAAATACTGGATTGCAAGGTGCTTATATGACAAAGAGCAACTCGGTAATGCTGAAATAATGTTTAGAGATGTAGAAGAAATGCAGAAAAACGTTTTAGGAATGAGGCATGCAGACACACTAAATTCCCAATATTGGATTTCAATGTGCTTCTATAGAAATAAACAATTCCAAAACGCTGAAATACTATTTAGAGATTTAGTAAGTATACAAAAAGAAGTATTAGGAGAAAAGCATGCACATACAGTAAATTCTCAATACTGGATTGCAAAGTGTTTATTTGAAAAACAAGATTACAATAACGCAGAAAAATTATTTAGAGATGTTGAGCTTTTGCAAAAAGACATTTTAGGAGAGACGCATGAATATACACTAAAAACTAAGTTCTTGATTGCAACTTGCTTATATAAAAAGAAAGAGTTCCATAAGGCTGAAAAAAGGTTTACTGATTTAAAAACTTTGCAAAATGAAACATTAGGAGAGACGCATGCAAATACATTAAATACTTAATTCTGGATAGCAATCTGTTTACATGACAAACAACAATTCAATAGCGCTGAAAATATGTTTAGAGATGTAATGTTTAAACAAAAAGAGGTTTTAGGAGAGATGCATCCAGATACACTAATTACTCATTATTGGATTGCAAGGTGCTTGCATGACAAACAGCAACTCGATGACGCTGAAAAAATGTTTAGAGTTATAGAAAACAAGCAAAAAGTTATTTTAGGAGAGAAGGATGAATGTACATTAAATACAAAATATTGGATTGCAAGTTGCCTATATAAAAATAAGCAATTTGATGAAGCTGAAAAAATTTTTAGAGAATTAGTAACAATACAAAAAGTGGTTTTAGGGCATAAGCATGCATATACACTCAATACTCAATATTTGATTGCAATGTGCCTATATGAAAAGCAACAAATTGAAAGCGCTGAGGAAATTTTTAGAGATATAGAAATTTTTTATATGGAAGTTTTCGGTGAGAAACATTCAGGTACGATAAATCTTAAATACTGGATTGCAAGGTGCTTACATGACAACCAACAGTTCGATAATGCCGAAGAATTATTTAGAATTGTAGAAATTATGCGGCAAGAAATTTTGGGAAAGAAGCATGCTGATACACTGAATACTCAATTCTGGATGTCAATGTGCTTATTTAAAAGTAAACAGTTCCATAAAGCTGAAAAAATGTTTAGAGATATAGAAAATGTGCAAAATGAAGCTTTAGGAGAGACGCATGAAGACACACTAAGTACTCAATACTGGATTGCAATGTGCTTATATGCCAAAAAACAATTCGATGACGCTGAAAGAATGTTTAGAGATGTAATGTTTATACAAAACGAAAATTTAGGAGCTAAACATGCAGATACATTAAATTCTCAATACTGGATTGCTAGGTGCTTACATGACAAACAGCAACACGATCTCGCTGAAAACATGTTAAGAGATGTGGAGTTTGTGCAAATAGAAGTTTTTGGAGAGAGGCATGAATTTACTCTTAATACTAAATACTGGATTGCAATGTGCTTATATAAAAACAAACAATTCAAAAAAGCTGAAAATTTGTTTAGAGATTTAGAAAATATCGAAAAAGAGGTTTTAGGAGAGAAGCATGCAGACACACTAACTACTCAGTTTCGGATTGCAAAATGCTTAAATAAAAATTAAACCAGTCGTTAAAATCAACTATTCAATTATAATATTTTCCAATTGAATATTTTTCAGTTATTTGTCAATTTTTTATTAATTAATTTTGATTAATTAATGAAGAATATTAGTTTACTACAAATCGAGCTTTATCAATATTTATGGATGAACAAAAAATTTGCGGAATGATGTTTAATGAGCGAATCGTGCATATCCTCTAAATGCTCACTTTGATTAGCAATAATCTAATATAAAGTTTAACAATTCCATAACGCTGAAAAATTGTTTCTAGTTATAGAAAACATGCGAAAAGACGTTTTAGAAGAGTAGCATGCAGATACAATAAACTATCAATGTTGGACTGCAAGCTGCTTATATGACAACAACATCTTAATAATACTGAGCACATGTTTAGAGATGTATAATTTAAACAAATAGAGGTTTTAGGAGGAAAACATTCAAATGCCCTGAATACCAAGTTCAGTATTGCAAATAAGTTATATAAAAAATAGCAGTTCGATCGGGCTGAAAGGATATTGGCTAAAGAGTGTTAATAAACTTTAAATTGGCTTCGATTGAAAACCTATGTTTTTTTTCTCGAAAATTTTGTTGGTCTTTTTTATATATATTGTTTAGTCACTGACAATTAAGTTTCATTTAAAGCAATTAAGCTCTTTTTTTAATCCAGTTATCCAATCCAATATTTATGAGATATGTCATTAGGATCTGTAATGGTGGTACTTTATATCATAAACTACTGAAGCATGTTTAGAAAGTATTCAAAACATTAAGTTTTGGTGTTTAACATTGACTTGTATCTTTAATGTTACTGAAGGCTCCAGGGGGAAAAGCACAGATATTCATTTTCAAAAATTTTCTTATTTGCAAGTTCTTCATCATGTACTGGTACCTAATACTTCTGAAAATATCCAGACCGAAATCTTCCCCTGTTGTCTTCAATAGTTGCAGATTGATAAACTAAGAAAAAAGAGTTTAGTCACTAAAAGTCTTCATGAATAATAGACCGACTGCCTGATTTTTAAAATTAAGATAAAACTTAGCGTACTTAAAATTTGTCTGGATGAGTGAATTTACAAGTACGCATTACAAACAAACGAGTTTTTATAACAAAACCAATTGCTCAGAGACATAAATATTGAAAAGAAACAATTTCCTTCAACTATTTTGAGGGCATCATTTGAAATTTTTTCAAAACTAAGTAGCAACGCTGTTCTTATTTCTTTAATCCTGTTTTGAAACCAGTTTAAGAAAATAAAAATGTTGCAGAATCTCATTCATTTTTACTTCAACTAAAACAGAACAAAAGAGAAGAGGGAAAAGAATTAAAGAAGAGAAACAAAATGATGTTGTAATTTACATTGACATGTACCAGTATCTGACAGGTGTCAATCTGATTTAATTTAATCAACATGCTGGCCCTAATAGAAAGTTAACCGTTAATATTTTTTTAGCTTATTTGAGGTTTTGATTTAAGTGTTTCTTTTTCGTTTATGAACTATGTTTTATCTGAGTATATGAAATTTGTATTCTTAAGTTTAAAATCGAGAAGTTTTTACTGTGGGTAGAAATAACTTTAAGTGTCATTAAGGAATTTAAAGGTAAACTTAAGAATAGAAAGGAGAAAGTAAAATGAAAATGAGAATCGAATTAAGTTTGACGTATTTAACTTTTTGAGATCCATTGAAACTTTGACTGTTGTAGTAATTCAAGCTGGAAATCACATAACGTTTATTTAAAATAGAAGTTTACGGTTAAAGCAGTGATATTTAAATTCTAAATCTAATTTCAATTTCCATTTTTACTTCGTTCTTGTAGTATTGATTTAATTTCTAATTTTAATTTTACTTCTTTTGAATCAGTTGTGATGAAATTAATTTCAGTTCAGTTCTTATGATTTTAATCATTTTAGTTCTTATTTCAGTCACTAAATCAGTTCATACTTTACTTCTATCAAATTTTACAGCAATTAGTAGTCCTAACGACACATTTTTTTGAAAAAATTAAAGTGTAGTCTTGAAGTGTATGAATTTGGGTAACTTGTACTAGATACATTCATTTAAAAAAAAAATCTTATGGCTCCTTCCGGGGCCTTAAAAAAAGAAAATCTTGCACTACCCCGGGGTAAGTTGGCGCAAACTATAAAAAAGATTATTAACGTATTAGTCAGTAAAAATGTATAAAAATTATTTATTATTTCTATGAGCTAGTAGCAGTTAGTAGTTTGAATATGAAGCCAAAACAACACCCCACCTTTGTTCCTGGTTACAAAACAATACCCCACCTTTATTCCTGGTAACAAAACAACACCCCACCTTTGTTCCTAGTAACAAAATCCCCTAAAAAAATGCAAAAATATTTTTTTTGTAAAAATAAATTTTTTCAATATTGTTAGAAATAAAAATTTAAAAAAAAATTAATTTTATAAAGACATTTTTTGTTTTCCAGCTTCCCCTGTGAAAATTTTGCCAATAAACCCCAAAAGCTTTTCAATAAACTGCCTATAGATCCTGAAAAACGACAAGTACTAAAACAACCTGACTGATAATAGTAAATCAACTGTGACTGGAATATTTATAGTAGTTTTATTCATAGGACCCAACATGAAATGGTCAATTAGGAAGGGTCCCTGAGATTTCTGATACTTTTTGATAAAAGACTCTGCAGATAAACGCAATTCGTCAACTTACCCCTGCTGACAACTAGTCCCGGTCTCCCCTATCATTATTTCAAGAAATAATGTAATACATAAATTTCAAGAAAAATATTTAAACAATTTTTTAACTTAGTAACCATAGTAACCACCTTAGTAACATCTAAATAAGCATACAAATAGTCATAAAATAGTCATTCAATGATTCAATTGAGTTATAATAAGATTTTTTTTTCGAAATTGAAAGAAAATATCTGGTTGAATTATAATTACAAGTTTTTGTTCAGTTTCATAAAAATTCTCATCTCTAATGATTTTTTCATTCGATTGCTGCGACCAACAGTTAAAATTCCACAAAGTGAAAATATTCTTTCTACAAACGCCTGTAATGCTGGGGCGGACAAAATTGCAATCTTGCTATACTTGCTTTTGTTTTGTTTCCAAAAGAGCAGGCCGTTACTTGGTAGCGCTTCATCACCGCTTATGTCTATCAAATACCTTGACAGCTGACTTGCAACAGTGAGATTGTCTTGGTTATAAATTTTTCCTTCTTTTGTAAAGATTTTATTTAACAAGAACTTAAAGCGCTTTATGGCAGCAAATTCACATTCAGATCCATTTGACTCAGCAGCAGCTTGTAATTCTTGTTCTACTCTACAAACATTTATTATATACATCTTTGCTGTATGGAGCAAGGTGCCCATTTCCGGTGTAAGGATAAAGACAGCAACGCACAGTGTATCGCTTCATACAAGCTAGGTGGACAAAAGTCATATCAAGAAATCAACTAATTGATAATATTTTCACAATAACAGTCCCACATTAGTAATAACTTGCGGTGTTAATTATGAAAAACATTACAGAGCAATGAGTTATAAGCAATTAAAGAAGCATTAAAATGTAATTTAATTTTTGAAAAAAATTAATTAAAAGTTTACAATGGTTGCAATTAACATTTAACAAAAATTAAAGAAAGCAATCATTTTAATGCAGCAATGGATTTTACTTTTGAGGGTAAGTGCTATTTAATTACATTAAATATTTTATCTAAAAGTTAAGCAATATGTGTTAAAATATGGTTTAAAAAACTGGGTTAAAATTGTAAAATATTTTTTAGTTTTTAATTTTTAAATTTATACAACTTTTTGTATCCACATGTATCCAAGCTAATTTAATAACAGTGTATAGCTAAAGTCCTAAGGTGTACAACAAAGAAAAAATTTTTACCACAAATTCGCAAAAAAATGGTCTGCAGCACATATGATGATGGAGCGTTTTTTAAACAAAAATAAAATTTGATTAGAGGGGGCATATGTAGAATTTAAAGTAAGTATATACCAAAAATGTACTTTTTCATCATCTGGAGATATTCAAGGACGACCAAAAAAGAACTTTGAAGACTCGTCCTTTAAAACCAAAAAGCGAAGGGTTGAAAACTTAGTAAAATCGCAAAGTGCAACTGAGTTGACCACAGCTGCTGAAGTAGCATGCTGTGCGTTGGGGCACAGAAACCAAGCTACTTTAATCAGAAAAAGTCTGGAATCATCAGAAAAAATTAAATCAAAAGACTTTATTTGTGGGGGCAGGCAGTTAAATCGTGACGAGGAATTAGCTTATTACATTGACTCTAAATGTACAAGTCATTCTTATAAACAGACGAGAAAGTGGTCTTTAAAGGCAGGGCATATATTATTTCCATCTTATTATAGTCTATGCAAGTCGAAAAAGTTATGTTATCCATTAGATGAACATATTTCTGTTACAGAAACACGTGCCGAAATTAGCCTACAAGCTATACTTGATAAAACTACTGAACGCCTAATTGAAGCCCAATGCGAAGTTCTTAAAAGTATTGCTTTTACTACGCCATTCACACTAATTAGCAAATGGGGATGTGATGGGAGCTCCGGTCACAGCACATACAAACAGAGATTTAAAAACTCTGATGCTACTGATGAATTTCTGTTTGTATTTTCATTTGTTCCGTTGAGACTGAGTGACGGTCAAAATATTATTTGGCAAAATCCACGACCTTCATCCACGCTTTATTGCCGACCAATTAAATTTATTTTTTCAAAAGAAACAATTCTTTAAACTACAACAGAAACTAACCAAGTTTTAACGGAAGTTTCTCAACTTGTTCCAACATCTATAAGACTCAAGGAACCTCAAATTACTGTTAAACACGACCTAATACTATCAATGATAGATGGAAAAGTTTGCAATGCCTTGACTGACACAAGTTCCCAACAAAAATGTTACATATGTGGTGCGACTCTTAAAATGATGAACGGTGAACTAAAAGACTTAGTTGTTAAAAAAGAACATTATGGTTTTGGTCTGTCTACTTTGCATGCGTGGATTCGTTTTTTTGAGTGCATGCTACACATTAGCTATCGTTTAGATATAAAAAAGTGACAAGTTAGAAGCGATGAAGATAAATTTAGTGTCCAAAAACGTTCAGAAGATATCAAACAAAAATTTAAAAAGCATATGGGTCTTATTGCAGATAAACCAAAACCTGGCTTTGGGAATACAAATGATGGGAACACAGCTCGCAGGTTTTTTATGAAGCCAGAGTTGAGTGGCGAGATTACGGGTTTAGACATCAATCTCATTAAAAATTTCAGTATTTTATTAAGAACACTTTCCTCTGGCTATGATATTAACTATTATGAATTTGAAAAGCTTTGTTCTGAAACCAGAACTCTTTATATTAATCTGTATCCGTGGTACTATATGCCTGTTACTGTGCACAAAATACTTGTACATAGCACGGAAGTTATAAAACATGCCTTCTTTCAATAGGACAACTGTCGGAAGAGTCTCAAAAAGCCCGCAGTAAAGATTTTCGTCGATTCCGCGAACACCATACAAGAAAAAATTCACGTATTTGCACAAATATAGATTTGCTCAATATGCTTTTGGTAACATCAGATCCTGTCATTAACTCACACAGAGAATTTTCAAGTAAGAAAACTGGTAAACTACCGTTGGAAGTTTTGAATTTAATTATCCCACCTATAATACCACCACAGCTTGATGAAAATAGAATTATGTGTGACGATGAAGATTATTTAGAGTCCGATTCATCGGGTACTGAAAGTAACAATGATTCATCCGATAATAATTAATTATTAATAAAATATTTTTTTATTTTACGTAGTGTAGTGAGTATATTTTTATATTTTGTATATTTGTAGTGAGTGTATTTTTATTTTAGGCAAAATTTTATTACATTATTTATGTGTTGAAATTTAGTTTTTATTTTAATACTTAATTATCTTTTTCAAGACAAAAACTTTTAAAAACTTAAAAGTAATAAAATATCGCCTTTTTTACAATAAAATTTAAAAAAAAAAAATACTTTTATAGTAAAATTGACTTTTTGACGCCCCTTTAAGCTTAAACGGGGTAATTTGGCCTCTGCCTCCCCCAGGCTACCCAACTGCATAACTAATCAATAAAACACCAAAATATTATTAACTACATTCTCAGGAATGAAACTAAAAAGCAAAATATTTTTGTCCACCTAGCTTGTATGAAGCGATACACTGTGCAACGGTTGTTTCTAACAAACATGCAGCAGACGGAAGAGGATTAAACGTATCTGAGTCCGGCTTCAGAATTGATTGAAACCGTTGACGTAGATCTCCAAGAAGATTCGCTGTCAAAGACTAGTTGGTAGGATATTCTTGTAAATGGCATTCCAAATTGAGTATAGATGGTAGAACCTGTGAAAGAGACTGGGCATTGGTCTGAAGTATATCTGTTTGTACTGCAAAGGGTTCCAAAAGTGAAGAAATGTTTTGAAGACGAACCCATTCACTTGCTTTGAATGTGTCGATTCCTAAATTTAAGTAAACCGTCTGAAATTAAAGTTTACTAATAACAATTGCAATAACTAATAATTATCATTGATATACGTCTCTTTTTTCCATACTGTTGTGATGTGGTTTAAAAGGCAGGGTAAAGTATTTCCGTGCTATTAGTAAACCTAATTTAAAGGCTATATACCCTGTCTTGTTTTTTAATGATAATGACTAATGAACTTTTTACAATTCATTACCATTTTCGTTTTTTTAGTTTAAATAAGGTAAGACGCAATTTTATCGATTTAATAAAATTCCGAAAATAATTTATATACACTAATAACATAAATGATAAAATAATATGTACGAATTTCTGTAAGAGCCTCGTTCACCGATGTCTTTATTTTCAACGGTCAATCATCTGATATCTACTGTTCCATCTTGAGGTGCGGTCAGTTATCACAGACCTCCCACACTTGTCAATAAATTTCTTAATTGCCACACTTGATTTCCTAATTCTTGATACAACTTGTCTCGTTTCTAAGATGGTTGCACTATAATGTTCATAAACTGGTTTTATGAGAAGCTGGAGTGTGTGAGCCATACAGGGCATTCGACGATATAGAATATGATCTGGCAGAGATAAATCAGTTTGTTCTGACTGAGACTGGATCTCTTCCTCATCAGTTTCATGTTCAGACTCGTCAGATTCAAACTCATAAGATTCAGATTCGTCAGATTTCTTAGCTGCATGCACTTCCGGTAAGAGCCTGATGGCTTTAACCATATTAGACCCGTTGTCTGAAACAATCAACATAACTTGATTTTCTCCAATACCCCACTGGTCAAGAAATTTTTTTAAACATTCGGCAAGCATCTCACCTGTGTGGGGATGTTGGAGTTCCATCAAATTTAGGAAAGCATGTCGTGCTTTATCAATGGTGGTGTCATAGAAACAAGCAGATATTCCAAGGAACGATGCTGTGAGACCCTTCTTCGTCCAACCATCAAGACAAATTGTTACTTTGCGTGTACGATTTATCAAGTTTTTCAGTTGTGCAGATTGTAAAAGAAAACGCTCGTTTATCCGCTTGTTCAGTGTTGCAGACCCTGCAATGTAAAATTTAAATCAGTTAAAATTTAATGCACATCAGTTTGTGTTTTTAGTTACTATAGTGTTACATTAATGATACTATAATTACAGGGAAATATTTAAAAATTGTTTAGGATTGAATGAATTTAAAACAATAATTTAAAAATTTATTTGTGTTAATTATTACCTGGAAATTTAAATTTTGGGTCAAGCGTTTTTATCATCTTTCGAAACGACGGCTGATCTAGCAATACCATTAGATAGCTGGTATTAACAATCATTTTATCACGCTAACCTGACGCACTTGATATTCACTTGATTCCGTTGGCCACGCGGTGATTCGGTGTTCAAAGCACTCTCTTATTGTCTGAGTTTTTGTCTTTCCACTATTTCGGAAAGATGTAGAATTGCTGTCATCAATTTTATGTTTCAAAAATATTTTTTCTGCATTTCGTTTTTTCTTTTCATCCGTGTAACATTTGTGTGTGTCTTTATGTATTCTCTGAATGTGCGCCACCAAGTTACTGGAATTTTTTCCGGCAAGAGGTGCGCCACATACGCTCTCATTATTTATGTCCTGTACTAGACACATGGATTTGTCATTTTTTTCATCGTAAACGAAGAATTTCCATACAGGACTGTCATGCTTCCTACCAGCCAACAACCTTGATAAACTCATTTTTCTGTTACTGATTGATTTGCAACTCTTAAGAATCTTTAGATGTTTATTTTATTTTACAACAAAAGATTGAATGCATTGAATTTATACTTAACGTAATGACAAGCGCGTGACCAGTTTTGTGGTCCATTGATACATTCTATAATCATTCCGAATATCATTGTTATGGTCAAACATGTGCGCCAATTTTAAAGCAAGTATGTAAAATTTGTAAATTAATTGTCAAAAAAAACTAATTAGTGTATCAAATTTTTTTAATACTCAATAATTTTCGTTCGGTAATAATTCCTAATTCTATTCCTATTTTTGTTTATTGATGCTTATATTCAATTCTGTTTCAGTTTTCGTTCTTCAGATATATCCTAATTTTAAATTTTTATTCACATTAACGAAATCAATTATTTTTACTTCAAATTTTACTTCACGTTAATGAAAATATCACTGGGTTAAAGAAGGTGTGGTAACCGAGCAACGATTAATCGAATAAAAAAAACTAATAGTTATTCGATTTATTTCCAAATAATTTATCGATTAGTTTACCGTTTTAAAAAATCAAAAAAACCAGGCCAAATTTTTATCTGATTCAGCTGAGGAATGTGAACAATACATTTTCATTGCGGTGCACAGTGGGTCAGATATCGAAAAAGCTGGTCAAAGTATGAAAACGTTGATTTGCCTGAAATTTCATGGCAAATATGTTTTGAGGTTATTTATTAAGAATTTGCTGAAAAAAAAAGGAAAACAAAATGGCGTATCCAATATGGTGAACATTCATGTTAAAAAATTGTTTAAATTGTTCATAAATGGGTTTTAAGGATAAATAAAGAATTTGACAAAAAAAAAAATTAAAAAAATTAAAAAACAAAACGGTGGATCCAATGTGTCCATAAATGCTAAAAAAGATGGCGTCAAATATAGAAAAAAAAACATTCTGTTTTAGTTACAATCATTTTAGTTCTTTTTAATCTTAATCTGTCTCTTTGTTGAAATCTTCATTTTATTCAAACCCTGTTTCTTAGGCATCTGCGTCAGAGTCTTCATAATCTTCTGCTACAGGAACCAAAAGGGCAGCAGCCTCTAGCAACAAAGTCCTCAATTTTTTTGGTGTTGATTTTTGTAGAGATAAAATGTAGGGGTCTGTGGTTTCCAACAATCTAATGAACACGTCTTCCATAGTCTTAGCTCTTGAAAACTTTCGAGAAAAACCCAAACGATATTGCTTTATTAACTTATTGGTTGATTTTTGAGCATCCTCGGACAGTTGACCATTAAGTAAAGTAGCCGAAGAAATAATGTCTGGTCCGTGGATCAGCAATCTATGTACTGATGTTTGCAAAATATTCTTTTGTTATAATGAAGATCTCCTTCCTCGAAAGTTCATATACGGCAGCCAGTGGATCTGATAAATCTGAATTTAAAAAATCTATATTATACTTATTTAAAATTTATCTACTCAATATTTAGTTCAGTTTTCTAACTTCTTATTTTAGTAAAGTATATAATTGTATTTATACCGTCATTTAAATGAGTTCTATCCATTTCCAAATCATTTGCAAAATATTCCCTTTAGATTTTCCCATTAGATTTCTTTAGACTATTTGTTACAGAAGAGCTTATAAATACTATGGTATTTGAAACTAATTGCTACGCAACGCAAGAAAAAAAGAAACAGCGTCCCCTCAGAAGAAGCTCACACTTTAAAGATTGGAAACCAATAAATTCAGAAGATATGTGGCAGTTCCTTGGAGTTCTTCTTCATATGGGGTGTGTCAAAATGCCATCTTTAGAATACTATTGGCATTTTATTAACAATGAAGATTCGGGTAGTGGACCCTTGTTTAAAATTATTGGACTTCTCGATCATTTAAATAATGCAATGGATAACATCTACTGTCCTAATAAAAATATATCAATCAATGAGTCAATGATGCTTTGGAAGGGACTTCTTGTATTCAGGCAGTATGTAAAAAATAAGACATAAGTATGGTATCAAGTTCTATGAGCTTTGCGAATCAGATGGTATTGTACTAAAAGTAAAAATCTACTCTGGCAAGACAACTCTTGATAAACATTTGTTGGTCAAACGGGAGCTACTGTTTTAGATTTAATAGAAAAACTTTTGGGAAAAGGTTATCACCTGTACACCGATAGCTTTTACAAGTCCTTTGAATTAACAAAGCACATGATAAATCAAAAAACATATATTTGTGGTACTTAAAGAACTGACCAAAAGTCAAATCCAAAAGAGTGTACAAAAGCAAAGCTGAAACAGGAAGACGTTATAAGCAGAAGCAGAGAGGGTGTAGTAGTTGCTAAATGGAAAGACAAAAGAGACGTGCTAATGATTAGCAACTTGCATTCGTTGCAAATGATTGAAGTGACAAATAGGAGAGAAGAGAAGAAAATGAAACTCAACATTATTAAAGATTACAATTACTATATCGCGAGGTTAGAATTATTTTGTTCTATGTCCTATTTTAAAAGTTGGGAGAAAATTAGTTATTAATTTTAGTAAGTAATGATTACTTTTAAAACACGCTAAATTTTAGAATTTTTTTTCTAAATAATTTGTTTAAACATAAATTACTTAAAGTGTAAGTTATTATTTCTTTAAAAATTAAAGCTAAAATTTTAAATAATTTTTTCTTTAAGAAAAAAATCAAAAACTTTCTCCTAACGTTTAAACTTGGAGATAGAACAAAATAATTCTAACCTCGAGATATGTCAGGAGTAGATAGGGCGGAACAAATGGTATCATATTATGATTGCCTAAGAAAGACAATCAAATGGTATAAAAAAGTAGCACTTTATCTCTTTGATACTTGTTTGTTTAATGCTTACTGTGTAAACAGCAAATATGGGGTAGATAAAACAATTTCCTTACTTAAGTTTAGAGAATTAGTTGTTACGGATTTATTGGGTGAACGTTTGAACGAAACTGCGCCTTGAATTACCAATAATAGTTTCCACTACTTGTTTTTAATACCACCGAATGAAAAGAAAAAATTCCCAACCAAACCATGTCGAGTCTGCTCCAAAAGAAAACGTAAAGAAACACGATATGAATGTGCTGTTTGTGAAAATAGACCTCCGTTATGTATTGGCGAATGTTTCAGAATGTATCATTCAACAGAATATGTTTACACTTAAATTTTCATGAAAAAAAATTAAATCAATACCAATGTTTTATTTTTATATGTTTTAAGCTATTTCTGTCTTTATCCGCATTTAATTTAGGTTCCCTGGATTTTTAAAATAAAAACTTGAATGCTATACTTTCTGAAACCAAATGTGAAGCTAAGAAAAAAAAAAATGAACAGACAAAGCCAGTCATGCACAAATAATATTTGAAATAAATTAGTATAACTACGAGTTAATTCGTAGTTGGCAAGCTCATGACGCCGGCTTACTACCAGTATTCTCGTAGTTAGTAATTATCAAAGTCACGCTAACTTCGAGTATACTCGTAGTTGGCAAATAAATGACGCCAACTTACTACGAGTATACTCGTAGTTGGCAGCGAAAGTGTTAAACTCCAAATAACTTGAAAAATACAGTAACCTTACTAAAAGTCTGCAAAAATATAAAATCCCAATTTAGGAACAGTAGGAGGGTGCAGTATAAAAATTAATCTTTTGACATAATCTATTATGCTAAGTTAAAAAAATTAGGGTTTGTTTGATTTTTGCTATACAATAATGAATTATCATACTTACATATAAACAAAAAAGAAATTTTATTTTATTGCTTAACAATTAGTAAACTGAAAAAGAAATAAAGTTATTTTTAACTACGCAAAGATGATAAGTCTAAAAGCAGGTTTGCCACTCCAATTTCAAATGTTTTTCCCTAAGTTTTCCCTTAGTAAGGAATGTTTTACCTCAAGTTAAACTTTTGGAACTTCTAAACTTCTCCAGGTTATTCCGAAGATTTTATTTGCACGTATTAAAACATATTATTTATACTAACAAGCTAAAAAGTTTTACAACAACAATTATATCTTGCAAATTCACTGTTATCTGTTTGACAATTCATTCTTTAAAAAAAGCAAATCATGGTACAAAAATGGAAAAAACATTTTTTCTGTAAACAAAGTTTTCTAGGTATTCCCTGGATTTTTGCTCCATCTAGGTTTGCTAGGTATTCCAGGTTGAATAAAAACCCTGTAAAAAGCACCACGTATTAGCTGCATTTGTAACTATCCATTAATAAAAAACATTTAACTATAAAGAATCATAAGATTATAGCTTTTCTTTTTGGCATCAACTAATAATTCTTACCAATACCGCTTGAAAACTCCCAGTTGATAAAAGCCTTAGTGCTATTAGTACTTTTGCTTCTGAAAAAATTGGGTTGGTTCTAGGGATCGCCGGTTACAGTATACGGTATACTAATTTTACGGTATACTTTACCGTATACTTGGTATACTAAAAGTTTGTCGTTAGCGTTCTATCGGATGATTCAAAATAACATTTTGAATTTTTAAAAAAACGCAGACCTAGAATGTTTTTATATGCTCGTACGCATGCGTTTAAAATGAAAAACTACCACGCTGGATTTTTTATAAAACGAGTTTCGTTGACATAAATAATATATCTATATAGTTTTATATATATATATATATATATATTAGGGCGGGCCTAATTTTTTGTCGATTAGAGCCGCCCCATAGGATGATTCTATGGACAATTCTATGCATTTTTGGTGAAGGAACCATAGGTCTATCTCGATTTTCGAGTCTCCCACTTTTCAGAAAAAGATTTTTTCCCATAACATCGTTTTCATTCAAAATTCGATTTTTATTCATCGTTATATTATCTTTTTTATGTGTATATAGGGGGTTTTTGGGGTCGAGAAATTAATTTCTGATCTTGATTGTTACCTTTGACCACCGCCAGAGGGCGTTTCATTCATATTTTAACTATTTTTTGTCTATTTTCCGAGAAAAATTACAAGTTTTTCGGTAAAATTGATCTTTATTTTATTTTTTTCAACAGAAATTCAACTTAAAAAATAAGAACATGTATAAAAAATAAAAAAAAAAAAGAATTTAGTAAGAAAAAAAAGCGACAAACTGTTGTTGCTTTCAAGTCAACAACGTATTTAAAAAAAAAAAATTGGTAAAACATCATTACCGACATATTTGGCCGAAAACCAAACTGATTCTTAGGGGCGAAATGTCGTTTGACATTTCGCTTTCAACTATATTCTGTTTCCGTTGCTCATTCATTCTAGAAAAATCTGCGAATGTTAGCACATGAATTTTCAGTTTTGGAAAAGAGAATAAAATTAATCTTAAAAAATAATAATCATCGTGCGTATTTACTACAACATTTTATATGAGAGTATTTTTTTGTTTATGTTTTGTAAACAAAGCGTCTTCGAGTCATTTATTTAGCTTCGTTTTTCGTTTCAAATAAAAATTTGATATTTGAATATAAATAAAATTGTCACCATTTTTACCATTGTGTATTTACCAATTTGTAGGTGGAAAAAATATATTCAAACCAAATGCTTTAAAATATACTAATTTCAGTTATTTTTTAATTCTTTTAGTAAAAGTATACAATGGATCCAAATACATTGCCGTCTTCATCGCAAACCGCAACAACATCAACAAGGACCGAAAGTCATTTGAAGCATTTGCCTTCGCACGATGTTACTGTTTTTGGTGCATCTTGTGATTTGAGTGGACTAAATCTGCCAACGAAACAAGATATTTTAAAATGTTTTTTTTTCTTGACCGAACGTGCTAAACCGCAAAACAAAATGTTTTCGTATAAAACATTCGTACCGCACGTAACAGACAAATTGATTGAAATTTGGAGTCAACTTAATGTTGGAATTCTAACAAAAAAAAGTGTTGTTAGAAAATTGGGTACATTGATTGAGAAGTATCAAATCGAAACGAAACATCCAAAAATCGCCACATTCAGAACGTTTGTGCAATCTACAAAATAATTATTTTACATCGGCAAATGTCAATGTGACTCGAAGGCAGCATTATGCTCATGTGGATTGATTCCAGATCGTTTGAAAGAGTTCATGCGAGATCAGTCTACTGTCAGAAGATTGACGATACCGGAATTCGAAGAGCCAGTACCAACGTCAACAATGGTATCAACAAGTGTTGAAGAGAGCCATTTAGCATATGAACCAAGTACTGATACAGATGAGCCAAGTACAAATCCACAAGATGTTCCGCCAGTGATACGAGGACCGTATACTCCCAGATACGATGCTTTGAACTTCGCTGCGATGTGTGATCGATTTGGTGTGTCTGATAGAATAGCAGCAGCACTCGCAACATCTCTTATGCAAGACATTTACGTAAAAGATGAACATGGCAATCCTATCATCATGGATAAAAATAAAGTGCGTCGAGAAAAAGCCAAATGCAGAAAAGAATTGCTTCTTAAGCAGTATGATGCATCCAATTTGATAGCACTTTCATTCGACGGCCGAAAAAATGATGCTTTAACAATGGAAAAAATCGATGAGAAGTTCCATGCAAGGATCGTGAAAGAACCACATCTAGTTGTTTTGAAGGAACCAAATTCTCAATTGATAGGCTACACAAAAGTCAAAAATGAAGATGCTGAACACAAATTGATGACATTCAATGCATTTTTCGTCGAAAAAGAAATTGCTCTCGATGCATTAATCGGCATATGCTGTGATGGTGAGCCAACAAATACTGGCGGAAGAAATGGGGTTTTGCGTTGTTTTGAATTGCATTTGAATAGACCGCTGCATTGGTTTGTGTGCCTTCTGCACTTCAACGAGCTGCCATTTCGTCACTTGTTTGACACTTTGGAAAGATCATCGACCACTGGACCACGAACAACAACCGGAACGTTGGGCAAACAAATTGAAACGTGTGAAAATCTTCCGGTATGTATCATTTGTCATTTTTCTCATCATTTTTTTCCATTATTAAATGGTAAAATTGCATTTAATTCATCTAATTTCTTTTATTTCAGCTTGTACATGAATTCGAGATAATCGTGCTAGAGAACATGCCACCTGATTTAGATCCATTTGAATTATCCACCGATTTAAAGTACTTATACAAAATGGCCAATGCAATTTCAAATAGTGTTGTTCCTGCGGATTTGTCTCACATTAAACCAGCACCAATAGCACATTCACATTGGCTCACCAAGGCCAATAGATTGTTGTGGTTGTATGTGTCAACTGAAAATCCATCAAGGAATTTAAAAATTCTGGCAACATACATAATTGTGCCGATGCACTTCAACATCAAGTACTATAACTCGGTGGTCTTCGGTAGTGTATTATTTTACAAATTCATTCGTTGGACACAATATTTGGATACAAATCTACGCGGAGTTGTGAATAATGTCATTAAAGACAATTCATATTACGCACATTCCGAAAATATTTTGTTAGCTATGTTATTTGATGAAAAAAAAGAGACACGAAACATCGCAGTCAAGAAAATTTTACAATACCGAAGAAATCTGTACGACCCGGGACATCTTAGAGTTTATCAAAAACCTTTGATAAACTTCAATTGTACAGATTATACGAATATGATTGATTTAAATAAAGATGATGTCTTATTCGAACCACCGTTTACGCATAGCATTACGTATGATCATTTGGAATAATATTTAGAATACGATCATCCACCATTGCCTAATCCAAGAATTCCGGTACACATACAGGCAACGGAAAGACATGTTCAATTGCTGGCTAGCGTTTCTAAACGTGTTTTAGAAAAAAGTCGACACAGTGTTATGGCAGTTTCATCGGAAAGCCGTGCAAAATACCCCAGACTTGAAAGCAAGAGAGACTTTCAAAAAAAACTTATTTTGCTTTTCTTCCACTAAATTCACTTTTTTTTTTATTTTTTACACATGCCCTTATTTTTTAGGTTGAATTTCTGTTGAAAAAAATAAAATAAAGATCAATTTTACCGAAAAACTTGTAATTTTTCTCGGAAAATAGACAAAAAATAGTTAAAATATGCATGAAACGCCCTCTGGCGGTGGTCAAAGGTAAAAATCAAGATCAGAAATTAATTTCTCGACCCCAAAAACCCCCTATATACACATAAAAAAGATAATATAACGATGAATAAAAAATCGAATTTTGAATGAAAACGATGTTATGGGAAAAAATCATTTTTTGAAAAGTGGGAGACTCGAAAATCGAGATAGACCTATGGTTCCTTCACCAAAGTTGCTTAAAATTGTCCATAGAATCATGCTAGGGGACAGCTCTAATCGAATTTTTCGGCTCCATACAAATTGGCCCACTCTAATATATATATATATATATATATATATATATATATATATATATATATATATATATATATATATATATATATATATATATATATATATATATATATTAGGGTGTCCCGTTTTTAGGGACACATTTTATTTTGACTGCTCCTATCATTTTTCTGCTGCATATATGTGAGAAAATGAGATCTGTAAAGTTTTAGAGCTCAAACTTTATTTTTGTGACTACACAAGCCAATTAAGTTTCAAAAATCATGATTTTTGGGTGAAAAAGCCTATTTTTACAGTGCTTGTGTAGTCACAGTTTGAAAGATACAGGCTAATCTTATGTTGAACCATGAACTATTAACTCTCATTTGTTAGAAAAATATTGGGAGCAGTTTGAATAAAACAGTTAGTTAGGTTTGAAGTGAGTTCAAAGATACGCAGTTGACACAATTTACCCATTTTTATGTGGTTTGATGCAGTTGACAAAATCAAACAAAATACTGATCTAAAATCCTAAGATCAAAAATAACACCCTTCTCTGCTGTGGATTCTCTCATGATTTCAAGCTCATTTGTGAGGAAAATTGTCAGTATTTGGTTAAAAAGGTCACTGCTATTTATGAAAAAGCTGGAATTCCAACATCCAGAGTGGACAAAGTACAGAAGAAAATAAGTGAATTACTGATTTCTCTTCAAAAAAGGCATACCACTAAAGAAGTAGAAAAGAGAATAATTTTCAAAGACAATATTTCGACTGCTCTTTTTCATGTTATGCCCAGTGATGTGATACAGATATTAGAGAAAGATAAGAAAAGATCTCAGGTAGACAAGGCAGAAGATATCATTTTCATAAATGATCAAAGAAGTTGCAGGAAAATGTACATTAGGAAGAAAGATAAAAGGTACATTTATTCTGCTCAAAGATCTCAACAGGCAAGAGTAAGAATGTCTGGAGCAGATCATGACCAGAGTTATCAGTCTGAGCTGCAGGTTTCATCTTCAAGTGAAACAGAAATATCTTCAGAGGAAACAGACACCTCTAATTCTACAGACTTGAGTAAAGATGAAATAGATCCACAACCATCTACATCTGCTGGCATAGTAGGAGATACTGTCCTTATTTAGAAGATTAAACATGTAAGCATCAGAGCTCAATCCGATATTTTAAAGCAGGTTGCTGATACAAGTGGACTTTCCAGTAAAGGTATGTCAAAATCCAATATACACAGAATTGGTAGGAAGGTCATACAGGAAACAGCGGAGGAAGCCAGGGAAGCTTTAAAAGCAAAGGCTGGATCAAACATGATTCTTCATTTTGATGGAACGCTAGTCAAAGAGTATACTGATGGAAAGAAACACAAAAGAGAGCGCTTAGCATTGAGTGATGGAGAACATTTTTTGCTTGGAGTACCTCCTGTCACTGATTCTACTGGAGCTTGTCGTACTGAGAAGATTATTGAGATTTTAGAAGAAAACTCACTAAGCTTTATTATCATAAAATTTAGAGGTTTAAATGAGTTTTATTTTTAAAATTTTTGATCTTTCTTTCACATTTAGCTTTAAAAGAAATGCAAATCAAGCAAGGTAATATTGTTAATCTGTTATTTATTTACCCTTTAAAATCTACTTCATTTTTTTTTTTTTTTTTGGTGGGGTGTGAGGCTCCTTGACTACAGTGAAGGCAGAAAAAAAACTATGATACAAAACCTTAATTTCAATTTTATTTAAGGTTAGGAGGAGTTTCACGTTAACCTTGGACAGTAATCTTTTTAGTGGTAGGATAACGTGATAAAATACTCCTTCTTTATCTGCAAAACAGGTAAAAATCAAGAAGGGCTATCTGGTTGTAAATAAATGCTTTTACTCTTCTGTAATATCAATTATGATATGGCATTATGTAAGGCCATGCAAACCACACAAGTGGGAATACATGAATCTTTAAAAATTGGTTGGTTTCGAATTAATCAAGTATATTTTGGACCCACTTTTTTACTTCTATTTAAGCATATTCACAATAAGTTTTTGTAATTAGTTTGAATATTACCAGTTGTTAAAATTAATTATCTAGTTTAATATGTATTTTTTGTTTTTTGTTAAAATAACTTATTTAGTTTAAAATGTACTTTTGTTTATAGTTCGAAAAAAGGTGAGTTGGGTACGTAGTATGTATTGCAATTTTAGCTAATTTACTAATTTTGCTAAAAGTATTGTACAAAATTGCATAAAAGCAATTTGTACAATATTTTTCTTTTCTTTTCAGCTAAAAGAAAAGCAATGCTGGGTAAAAATAATGTTTATCTGTTTATTTTATATATTAAATATCCTGAACGTTATTAAGTTAATATTGAATGAGTTACAGTTTGTTGACCTTATTATCCTCAAGAGCCCATCATTACCCTAAAAAAAAAAATGATAAGTTTGTTTGGTTTGCTAAATTTATTTTCTCGTTTTACTTTTTAAGTTATGAATCATTAGTTTAGTTATTCTAATGTATTTGAAATGTGTTTGCATTACTGGTGTCTACAAATTAAAAACCTTTAGAAATCTGTATAAGCTAGATTAAAATAAGTAGTTTAAGTATAAAGAAAATTATAATATTCATAATAAAATTTGAATAGTTAGCAAATGTTTAAACAAAAAGTTTATTTAAGGACCACAAGAAAATATTTACACACCACAAGAGAAACGTGTGTCATTTTTTAACACATTTTACTTTTAGTTTTGTCATGTGATTAATTTCTTACTCTTTCGCATTTTTTACATTTTATAGGACTTACACGAGCTGATTTTCAAAGTTGGCGACTAGAGCACCACGGGCCGATTCTCGCTGTGCCTTCAAGGTTTGGAGGCGAAATGGCAAGGCAGATTTTCCAAATTTCCGCAACATGTCACGTCTTGGAGGTGGTCGAGGTGGGCGGGAAAGAGGTGTCGTGGTGAACCACTACTGCTAGGTTTAATATAGTAAAATAATGTTGATACTGAAAAAATTAGCAATTACATGTGAAAAAATTCTGTTTTAATATTGTTAACCTACTTTTGTGCTTTTATCTTAACTTTGAAAAATAGATCTGAGTCAGCAAAAAATAAGAATAATATACAGACACCTTAAAAACGTTGCAACTCTTCAAGGATACAGCCTCTAAACTTTAAAAATGCAGAATATCTTTGTTGCCAACACTGCAGCAGAATTTATATATATATAATGATCGTTATTAAATAATAAAAGAACGCGGGAACTCGTAGAAGACCATACGGCCTTGTCGTCAAGTACCGCTAAGAAATGATTGTGGTAAAATTTATACGATATTTGAGTTCTTTAAAGTTATTTAATTTAAATTTAAAATTAAAAAATGAATTCTTTAAGCTTTCGTTTAAAAGAAAAGTAATTACTTTGATGAACAAAATCCTCAGTAAAATTTTTCAAAACTATTTTATTCTGTAAGAATGGTCCGCGATAATCAATACAAAATTTAAAAAGACTTGTTAGAAAAATGGGCTGCTTAATAAAGTTATCATTGCGTAAAATGTATTTATTTTTATCTTTTGATGAATACAAATTATAGAAAGAAAATGGGGATGAATTCGTTTTACATTTAAATCTACAAAAGCTATAAAAAGTTTTTTTAACATAGTAAAAAGAAGCAAATATAAGGTATTTTTCTAATCAGCTTGATAAGCATAAACTCGACACAAAGAGGACTTGGGCTGTTAAAAATGGACTAACAGAAAAAGAAAAAAAGAAGCACACTTGCTTACCAGAAAAACTAATTTCCGATAAAAAAAAAAATTATAACAAGCGAACCAAATATATGTCAAGAATATAACGAATATTTTGTTAATGTTGGCCCCTCCCTTGCTTTTAACATTGTGCAACCAAATCAAACATTTGATAATTTTATTGGGAGAAAAACTAAAAACTCGTTTAATAAAAATCCAGCGTGGTAGTTTTTCATTTTAAACGCATGCGCACGAGCATATAAAAACATTCTAGGTCTGCGTTTTCTTAAAAGTTCAAAATGTTATTTTGAATCATCCGATAGAACGCTAACCAAAGTTTGTATACACATTAGTTTACCTATTTACTTTTACTTGTGAAATATTTTCGGACTGACCTGATAATCTGATAATTATATTATCTTAATTAATTAAATTACTGGGCCATGTCTAGTATTTAACTTATCATAATTAAAGTGTTTTTTTTTTAATTCAATTTTTTTTCCTTAGGTTTACTTAGGAAAAACTTTAATTTGTTAAGTTGTTATATTTTTATACCACGCTGTTTGTGCTGCTCTTCACCGTTTTAAGGTTGTTTTTTTTACTGGTTTTTTGTTTATTCAATGGATTTCTCTGATCTGAAATAAATTAATGATAACATATGTTTGTATCATACTCTTGTATTTAAGTATACTATTTAATGTCTGATCAAATTTACAAGCATGTCTCTTTCTTTGGAAAAGGTTCAACAAGAAAAATTTATTGCAAATATTGTGATAAACAAATAACAGCACACTCAAAATTGAGATGGGTACAGCATTTAAGGGGATGTGAAAGAGTGTCTGAAGAGGTTAAGTTGTGCTTCAAAAATAAAAAAAGAGAAGTTCAGAGTGTTTTAGTTGAAACAAAAGGAAATCATAATATGACCTCACAAACCTCTGAACATTCAGTTTTTAAAGAATCTGGGCAGCCTGCTAAAAGAACTATGCTAAATTCATACTTTGACACTATAAACAAATATGACATCAAAAAGATAGATAAATCATATGCAAGGATATTTTTCCATACAGGAGTACCTTTTGCATTAGCTGATTCTTCTGCTTGGAAGCAACATCATGCTAATCTTAGACCTGCATATAAACCTCCATCTAGTAAATGCATTAGTGGGCGCCTTTATAAAGATGCATTAAATGATGAAAAATGTAGAATAAAAGAATATGTTGATAGTTCTGAATATGTAAGTATAGTGACTGATGGATTTTCAAACATTAATGCGAATCATCTCATTAATTATTCAATTCATGTTGAAAATAGGACCATGAAACCAATTGCTTACAAAATTGAGCCTACTGGTCAAGAGCAACAAACTGGTATTAATATTGCAAAACAGATAGAAAATGTAATTCTTGAGGTTGGTGTTGATAAAGTTACAAGCATTGTAACTGATAATGCATCAAATATGAGAGCTACATGGGATATTATTGAAAGAAAATATCCAAAAAATTTTGTAATGGTTGTGCTGCCCATACAATTAATCTTTTAGTGAAAGATATATGCCTTCTTCCTGAATTTGTGGATATTTTAGAAAAGTCTGAAAAACTGACAGCATTTGTTAAACAAAGAACATCTCTTGTTGATCAATTTCGTATAATTCAAAATCGTGTTAAACAAGAAAATAATTCGAAGGAAATGCGAACATTATCACATGCAGTTTTAACACGATGGTATAGCCATCATACATCAGTTGCCCGTAATCTGGAAAACAAATTAGTTCATTTGAATTTAGTCAACTCAGGTGCTTTCTCACGTATATCTCCATCCACAAAAAAATCAGAATACATAAACATTGTACAAGATGAATTTTTTTGGGAAGACTGTCAATGTTTTATTAATGTTATGAAACCATTATCAAAACTAGTAGGTAAACTGGAATCAGATAGTTGTCTACTTTCTGAAGTTTATATAGGATTTATTAACTTAATGCAAATACGGTGTGAGGACTCAATATTGAAAAGTATTGTTTTACGTCGATGGGAATTTATTCACACACCATCTATGGGATTTGCATATTTTCTTGATCCACGAAATCATGGTGGTAGAAATATGTATAATGAGCCTCCTCCATCCAGTAAAAGTGATCTTGTTATGGTCCTTGAATTACTTCCAAAGTACATAGTTGAAACAAGAGGATTTTGCAATTATCAAACTTCAAAAAAAGAAATAAAATCTTTTCAGAGACTATGTGCAAATCCAACATCAGATTTTTTAGCTCAAATTAAATTAATGGATCCTGATATCTGGTGGGGAGTTGAGGGTGCAAGTAAATTTCCAAATTTAGCAAAGGTTGCACGAATAGTCTTTACTATTCCAACTTCTCAAGCTGCAAGTGAACGAATATGGAGTTTGTACGATTTTATACATTCCAAGCGTAGAAACCGACTTGCAAAAGAAAAAGCAATTGGCTTAGTGCTCATGTATGCAAATGCCACACTCCATGAAAAAGAAGCAAATATTGCTGATATAATGCTTGGTAATACTAGTGATCATGATAATGATGAAGATGATGTTTCTATTGATTTCACTCTAGAGACTTCAGTTGATTCAAGTGATTTGTCATCTTAAATGATTAATTAAAAACTTTATTAAATTACTAATAACAAGTTTACAAAATCTATAAATATTATCATTGAGAAATATTGGAATTTTGTGCAAAAGATTAATATAAATGTTTCTGTTTACTTTTGTATTTTTTTATTTCTGTTTATATTTGAATATGATTATTTTACTGTTTTTATTCAAAATTATTTGAAAACACAAGAGTTTTTTTTAAAAAGCTATGTTCAAAAAAAAAACAAAAACATGTTTGCTTTAAAAATGAAGCAGTAAGATAACAATCCAGTAATATGTGATTGCTGATTTTGATCAACACCTTCATCTTTTTTCTTTATCTAATGAGGATGTAGTGCAAATTTAATAGTTACTATTTTCAAGGGGTTATCTGGCCCATCAAAAATTAAAAGCAAATTTTTGGGGTAGTACGACAGTCTGGACCTACAGTATTGATATTATATATATTAATTTTTAGCAGTGCTTATTCCTTATATTAGTAAACATAAAAAGTTAGTCAAAATTTTTCTCAATTTTTTTTTTGTTTTCTCTTTTAAAGTAGTTAAATGTGAAATGCAACAACAAAAAAAAAAGCATTTTAACCCTGCGCTAATTTGACTATTTTAGCTGGGTGCTTGGTTCGGAAATAAAGCAAATTTGTCTGGTTCCATCGTCGGCTTCTATAATCCAAAGATAAAAGTAATATTGTCCGTTTGTGCCAATTCTCCCTGCCAAAAAATTATTTTAATTTTATGTTAAAAGCAAAAAAAAAAAAACAAAACAAAAGCAACTGGAAGAAATGAACCAGGGTCACCGGCCAATAGATGCTTATGCTTTCCCGATCAACATAACTCCACCAATTGTTTATAAAAAAGCATTTCTTATATAATATAACTTATATTAAGTATCACAATAAAACGCAAAAACAAAAACATTGAATAAAAAACAAACAAATATGTTTTAAACGTGGTAAAAATTCAAATCCTTAACACCTCTTTACAAATTTGTATTACGGTTTCGCCAAAAAATCAAAGAGTAAAAAGTTTAGTTTACGTCATACTTTACAGTATACTTTACGGTAAACTATACGGTAAACTATACGGTAAACTGTGTACTAAATTTTTAGTATACCGTATACTAGCGATCCCTAGTTGCTTCTCAATATGATTGGTGACAAATCATTGTGTAACATATTGACAAAATCTCTTATATTTTTTTTAGTAAACGAAGTTTTTGAAAACATTCCAAATCAGAGTATTTGCTTAAAGCAACACGCTGAGTCTCATGCCAAATTTTATCTTGACCATGTGCAGCTAGAATAATTGGAAAATCCCTAAATTTGTATAACGCTGTTAAAACAACAATATGAACTATGATTTTACAAAGATGTCATACTATTATATATATATATATATATATATATATATATATATATATATATATATATATATATATATATATATATATATATATATATATATATATATATATATATATATATATATTAGGATGATGACTTTTATACAACCTCGTTTCCCTGTATCATAGTTTGATGAGCTTTCATTCAAGATTAAATAAAATATTACATTCAAGGCGATTTGATAAAAAAACCTCACGCACAAAATGGTTTTAACAATTTTATTTATTAGCTTTTTGGGCAAATTTTTTAAGTCACTGTAAGCAGATACAAAATTGAACACAAACTGTAGTGTCACATGCATACAGCATTATATAGGATCATCAAACGCACAAGGAAGTCAAATATTCACGATAATGTCATTAGAGAGGATGAATCTCAGTGGGAGGTTGTCCTTATTGCGGCAGGAGTCGTGCAATTCTTGCATAACTTTAATGTCACGCTCGCAGCATTGGTTGCTTCGGCAATATTGATTGGAGAGTCATCTGTTTTCCAGTGGGTTTTTAAGCAACTGAGAACTTTTGGGTAGTTATTCAGAGCTTCAGATGGTTCTTCAAAATCTTCAACGCGGAATAATTGATTGCTGAACCAATGGTCAGCCCATAAGTAACAAATGAATGAACAGATTTTACGCAACCTGATCCGGGTTTCTGGCATCAGAACAAACTCAAGAAGGGCTAGAATAGCACGGGAGTTCCAGCGTGCATTGCTGATGTTTGGGATCTGTTTGAAATTCACAAAGGGGGTCTCATTCCTCTCAGTTAAGTGACGGAAGACACGAGTGAGGTGGTAGAGAAACTTCATGTCATCTCTCCAGCCACCTGTTTCCTTAATCTCAGTTTTACCGTTGCTGAAAGTTGCTTTCTATATATCGTAATTGCTCATTAAACCCTGCACAAAGAAATACTCGTTGTTTGGTGATTTAGTCGACCCATGGAACTCATCGTCCATGACAACGCGAAGAACGTGGTCTAGCACATGGTGCTGGCAACTGATGAACTTGGGTTTGGGGTGACCTTTCTCTTCGAACATTTGCTCCAGCCGAACAACAACCCCTGCTTCTTGCCGGTATTCACGTTTGTTGTGTCGGCAACAATCATCACAACTGATCCCCACAGTTTGAACTCCTCTAACACATCCTGGAGTCCTTCTGCGATTGTTTGAGCTTTCCCATCTTTCAATTTTAGCGCAGTCAACTTAATTTCTTTAGATTCATTCTTGAGGACCACGGCCTGATATTCAAAGCCCTCAATGTGTTTCCCGTCAAAGTGCATGCTCCACTTCTCCTGATGAAGCGTGCTCACCAATTGTTTCTTCACCTGAGCAGCTCTCGTGTAGATAGCCTTGTGGATTGCTGATTGACATAGGGTTAGGATTTTAATGCCCTCACCAGAAAGCTAGCGGCACACCACTGCTGCGCCGTGGGACGACAGCTTTGAGCATGAAACAAGACGTCTTGCAACGCCTGTTGGGTTATGCTTCCTTTACTCATTGATGTTGCATTGTCATCCTCCCAAGGACTGTTTGCACTATTCTCGGATGAGTCCGTGCTACTTTCGGAAGAATCAGGTAGCGCTAAGCTGGTAAGTGTGGACACAGTCGCTTCCATTGCCCTCTTTCGCTTGGATGGGTGGATGGTATTGAGACTAGCAGGTTTGCCAGTCGAGTAACCAACGTGACCTTTGCTCTCAATATGCAGTTTGTAGAGGTTCTCATACTCTTTGCACAGCCATTCGCCTTTCATCTCGGTCATGTCAAACATTTCATTCAATGAATCAAAGTTTTGTTTTTCTGCAGCGCTCGTAGTCTTTCAGAAGTTTCGCTAGTTTTGCACAAATGGCTTGATCAGATACATGCGGGAAGTTCAACGTTTCGCTCCATAGGTCTTTAAGCTCTACAGCAATTAAACCGATCCTCTCTCTCCGTTCTTTGGCAGTGGATTCAAGAAATTTGAAGCGTCCAATGACGTGCTTTTTCAGGGGCATGCAACTCCGTTCGCTCAAGAGTGCTTCATAAATTGCCACGTTGCCTCTTCTTGGTGGGGCTTGAAACTGGACTAAGTTCTTTTTCCAGGTTTCCTTGTTCTTCTTCGTGTTAGAAGAGCTCTTCTTGAACGACATGTTGCCTTCTACTCAGCAACTGAAATAGGAAAGGCCTTAGCGTCAATATTATTTACGTAACAAATTAAAGAAACTGTTATTAAGATTTCAATTGAACTGATATTGTTAATATATTTTATTTCAAAAGAAGCAAATAACGATTATAGAAAATGAAAAAGGCAGACACTAATAAAATATTATATGTTCAATTATAATTTGCGAAAGAGTTAAATGTAACTTACCAAAAATACAAGAATCTCTTTACACTTAAACCATAGACTGCAAACTGCAGACTGCAAAATAGCTGAAGAAAGTTTTAGAACTTTCCAGAAGCTTCCCGAATAATTATGTTACTGTGACGTCACTTTCCTGGCTGATGGCGCATAAAGATACACGATGTTTTGAAAAACTCTTTACATTTCTCTGCTATATAAATTATTGCACAAGTCGGCTTAATGACTTAAGTTATATACGGGATATATATATATATATATATATATATATATATATATATATATATATATATATATATATATATATATATATATATATATATATATTGTTTAGAAAGTTAAATAAAATGCTAAAATGCCTTCATAAATAATATTTCAAAGTGGTTTGTGCGTGACCTTTTTCAATATTTTAATGGAATAAACGTAATTTTAGTCATTAGTAGGCAAAAGTTCATTCATTCGTGCTACAGGAAATAATGTTTGAGAAAATAAATCAAAAAGTCATCACCCTAATATATATATATATATATATTAGGGCTGGCCAAAATAAAAAATGTTTGCAAATTACCCCTGCCTTCATGAAAACTTTTTTCTTAAAGTATAAAAACCATTATTTAAAAAAAAAACATGTTATAGGATGGTTCTGAGTACTGCCGAAGTTGCTTTTAAGATTCAAGTTTTTATGCTAAAACACCCCCCAAAAAATATATCAAAAGCGAAGATAAAGAAGTGAGAGGGGGCAAGGAACATTTTGTATCAATTCCAAATGTTCAAAATGCAGTTTTTATAATGAAAGATGTTTTACTTTTATAATTTAACTCAACGATTGCATATAATCCTGTTTCCTTCAGTTTCGGTGTTGTGATAATGGAAAAAAAAGTTAATCTTTGTATTGAACCATGTCAGAGAATAGTTGCTTTTTATTCAAATTACCAACAAGTTTTCTATGATTTTTAGCATTTCAAAAATTTCGTTTCGTACTGGATCATCCTAAAGTTAACCAAACATTTTATATATATAACGTATTAAACTTTTCAATATGTTTTATAAATATCTTTGTTTTATATTCGTAGGGATCAAAAGATAATCCGAGCATAACTTGATTCCTTGCTCAGCAGCATTGTTGGTAACATTGACTGTTTTAATGAAAAATTTCATCTTCAAATAGTTTTCATCTTCCTCCCATTCTGAAGGAGGATGTTTGAGCCATTTGGCATCATCGTTCATATTATAAAAGAGCAACCAAGGTTGTTTCCCATTATATGACAAAAGCTCTGACTTCATTTGAATTGATAGAAGAGTAGGTTTTCCAGAATTGATAGCAAGTGGCTCTCCCAAAATCTTTCAACTTTAACACAATTTTAGTTTTTTCATTTGCAGAAAGTTTATTAAAAAAGAGACTGAAGACCGACACCTCCTCATTTTGAAACCAAGAGTGCCTGTTAAGAACTTCTTGAGCTTTAAGAGCTGCGACAGAGAAGCCTGAGATCTGTCCCAGAGCTCCTAGATCTTTTTATAACTGAATATTATTAACTCGTGCATCAGTACCTTTTTTATCTTCTAGCCAAGCTTTAACATACAGAACTGAGCTGAAGGTCAAAAAAATCATTAATTTTACTGGATCAGAATTAAATAAATCTTCTTTAAAGATAAATATCTTTGTTGCATACAATAAATGTGACATCCATCTGGCATGATGTTTCGCTCCACTAGTTTCTGGTTCTGATCCGCCTAAGAGATAAAGTGCTAATTCCGCAGCTTCCTTATAATCATTTCGTAGATGTTTAGATTTTTCTTTTTTCTCTATGAAAACAGTTTCGTCTGCTTTCTTTTTGAAGAAAGAATTTTCGAGATCTAAGGAACTATTGAAATTTTTTAGTGGAACCTTCTCTGAGCTAATCCATTCTTTCTGAAAATCTTTGAAATCTAAATTAATATCAGTTTTTGTTTCATTTTTAAATAAAGAGTTTCAAAATGCTCCTAGGATCAATTCTAAATTATGATAGCGACAAGCAAGCCAAAGAAGAGTTTTCATTGATTTGCATTCCTCTAGAAGAGTTGCAGCTCCATTCTTAACTCCTGTATTACAAGCAGTTGTATTAAAAACAACAATGATAGCTTTAAGATCCCATTTCTCAAAGTCTTCCAAGACGCCCTTGCAGATACCAAGTCCTGTACCAGACTGTAAAGGTTTTATTGATAATATTTTGCCTTCAACACAATTAGGAAAACCACTCACTAAAACAGTTAAATACTCAAACATTTGGCCAGAGATTTATTTCAAAAGTTTCCCATCCTAGTAAAGTGTCAAATAATCTGATTTAACATTATTTTTAAATTATGTTATTACTTTTCTTGCCATCACTTGGCAATTTTGCGTTTTTGATCTTCCTATGGTATTTATTGAAGTGTTCGCATCCTCAGGTTTAACACCCCCTGCATAAAATGAAAATAAAAGATTGTTCAATAATACTTTTTTTTTTATTAATACAAAACTAACCTAGAACTTGCACAGCAGAAGCATTCATTGTTAGCTGAGAAAATATGATAGCTTTGTTCTGTCTGCAGCTGCTGTTATCATTCGATGAGAAATAAAGTTTCTTTTTAAAACCAGAGTGATAGCATCTGATCCAGTATCTTTCCTTGCTTAAGGTTCACTTTTAGGAGAATTCTAAGATGCAGGAGCCATAGAACTATTACGTTCATTAACTTGAGATTCTTGTCAATGAACCTAATAGATCAATGGCTTCTATGGCTAAAAGTCACTGCTATAATCATCCAACTGAACAATTTCTTCATCATTCATTTTTATTTTCTTTTCCTTCTCAGTTGCCATCTGTTTCTTTGCTACTATTGCTTTTTTTCTCTTAACACTGAAGTCTAGCACATTATCTTTTACGCCAATATCTCCAGCTTTTATTCCATTTTTGAGAGCTGTAAACCAGGCAATATCTTTATTGGCATCTTTAGCTGGTCTAAATTTTCTAATGTCATCTTTACAACTAGGAAAAGTAATATTAAAAACTCCATCTAATGCTTGATGGAAGCTCTGTTTAAGTAAATTCTTCATATTGAAGTCTTACTTTTAGATTTTGCAAGTAAACTCCATTTTTCATGTAGCTTTAGAATATTTTCAATACTGTACTTGACTTGGTTATTGGGAATATTGGCTTTATCCCAGAATAGTTTGGCTGACTTCATCGTAAGCATTGCAGCTAATTTAGATTTTAAAATATTGCTTTGAGCATGGAATGCCTCCCTAACCTTAGAAAACTCTTTATAGGAACTATCAATAATTCTCAAGTGATATCATAAAAAGAAAGACACAAGTTAAATTAAAATTCTAAATAAACTTTCAAAAGCTTAAATTATGTCAGTCAGACTTAAAATTGTGTTAAGTCTAACCTAAAAAATTTGTAAACGCTTCTGGTAGTGGGCAGAGAACTTGTTTTTAAATCTTCTAAAGAATATCCAACCAACCATTATTTGTTTGTTGACTTTAAAACTTTCCTGTATTTCTTTTTCACAGACTTTCTCAATTTTCCAGATTTAATACCTTTTTTCTTCTGTTTAAGAGGTGATGTTCTTTTCATTGTCTTTTTAATTTGAAACTGTAATGTGTGTTTAGTAATATGTGAAACTGTAATTTAAAAAAAATGAGCATCAATTATCTATTATACCTTGTTTATTATTACGCCTTTTTATGAACTTTGTTTACGATAATAAGAAGCATTCCGCAATTATTTAATAAGTGTTTTACAGAATATGTTAAAAAAGACACCCCACAAAAATCTTTTTATATAAAAAAATGTTTTCAATGATAAAAGGAATTATATTTATTGCAACCATCCTCACAATATCTTTTTTGAAAAATTTATATAACAGTGTGGCTAGTATAGCATCTATATAAGATGTTCTATGTTACATTATAAAGATGTCAAATTATGTGATATAAATAATATGACAATATATCATCTAATATAAGATGCTGTATCATTATATTAAGCTTTATATACATAATATAACATCTTAATAAGATGTTATATCATTATGATGCAATTATTTTTTATTAATATTTATGATTAAACCTTATTATAATATATATTATTTATGTATGTTAAGATACCTAATAATATATCAATTTGACAAAAGAACTACATATGCATCATAACAATGTAATGGCATTCTCATTATTTAGTGATTTTAAAATTACGCCAAAGTCAAGGCAGCTAATAGCAAACTTAACTTTTTTTCTAAGGGTCTGCGTATCGTTTCATTTCCATATCGTTATCATACCGATATGTTATCGGAAAAAAAAAAGTGTCATCTGAATGATTACAACTTAATATTGTTATAAAAGTTTTAACCGGTATTGTAGTTAGTTTAATTCTCGGTATATACCGGAACCCTTGTCAATCCCTTAATTTTTTTTTCCGATATATCGGAATGAAAACGATAAGAAAATGAAATGATACGCAGACCCTTATTTTCTTCCGTAAATTGAGTAGAGCGAGTTTCTAAAAACTTTGGTCAACCCATTTCAGTTTGGTGAATATCGATAGTTTAGGGCTGAACTTACGGAAAAACTTATGAAGGTTTTTTTGAAACGCAACTGCGCAAGTTTTGTGAATACGACCTTTACAATTTTAAACTTATGCCAAACTGACGTCAGACTGACGCTAAAAAAATGGTGAATATGCATCAAGAAGAACTTTTGCGGAACGTTCTTAGAACGGGCCCGAACGTTTCTAACGTTCGTCGAACGTGCTCGAACGTTTTGTGTTAGCTGGAACAGCATCAAAGTTGAGCGTAGGTTCTTTTCGGTTTCTTACACTTATATTACCTTGCTCTGAGTCTCCTCTAACTTTCAGAATCATGATAAATGCAAAAGTTCTATTTTCATTTGGCGAGCTAGCAAGAAGAGAAATTAGAAGAGGCTCAGAATGAACATGAAATGCCCCATTTTGAATAGACTTTGTAACGGCATCCTTAACTTCGATTGTTTGACCTCTTAATAAATAAAGAAGTTTGATTAGATGATTGGGATCATCGACAATCAAGTGTTTCACCTTGATTCTAAAACACATATGGAAGTATGCTTGAGCCACGAACTGAGAAAGAACTTTTAGATTTTTTAAAACATTACCTTCAAAGCCATGTTCACTAATGTAAAGCCAAAGGATTGCCAAATAAGTTGTGAGCCACCTGCTATGGCGAAGATTTCCACATTTTTTGTTGATATGTGAAGGATTCAAGATACCTGATTCAGGAGAAGAAACTAACTGCAGCTTAGTAGAGCGTCGGTGGACATTGACTTTAAAATGTAATCTGGAATTTTAATCAGTGGTTCAATCTGTCTAATTGGCTCAAACTTTTCTAGTCGTTTTAAGTGATTTAATTTTGATAATAGTTGCCTATAGGCCCTTTAAATCCATCCTTGGAGTTTGTAGGCCCATCAAGAGTTGCAATTAGGTGTCTTAAAGGTATCTCATTTGTATGCAGCATGCAAATTGACCAAAAACATTTTCTTCCAATAAGTTTTCCCAGATGAATTAACTATACACCATCGTTACCAGACCCAGTCATTGAATTTATGGAATCTGATCCAATCACAGTTATAGTTTGATCAATTCCTCTAGGAACCATCCAGTTATAAAGTCCAATTGCAACTTCTTTAGTTGGTTTGTTTGGACCTTTTTAAGGTGTGTAATGGATCAAGTAGTTTCCATCTGGTTCAGAATTAACACTTATTTTTTCTTGCTTTTCTATTCTTCGACAAATCGTTTTAGTAATTAAATCCTCCATCAAAATTAGAGTCGGATCTTTTCTTCCTTCTACAAATATGCCTTTGATAGGCACTTCAACAATAAGTTTTTCTGATGAAACTCTAGTTTTATCTAAAAGCTCTTGACTGGCTCCAGAAATTTTTTTAGGATCACATGCTAAATTAGCCATTTTGGTAATCAAGTAATTAGATTTGATCAAATCTTGAAGAAAAGCAGATACACTTGCAGATGTAGCAGCAGGTGATATGTCAAATCGAAGAGATGCTAGTGCTGTATTGGGGATCTTTATATAATTCTGTTTAATGGTAACAAATGGGGAAGTTTTTTGTTTGATATTATTAGAGCTCTCTTCAGAAAATATTTCAGTTGCATTCCTTATATTTTAGGTGAAGTGTGAACCTGTGTATTTATATGAGCTTTTTTAATCGAATTTTTTCTCTTTTCTAAAGATGCAGTATCTGTTATTTTTCTTTTCCCTGCCTTAACTTGTCTTTCTGTTTCTAGCTTGTCTATTTGATACAATTGGTACCCTGATTTTCACCAACCTTATCTCGTTGAGATTTGAGCCATAATACATGAAGTTGTGGTACCTTAATAACTTTAGAACAAATGCGTAAAATGTGAACTTCAGCAGCACATTTTTTAACTTCCTTACATGGAGAATTTTCATCTGTAAAAACTAATATTTTGCACCTACATTTTGTTACATCCAACAACTTGTCCAGCTTTCCTTCCCACAACTTGACAACTTTTTCTTTGTTTCTTTTTGATTAGAAATGTCTCTAAACTTATTCAAGGCAGTTAAAATTTTATCTGAAAGCGTTTTTTGAGATATGTCTACAGGAGTCTTAAACAAAGCATTGGATTGAGACAATTCTTTCAATACCAAGTCTGCCAATATCACAGAGATATCTTTTACAGATAGATGATATCTCCAACAAAAATATAAAAATTAAACTGTTATAAAATCGTTTGTTAGAAATACTTAATATTGTAATGTTTCCTACCCAGGTGTCAGTTGCCGTCCAAAGACACTCAGTGGACCTCCAGAAGTCTAGTGTATGTCCTAAGGGTGTCATCACACGTCTCACGCCCCACTAGTTATATATTGAAAATGCACTTATCAATATCGTGTCAAAAAATTCACTTATCAAGATCGTCAGAAAAAAGCAAATTTTCTTAAATATCTTTCCTTGTTACATCCCTCAGTGTAGGAACTTAAGTTTCCAGCCAATCTTTTGCAACTGCGAGATATTTAGTTAAGCTAGTTGTAGTATTATGTCTAGTCTGTTTTAACTTTGAACTCTCCATGACACAATATTTTATTTAATTTATTATTCACTGAAAAACAAAAATAATTATAGTAAAAAACCACAATAAAATCAACAAAAACTAGAACTTTTTGATATAACAGGCACATAAATAAATCCACATAACACAAAGCAAATACTAAGTACTAAGTAATTGTGTTCTATAATTCATAGATTACAATTAGAAATGGACTAAATATCCATTAAAGTCCATTTGTCTAAGTTAGATAATTAAAAATTTAGAGTTTTGTTGATTTTTTGTTTTAAAAATAGTTTTTATCGTATTTTTACATTTTTCAAGTTGATTTTTACACAAAAAAAAAATTATTTTTTTGTAATTTTTGGTTGAATATTGCTTAACTTACCCCAAACCATAAAAAAAATCTCTCCCCAATTGTCATTTTCAAAATATTTTTAGTATGACATACCCTAGTATGTAAATTTACTATATATTCTATAATAGATTGTATTTAGATATCAAGATGTAATGTAAAAAGAAGATTTAGGAGAGAAGCACGCTGTTACAATTTATGCTTAATTCTGTATTGTAAGGTGCTGATATTCTAAAAAACACTTCAGCAATTCTAAAAAAAGGTTTAGAAATTTTGTGTTTATTTGAAAAAATATTTTATGGCAGAAGCTTGTAATTATATTATAAATACAACAGTAGATTGCAATATGCTTAAACAAAAAGAAATATTTTAATAATGCTGAAAAATTGCTAAGACATAAAGAAGTTTTGCGAAAAATGTTTTAGAAGGTATTAGTGCACATGCACTAAATACTAAGAACTTTCTTTCAAGATGGAAAAACTAATTAAAGCCACAAACATTTTTTGGGAAGATGTTACTAAAAGAAAAATTCCTTACTCAATCTAAAAAAAAACATCATAATTCGCTGAAGCCGTCTAATATCGATACTGATGGGAGAGTGAACCCAGTCGATAACGCTAAAAATGTGTTTAGAGAGTTTGAGGTCATGGTAGGTTAAGGTCAAGTAAGTTAAAGGAGGGGTGCATGTTGATAAACTAAATATTCAATAGTTCATTGCATGTTGCTTATATGATGAGAACCAATTAGATAACGCTGACGTAACATTTATATAGAATTTATTCGAAAAGAAGTTTTAGATAAGCCAGCCATATAAGGCTCATAAAGATCAACGTTTTTGCTCACTCGTTTATGGTCGGGGTGAATCTATGAGGTAAGGCAAAACAAAAAAACTTCAATTAAAGTAAACAAAACCTTTAACATAAGGTTACTTATAGATTATATAAAATCGCTCAAGCATAGCAAATATTTATTTAATCACATAGGAATCTAAATATTAGCATTTAGTTTATCATATGTTCGTCTTCATAAACGTTTTTTCGCACATCTACTATATCTCCATACAATATTTATATCTTTCAAAAAGGCAAAAGAATGTTTCTCTATCAAAACCTCTTTTCTTTAGCATTCTATATCACTAAGCAATATTCAGCACTTTCAAATTCAATTCAAAACATATTTCAATTTGCTGTTTTTTACTTCTCTCCTAACTCTACTTTTCGCAAACTTTCTACAAAAAAATATTCTATGAAAACGTTTCCTGTGTAATCTAATTATTTCTTTTTAGATTAGCACATTGCGATGCAGTATTGAATATTTAAAGTCATCTTGCTTCTCCTTACTAGAATGTACACCCCTGGTGTTCGATCTCACAAGTTTATAAATTCGCAACTTTTTAATCATGTTTTGGTACCTAGTACTTCTGACAATATCCAAGCGTAAAACTTCCTTTGATGTCTTCACGGATTGATAAACGAAGAAAAAAAAACATTTGGTTACTGAAAGTTTTTTAAATAAATAATAGACAAACTGCTTGACCTTTAGCCTGAGTTAAATAATATTTCAACTATTTTCGAGCTATGAGTTTTGAAATTTTTTGAACTTAGCAACTATAATACGGACGCTGAATTTGTTGAGCAAAGCATTAATTTTTTCGACTTTGTTTTATGCAACAAAGTCATAAAGTGGGCACTTTACTTTTTGTTAAATGAACTTTACAGTTAGTGAGTTGTAAATCTTGAGAACAAACCACTGAAATATCACTTCCTAAGAAAATTTCTGCAGAAATACTTCCAGAGCTTTTTATTGAGCATCCTCTACAACATAAATCTAATAGAAGAAAAAACCCTCGATTTGTTGATAAGTTATAACGAATATTTTTAGCTATACCAACGCAAAGCAATTTGTGATTATGTAACAGACTTTAAAAAATCTTTTGGTTTGTTAACTTTGTTTCTTGTTTAGGCGGCACATTTATTTCTACTACAATTTTTTTTTGCTACAATAATATTCAAAGGTAAGGAGAAATTGGTGTAAGTTTGTGGGCATGCCTTTTTGTTCCGCGTAATGACGCTCCAATTTTTTTTGTATTACGAGCGCACTTCTCTTCGCGCGCGAAATACTTTTTTCTATTTTTGATCATGCAATCTTTTCCTTCGGAGAATGTTAGTATCAATAAAAAACTCTTTACATTAAAAGGTAATCAAACGGTCCGACGGTTTCTTTTAGTGTCAATACGAAACTCATGTAAAATAGTTTTATAAACGCGATTTCTCGCAACACGAATCGTTTTGTGTAAACATAGAAGTGGAATAAAAAATTATGTCTTACAACTTTTAACTGTGCAGCAGATCAGAAGTGAACTCAAAAGGGAATAAACTGCTTAAAGTGTTTATGATGGCATTGGTTTGAAGTATAGTAAGTGTTTAACCCTATACACTTAGTGTTTAAGACAAAAAAAAAATTTAAGTAAAACAATCTTGTGAATAAAGTACTTTTTTGGCAGTAACTTTTTTTATTTTTGAATTTAGATAGCATTCGTTGTTAATCATACAAGCTCTAAAGATAACTTAACGAAAAAATTTATCCTTAAAGCTTATCTGAATAACTACGCCTGATATCAGTGGAAAATTGAGTGGGCGTATAACATTTGAAGTTTTTTATTTGTGAAAGATTTCTTTTTGTGTTTTTTAATGAAGCTTTTAAGTTTATATCGTAAATATTGAGATCTTCGTAATTCTTTTCAAAATACCAACTTTAGAACCAATCTTCACAGCTTGTCAAAATCTTTTTTATCTCACTTTTTTCTTTCGAAAATGATTCCTTTATCCAAAATCAAAATAATTTGTAGTTCGTTCATCAGTCAATTTACGGTCAAATTTTTTAAAAATGTATTTTTTATTTATATATATATACAGGCTCTGCAAGCAAGCTTTCAATTCGGTATTTGTGAAGCATTCCGCGATAATGACCTTATTACGGAGAGTACTTGGGACAGTCTACTGCGTTTTATAATAGATATCTTCGAATTCGGTTTAAGTTGTTGGAAGAAAGTTATTCCTGTTGAAGAAAACTACTAGACTAAAAATATTTTTCAAACCTAATCTGATTTAAGCTTATTTAGACTTTATTTTTAACTTGTGAAAATTATTTTTTGGCCGTCTTTGGCCAACTTAGGAGGTATATTTTATTAAGATCGTCATCCGTATGATTTATAAAAAGTTTATAAAAATGACTAATGTATAAAACATATAATAACATTATCAAAAGTCAGAACCTCTTAGAAAGCTCACAAGCAACTCATGCTTCATTTTTGTTCGTTAACTGCTACACTTGAGGTATTGAACTTATTCTTCCAGCCAGATGCCTTGCAAACTGTCTACCCTCCTCCGGGGAAGACCCTTGAAACGCCATCCCAGAGTTTGCCTACACTTCGCAGAGTGGACGATAAGCATTGGATAAATATTTGGTGCACCAGCATAATCCGGATACTACACCTGGTCTTAACCATTAGGCAGAGAAGCAAGCTACTACATATCAAATAAAGTAAACGATTAAAATAAATTCTTATTCATAACGTTGATAAAAAAAATGTTGTTCTATTATTAACGATAATCGCTTCAACTTCGACTTGTGCGAAGGAAGTTTTTTTTTTAATTTACATAAGAAAAAAAAAAAAAAAAAAAATCCAACACTTTTGTTTTATTAATAATTGGTAACGAAATAGGAATTAGAGAAATATTCTGAAACAAAATTATTCTCTGACCGAGTATATTTAACCGTGGTTTGAAATATTGATTGATTATTGAATAAAGAGAATTCATGTTGCATACAAACAAAGGATTACAAAAGATGCACAATTTAAAGTTCAAAATCATTAAATAAAAATAAAACGAACCTGAAAACACACGGCAGAGCTGTAAATGTTTACTTGTTTAAAAGTTTTCAATTCACCATAACGTTCATCTCACTGGATTGAGATTCCTCAGATTAAATGGTGACCGCCTTATTGCCCTCCCAAGAAACAACCTGAAGACTTGACTCAGAGATCTTCATACTTCAAAAGTTGTTCAAACTTTGAACTATCGGAATGTTGGTAATGGCTCGTTATATTTAACAACAATCCAAAACGATACACATTCATCACTTATAAGCGAAGCTTGTACTTGATTTAATCTCCTTAAAAAACTTTCAGAGAAATTCTTTAAACTAAACGATCTCAAGATAATTTTTAAATGTTTGAAGAAATCTCAAAAAACAATATTGAAGTCCGAAAATATTTTTAAGACCCTAAAAGACCTTGGAATGAGCAAAACAGCAAATTCAAAGTCTTTGTCCAAACTTTGATCTTTAACAGCAATACAATTATTTTCATTTAAAACAAATTTTATATTACTAAAGTTACTAATAGAGATACAAAATGCTCAAAGCTCAAATCAAAATTTGATAAATTTACTGTAGATTATAAAAGCTTGGGAACTATACGACAAAACTACCCAATTTTATTCCAAAGACAACCTAACATTTAATTTTTTATAATTCTATTTGATTTTTATGAGGAACAGAAATAGCAGAGCTTTCTACGTGATCCAAATTGGACTCAAAAAAGGGGTTACATATTATTACATCGTGTATCTTCTTTAGTACATCTAAGAATATGAAGGGACCGTATTTTATGTATTTGAGATACTTTACAAAGAAAATATACATTTCAAAGTAATGTTTGTTAACTTTGCTTTTATTTTGTAGTTGAAGACATCTAAAATTTGCATATCCGAACTGTATTATTTTATATGACATTATAGCATAAGTCTTCATATTGAAAAGGGTTCCCAAACAAACCCCGTTTCAGACTCCCTAAAACTTATGGCTGGCATTAATAATAATTGCACTCTCCTACTTTTAAGTGCGATTCGTTAAATGGATCACTATTATTAGCAAAAAGTTTGATAAACTCTTCTTCGTATTCTTCATACCATTTGTGTCTCTCCTTTCAATATTTGCATTTTATTTCTCTATTGTGACTTGCAAATGAAATTCTTTATGATTCCGTTTTGGTTTTACAATCAATATTTCATTGTTGTGTGAATATGCAGTGCTACATAATAGGTTAACCTTGTTTCTTTAAAATTCTGTCTTGAAGAAAATTACCAGCTCGAGTTTTTATTTGAACAACTAACTACACTCTAAAGTAGTATGGTGTTTTGAAGAACCTTAGAGGGTTTTATCATTACGTTGATTTGTTATGCGAATTGATGAATTAAGCAACCACTAGACTTACATTTGGAAGGTTACTCAAATATTAATGATGTATAAATATAAATGTTATGTTACAAATAAAAATGAAATGTTAATTATTTTAAATTTGCAAAGTAACCTTGCAAATTTAAAATAATTAAGATTTTATGTGTTTTGTCATATATTTGTAAAATTATTTTTATTAATTAACATTTTAATCTATCTTTAGTTAATTTTTTAGGTATTAAGAGTAAGTATTAAGATTTTACTACATATAAATATTATTTTTGTACAAATACAATAGACTATGGCAAAAACAAAAAACCTTTCTGCAAATTACAGCAAAACACCCAGTTTTGACAAAATTGAATAATGCGATAAATTTTGAAAAATGAAGGAATTTTCTTCATCTAGTAAAGCTAAAATAACTGTATTATGCACGTGATATCGAATTCTATCTATAGTAATAATACTACACTTTCAAGCTATTTCCTTTTTATCAATAATATCATTAAAAAAAAAGATAATAATTTTTCCTGAAAGCTTCTTGCTAAACGATTCGAACATAGATTTGATTATCATATTTTTCATTGAAAAAAATCAGAATATCCTATCTCTCAACACCGTCTCAGCTGATGCCAACTTGCGAGATTATCAAAACTTCTAGAGGAAGCAAGCTTTTTGAATATAAGTATTTAGCTTCAATACGCATGCACCATAAATATAAGGTAATCCATTTTCATTAATCAGATGAGCATAATGGAGCATGAAACGAAGCTCGAGCGTTAAATTATTGGGAAAAAGTTAAATAACGTTTTGCAAAAACTCCTCTATTAAAAATTGCAGACATGTCAAAACAGTTTTTGAAATTTTTGGAGCAAATACATAATCTGCAATATCTCGCAGCTGTCAATAAAGTAATCAATACACTTTAGATATTGGTATGCAGTTGCCAACCATGAATGTTAGTAACCGAAACAAATGAAACTTCTGTGATGCAGAACCAACAAAATTATAAATGCATCAGTACAGATAGCAAATGGTACTAGTTTGTTTTTCCTGTCATTTCTGCAAATTTCAAAAATGTTAAGCTCTGTATTTATCTGTTCTATTGTAATTATATTCTGTACTTTGAATTTTAACAACATTAAACTTACTAATTGTGGAACTGTTCCTTCTAACATATCATGCATGATGTGTGGTGGAAAAGACTGTAAAACATTAAAGTATGATAGGTCTAACAAAGGGCATCATTTTTCAATAGCATACACACTAGAAGAAATGTGACCGGGAGCAGAAATACCAGCTAAATGACAATGATGCACTTGATTGGTACAAATTGTTGTATCAGATTCAGCCAAAATTTTATTTTTGTCAACATAAGAAGTTATGCACTGACGACAAAAACGACCAGAATTAAAAACACCAGCAATTTAGTGGAAGCCAAAAACCAGCTAGTTCATGGAAGCAAAGAGTATCAGCAAATATAATTGCAACCCCATCAAACAATCGAACCTGGATTTTATCAACTGTAACAAAAATGCCCTCATTTTGCAACACCAACAAATCCTGAATTAAAGGTCTTAAAACTTGCTCCTGTGTTTTATACATCTTGATAAACTTCTTTTATACGAACACATAAATTTATATTCTAAAGTTGTGAAATAAATATTATTCTTCAATGTTGCAATAAGAAATAAAACTTTATATACTGAGTGATGAGCTCCAATTGGATTGCACACTTCAAATTCATGACAATATGAATGGATACTTAATGCCTTCTTTTCTGTAAAAATAACATTTTTGTTTACAATTTAAACAATCTGCATATGAATGTAATAGTTTTTATTTTGTTTTGATTATCATTTTGATAATTGTTGATAGACTCATCTTTTTCAAGTTTTCCCTTTATTGAATTCCAGATAAGCTCATTTTAAAGTATTTTAGTAATGGTAAAAAACTGCTACATATTGAAAGGTTTCACAGCTTGGTGTTTTTAAACCATTTTCACATTGATTTTCATTCATGGAGTGTCATTTTGTTTCAACTGCCAAAATAAGACCTAAGTTTGACTTACAAAATGAAATAAACTTTTGGATAGAATTGACCACTGATAAAACTTTATCTAAAAGCAAATCACTGTTTAAAAGTTGATTTAAATTCCTGTTATATACCAGGTTTTTCCCAAGTTGCTGCTTTATTAGATCACAAAAAATGTGTCTAAATTATGTTAACAATGATTGAACTTCGTTCCCTAAATGAATTTGAACAACAGAGAAAAAAAAATATTTTTCTGCTCTTGCAACTACAAATATAGCATAATGTTTCTGCAAGCGACTGAGTAGATTAACTAGTGAGGATAAAGATATGTCACCTAAATCAGAATCAAAACTACTTGTTGCAAGACTGCAGTTGTCAGTGGTAGAATCAATAACAAACTCTGTTGTGGTGCTATCACCACACTATCTGCTAATATTTGATTTTTCATCGTTTCACTCACAATTTTGTCAGAGTTATTTCGTAATACTTGCGCTAAAAACTAGACATACTTTTTGCACATATGGCGACATAAACATTTTACAGATTTATATTTGGCTGGACAACAAAACATTACGCACTGGGAAAAAATAAGGGGTATGTTCATGAATGATGCACAAAAGTTGTAAATAAGTTTGCACCGGGTACTTCTGCATACCACATGTACAACAAATCAAACACAATTTTTTATTACATGCAGCCATTTCAAAAAAAAATATGTTCTAAATACAAAAAAGGAAATTAAGTTCAACATCAGTATAATTACTATAAAACAGTCAAACATTTAAAAACTCAAAACGCTTGTCTAACCAACAATTTTTTTTGCCTTAAATCACCTATACATTTCTGCCCTAAATGCAAACAAACTTCTTCAGTTGACCAATTTAAGAATTCTCCCATTCCAAACTTTGACTGAAAACTCAAAAAAAATAATTCTACTTTTAAATTTGATCTCACTTATACAACAATGTAATGATTACTATTGTAATGCAAATGATTACTATTGTTCTAAATTACGTTTTGAAATATGTTGGGATCATTGTATAGAATCCAAAATTTATATCGTATCTAAAATAAATTTTACTAACTGATAAAGTAAAATCGCATGGAAGCTAATAGCCATTGATAGTAAATAATTTTGTTTCAGAATTCATATCTCGTCAAGTTTATAAAATCCACGTTGTAATCAACTAACACGCTAAGTAAGATAATATATAGAGAGAAAAACAAAATGGTGTTGTTCTCAGTTTCAATTTTCATTATTATTTTAACTTAACTTAATACGTGAAATAAAGTTTTGCTAAACTTCTGTAATTATTAACTGCTTTACATCGCGTTAGGACAAAAAAGCAATATTAATACTGAATGAATCATTTCCTGTTTTGGGAAAAAAGAGAGTTTTGTTTTATTGAACCATTTAAAATGAGAAATAACTTTAGAAAGTAAACATAGAAGACTTTGTAATAGATGTCATGTTAGTGAGCACCAGTTGTTTCTATTACTTTTGCAATGCTTTATGCTTTTAAGTTGTGCTACGATGGATATGCATTTTTTTTTTAAAAAAAATTAAACACTGTATTTATAGCTGCTCTACGTTGAGATCTACAAAAGTCCTTATAAAGTTATTTCTGATCACGCTTTTAGAAATAAGGTGCTCCGTTGTACTGCAACGACCTTTTACATTAAGTTTTTATAGCATCTTGTAGCTTCTACGTTTAAGACACAAGTCATTTTATTACATTCTCGTTAGAATAGAATAAGCAAGTTCTTTTAATTTGATTATTTAATCTTTCAGATATTATTGCTACTATTGCGAACTCAAATAATGATGTTCACTTTTATGCTATTATAGATATTTAATTTTTACTACAGCTGCTTTTTTACATCGTTGTAAATATAACAATTAAAGTCCGGGTACGTAAAATTTGAGCACATTTTAACGGAAAATGTTTTAAATAAAATATCAGTTTAAAAGTTCGGTCTTATATTAAAGCTGTGTCTCATTTATTAACTAAATAAAAAATTACAATTGGAGGTTTCCTTGGAGGTTCAGGAATCGTTGTCTTGATACTGCTCATTATCTTGCACACAACAGATTCTGGAATTTTTAGCCCGACTTACGGCCAAATCTGCATATCGCTTACCATATCATAAACTTTATACAGAACTTGTCGCACTTTAGAAACTTAAACTTGGCGATCTGAGATCTGATTTAAGTCAGTTTTGACGTAATTTTCATTGTTCATGTTTGAAACATAAAATTGGCGATCTGAGATCTGTTTTAAGTCAGTTTTGACGTAAGTTTTATCGTCGATGAAAAGGCAGCCATTTTGATTTGTCATTACTGAATCAAATAATTTTCTAGCTCGCTTTTTGGTAGCCAAATTCTGTTTCTTATTGCAATTAGGTACTTTCATGACTCTATAAGACTTCAAACTAACAGAGTTTACGCACTTTCATGACGAATGATCTTGAAGTTCCATATTCATGAGTTCGAATTCTGTCCGATAGGCTAAAAAATCATTTAAGTGTTAAAGGATTTTTTTAAATTGTCCAATTGCTTCTTTATGCCTTGGGTTTCGGAAAAACTTAAAAAAAATTTAAAATTTTAGTTATTTTTACTACATTAACTTTTCTTTAAATTAGAACTAACTTTTTAAAAATATATTAGTTATTTTCGGTTCCGGTTTCTGCTCCTGTTCCGGTTTGGATTTATTTTCGGTTCCGGTTCCGGTTAGGAATATTTTGAATCTATTACCGGTTTGGTTTTTGTTCCGGCAAAATCTCTGTTCCGGTCGATCACTAATGACATAACTCTAAGACATCAACGGAAATTTTAGACTAATGCTTTATTTAAAAAACTTCCCGTTACAATATGTAGTATGTAAAATGAAAATGTAACTTCATGTAGCAAATCTTTATTTCTTATAATTTTTAAGGAGGCAAGAAAGTTTTATTTTGTATTTCGCCTGCAGTAAATCCACTTGTTATAATATGACCTGTTATAATATGACCTGTTATGTTGTCTTATGGAGTGTTATTGTCATCTGGAGTTCTACAGTTTTAAAAATTATTTTGTACGCTCAATAAGTTTTTGAAACCACTGATCTCTATAATAACTGGATAGCGCAACTCCGAGCAAAACTTCTTATTTTTTAACGCCAAAGTCGCCATATTGGAAAGCCCCGAAAATTTTAATCCCGTAAGCTTTAAGTTCTGTTTTTCGGCTTATCGCTTTATCGCTTTATCGCACATATCAGATTTCATTGTTCTGGGGCTTTCCAATATGGCGATTTTGGCGTCAATTTTGATATTAGAGATGCGCTATCCAGTTATTATAGAGATCAGTGTTTGAAACACATCACAATCAAAAGTATATTAAAATACTCATTTGCATAAATGTTCATTTGTATTCATTTCAATTTAATTCTGATAATATCTTATCACTAACTTACTGGATAAAATGGTGATAATGAAGATGACAAAGAACAGGAAGATGATGAATCTTGTCATTATTGGAAGTCTCTCTTTATCAACAAACTAAAACCTGATGATTGAGTTAAAGATTTGACACTTTAAAATGCTTGTGCAAAATTGCTTAATTCGACGTTGAAAAAAAGGAATCTATTGCAACCATACGTGGGTATTTCAAACTACACAACAAGACACACACTTTACGTACACAACTTTAGAACAGACAAATCGAAGAGTAGCATTAAAATTAAACTACTTTTTTTACTTTAACGAGTCTTAAAACTTCCAAATCATGACTTATGAAGAATAAGTAAGAGCTTTAGTTAAAACGCTACTTAAGTATGTTGGCACTTATGAAAAGTAATCTGCGGAATCATCAAAAACAGTGTCACAGAAGCAACGGTAAAAAAGATAGTGCTGTTTTAAGCTGATTCTATTTACATACATTCATCATATGAGAGCTTTATCAAACGACACGGGTTGAAATTGAGACTTTTCTAGAGAGCGAAAAGCTTTAGTCACAAAAGAAGCACAAATATATTTGGTGTTTTTTTTCTAACCTTGTGTTTAAATGCAGAATTAATATATTCAGGTAAATAACTGGTTTTAAGAAATCCTCTTTTTATCTACTAAAAGAAATTTTAATTCCTATATCTCGAAATTCATTAGCAGTTTTAAAATTGACGTTTAATCCTCTCACTTGTTGTGTATTGACTATTTAAAAACATAGCGAAAAGTTTTTCAAAGAGAAACATTTAAATGGCGCCTTCAGGTCAATAATCGGCATTTTTTAAAAATTTGAACTTTAATCATGATACAGCATAAATTGGGTTCGATGTACTTTTTCAGTTTTTGTCTGCATTTAAACCGTAGTAAATAAGTTTATAAATTAATAGATTTACTAATAAAAGAAGTTTAAATTGAAATACTTAACTCTAGGCATTTTACCATTACTAAGCATAAAAACTGCGATTACCATTTCCACCAACCAGATTATGTTATTTTACATATCTCCAATAATTATGTTATTTCAGTGACTTTTAACAGACGTCAGCATGGTTTTTTGCTTAGCTGTATAAACTCATGAGAAATTTTTTAAACCGAGCGGAGCAAAAATAAGGAGCGAACCAGTAAGTTTTTTTTCGTTTAAATAACTTTAAAATCTTATCTCGAGTATAGTAGCTTAAACTAATATGTAACAATAATCTTTACTTTCTTCGTTTTTATCTTCTTTCATTTTATTCGTGTTTTTTTTTTTTTTTAATTTAAAAAAAGTAGTCAGTGCTTTTTTTCAAATGTGAATTGGAGTACTTTTCATTTGTCAAATAACAAAATGGATACCATATTTTTCCGTTTCAGACAAGGATTTTTCTGAATCTGCAAGGAGGGGGGGGGGGGTAGGGATACGAAACTATACAAGCGCTAGATATCGTAATATCGTTTCTACATTTCGACATTAATTGCAATCATTTTTAACGTTTTCCATCAATTCATCAACAAAAACATTTTCTTCTAATCAAAAAAGCTAGGGGAGGCCGGGGCTTGTTGGCTACTAGGGTAAGTTGACATACTCTATTTAACTTAGCAGTTTTCAACGGGAAATTTTAACAATTCTCATGGAACCTACTTATTTAACTAATTCATCTTCAAGTGAAGTGTCGGGGCAATTAGCGCACACATATAGAAGTTACAGCAATTTTTATGTTTTTTAGTAATTTGGTAATTTTTGTAACTATATTACTTTTACAATATTAAAAAGAAATAGTATTAACTACATGTAAACTCCAATAGAGCTGATGAAAGTGAAAATGTTTTATGGCTCACTCAAAATTCTTATACTTTGCATTTTTCAATATTTTGTGTTTAAAGGATCTGTGGGCCATTTTGTGAACAAATAGATTTTAGGGTCAAGTTGGTACAATAATTGTAGGGCTAGTTGGCAACATGTGCCAACTTCCCCTTATTCAGATTGTTCAAAATTCATTATATTTATATGATAGTAAAGATCAGCCGACATGCGAAATTACAAAAGAGAAACAGAGAGAGCTTTAACTTCTCAAAATTTAATAAAAAATGCTATTGATGCAATTTTGGTAGAAGGAAGGTCTATTCGGAAGACAGCCAAAACAATAACATTCCTACAGGATGCCTGTCCCAATACTGCAAACAACAACAACAAACCAAGCAAACGCTTGGTTGCACCAAATCTATACAGGTAAGAATAACCTTTTTTATGCATATATATATATATATATATATATATATATATATATATATATATATTACATACTGTGTGACTTTTTTAATACTTTAAGAATAGTTCACTGCTCACCTCAAAAGATGCAAAAAAACTATTTATTAGAAAACCGGAACCAACAAGTCAAACGTGTTTCCAGCTTTAATCCCACTGACGTTAGGAAGTTTTACAATTTAGAATCTGTTCTAATTCGTTTAAAGCTGGAGAGTGGAGATATGTAATTTCTGCTGAGAAACCTTTTTTGTTAGATGAATGAAGTTCAGTTTTTACAGTTTTCTTATCATTTTGTCAAGTATACCAGAAGCTCAAAAGAAAGACTTGTCTTATTAGTATTACTTTTGTTGACAATATCAGAGAACAACAAGTCAGAAGTTTATCGCTCAAAAGATTTAAAACCATATTGCCTAGTCTCATCTTCAGGCAATAATGATATACTTAATCCAGATAAGCCAGTTGAAATATAACTCCTGAATACTTGAGACCATTCAAAAAAACTTAAAAAACAGAAGTTTAAATAGGGAAAGAAAAAAGAATTACATTATTACTAGCAAGTTCGTTAAAGAAAGTTTTAAAAAAAGAAAAAAATCTGCAAAAATGTTAGATATCGAAGGGAAAATGAAACGAAAAAAGTTTTTTAAGATTAAGGTAAAAGGCTAATTAATAAAAGAGGCATATAAGTAACAGAAAAAAGTTAAAATTATGAAAATAACTTCGATGATGGGAAATGTTTTTGTTTGGTATGTGTTGGTTTTTCCTTTCCTAAAAGCCAACACAGTTTTAAAACGAACACTTATTTACAACCATTTTTGCAACTATCAAATTTATTAATTCCGTAAAATTATTAAAGCTCAAATAAATTTCGCACTGGAGTCTTATTCCTCCTTGATCCTTACGGATCATAGAGTTACCAATCAAGCTATTTTGAAGCCATGAGTCGTTCCCGAGTACTCCATCACAAAAGAAAGTTTTACAAAGGAAAGTACACGTTTGTTTCTAACACATCTCTAATTTGGTATTCATAGTTTTCCGTGTTCTCTTGAAAAGTTTCAGTACTCATTTCAATTTCAACTTTAGAGATAGTTCATAACGACTGAATAACATTTAGAGGTCTAATGTTTTTCACATGACGCGGAAAACCGTTCACTTCTACGGTCTGGTTCGTTGAGCTGGGCAACTGCTAATTTTTTTGAGTCTGATATCAGAAAGTCCAATGGTTTGAGTTTCTAATCCGATATCGATAGTCCGATATTTTTATGATTTGCCCGTCCGATTATCGATAATCCGATAGACCGATAGTTTTAAAAATTTAAAAACTTTTTTCTAATTTTTTTCATTTGTTTTGAAAAAAACACACCATTTGACCAGCGAGAACTGCTCAAATGAGATGTGGGTCCTGCTGTTGCCTCTGACTCTGTTTCATCTATTAACGGTTTTCTCAATGTCTTCTTCCAGGCGGCCCTGAGTGGCCACTATATCGTCATTTCTCATATAGTTGAAGTGGTCATCTTCAGCACCTGCTATCAATTCGATCCCGCCAATATCCTCAAAAGGTCTTAACTTCATCACTACCCCAGTGATGATACTTCTCTTGACGTTGGCCTTCATGAACATGTTCTTGTGCCCAACAACTCCTAGCTGAAGTAAGGGTGGAGCAATAACAAAAATTCAAAGGTAAGGATTTAAATACTGAATATTAGGACCTGTTACTTTGTGAGGTAGGTATGTAGGTACAGAGACGGTATAATTGCCAGGGTTATAATTAGGTTTTTTCTACAGGGGGGAAGGGTTTAGCTCTTTTTTTTCTAACCTACATTAGACTAGCCTAACCTACCTTAAATAAAATTAGCTTAACCTAATCTATCCTATCTTAGCGAAGGCAAACCTAACTCTATTTTCATTATCCATAAATTATCCATTATGAATAAACTAAGTAAATATTGAATAGATAATAAAAAGTAGCTTTTTTGTTAAGAATTCTGAGGCAATTACAGTTTTGTACATTAAATTTGTGACGAACTTTAATTAATTTCAGAAACGCTACTATAACTAATGAGTAGAAAGTCACCTTGCTAATATGTACTGTATATATATATATATATATATATATATATATATATATATATATATATATATATATATATATATATATATATGCCAACACAGTCAAGTTAATTCAAAAAAATTTGATAATTTTTCTAAGCTTATTAATTCAAAAACCTCCATAACTTTATTGCTGCAAAGTAAAAAAAACTTAAAAAGGCGCAAAGAGAACATGGAAAACCTCTTCGAAAATATAATATCAGTAAACTTGTAGAAAATCTCAAATGATTAAATAAAAATCGCCACAAATACGCTCTTAAATATCTTAGATGAAAAGAGCCACAGCTAAATAAATTCTTCAAGTTTCAGAAAAACTTTTTAACTTGAAGAGTAGAACTATTTAGGTTTTTTTTGTTTCCAATAAAAGTAATAAAATTGATAAAAACAAAAAAGTTAACAAAAGACAAACTAAAAGCTAAAAAAAAGCATGTTACCTTGGCAATAATTAAAACAATTAGTTGTCTCAGATTCGTTGCTATAACAACAAAAAGTTGTGTGGATACAATCTCTCCGTCTTCGTATTGAACCATTGCCACAAGTCACATAACATTTTGACCAATCATTCAATTCTGACCAAATAGCTAAAACATTGCTGTGCGTATGAGGTGAACATAATACGCTTTTACACGTTTTTTTTTTTTTTTTTTAAGAAACCAAACAAGGGTAGCTTCATTGTATAAGGTTTTTTGAGAATGTTCAAATAGTGCAGGGGTTCTCAACCTGGGGGTCATGACCCCCAAGGGGGTCATATAGCTTTTCTAGGGGGGTCATGAAAGTATTCCATTTTATCCATAAGGGGGTCATTTACTTCTAGCATTTAATACAATTTTTTAAATATGCATTATAGTTTATAATAATTACAAAAAATAAGTGATAAATTATTACAAAAAATAAAGTGATGAACTTAAGATTATTGTGAAAACCAGATCACTCAGTAATAAGAAGCGTACACATCACATGACTTTGTTTCTTTACTGATTGATCTGGTGTTGAATGTCATGAGTGATTATTATTTTGACCTGAAACTTGGATATTTAACTGACATTTTCTGAACTGAATCATCCTTACTTGCAACTGCAGAGCAGAGAAACCAATACCATTGATTTTAGAGACTAAATTAAAGCTTTCATCAGAAAATTGGCAAATTGGCACAGAAAGATAAAGTTAGAAAATGTTGCAATGTTTTCAAAATGTTCAGATATATTGGACAATCGTGATGTGATGCTATCTTCAGAAATTAAAGAAATGATTAATGAACATTTGAAGCAGTTGGCATCTTAAATCAATAACCATTTTCCAGAGCTGTCAAATGAAATAGCAACATTGGTCAAAAATCCATTGAATGCTCCCGTGACATGCATTCCAGATAAAAAATATGCTGCACAGACACAGTTAATGCAGTTGCAGGAAGATGCATCTGCAAGATTGATGATCGAAAAGGAGAACTTAGTTGCATTCTGGTCAAAAAATAGTGCCAGTTACCGAATGTTATCTGAAATGGTAATGCCAGTGCAATTGGCATTTGCATCAATTTACAGGTGTGAATTTGGTTTTTCCACAATGGTTAAATTAAAGATAAAACAAAGAAGTGTATTGAACATTGATTATGATATGAGGCTTGCAAAATCAAAGATAAAACCAAGAATAGAAAAACTGTGCTAAAAAGTAACAACAACCATCACACTAACCTAATGTATAAATAAAATAAATTATTATCTTTTTAAATTGAAAATCAATAGTTTTAATGTTTTTTTGGAAAATATATTCAATATTTGCTAAATTGGGGGGGGGGGGGGGTCACTGTTTTCTGTTAAATCTTAAAGGGAGTGCTGGACTAAACAAAGGTTCAGAACCCATGAAATAGTGTCTAGCATTACTGAAAATGATTAATGTTGTGTTACAAACATTATCAGCAGGATTGCAAATTGATCCAGGTGCTTTCCAACTGTATTGTGAAAGGGGTAAGAAAATAATATTACGAAAGTTTTTGACTGGCGTATAAATGCAACTAGTATACTGTTCTTTGCATGTATTTTATCAGATATTTAGTATATAAAAGAAGTCAACTTTCAGATTTTTTCATAAGAACATCTAGCTTACAAATATAAGAGTTCATAATTTGTATAGATAAAAGAAAGATGAGTACAAAATGCTACTCACTAACTATATTACGATGAGTTATAAAAATATTAGCATTAATTTTATGGGCAGAAGAAAAACAAAATGTAAGGAAATCATGATAGACTCAAAATCAGGCTGCACTAGTATACTGTTCTTTGTGTGTATTTTATCAGATATTTAGTATGTAAAAGGAGTCAACTTCCAGATTTATTCATAAGAATATTACGGTACAAATAGATATACCTCAAATGTCGTTATCACAATTTCTGAATTTGCACTTCTTTAAAAAAAAACAATTTATTACACATATCAAAATTAGGAAGACGGAAATATAAAATTTAGACGTTCCGACAGTCGAAGTACGGTAGTTAGTTTTTCAGTCCGATAGTCCGGTACTTTTAACTTAATCCGATAGTTATCAGAATATCGGATATCTAATACTAACAGTCCGATTGTCGAAGTCCATTATATATATTAGTTCGATAGTCCTAAAATTTTTTCTTAGACCGACAATAGCGGAATATCGACTTTTATCGGAAGTGCCCACCTCTGTTAGTTCGATACATCTTGAGTTATTGAAGCTGGCTGCCACTTAGTATGACACTTCGCATTTAGTTGTTTCAGACAAACTTTATTGCCAATTCAAAATCTTTTGTGCTTGTCATTTTTTACAGGAAGGTTCTCTTTTCACAATTGTTTAATACCAATCGGGTTGCTGCATATTTTTGTCCATCGGGCTTACACCGTTTTGGTCGGCAGAAAAATTCCACCAATATTCCACTTCTCCTATTGACATTTTTTATTTTTCTGATATTCTCTTAATCGTACGGTGGTTTCTTTCCGCAAATCCGTTTCCTTAACAATAATTAGCGGCTCGAAATCTAGTACGCATTCCCCAACTATTAAAGGAGCTCTGTATTTTTAAAGGTCGGCTCGTTGTCTGTCAATATTTCATACGGTGCTCCTCGTTCATAAAAGATAAGACGGTGGATTGAAATTATCGAAACATTTCCGTATGAGTTTGATAGTTGTCGCTACAATGCGTATTTTGAAGGTTAATTTTGCTCAGAATCTTTTCAGCACCATAATGTGTAACATCCTACCAAATCTGTTCCAGCTTTCTTTCACACCCAATTTCCCTTTTACCCACCGTATGAACGCTGGATCTATAGACTGACATGGTTAGAAATTTTTGATCACGTTTAGAACGTCGTTTTCATTTGCATTTGCAGTTGCTTTGCGAACAAAATTTAACGCTCGATTCACTCCAAAGTGTCCACTTCTTTGATGTATATCGGAATTGTGTTCGGCCTCCACTACTGCAACTCCAACTCAACAAATCTGACACTAAGTCACAGTCAGTTAGTTTAGCCGTCTGCTCAATTATTAATGCATCAGCTCAATTATTTTCAGAAGGAACGAGTTTTACTTTAGCAATAAGATTGTATTCTCCTATTAGTTATTTCAGCACGTTTAGTCTTCTTCGAATCATTATTTCACCAGTTTCTTTTGATCTTAGCCTTGATTCTCCAAGCAAAAACCCAGTGGAATAGTGTCACGGAATCGGTAAAAGTAGTCACTTCTTCAGTTTTCATGTCAGAGCCATATTCATTCCTCGTACCAAAGCGTCCAATTCTGCCATATTTGTATGAACATTAGACCTTTCTTTTCTCAGCCAAGTTGCATTTTCCACTGTGTTTCATCAATTTGAATAACAGCACCAATCGCTGAAGAACTTACATCAATCCACACTTTTCGCTCATTATTACGCACAGCCCAAATACCAAAATTTCTATTCACCATAAACTTTTTTTAACTTCATACATCACGATCTTCATTGTCCCAACCCTTTGGCAAACTAACAACGATTAAAGGACTTCAAATCATTCGTAATTATTCACAGACTGGTAAATGACCAACCAGCTGTCCATTAATTGAATACACCACTTATCTGGTTAACTTTTGCGAACTAGTATTAACTCGATTTCCTTTGGACAACATCAATTAGTTACCAACTTTGCGCACACAATACCCTAACGCATGAACCACATCATCAGCAGTTCACCTTTTTTTGTAGCCAAATCATATTTATAAAATGGCTCTTGACATAATTGAGACTCACCACACTTTTGTAGGCAAAAATGTCATCCACATAAGCGAAAGTTCGACTCTTCACAAATCATCTCGATAAATAATGACACTTACAACGGATTTCATAATCATTAGCCCAACATTTAATCCGAAACCAAGTTATGTCAAGCAATACCTTTTGGTTTGAAAAACCATGGTTTTGAAAGACTAAAGAGATTTATCTGTTTTTAGTTGGAGATAAGTCTTGAGCAAATCAATAATCGCTGGTTTGTTGCCCATTTTCTCCATTCTCTTAGTTTTTCAACACACACACATCTGCATATCTTATATATGCCTCAATAAAATCATTGACTAATCTCGAGTCAAGAACAAGTCGGATTTTTTTATTTTTGTTTTGCTGAATAATAGCCTCTAAGGGAATTTGACCTTTGTGCGGTCCCATCTCATTTTCGTCACACTCTAACAACCAATTTCAATTAATCTAATCCTGATTTTTCATAGTCTGTATTTCCATTTTTGTTGGCCTTACTTTTGACTACAATGGCACTCTCAGGCAAAGAACCTATTGGATACTTTTATTCATTTATAAGAGAAACACCATGAGCCACCAGCCTATGCACAGACTGAATTTTGAATGGCTTTTAAAAGCTAGGTATTAGAAATGAGACCAAACAGACTTTCAGATGTCTGCTTGAAAATTTTTATATCCGGTCATGCAGTTGTATATCCGGTCATGGGGTTGTAATGTTCATATAAATACTTTAATCATTCTAGTATCCAAATTTAAAATTCTTATAATCACATTTGGATAATTTTTTGGTTTCAGTAAATTCATGGCTGTTCCTTGGTAGAAATTTTCTTTCATATTTAATTGCAGAAATTTTGTATGCAGTATTGAAGACCCAATCCATGTTGCGTATCGACAATCATTCATTGTGGTATAAATAGTTGACAAACATGAATTTAGAACAAAAGTGTTTTCATGTAGTGTAAACTCAATATTCTTTAAAAAAAAAATTTCATTTTGTAAATGTTCAAACTTCCTGAATAAAAGTAATCTTTAATGCAAAACAAAGGTATAATGACGGGTTGTATTTGGACTGTTCAGAATACAACTTTTCCATATTATTTATTTCCTACTTCGAAAATCCAACAGGAAAAACACTACCCTATACACAGTTCGATCATCCAAACCTCCCTTCATAGTTGCTACATTCTGAAACTTAGATTGCTCGCTTTGACCATTACCTCCCATGTTATAAATAATATACATGTTATCACGTTCCTCCTCTACTGAGTTTTTGATAAAATTATCATCAACTTTTTTAAAGATATTCAAACACTCATAAGAAAATGTGCCATGGGGGGAACACATGTATTAAAAGTTAACGAAGAGCGAAAGTACTATTTAGATTTATTAAAGGCATGGGAAGGTAAAACTTAGTCAAATGAAAGCTTAAAACAAAGAATCCTAAGATAAAATTTTAATATACCGAGTTTTATTGAGCTACGGAGTTTCCATTTAGAAAAGCTACACAAAATTAAACCTGTTTTTGAATTAAACTCCAAGTAGGAAGAATAATTTTAAAGCAAGTGGTCACAGAGGTCGTCTAAATAGTTTGGCAGAGCAATTAAGTCAATTCACAGTAACTATATTTTATCAAAAAAAAATCGAACCGACATCTCTGACCACGTGCTCAAACAATCAATTTTTAGGAAAGCAATAAAGCAACAAAAAAGTACCATCCCAAAAACCTTTTTTTTCTACTTCTAGTTTTACATTCATTCAAATATATGATTATTTTAAATTCGCATAAAAATAATATAGAAATATAACATTTATCATTTTTTACTTTAAAAGAATCTGAACAAAAATATACGTTTTTTTAAACCTTAAAAAAATCCTTTAAATATCAAAAGTTTAAAAAACTAAAAATTTTTTTTTTTTAATGGTAAGTTAAAAAAAAAAAGTTTTAGTTTTTTAAACAAAATATAGCGCCAACAGCATAACTATCAGTCACATCTACACGGTTCAACACAACTTTTACTTTGGGTAACATAATACTAATCGGATCCATCACAGCTCTAAACCTTGACGATAAAAATTCTAGCAAAATAATCCAAAAACACTTCAGCTTTCTCTCCGTTAGTTAATTCACGTTTTGTGAACAGTTCATTTGCAGTGTAGGTATCTACAGAAAATGCTGCTAATAACACACGCTCGACTTCTACTAAATCTCTTTTTTCTTTCGCGATCAAAGCATCGTATACTCTTTCGCGGTCAACAGGCTGCTTTTATGAGAAGAATTGAAAAAAGTTGTTCAAATTAAGATTCTGAGTTTCACCAATCACTTTCGTTTTTCGTATCCAAACCGTGGCATTGGAAGTGCTATCATACGTTTCAAACATATCAAACAATCTCATACTTGATTCCATGGCCCGGTTAGCTTGTAGTTTTCTCGCAACAAATCGATGAGATCACAACAATATTCTCTTCAAACAAAAGCCCTCTTTACAAAATTTCTCCTTTATTACCGGAAAAATTTCTCCTTTATTACTATTTTAAATAATGTATAACATTTGAATGTAGTTTCCAATTTCATATTCTTTTGAACTGCAGTTTGATATTTTTAAAAAAAACTTATCCTGAAATGCACAGAACTCAAAAACTAAACTGTAGCCAAATAGCCCAGGTCCCATCTATCGTGATTTTTTTTTTTTTAATTGGGATAAACTAGTGAAATCTGAATGATGTGCATTTTCTGAAAGCTAAAGTTCTATTTAATTTTTTTGTTTCTCAAATCTCCTTTCAAAACCAAGAGCCTCAGTTTAGATATGTTTTTGTTTATACTCCATTTTCGTTCTAGAGATAATTTATTGATTTGTTCCGCCTGTCTTATTTAAATTGTAAGCATTTTTTTACAAGAGTTTCTTTAACATATGTGTTTTAACGATGGTGCAATATTTTTAAACGGCCTTAAAAACATTAGTGTAAATATAAATATGAAAAATCAATTAGCTAAAACTTAAATGCTAAGCATCTTGCATTTTTTCAGACACGTTCATCATGGATCCCAGAATAAAAACCATATTGGTTGATAAGATAGCTTCTGAGTGGAAAAGATTGGCACATGACGCTGTTTTTTCCAAGGCTTCCATTGATAAAATTGACCTCGATAAACACTGTGATCAGTGTAAAATGGACGAGCTACTTAGATTGCTTGTTTTAAAAAATCATTCTGACTTTATGTTCGTGGTCGAAAAGTCTCTTGCGCTGATGGGCAGAGCAGATATTTTAAATGAGATCCAAATGATTCGTAAGTGTTGCTTCGTTTTTTTATGCACTTTTTAAAAAGCATTTATCTTTTATGAAAAAGAATTTCCTAAGTGGTAAAATATGACACCGTCATCATAATGCAATATTTCTAAGAAATACTGGTATCTAAGACATCACATTAAAATACAAGTTCTGCAACATTTTTATGTGAAAAGCTTTGTCACCCGGATTGGAAGTAAATTATTTTCGCTATTTTTGTAAATGAATTTGCTACATTTTAATATAATTTATGTTCAGAGATATTAACGGTTAAGTATAATGCTATTGACTTTTCTATATATAGGTTTTTTGTACCAATGCTCCCTTACATGGGGAGCATTGGTACTCAATGTGTTTTCATTTTTACAGTAAGAAATTTCATCAAAAAAAAGTGCTATTTGAATGAAAAATATAGTAGATTTTAAAACTAACAAAATATTTTATAACATCAAGAAACACAGATAATTTATCTAAATAACTAGTATTTAAACAATTGTATTTAAATTGCATAGGTGCATAGTGCTTATTGTATGAAAGTATTAGCAAAACATTTTAGAATAAGAACCTTATTGTAAAAAATGTATTTTACCACACGGTACTAAATATATATGTAATCTACAGAACAGATATTAAAAATTCTTTACCAATTTTTAGCGATTTAAATGTACTATTCCTCACTCTTTACGAGTGACTGCTTCAAGCAGCGTGTACAGTTCCGCAAGCCTGTTAGAAAATCCAATTTTTACGCCTTTCAAAAAATGATCTAGCGCTAGAGAAAAGCTTAATTTCCAAGGTCTCTTTGTAATTATACTGGTTAATTTTCCTAATATAAATATTTTGAAATTCTATCTCCTGAAGAGAAATGTATCCCATATACCTTTCGAGTCACCAATGTCTTGTACTCTTGGAACACAAAATATTTCCTAATATTTCTTTGAAGCTAAATCTTTTAACGATAAATCTCTCTTTACGATTTTATTCATCACTAAAAATAACCAGTGAGGTTTTTCCTTACATCAATTATATCTTTTGATCCTATTTGTCACCCTTAAAAGCGCATTTCTGGCAGCAACATAACAGTCAATACCTTTTTTATTAAGACACCTTCGAACTGTGCTATGACTAACACTAGCGTAACCAGCCTTATTACTAAACTCTGCTGACAGTTCTCAATTTGAATTGTTCAAAGCGAGTATTAAATTTTCAGGATTCTCTAATGATTAATTTAAGAGTTATTAAGTTTAAATTAATTGACCTTAAAATTTTCACACATTTTTTTTGTTAAATTTTTTTCACCTTTTTCTCATTTTTTTTTTAAATTTATTTTTATTTAGGATATATGATTTTTTATTTTTTTAAAAAGCATGGAAATAATTTAGGTAATTGCAAAAAAATCTAAGTCACCTTATATTTTTGAAAGCCACTGTATATCTGTAAAAAAAACCATAGCTTCACAACTTTCGATTTAAAGTTAAATTTAAATTGTTTTTTCATTTACCTAATTTGAGAATTTTTAAGAAGTCAAAAGCCAACGGAGAAATCACATATTATTACACCACCTCATGAGAATGCGATTCGATGGCTGACAAATATAAGGAGACATGCAGTGTTACAATGAAAAAAGATTCGTTCTATTGTTACAGTGGGAGCTGTTTAAAACGTAAGAGATATGGTTGAAAAAACTAAGATTTTGTATATTCAAAATGACCGCTTTCTGTAATGGAAATGTGCTCAAGCAGTCATTATCATGCTATTCAAAAAGTGGGCTTTCCATCATTCAGATCAAGTGCAGTTTAAGGGCTAAGTAAAGATGATTTCGACAAAAGAATGGAATTTTGTGAGACTATGTTGTCAAAGTTTGAAGAAACGTCCAACTTGCTAAATCAGATGATTTGGTTAGACAAGTGTGAATTAATAATGAACGGTTCTATAAACCGTCTCTATTGCTACTGTTGGGCCCACTCTGATATATAAAAACAAATACTTCTGCAGAATTCAAAGAACAGAGTTGTGCGGAAATATATTATAGTCTATCATGTGGTCTAATTTGTCAATACATTTTTGAAGTTTTGTTCACAGATGGTTCATATCTACAAATGCCCTAAAGAGTTTTTATATCTTTAGTTGAACTACATGGTGTAAACTTTTTTATTTCTTACAAGTGAGAAGCTGGCTTGATTGAACGTTCACATAACGATGCAAAGGCAGACAAAGCCCAATCAATTGGCCTTCTTGTTCTCCCGACCTTTCTCCTCCGGATTACTTTCTTCGGAGCTACTTGAAGAATATTGTATGTAAGAAAAGATCCTCTATAATTGGTAAAGCTCATGAACGGATTAAACAAGCGTGTGCAGAAATAGACATAGAAATGTGCATAAGATCCTACAAAAACGTAGAGGTTCGTTTGAAACGCTGCTAAGAGCTCTAAGATACACAACTTGAATGGACGCATATATCATTTTTTGTTTTGATAATTATACCAATAAATGAAGTTATAAAAAAACATGCTTTCTTATTCCTTGCTTGAATCTGCTTTGATTATACGCGAACTCACTGTTTAGAGGTTCTACATTAAATGAGCACTGTTTTTAGAAACTTGACATTTAAAGCTATCTGCTTATGAAATAAGATCTCTATTTACCTTCTAAAGTTACCTCCTTACCTTCTATCTAGTGTTTAACTTAAATAAAAATTTATTCCTAGTTGAATAACTTTAATATTTTTCGCTTTTCGTTAGTTATTTAAGAAGGTTAAAAGACGTTAGACGTTAAAAAAAAAAAGGTTGAATGATTTTTAATGTCAAGCTTCTTAAGATATTGTTCATTAAGCAAAGTATCATAAAAAAGTGAGCTAACGAAATGAATTGCTGCTTTTTTCTAATGGTAGTTTCATTCTCTAAATAATCTGCTGTAAGTCAACATTAGCTGCCTTAAAAAAATCGCATAAAACTAACACTGATCATTAAGATGAAGTATTTAGAGAAGACAATATACACTTTTTAAAACAAATTAATTTCATAAGTTTTTTTAAGATTTTTTGATCCTAGAAGCCTTATTGTATCAACCTCAACAAAATAAACTTTGAATATACTCCCAGTAGGCACGGCGATGTTGGTTTAACGTTTAGGCAACATCGAGTGCGACATCGCATTAACGTTGGAAATAGAAAGTTGGATCGACGTTAATATGCGATGTAATCGCGATGTCAATTTTTGATGTTAAAACGATGTTTATATCCGATATAATATTGACGCCAAATCGCGATGTAATAGCGATGTAAATATTCGATGTATCTGCGACGTTGTATACGATGTCGCCTCTATGTTGGAAATTGAAAATCGGATTAACGTTAGAATATGATATCAAGCCGACGTAAATCAAGCGATGTTCAATAAAATATTTTATTGAACTTAGGTTCACACGTGTGAACCTCAGTCTTAGGTTCACACAGAAAAAAAATATCAAAATTCAAGTACTTTCCAGGACCATTTTCCTACTTTTCCAGGATTTTTGCAAAATAGTTCCAGGACTTTTCCAGGATATTTCCCCCCCCCCCCCCCCCAAAAAAAAAAAAAAAAATTACAGGACTTTCCAGGATTCAGCTATAAAAAATTCGGAAAATTTACTTTGAAGTAAACCATTTAAAAAGATAAAAAACTTTACTAAAATTTTCATAAATAAATCTATCTAATAAAACACAAAGCCTAAAGTATAAAATAGTGTAGTGCAGTCTTGCCTTACATGGAAGATGGAAAATACTGTCTAGTTCTTATTCAGCTTTTTTTCTATCAAATCTAACTCATCAATTTCCTTCCGCTTTGCTTTACATAACTTTTTTTGTTTATTAAACTCTTTTAAAAGCGTAAAGTCACTTTTCTTTTCTGCCTCTATGGCAAGTTTGTCCAACTCGTTAGATAACAACTCAATTTCACTTTGAAGAAGTCGCCGTTTTGCCCGAACTGCTTTTAACTCATCATCAACAATCTTTCGCTTTAACGCCACATTGTCACTTTCTTTTTTTAATTTTTGTTTTCTCAAGTTTTCATGGTATGAGCTGCTTGCTTTTCTAGCTTGTTGCTGCATTTCTTTGGTAATTTTGATGCTTTCAGGAATTTGTCCTGAAGATGAAAGGTGGTCTTCAATGATACGTAAAGCAACAAGGGATTTCTCCTTCAAGTTTTGAACCAAGTTGCTTATTTATACTAAAACCACGTTCTATTAATGACTGACCATGCGAGAGCACAAAGATCAATTTAAAAACCTTCCAAACTTCTTCATAAGCTGTATTTTTCCCAATGAAGTCTGAATAAAATTGGTCAAGTCGATCATTTTTAAGGTAAAAATTTTGAAATGCGCTTTTGTTGATGTCAACAATTTCAAATAGTTTTTTGTATTGTTCTTCCGAAAGCTCCGCAGACTTTGTTGACAGACAATTACAATTTACTAATTTTTGTAAAAGAACAAAAAAACTTTTGACACAGTTACTTCGTTTGCTATCAATGGCCATTTGGATTGGATTTACAGATTTAGCAGAGCGTACAATGGAAACTTTTAATGGGGACTTGTCAAAAAAATGTGCCAACAGAACTGCTAAAAACTCCCCAGCTTCACTTTTAAATGTAATTTCTCTGTAATCGGTAGAAGCTAGATTGGCTTGGTCAAGTTTTAAACGAGAAGCAAATCCGATATCAATGTCTGCTGGAGGTTTTCGAATATTCCTATCGTTTATATCAAGTTGAAGCAGCTGATAAAGTGCATCACATTTCTTCAAGACATCTTTGAGAATAAATCGGCTCAATAAGTCTTTGATAATATCACCTAGAATAGCACTCATAAATGGTACCATGGGCTTATCTGTTTATGGGTTAAACTTTTTAGAAAGGCATTTAATTTCTCGGATACCATTTCAAAGAATTTCAATTTTGCTGGTAAAATTGGATCATGTATCATAGCTTTTAGTATCTGCCAACTTTTATTATTGACGCCAGGTAGCTTGCTTTTTTTTAGACCACTAACGTATGTTACATATTTTTTGTAACCATCAAGAAGAGATTCAGCTTTTCGTGCACAGGTTTCATTTTTGCACCACCTGTTCCCACAAAATTGAAGTGGATATTCCAGTGTTTCAGCAATATTTTCATAAGTTTCTCGCCATGTGGGCAAATCGTGTAAGAATTGCCACATCGATTTCAAAGCATCATTTATTTTCCAGCCACTTGCTTTTGCACCAGCTTTCAAGCTTCCTTGAATGGTGTGAAGACCACATGTTCCTATATCAATTTAGTTCTTCCTCTTGCCTTTGTTCACTGAATTTTTTGAGAAATAACAAGTTGACATTGGGACCATCAGAAGACACTTGTAAAATCTTTGCTTTGTCAATTTCGGATACACCACTGAGAAATGTATTTAAAACACCCTCAGAAGAGGACCGGCCCATAAACTCTGAATTAAGATATCGAGTATTAACGATGTCAGATTTTTTATTCCAAAACCTGACTAAAATATCCATTTGTCCTTTTTGAAATATTTGATTAAGTGATTCGTCAAACGAAATAGTGTAATATGGAGCAGTTGAAAGGGTCAATAATAGCTCACTTTGAAAATATGGAGCAAGTCCATATGTAGCCACATACCCGGTCTTTGTTTGACCACATTGAAATGTCTTTGCAATATTGCTATCAGGGAACATTTTTCTGAACAATTCTCCAGAACTTGATGAGGTATTTATTGAATGTCTCGAGTAAACAGTATTTAAAACCCAGCGTATCTCAGCTTCAAGTGTCAATGATCCTATAAACAATTGATCAATTGTTTTTGAATTGCTTAATTGTGATATAGCTTCAGAACAAGTTTCTAGAATAGAAGGTGGGGAAGTTAAAGGTGATAAATATGATTTAATGGTTTGCTCTAAAGGTTTTCTTTGTATATGCTTTTTGCTTCTCATATGCAATGTTAATGCAGCCTCTCCCATGTTAGAAACGTTGATTTTACTAAAGCAATAGATACACTTAGCCATTGATTCATTTATCTTTCGAACCCAGGGTTTAAATTGATCATCATATAACCATTTTTCTTGAAATACACACTCATTCTTAGGCATTTTTTTAATCTATTACACTAAAAGAAAAAACATTTTGAAAAAATCTAAACGTAATTTTAAAAACTGACTGCAATTTAAACTACGCTATTAATATTAAACTAATTTAAAAATTAAAAATATGAAAAAATCTCAATCAATCATATAATTCTTATCATGTCAAGCATTTTTACAAATATATTAAGTAGAAGCAACCAACTGTGTACTATACTTTACATTTTGAAATATTTATCTTAATCAAAATATGATTACATTGGTGAGAGGGAAAATATACTTGATTATGATATTATTCATAAATCAGAACTATAAGATTTAACATCTTAAAATTAGTTTAAAGTTTTAACTATAGAACCCACGTAACTTAAAAATATGGTTAAAGATTTTGAAATTTAAATCCTTGAATTTAAAAAATTCCAGGACTTTTCCAGGATTTAAGAGAAAAAATGAAAAGTTCCAGGACTTTCCAGGACACTTGTCAAATTCCAGGACTTTCCAGGACTGTGGGAACCCTGTAAGACGATGTACATCATCGGTTATTAATGTTTAAATATAGACTACATCCTTAATTAAAACAAAGAATAAAAAAGAATTTCAAAATATAATTACGGTATTAAAATATAAAACATAATTTACAAGTTATTTACTTTATATATTTCTTTTATATGATATAAATTTTTTATGTTGAAGACCGTCTTCGACCTGTGTCCTTGTCTGGAGCGTATCGCAAAATATCTTTGACGCTATTTAAAATGTCTTCTCTGTTAAATCATCTATCCTTCATTGCGGCACCTGAAATATGAAAAATGACTTAAAAATTAAACGTATCAACTATTCAAATAATAACTTTCATAACAATTTGAATAATTATTTCTATAACAACAACAAAAAAAGGCATTAAAAGCTACTATTTTAAACCAACTCACTATTTATATTATTATAATATTTAAAAATGGAAATAAATGTAAAAAAAAAAGTAAGTGGAAAAATAAGCATAGTAATAAGGTACATAGTAATAAAAGTAAAGCTTCTAAAAACTGAAGTAATTTATAAAACGTACAGCACACAACTTTGCATATATTAAGATTTTTAAAAGCTTGTTTTTTTGGTCTTGAGTCTTTAATATTTTCAAGGCGATTTGTTCCTTTAAAAAAGAACTTGACGAACACATCGTACGTAGCGACGCTAAAACAAAATATTTATATTACTATTGTTTTATTTAAAGAGAACGATTCCAAAGCAGTGTTAAACTCCAACTGAAAAACCTTAATATACTACTGTGATCAAAAAGTAAGGTGAATTTTTTTATAAAATGAAAAATCTTTATTTATTCTTCCAAATCTGTATCGTCCCCCTCAAAATAATCCCCCCCGGTCCCAATGCACTTTTGCCAACGTTTTTTCCAGTCTTCGAAGCATGCCGAAAAGTCCTCGGTAGGGATAGCCTTCAATGCGCGTGCCGATTCACGTTGGATCTCTTCAATGGACTCAAAACGATTTCCTCGGAGTGGTCTCTTGAGCTTTGGGAACAGCCAGAAATCACACGGTGCTAAGTCGGGCGAATACGGTGGTTGTGGAGCAACATGGGTAGAGTTTTTGGCGAAAAACTCACGAAGAACCAGTGCTGTGTGCGAAGGCGCATTATCGTGGTGCAAAATCAAAGAGTTATTGGCCCATAATTCCGGTCTCTTTTTGCGAATAGCTTCACGCAAACGTCGCATAACGCTTAAATAAAATTCCTTGTTGACAGTTTGGCCAGTTGGAAGGAATTCGTAGTGCACGACACCACAAAAATCAAAGAAAACAGTCAACATGACCTTGATTTTTGAGCGACTTTGACGTGGTTGCTTCGGTCTCGGCTCGCCTTTTTCACGGTATTCACTCGATTGGTCGGTTGTTTCAGGGTCGTATGCGTAGACCCAAGTCTTATCGCCAGTAATAATTTGTTTGTAGACGTCTTGATAGTCAGAAAGCATAGCTTCACACGTTTTAACACGACGCTCTTTTTCAAAGAAATTGAGAAATTTCGGCACCAAACGTGATTTGAGTCTTCTGAGGCCCAAATGATCCTTCAAAATCGCTTGCACCGACCCAAATGATATTCCAACCATGTCAACAAGGTCTCGAATGGTTAACCGACGATTTGCAAGCACCAATTCTTTGATTTTGTTAATGTGGCGATCATCAATCGAAGTCGATGGTTGTCCGGAGCGTTCCAAGTCATCAACACGTTCTCGGCTTTCTTTGAAGTCTTTGTACCACTTGTAAACATTTTTTTGAGACATAGTCTCTTCACCGAAGGCCTTTTGCAACATTCGATACGTTTCAGCTGCAGAAATATCATTCCGCAAACAAAATTTAATAGCACTTCTTTGCTCAACAAAATTAGACATCGTGAAAATCGCCGAATGCACTTTTGGTACTTCAGAAACAAGCGTAAACAAAAAAAATAATTATGAGTTTGACATGTAATTTGGCGCAAATGTTAATGACATTCCTACCAACTTAGAAATAAAAAAGATTGGACGATTCGAATAAGACGGGAAGTTTAAATTAAAAATTCACCTTACTTTTTGATCACAGTAGTAAACTTATATATTGGATGATATGATAAGAACAAGTGTTCAAACTTAGCTATTTTATCTAAGAAAATTATTTGCTCTAAAGTACACAATATTTACTATACCCAGTGGACATGTATCATTCTTAGAACATCTTAAGGACACATGCCCACTAGGTAAGGGCAATAGCTAATACATCTTCAATATATTGAGAACCTTTCCATTTAACGGAAAACCTTAGCAGCTACATTGCCAGTTAACGGAAACCCTTTAACTGGCAATGTAGCTGCATCTTTTCTACTATATTGACTTTTAGTAAAATGTTCTTCCTAAATGATTTTTTTTAATCAATTAATTAATGAATTATACTAACACTATTATACCGTGAATTATACTTTACTATATTTAGTATATATATTTAGTATATATATTTAGTATATTATATTTAGTATATTTATATTTAGTATACTATATTTAGTGTATTTAGTATATATATAAAAACATAAAAGTAGAATTTCAAACGGAGAAAACTACACGCAGACTCCGTCAGGTCAAGTTATCCTGCTATTAATATCCTGCTATTGGCATCCAGCACAACCTGCCTCATGTTAACGTCAGGAAGGGCATGCGGTTGTAAAAAATTGCTTCAACTCTTTCATAATGGCATTGATATGTCACTATGGAGAACCATCCAAACCACGCAAGTGTGAAAACATGGATTTAAAACTAACAGAAAGAAAAATAACTTACTTAGTATAATCAGTGTTTATGTACGGTACCTCAGAATTGTTTTGAACTTGTGAACTACCAGAGGTCTCTTGAAAATCAACCTGAGAAAAAAATCAAAAGTAAAATAATAGTAAATAAAGTAGTATGCTTTACCTAAAGATATTCTCTTGTAAAATAAATAATATTTATTGATTGTTTGTAGTTTGGATGATAGCTGACAATGAAACATACCTCTTCATCATTGATTTTCTTTAACTTACATAAATTCTAGTAAAAATTATTATTATTAAATTTATAAAATATATTGTTAAAAAAAAAATACAAAAAAATAGATCATTACATAACCTAACATAAAATAAAAATTATATAACAGTATAACTTTACAAAATTAATAACTTTTAAAAGATCATTACTTGTTTTCCAGTTTCATTGCTGGGTAAAAACACTCTCTTTAAATTTTTTAACTAGAAAAATAAGGCAATGATATACTCATCTATATATTCATCATTGTCAATCATAATTATTTCATGATGATTGATCAAAAAATATTTAAATAAAATAGAAAAATAACTTATAGCTAGCTATACTTTTTCATTGAAATTTGATGAGATTTCATTCTTTTTCACACTTGATGTCTGATTCTCAAAATGCAATAACTTTTCTAAAGTTAATCCAGAAAAAAAAAGAATATATAAATTCAATATAAAATTCCACTTATGGGTAAGATGAGCATCGCCATTTTCTGAATGATTTTGTCGTAAAAGAGGTTTTGGTTTAGAAGTATTCACTTTTAAAAACTTACTTTAAATTTTAAAGTTGTTTAAAAAAAAAAAAAAATTATGGAAAATATCTAGTTAAGCATACAAACTTTCAGAAAAGGCTCAATACAATAATTAACTCCCTAATGACTACAAAAAAAATCAGTTAAGCTACGTTCTAATTTCAAGGGGAAAATAATTTTTTAAAATCATAAAAATTAAACAGATTACAAATTTGCATATACCTTGATAAACATATATTTGCGATGGTGGTGTAGGAAACTCTTCAACATTTTGACTGTTATCTACAAATTATAGCAAAATACTATTTAAATTAATTTGTTATAACCCAATTTTTTTTAATAATTATTTAACACAAAATATCTAACATAGAGTTAATTTTTTGCTAAGCAAAAATTATATTGGATAATTACAAATTAATTACCATATTGTTTTGTTTTATTGATTCTATAAAACATCATAACATATTTAAAAGCAATTATTAATTGTTTTTTTAATTATTTTTTTCTTTATTGGTGAGACTTTTTCATTATCTGTGGAGAACCAGTCGACTTGCGTATTGCATATTTCATTGCAAAACTCATATGTTCCTAAATTAAAATTTAAAAACATAAAGAAAATGTTTTGCAAATATGATAGTTGACATTTTGTTTAACAATGCTTACCAAAAACCTTAGTTTTAATTAAATTTTTATTATAAATTTTTTCCTTGAGTGATCAGGCTCCCTTCGTCCATAAAACGCATGTTTCACTTCCAGAAAATTGTTAGGTGGCCAAAAAATATGGCTTCTAGCAACTACCTAATTAGATGGGATAACACCTGAGGTCTCTTCATCTTCATCTTCATTCCAAATAGCCCAACAAAATGGCTCTTTCAACATTTTATTCATGTTTATGATATGTTAGCTACTACAAAAAGGATCTCATGCTTCATAGTATGTAAATTTTTATGAATTATAAAAAATTATTTTACTATTATTAACTATTTTTAAATTATTTAAAATTAATATTCATTATATACTTTTTTTTAAATAGTCAATAACAATATATTTTAAATCCTTAGTCCTTTAAGAGATATAAATGTTAAACTTAACAATACAAAAATTCATTATCACATTGAAACAGCAAGTTTAAATAAAGTAATAGGAAATCAACAAGTTAATAAATTTTGCAATGGAAAAAATAACTCTAATTGAAAAATATTAATATAATATTTCATGATTAACTTCAATTAATATAAAATCATCATCTTGTTCCAGACAAACTAATTTGTAGCAAATATCAGATAAAGTTATGTATTTTCTTTTCATTTTATTGAACTTAGAAATTTTGTATATTCCAAAATCTGATGAGTTACAAGAGATGGTAAAAAGGTTATCAATGGCACAAAAAGGAATAACATTGCAATCAAACTGTGATTCTTAAACTATTTCAATAATACGCACAATTTCAAGTGATTTTAAAATGAACCATCCATCACGATCATTTGGTACAATTTTGTCTTAGTGCCATAACAAAAATTGCTACTTTTTAACTCACTCAGGCGATTTGCTAATTGGATGAGAGGTTTATTTTCACTTTTTACAAATTTTTTAACAATTTGAAGAAAATTCTCAAAAGGAAAACTTTAAAGATCATGAAGGCTACAGTTATGATACAAAACATCTTCATGTAAATGAAGCAAAGCATGAACGTTATAAAAATAAAATTGTGGCCCATAAAAGCCTTGAAGATTTGATACAAAAAAAGCCATTAACTTTTTTGCATAATCCAAGAAATGTTGTTGTTTCAAAACATTTGAGTTGCTCATTAAGGATACTGAAATGCTTAAACACAAGAAGTTCTGGTATACCTCTTTTGAAAAAATATTTTTAAAAATTATTGGTCCAGTGTACAACAGGAATTGTCGAAACTCAGTTGCTTTAAAACGCTTAAATTCATCAAGTGAACTTGGTTGTCGAGCGAACTCACTGGGCATTTTGTTATGATAAAAAGCAAATTTATCAGACATTTGTTTTTTTTGCTGACATGATAGGCGACAAATACGTGGGCCTTCAAACCAATATTTTATTAGCCGCTTCATAACACCAAGACAAACACAATGCATATAGTCAATAACAAACTCCTTTACACACAATATTCCATAATCTACTAAGGGAGCCCTTCGTAATTGATGAGGCTCACAGCAAACATTATTTGTTCCTAATGAATGATTTAAATAAATATATTCTTTAAATCAACTTTAGTAAAAACAACCCTTCTATCATATTCTCCTTCAACTAAACATCGCTCACATGAATGATATCCTCTGTGATCTTAAATATTCTTTAAAAAAGAATGTGCAGGCGCATCACAAACAAATGCTTTAATTGAAACAGGTAGAACTTTTCCATTGTGTTCAATCCCAATAAATTTAAGCAATCTAAACTCAGTTAAAAGTTCATTCAAATAATCAAATAAATTATCTGGTCTCTTTTACAACAAAATAGACATACAATAAATGGCTGCACAGTGGTCCAAATGGTGGACAAAATGAAAAAATCTATATTTCTGGACTAAAATTTTTTAATGATTTTTTGAAACTACAATAAAATTCGACTTAAATGGAAAAGACTAGAGGTGATTATCATGCCTGGTTAAGAAATGACAACCTTTCAAAGTTTTAAAAAACATGTAAAAAAAACGTTCACACCGCAGAGTTAGATTTTTCACATACATTTTCTAATTTTAATTATATGCAGCAGATTTATAAACAAAAATTAAAAAAAATATTTCATTTCTCACGAAATTGAATGAACAAAATAAAAGTATTAACTCCTTTTTTTTTTTTTAACGTTATTAATAAAAAAATTTCATTTCTTTTAAAAAAATTTAATGCAAAAGTCAGTTTCTGCAAAAAAAAATCTCTTAAATTTTGTATACTTCCTCAAATATCTCAAAAACCGGAAATTTGGTAATACTAAACCATATATTATTTAGAAACTTCATACTGTTGCCATTGTTTTGGTATGCCACATATATTTACCAAACACCCGGTTTTTAAGTTATTTGTGGTTATAAAAACTATGTTTAATTGTTTCTTTAAGCATAATGCACAAGTTATTTTATCTAAACTTTTAAAAAGACTAAAAAAATAGCAAACGCTCAAGTTTAATTTTTTTATTTTACATAAACAAAGTATTAACAATGTCATTTTTATGTACTTTGAAACATGTTTTTTTACTATGCCCTATCTCACTACACAATTTGCATTGTAATCGACCTTTGTTCCTTTGCTCGGTAACTAAAGGGTCAGAGCCCACCCAGAGTCTTTTAAAACAATCTTCCAAGTTCTGCAACTGATTTGTTTTTCTTGATAGTTTTTCTCTAAATATTCTAAGTTGTTTGTTGTTGGCCTCCATGCCTTCCTCGCTCCATGATTTAAGTCCTGTATCATTATTTAACTCAATAAGCTCCCAAGTATGTCCTAATAACTTATAAATAGTCGGTGTCAAACTAACCCAGGGCACTTCTTGTCGAAGAAGAATGTTTGTCTCCTTACATATATCTCTATATTTTTTTATGTTAATTTTCTGACTAGATGACATAGCACGAATAATATTAGACAACAAGAAACCGTACTGCTCTGCTAACATTCTGGCATGTTTATTTGAAATGTAGTCAGTAATCAGTTTTCTATTTTTCTCATTATAAAGAAGATTTCTAGCCACGTTGCCAGTTGTAGTACTACCCCCTTGACCTGATGAATCTGCAAAATCCCACTTGATACCTGTTTTTTTTCCAATTAAATCCTGTATATTTTTTTTCTCTATTTCAAGGAAGTGCGTAGTACTGGCTGTCTTAGACTCTGTCCATGCGTGAACTCCTGCAGATAAATGAACCACAACTTTCATAAAGTGGTCAAATCCACGGAATAATGCATGGAGTACTTGTACAGACCTTACGTTAGATCCAGCTATTGGACTTGCTGTTTGTCCATGGCGAACATCATAATCCTTTGACTTTTTAGTTAAAGAGCCGTCTTCTTGAACTAAATCCAAAAATATCTGCTCCATGGTTTCGATGTCTCTATTTATAACGAATCCCTGTTCAATTGTACATATATCTTCACATTGTTCCTTAGATAAATCACAAAGATCACAGTAAGCACCTCCAAGGCCCTGAAATATATTTGATGCTTTTCTGTCAAAACTGTCTGCAACAATGTTTACTTTAATATTCAAATATTGTCCGTTGAAGATAATAATGAAACCTTCCTCCTTCATTGTTTTTATATCCGCATTAAAAACGGTTAAAGATTGTGCATTCTCACGTGATTCTTTTCCCATTTGAAGCATAAGAGGCCTCTGTGAAAAATCTGAGTTTGGAGATATTTGTTCCCATATTAAGTTGTTTCCATCTGCATTAGAGTTTAAAAGTAAAAGTAAAAAACTTCTTGTTCTGTATAGAGAACCATATTGAACGGAGAAATTACCAGAAACAAAGTAATATACTTTTACTAAATTGTTTTTATCGTGTTCAGTGTTTAATGTTTGTTCTTATTCTGAATTGAATAATTTTATTTTAAAAAGCTTTAACCCATTTGGCGACGAAAATGTGGTTAAACAGTTTTTATTGTTAATTGTTATATATGGCTTTTAATGTTAATTTTTGAGGGTTTTAATTCAATATAAACTATTGCTAGAATTCGTAAATAGGAAGTTTTAATTCAGTGATGAATGTCATTACCTAATTCCTGTGTTTAATGCAAGCTATAGCTTGCATGAATAGTTGTAGTTATAACTACGCAACATAAATAAAATACTATACAATATTTTTATTTTGTAATTACAAATCATTATTTATGGTTTACAAAATTACATAATTAAAAAGTTTGATTCGGCGTAAAAGTTTAGGCTGCATACACAGTAATCGCAGGGGTTGGAAAATGGTTTTCGCCGCTCCTTTATGAAAAATACAAGCAAGTAAAGGAAGGAGGTAGTGCTGTTAGGAAATTTAAAAACTAGAAAGAAGAATTTTTTTTTTTTTTTTTTAACACCCATAAAAAAGTGACGCCCTGGGCGGATCAGCACCCCATTTTTTGCACGATTGCTACCCTGATGTTAACACATAGGCCGCAACTTTATAATATAAATCTGAGGCAATTTTGACCTGCCTTCAAATAGTTATATAAATTTGTCCGCAAAACAGCCCAAACGGACCACTGTGGGCTGTAACTCTGAAAACCTTGCTAAAGTTGGTCAAAATTGTGTGCTGGTACTCTTACATAAAGGCAATCCATCAACATTTATTAGCATCTCAATTCTTTCAACAATTTTTTGAGAATCCTTTAAAATTTGCTCTATTACTTTTTTAATGCCAAAGTAAATGTATTCACCACCACACAGCTGTTTTATATTTATATACTTAGAGGTTTTTAGAAGTGTTTTACAGCCTTTTGGAAAAGAAGATAAACCATTTTTATTCAAAATACTTAACAGTTCATTGACAGCCTTCCTTGTACATCTATTACGTGTAGCCCATGCTGCTAGATTGCTAACTAGCACATCAGATTTATATAACAAGTAAAGATGATGCTATTTGACATGATTGATTGCCTGATACAGCATTACCAAGCACTGAAACGTCTCTATTTGCAGTTTGCTAAGTTGAAAATGAATCTGATGCATAGTCAGAGTTAATGTTACCATCATAACCATCATCTATAAGATTCAACTCGTTGTTTTCATTTTCAACCTACAGCAACCAGGTTATTTGCTTATAATTTTAGAGCAGTTAATCAAATTCACTCAATATTTTGTAAACATTTTGTTTTCAGGCCATAGAATTGGTACACACATTATTGTAAACTTATTATTAAAAAAAAGACATAAACAACCCCATAAAAACCCTTAAAAACTACAAAATAAATCCTTACAAATTTCAACCTCTATGGTAAATTCTAATATAATGTAATTAGAGGGACTACTATTAATTAAAATTTATAGCTAGTTGAACACTCTAACTATAAGGCATTATATTTTTATTTAGTAGGAGTATTACTAATGTTTAATTATGCACACAATTGTTTTATACCATATGTATTTAATAGATAAAAATATTAGTAATTTTGTAAATGGGGAAACCAAAATTTATTATAAAAGTGAGAAAAAAACCTTTTGTTGTTGGAAAACCAATATCAAAGGCGGGGGCAAAAAATTTGTAATAGCAAAAACATTTTAAATCCTTTTAGATTCGTTGGCTGAAGAACTTATTAAATGTGGTTTTAACAAACTCAAAAAAACTTGAACCTGGTGTGTGGAAGGGTGATATATATACATACATATATATATATATATATATATATATATATATATATATATATATATATATATATATATATATATATATATATATTTGAAGCAACTGTATAGTTATCTAAATTGTTTCTTTAAACGTCTTTAAATTGTTATTATCGCATTTTTTAAATATGAAAATAGTCGAACTTGTATTTTTTTGGAGAGACTATTTATATGGAGTCTCAAAACAAATAATATTATGCGCTAAAGCTCACACAGTGCTTGACAAGAACATAAAATATGACTGTTGTTTTTAATTAAAAACTAAATTTTTTACATATTTATAAACCATAAAAAAAACCTTAAACACCTTAAAAAAGCTTTAAAAACCTTAAAAAAAACCTTTAAACACCTTAAAAAGAAAATATCTTACGGTATTTGTTTTTTTAAGGTGTACCTACCTGTAGTTGAGTTAACTTGAATATCAACGCGTGCCAATTTTAATGATATATCACTAAATGTTTGATAGAAAAATCGCTGAAATTTCCCAGTGGGCATCTGTGACGACGTCTGTACGATGTCTTATTCAAATTATATATCAAAGTTGGATAAAACCACTAGTTTTACGTTGTTTTGACGTTAATTTAACATCGCAACTCGATGTTAATTTTCGACGTCATTCTCACTTTGTTGCGATATTGACTTTACGTTGGCGACGTCGCTAACCTAAAACTAAAATCGAACCGACATGAGAATGACGTCGATGCCCACTTGGGCTGAAACACTTTTTGGGAATTTTTGATTATGATGTTCATATTTATCCACCTTCACCTTAAAACAAGTTTCAAGCTATACAAAAATTCTCACACGTTTTGTTATCTAAAGATAGTCTTAAAACATTAAGACATCTGTTTCAATAGCTTTAGTAAAGAAAAACCCGTACTTCTTCATTTGGCTTCATTTATGTGTTATTCTTATAGATAATGATTTAACATTCCCATGAGACACACATTCAACATATTCACAAGCTTTAAAGAAAAGATGAACAAAGCTCCAAGTTTGTAAACTTTAGTCTAAAGTCCTTGGTTACAAAATTTATTGCAAATAGTTTAATTAAATTAAATCAGACTAAACACTGTTAACCACCTAACTGTTATCCTTCTATCAAGCTCATATCCATAAAGTACTCTGAAAAGTTTGTCAACTGCATCATTAGAGAATCTTCTCTCCATTGAAGTTATACATTGATATTCGGTAAAGTTTTTAATATTTAAAATGAAAATTAAACAAAATTAAAAAAGAAAAGAAAAATTTCATTTACATTAATTTGCCAACAAAGTTGCAAAGAATTTTACTCTTTAAGTGTGTTAACATTGATTAGATAGTGTAAGAACATCTTATTCAAAGACAGCAGGTTACGGAAAATTTTTCCATTTTTCGAGGAAAGAAAAATTTCCGCAGTTCATTTACTTCAGTCCTGTTAATTCACATGTTTCTTGTTTAGATGCAAGTGACCAGCTGAAAGCACATTATCAAAACACTTACGGGACATGTCAACATAAACAAAGTCAAGAAAGCGAGCCCAACCCTGTCGTTAACAATTTAATGTTAGCTTCAGTAGAAGATTCAGACTTAAAGATGGTTACTGATGACTTTAACGAATGGGAGTACTTTTGTCATAAACAAACCAGTTACAAAGAAATAAAGTACGAGGAGGTGTTTGATAGAAGCTCACGTTTGATTTTGATTTCAGGACCTAAAGGTGTTGGGAAAACGAACTTTCTGCAAAACTGTCTTTATCAGTGGTCAAACGGATTACACTGGAAAGATTTAAACTTTGTATTTTATTTCGATTTCAATAGATTCAACGAACTGCAAAATGTTTCAAGCATGAAACAACTCATAAAGAAATTTTTCAAAAATATTTTAAAAGGGTACGAAGTTTCTTCGTTTAATGCCACAATGTTTATTATAGATGGATTAGATGAGTTCCCTTACATAGAACAATTAATTAATCGCGATTCATCAAACTCCATTCCCATAATAACAGCGCTTGAAGATGTTTTTAGATCAGAATCATGTAAATGTGTTATATGTGGAAATGTCTTTGCTGCAATGAGATACTGGAGCACAATTAAAGATTACAAAGATGCGGCTAGCATGCAAATTATGGGTTTTAGCATAAGTGGAACAAAGAGTTTCCTAGAAGATCTGTTGGAGAGTGAAAATCTAAAAGCTGACATAGAAAAACTTTACACAACATCTTTTAATAATGCGGCTTTGCTCTCTGTATCACTTTATTTGAAAGCAGTTTCTTCATTGCTGCTCACTTTAAACATTCAGTCTGTCAAAAATATGACAGAACTACACGCGCTGCTTTTTCTACACTTTGTGCAACAAAACAGCAAAACGAAAGAGCCGTTACCTCAGCTAATGCAAATATTCCAGCAGCATATTTTAAAGGTCTGCGAAGTAGCCTTCGCTCTATTGGTTAGAGGAAAAGTGAACCTTTCACCAAGTGAGCTTGGGTTGGTCTTAGATGAAAATGGTTTTGAACCGCTTGGTTTTATAAAAAAATCAATCGTAAGTCAACAATATGAGTTTGTTCATTTGGTTTTGATGAAGTTTTGCGCTTCTGTTCATGTATTATTCAACATTAATTTTCATGAAATTATTAAAAACAAAAAACTGTGCCACTGCCTGCCCTTCATTAGCGGTCTTGTGCACTGCAACGAGAGAAGCTTTTTAAATTTAATTTGCAAGCTAAAGGAACCATTACACAAACAGGCTTTTTGGCTGAGAGACATCTGGGGTAAGACAACTTCTTTTTTTAGTAGTAAAACATTTTTGTCTTTTGAGCATAAGTTTGTATAGCTCAGCTACTTTTAACATAAAACATTAAAGATTAAAGATTTGTTGAGGAATGAGAGCAAGATTTGGATTTGTTAATAACTCTCATGTTAAAAAGATTGGTTGTACAGTTCAATTATGTGTCGTGTATCGATACATAATCGATACATAAGTTCGATTATGTGTCGTGTATCTCTCTGTATCTTAAATGAACTAAAGTTGCTTAACGAAACAGATACACTAATAACTAAATATTAGATTTCTATGCGCTTATTTATAAAAAAAACAACAACCAAAAAGCAGCTTTTTAAAGGCATAAAGCTATGGTAATTTATTTACCATAAGGATTTAACCTCTTATACTCAAATCCTTTGTATATGACTATAAATCGCAAAAACCTGTTAAAGCTGTTTTTAAAAGTTTTTTGTAATAAACTGATCAAACTTATATTATAAAAAATTACATCAACAAGGTTTTTATATTTATTTCCGCCTTAAAATGATAATGCAATCTACATCTCCAGAGCACTAATTGATCAACTTTTCTTTCTAATCAACCTCGAGTACTCAAAGAAAAAATTAAGTTTTCATTTATAAAAATTAAGTTACATTTATCGAAAGGACTTTTTTTGAGTTGTCCTTTCTTTCTTTTACAGAACACAATGATCGTGAACACAATGATCACTTTTATAAGTTACATTTATAGTTTGTTTGATCAAACTACACATAATCAAAGTACTACTCTAAGGTGCTTAATACAAAGGAAGGGGTTAAGCAGTTTCATTTAAATTAGTTTTTTTAGTACATTTTATTAGTAAATTTTACTTAAAACTAAAAACGGAGGTCTTCAATTTCATAACTTTTAGTTATAAAGAAGTATATTTAGAAACGTTTATTTTTATCTTTACTTTATATTATTTAATCAATTAAATAATAAAAAAAAAAAAGTTTATAGCCCCTCCCCCTCCCCCAATTAATATAGTTTTTTCCTAATAAGTAAATTACCAGTGTTTTCATTGGTAGTTTTTAACAGTTTAGAAATGCTAAACTGTTTATAAGAATACGTATTTATAAAAGTTTTAATGAGGTTTTTAATATTGTTTAAATATCCATTGTATTTTTTCTAGATGCATTACTACTTTAATTAAAGTTTTGGATTACTTAACTAAATCATTTTTATTTATAATACTTTGATTATGTGTTGTTTGATCAAACAAACTATAAATGTTACTTATAAAAGTGTTAAAAAAGTAACATCACTATAGTGTTAATACTTTTGTAGTCATAAATTTATTGCTTTGTTTTGTTTTTCATAGCATTTTCACTAACAAATTAAAGTTTATTCGCCTATTCCGTAAATTTCGTGCTTTTCCATAAACTGAAACTTTGAAGACCAGATACTTTCACAGATATCTCAATTCGCGATGCCTTAATTCAACTCTTGTCCTTTCTTTCTTTTACAGAACACAATGATCGTGAGCTTTTCGTCGAATGCTTCTATGAGGCACAGGTTTCCATTAATGAGAATTTAAAAAATCTAATTGAAAATCAATATAGCTGGATCAAAGAGACCGGAATGGGAAATGCTGCTGATCAAATATCAAAACAAGAATATTTTAGAGACAAACTAATAGAGGCAGGAATCAAAATAAATTACTTACAGTTCCTTAAAGATGAATCATCCAGCAGATTAGAAGATTTCAATGAGAAGGGAAAAGATATTAATAAAATTAATAAAAACTTCAATATCGCGATGAGATTGTATGAAAAACAACTACCTTGTGAGGCAGAAAAAATCCTACATCATGTAGAAAAAATGCAAATCGAATATTTAGGGGAGAAAAATGAAGATGCACAAAAAACTAAATACTGGATTGCAATGTGCTTATATGACAAACAAGAATTCGATATTGCTGAAAAAATATTTACAGAAGTGGAAAATTATAGAAGAGAAATCTTAGGAGAGAAGCATGTAAATACACTAAATACTCAATATCGGATAGCAAGATGTTTATATGAACAACAAAATTTAAAACTGCTGAATTAACATTTATAGATGTGGAAAAAAAACAAAAGGAAGTTTTAGGAGAGAGGCATGCAGATACATTAAATTCCCGATGCTGGATTGCAAACTGCTTATTCAAAATGAAACAGTTTGATAAAGCTGAAAAAATGCTGAGAGACTTAGAAACTATGCAAAAAGAGGTATTAGGAGAGAAGCATGCATATAAAATAAATACTCAATACTGGATTGCTATGTGCTATTATGAGAAACAACAACTTGATAATGCTGAAATGAAGTTTAGAAATGTGGAAAATATGCAAAAGGAAGTTTTAGGTGAGAAACATCCAGACACATTAAGTATTAAATATTGGATCGCAAGATGCTTACATGACAAACAACAACATATTAATGCTGAAAAAATATTTAAAGATCTAGAAGTTATGCAAAAAGAAGTATTTGGAGAGAAACATGAATATACGCTAAGTAATAAATACCGGATTGCAATGTGCTTATATAGAAATAATCGATTTGATGAAGCTGAAATAATGTTGAGAGATTTAAAAAATATACAAGTTGAATCTTTAGGAGAGAAACATATACATACACTAAATACTCAATATTGGATAGCAAGATGCTTATATGAGGAACAACAATTCGGTAACGCTGAAATAATGTTTAGAGATGTAAAAAGAAACCAAAAAGAAGTGTTAGGAGAGAAGCACACAGAAACACTAAATTCCCAATTCTGGATTGCAAGTTGCATATTTAAAATGAAACAGTTTGATGAGGCTGAAAAAATGCTGAGAGATATAGAAGAAATGCAAAATGAAGCATTAGGAGAGAAACATAAAGAAACAATAAATACTCAATACTTGATTGCAAGATGCTTATATGAAGAACAACAAAATGGTAACGCTGAAATAATATTTAGAGATGTAGAAAGAAAACAAAAAGAAGTTTTAGGAGAGAAGCATACAGAAACACTACATTCCCAATTCTGGATTGCAAGTTGTTTATTTAAAATGAAACAGTTTGATGAAGCTGAAAAAATGCTGAGAGATTTAGAAACAATACAAAAACAGGTTTTAGGAGAGAAGCATGCATATATTATTAATACTCAATACTGGATTGCTGGGTGTTATTACGAGAAACTGCAACTTGATAATGCTGAAAAAATGTTAAGAGACGTAGAAGTTATACAAAAAGAAGTTTTAGGAGAGAAGCATGAAAATACAATAGATACTAAATACTGGATTGCAATGTGCTTATATAAAAGTAAGAAATTTGATGAAGCTGAAAAAAGGTTTAGAGTTTTAAAAAAAATACAAAGTGAAGAACTAGGAGAAAAACACGCAAATACAATAAACACTCAATACTTGATTGCAAGATGCTTATATGAAAAACAGCAATTCGGTAACGCTGAAATAATGTTTAGAGATGTAGAAAAAAAACAAAACGAAGTGTTTGGAGAGAAGCATGCAGAAACACTAACTTCCCGATACTGGATTGCAAGTTGCTTATATAAAAATAAACAATTTGACAACGCCGAAAAATTGTTTAGAGAGGTAGAGAATATGTAAATAGAAGTCTCAGGAGAACAGCATGCAGATACAAAAAACATTAAACGCTGGATTGCAGTATGCTTACACGATAAACAACAATTCAATGATGCTGAAGGAATGATTAGAAATGCAGAAAACATGCAAAAAGACGTTTTAGGAGATAACTATAAAGACACAATAAATACCCAATGGTTGATTGCAATGTGCTTTTATAAAAAGAAACAGTTCAGTAATGCTGAAAAAATATTTAGAGATGTAGAAATTATGCGAAAAGCAGTTTTAGGAGAGAAGCATGCAGATACACTAACTGCTCAATGTTTGATTGCAAAATGTTTATATAAAAATAAGCAATTCCATAATGCTGAAACTATGTTTAGAGATGTAGAAGTTATGCAGAAAGAAGTTTTAGGGGAGAGCCATACAGATACACTAAATACTCATTTCTGGATTGCGAATTGCTTCTATGAAAAACAACAATTCGAAATTGCTGAAAAGAAATTTAGATATTTAGAATCTATGCAAATAGCAGTTTTAGGAAAGAAGCATCCATATACACTAAATGCTAAATACTGGATATCAATATGCCTATATAAAAATAAGCAATATGACAAAGCTGAACAAATGTTTAGAGATTTAGAAATAATACAAAAAGAAGTCTTAGGAGAGAAGCATGTATATACACTAAACTCTCAATTCTGGTTTGCAAGATGCTTATATGAAAAACAACAACTCGATGATGCTGAAAAATTTTTAAGAGATGTAGAAAATATGCGAAAGGAAGTTTAAGGAGAGAACCATGCAGATACACGAAATACTCAATACTGGATTGCAAGATGCTTATATGACAAAGAGCAACTCGGTAATGCTGAAATATTGTTTAGATATGTAGAAGAAATGCAGATAAACGTTTTAGGAATGAGGCATGCAGACACACTAAATTCTCAATATTGGATTTCAATGTGCTTCTATAGAAATAAACAATTCCAAAACGCTGAAATATTATTTAGAGATTTAGTAAGTATACAAAAAGAAGTATTAGGAGAAAAGCATGCACATACAGTAAATTCTCAATACTGGATTGCAAAGTGTTTATTTGAAAAACAAGATTACAATAACGCAGAAAAATTATTTAGAGATGTTGAGCTTTTGCAAAAAGACATTTTAGGAGAGACGCATGAATATACACTAAAAACTAAGTTCTTGATTGCAACTAGCTTATATAAAAAGAAAGAGTTCCATAAGGCTGAAAAAATGTTTACTGATTTAAAAACTTTGCAAAATGAAGCATTAGGAGAGACGCATGCAACAACATTAAATACTCAATTCTGGATAGCAATCTGTTTACATGACAAACAACAATTCAATAGCGCTGAAAATATGTTTAGAGATGTAATGTTTAAACAAAAAGAGGTTTTAGGAGAGATGCATCCAGATACACTAATTACTCATTATTGGATTGCAAGGTGCTTACATGACAAACAGCAACTCGATGACGCTGAAAAAATGTTTAGAGTTATAGAAAACAAGCAAAAAGATATTTTAGGAGAGAAAGATGAATGTACATTAAATACAAAATATAAGATTGCGAGTTGCTTATATAAAAACAAGCAATTTGATGAGGCTGAAAAAATGTTTAGAGAATTAGTAACAATCCAAAGAGAGGTTTTAGGAAAGAAACATGCGCATACCTTAAATACTCAATATTTGATTGCAATGTGCCTATTTGAAAAGCAACAAATTGAAAGCGCGGAGGAAATTTTTAGAGATGTTGAAATTATGCATATGGAAGTTTTCGGTGAGAAACATTCAGGTACGATAAATCTTAAATACTGGATTGCAAGGTGCTTACATGACAACCAACAATTCAATAATGCCGAAGAATTATTTAGAGTTGTAGAAATTATGCGACAAGAAATTTTAGGAGAGAAGCATGCTGATACACTGAATACTCAATTCTGGATGTCAATGTGCTTATTTAAAAGTAAACAGTTCCATAAAGCTGAAAAAATGTTTAGAGATATAGAAAATGTGCAAAATGAAGCTTTAGGAGAGACGCATGAAGACACACTAAGTACTCAATACTGGATTGCAATGTGCTTATATGCCAAAAAACAATTCGATGACGCTGAAAGAATCTTTAGAGATGTAATGTTTATACGAAACGAAGTTTTAGGAGCTAAACATGCAGATACATTAAATTCTCAATACTGGATTGCTAGGTGCTTACATGACAAACAGCAACACGATCTCGCTGAAAACATGTTCAGAGATGTGGAATTTGTGCAAATAGAAGTTTTTGGAGAGAAGCATGAATATACACTTAATACTAAATACTGGATTGCAATGTGCTTATATAAAAGTAAACAATTCGAAAAAGCCGAAAATTTGTTCAGAGAATTAGAAGTTCTCGAAAAAGAGGTTTTAGGAGAGAAGCATGCAGACACACTAACTACTCAGTTATGGATTGCAAAATGCTTAAACAAAAATTAAACAACTCGATGTAATCAATTATTTAATTATAACTTTATTCAATTGAATATTATTCAATTTCAAGTCAATTTTATATTGATTAATATTGATTAATCAATTAAGAATATTAATTTTCTATTAACCGAATTTAATCAACTTTTAGGGATGAGTGACAAATTTGCGAAATGATGTTTAATGAGAGAATATCCTCTAAATGCTCACTTCGGATAGCAATAAACTTAAATAAAGTTTAACAATTCCATAACGCTGAAAAATTGTTTCTAATTATAGAAAACATGCGAAAAGACGTTTTAGAAGAGTAGCATGCAGATACAATAAACTATCAATATTGGACTGCAAGCTGCTTATATGACAACAACATCTTTATAATACTGAACAAATGTTTAGAGATGTAAAATATAAGCAAAAAGAGGTTTTAGGATGAAAACATTCAAATGCCCTGAATACCAAGTTCTGTTTCGCAACTTAGTTATATAAAAAATAGAAACTCGATCGGCTAAAAATTGTTAATAAACTTTAAATTGTCTTCCGCTGTAATCCTATATTTTTTTTCTCAAAAATTTTGTTGGTCTTTTTTATATTTATTGTTTAGTTACTGACAATTAAGTTTCATTTAAAGCAATTAAGCTCTTTTTTTAATCCAGTTATCCAAGCCAATATTTATGAGATGTCATTAAGACCTGTAATGGTGACTTTAAATCATAAACTACTGAAGCATGTTTAGAAAGTATTCAAAAAATTGAGTTTTAGTGTTTACAATTTACTTGTATCTTTAATGTTATTGAAGACTGCAAGGGAAAAAGCACAGACATTCATTTTCAAAAATTTTCCTATTTGCAAGTTCTTCAACATGTACTCGTACTTAATACTTCTGACAATATTCAGACGAAAATCTTCCCCTGTTGTCATTAATAGTTGCAGATTGATAAACTAAGGAAAAAATGTTTGGTCACTAAAAGTCTTTATGAATAATAGACCGACTGCTTGACTTTTAAAATTAAGATAAAACTTAGCTTACTTAAAGTTTGTCTGGATGAGTGGATATACTAGTACACATTACAAACAAACGAGCTTTTGTAGAAAAACCAATTGCTCAGAGACATAAGTAATGAAAAGAAACTATTTCTTTCAACTACTTTTAGGGGATCATTTGAAATTTTTTCAAAACTAAGTAGCAACGCCGTTCTTATTTCTATAATTTTTTTTTGAAACCAGTTTAAAAAAATAAAAATATTACAGAATCTCAGTCATTTTTACTTCAACTAAAACAGAACAAAAGAGAAGAGGAAAAAGAATTAAAGAAGAGAAATAGATGGTGTTGTAATAAACGATGGAATTCAAACTAAAACCTTTACAGTGACGTATACCAGTATCTGAAAGGTATCAATCTGATTTAATTTAACCAACATGCTGACCCTAACAGAATGTTAACCGTTATGTTTTTTTTAGGTTGAAGTTATTATTATTATTACTATTATTATTTTTATTATTATTATTATTATTATTATTATTATTATTATTATTATTATTATTATTATTATTATTATTATTATTATGATTATTATTATTATTATTATTATTATCATCATCATCATTATTATTATTATTATTATTATTATTATTATTATTATTATTATTATTATCATTATTATTATTATTATTATTATTATTATCATTATTATTATTATTATTATTATTATTATCATTATTATTATTATTATTATTATCATTATTACTATTGTTATTATTATTATTATTAATATTATTATAATTAATAATGCAATAGTAAAATTTATAATATCAAATTATTTGAGAATTTTGAGGTTTTGATTTAAGTATTTCTCTTTCGTTTATGAACTTTGTTTCATCTGAGTTTATAAAAATTGTATTCTTAAATTTAAAAGCGAGAAGTTTATATTGTGGGTAGAAGTAACTATAGGTGTCATTAAGGAATTCAAAGGTAAACTTAAGATTAGAAAGGAGAAATTAAATGAAAATGAGAATCGAATTATGTTTTACGGATTTAACTTTTTGAGATTTATTGAAATTTAGACTGTTCTAGTAATTCAAGCTGGAAATCAGATAACGTTTATTTAAAAAAATTTACGGTTAAAGAAGGTGTGGTAACCGAGCAACGATTAATCGAATAAAAAAAGTTAATCGTTATTCGATTAATTTCCAAACGATTTATCGATTAGTTTACCGTTCTAAAAATCAAAAAAATCTGGCGTCTTTTGAGAAATTGATTCCGCTGAGGAATGTAAATCTAATTCCGAAAAGTTCTAGAACATTTAATGACGTTGGGGATTTAATAGTTTTTACCAATAAGAATTGTAAATATGTGTTTGTGGTGATTTATGACGGTTTGTGGAAGGATATTTTGGGAAAAGCATAGGGTATATGTAAAGGAGAAAATTTGTAAAAAGAGAGTTTTAGTTAGAAGAGAAAAATATTGCTATTTATTGATTTGTTGATTGCGAGAAAAAACTACAGTAAACAATACATTTTCAGTGCGGCATTACAAATATCTTGGTCGCCATTTACAATGTTGTCTGAAAAATTCGTTCTAAAATTTGGAGCATTTTTTATCAGAAGATAAAGACAAGTCAAATATTCAAGTGCAAAAATTGTTCAGTCAAACTTAATTTCTATTCATCAACTTCAAGTTTCTTGTATCAATTAGAGCACAAACATAATATTTTGCAACCTAAAATTGTTTCAAAAAAGTCGAAAACTTAACAACCAAGTTCTGCTGCCTACTTTAATAAAATAGGTAACAAAGCTGAAGAGGTATTAGCTCGTTTAACAGTTGTAGATCGTATCTCATTTGAAATATTGGCCAATAGCAAAGATATTAAAAATAGCAAGAAAGCAAAGTAACCATGCTGACATACTATAAACATACTATAAAAGCAATTGCTATGAACCAGGAGCGGATCCAGGGTGTTGCAAGTGAAGAAAGCAAAGTAACCATGCTGACATACTATCGACATACTATAAAAGCAATTGCTATGAACCAGGAGCGGATCCAGGGTGTTGCAAGTGAAGCAATTGCAACAGTCAACTCGGACTACATTTATTAATATTTTCTACACACATACATAAAAATATATATATATATTTTTTTATTTAAAATAACAAAAATTTTAGATCAAATTTTGGCCGCTGTTGTAGCTTAACTAATTTTACTAAATCAAAAAATAAAATTTTCGCTAAAAAAACCTTCAGTTTTTGTAGGGTTTTGTCTCTCTTGTTCATAAATTTTTCTAAGAATATCAAACATTTGGCAGCGTAGCTACTTAATTTTGACTGGGATATATGTGTTGCAACTGTAGCAAAATCCTGTTTGTCATGTTTTTAAACAACTTTAAGCTTACCCCCTGCATTTTTAATATTGAATACATATTTAGTATCACCTTTTTATTCACAAAGAGGTCTTATATAAAAACTAAAAGCCATTAACTGAGAACCTGTAGCAGGTGTAGCAAAAAACCAAAATTGTACTTGGTTGAATTAATATTACTTTTTATATGGTTTATAAACTTTTTTTAATGAAAGATATAGAGCTGTATTAAGCGTTAAAAGCAAACAATCATTCTTTAATACATCAGATTAAATTATGTAACACCGCCAAATTAAACAATTTCTGCCAGCAAAACTTTTTAAATTTTTGAAGGGTATCTATCTTAGGAAAAATAAAAAAAAAAAAAAAAAGGTCCTCCGTCATCTAGCTACGCCACTGTTGCTGTGGCTCTCTGGAAACTCAATGAAGTTAAAAAAAGCTCAGACAAATGACACTTTGGTATTGGATTGGTTAGAATAAATGGTTCAATGCTTTCAGAAAGAGCAGTTCTTAATTCTACTGACAAATTAAATAAACTTAGATTGAATTTAACCATTAATATCTTTGGATATGTCATTGGTAGTGCTTCAGTTATGAAGAAAATAGAAAAAAAAAGAGAGTTATCAACTAACTTTGCCATTGCTATGGAATTCATCTTGTAGTATGTGATATTCTTTATTAAAAAAAGTTTAGCAATGAAAGAAACTCAAAGGTAACTAATAAGGATAACGAAAATGAAGAAGCTGATTCTAATACTAATGATGATACTGTCAATAAAGAATGCTGAAATGAAGAAAGTATTAGCTCTATTGATGAGGAAATCTAGTTTAATGAGGACTACGGTATTCGTAAATCAAAGGCTCGTAAAATAGTCAAGATGTTTAGAAAATCACATCTCAAAAATGATATTCTTCAAAAAATTGGTACAACTGATTTAGGAAAAGTGCTTAAGCTTATTCAGAATATTAAAACAAGATGGAACTCTCTAATCAGTATGTTAAAACAATTCTTGGAATTAAAAAATGCTGTTGGAAAAGCTTTTGCTGATAAATCCAGAACTGATTTGATTTTAAAAGAAGAAGAAATAAAAACACATCTCTGATATTAATCAGGCTCTCGATATTGTAGAGCTAAGTCTTATGGGATCGGGAAATAGAGACTGTAATCTGATAAGACATAATAAAATTATATTCTTTTTACTACAAAATCTTAAAGAGAAAATTACTAACATCAGTCAAAATTTATTTACTATTGTCTCTGAGAGAATTAATGAAAGAAAAAACTGTAATATTGTTGGTTTAATTTTCTATTTAGATAATCCGGGTGCCTATAAATCAGATTCAGAATCACCAGGTAATCTTTTAAAGTACCCAAACAAAAATGAAATTTCTAAAACAGCAAGAGAAATATATGTTTTTTGTTTCAACATGAGGATAACCAAAGGAAATGTGAACTAGAAGTTTAGGTAGCATCAGAGTTTGAATCCGCTTCTAATACGGAACAAACGAGAGAAAAAAACTAAAGCTGAAGAACTAGCAGAAATTATATCATCTAAAACTTCATAAATAGGAGATTTAAAAAGCTAAAGGACTAACTTGTAATTAATCTCTTCAAGAAATTTTGGTTTGCATTAAGTGTAAAATAGCAGTACTTGAAAACAGTTGAAAAAGGTCTTGCTCTTTAGAAAAGATTTACAACACCATGCTAAGTTTTCCCCCATCTTCTAAAGAAGCAGATAGAAGTTTTAGTACTGCTAGTTTGTTTGTTACTAAGTAACGAACCAGTTTAAATGATAATATTATTAAAAACTCACGTTTTTTAAGATCATTTCTGACAAAGAAAGAGAAATAAAACTTTTATGAGTAGCAATGTACTTTTTGTAAATTGTAAAAATTCATTTTTAAAAATTAATCAAAAATTAGTTGATTAAGTTTAAGGAAATTATTCGTTAATCGATTAATTCAAAATACCTATTAATCTACAACTCCTAAGTTAAATATAAAGATAAACAATTGATAGTCCTGCAATCAATGAAAAACGAAAGGAATCCAAAGTTTTTTAGCTTATATTTTATGTTTTCTCCTTTTGACAATATTCTCAAGTTTTAGTCAAATTTGTGGAGTTTGATGAAAGCTTTTCAGAAATATAAAAAACACGCTTGTCAACAGGATAGTATGAGAAAACGAAACAACCATAAAGAGAAAACAACTCAAAAAAACTACTCTTTATTAAAGAAAACTCTCGTAATAATATACCCATATATCATACGTAAGGTCTTGAATGTTAAAAATTTTTTTGAATATTAATGGCTGCCCTCCAAACACTTTCTCAAGCATTTTCAAAATTGGGATGCTTCTAAAAAATCGTAAGTTGGTTGTTTGGAAAACGGTTGTTTCCTATAATAGACAAGAGTCACAAGTATCTGTAAAGAACTCTAAATTTAATTCCTCGCGAATATGAACAACTGAAGACCACGGGGAAATCCGCAGTTGTAGAATTTGACATATCTTCACATTTCAAGGCACATTTTCATCATGGAATACTTATGACAATATGCAAGAAAGAAACCGCCGTTAACAGGTGGATTATCGAGGTGGATTATCGAGGTGTTAAAAAATTTTTGAAATCGTATTTGCACAATAGGTATTGTTATATTTTGACATTATCAGTCTGAACTATATAATCAAGTGTTTGAGCAAAATCATCATCCTTAGATAACTGTTTCATCTGTTTCAAGATGTATATTGATCAAGTGTTTGAGCAAAATCATCATCCTTAGATAACTGTTTCATCTGTTTCAAGATGTATATTGATGGAAACTTTTTATCCCAGTAACAGTGGTTGCTATTGAAAATCTATGCCCAAGTTTCTTTCGTGTTAGCTTCATTTCTTCAGCAGTGATATATAAAAACTTGATCCCACGGATTGATTTTTGATAATATTCTGCAAACTAGCAGTGGCAACAAGCCTGTTTACAGGACCACCAACAACATCAAATGATGATTTGGCATGGTTTGTTCCAAAGAGATTCCAGATGCAACTAACAGGAAAATCTACGGTATGGTAACATAAGTTATAAAAGTGTTTGCAGCTTTTACACTGTCCTGAACAGCCATCAGAAAAGTAATGAGATTTTGTTACTATGGGACAATGATTAGTTTTTATATAATTAATTGTTTGATGCATAACTTCATGAATAAATTCAACATCGTGCTTTAAATCATCAGAGATAACGCAAAAAGTAGATGCCTCCAATTTCATATTCATGCAATAGATGACTTTTGGGTAAGGTAACATAGTTTCTTGCTCCAATCGTAACTATGAATCTCATCTTGCCCTACAAAAGTATAATTCTTTGCAAATTCTCCCAGGGCTTTGCATCATCAGGACTTATTGTCTCATTAAGATGCGTTAGATAGTTTTATTGTGGCTTTGTCATAAATGAATTAGAAGTAATATTATTAGAGTTTTCACGCAGAACTTCAATCTTATCTGATGCAACAAGAAAAGTTTCAGTGACATTCAGAACATTTGCATTTTTCTTTGTAACTGCTTTTTAAAATTGTTTAACTTTCTCTTCCCGAGTGAAAGTTTGTTAGAAGATTTAACAGAATAAACTTTTATAGGAGACACTTCAAGTTTACACAAAGTTCTGTTGAGCAATGATCTTGTTGACTTTTTGTGTTATTTTCTCTACATATTTGGATTCAGCACCCTCAAAAATGGTTATGTACTGATTTTCAGCTGTTTACTTCCACTAGAATTTGAATTATTCCAAAAAAAATTGATGCTTTAACATTGATCATGGTGGACGTGAACAAAAAATATCGCATTTTAGGCTAAACTTTAAAACATCAAAATATTTGAAGAAATTGGAGTTGGGAGCTAAAATTATGCGAAAAAAGTTTCTCTCAAAGGAAAAATACTTTCTGACGGAAAAACAATATCAAGAAAAAATCGTATTACTAATCAAGTCATAAACACACTTCAGAACAATTATGATTGTGGTATTAGAGCTAATAAAGGGAACTTATCTAGCATGAAAAAGGCAATAGCTGCAATTATTTATCACTGTTTAGAAAATGCTTTGCCTGAATAATGTCATAAGTATTGTCATAAGTATCCATTGAATTCATGGTGTAAATACAAGGCTACCATTGAAAATAAAAATAATCAATATAAAAGTAAAGTCAGTATTCCTGCAGCTATTGCAGATGAAATCAAAAATATTTTCAGTTATAAAGATTTAGGAAATGATACTTTACTTGAAGCTTGTCTTGCTGGTGAAACACAAAACTTTAATGAAGCTTTGCATAGTTTAATATGGAAACGGTGCCCCAAATAGGTTTTAGTAAGAAAGTTATTGATTGATATAGCTGTACCATCTGCAGTGCTATGTTTCAATGAAGGTGGTAATGGTTTGTTAAGTGTTTATCATAGCTTTAGTTTGCAACCTGGTCAATTTTGTATATACAGCTTACATATATATGATATAGAGCGGATAAAAAGTTTTAAAAAAAATTAAGTGGTATTGTTAAAAAACGAAAAAAAAAGCCTAGAGCAACAAAAAAGAGTTTTGATGATAAAATTATTGCTACAGAAGGTGAAATGTATGCTTTTGGAACTTCTTAGGCTTTATAGTAATTGTTTAGATTAGTTGTTATTCTTTTATTGAGTTTTTCTCAGATTTGCATTTTTTTAACTTGATCAAATTTGTTAAAATTTTCAGTTACACATTTCAGGAGATACTTGGCATAATCAGGGTGGGAAGAATCTCGTTTGTACCGATCCCAATGAACTTTGATGTTCGAGTGCAAGGTTTCTGTTGCCTGCTCACTGAAGAGGCCCAATCCCATTTTTTTCGTCTTGATGAACTGAGGCACATGGAAAAACACTTCATGCGCTTTAGGGGAAACTGAAATCGGAAGTTTAATGTAGCTCGGTTGGAATTGAGCAATCTTGGATTAGTAGTCAGGGTCCAAATTCTGGCCAAAGCAAGAAGTCACAACATCCTTGAATAGCGTAAGTGTTTGAATGAAGCCATGAGCTTGAGCAAAATTTTTCTTTTCTGAAAGCAGTTGGAGTTTGCTCACACCTCTCAAGAGCTTCTTGCAGTCATTCCCATTGAAATGACCACCATGGAAAGGCTGGATGGGCCTTGGTTTCGGGCAAAAGATCACAAAGAGTTACTTTTATATTGATGTTTTAAAACGAAGGATGATTTCTTTTAACTTAGCATTACATATTTATATGTACATATATTTTTAAAGTAATAAAATAAAGAAACCAAAAACGTACTCACAAGTATACGTCCGTCTAAACAAGTATACGTCCAATCGAGTATCTGTCCAAACGAGCATCAGCATTTTACTAATTTTACTAATTCATACATATTTTCACAGCTTTTTTTTCCATTAAAACTAAGTGTGGTGTTACTTTTAGCATTATTTTTCATTTAAACTTCATTTTAAAATTTTTGATTTTAACCTATAAACATCATTTGGTATTATTGATTAAACATCTTTTGGTTTACATCTATTGGATTACTGATTTTGAGTTGTAATTACAAAATTGCATCTGTTTCTGGATTTGTATGTTGTAGTATGCTATTGAGCAGCAGAGCGACAACTTTTTAATACTTATTTTTTCAAAATTTTCCGCTAAATTTAAAATCATTATGATGTTTTATCGTTATTTCAAAAACGGAAAAAAATTCCTCAAAACTTTTGTTACTTTAATTAATGCTAAGGCTAATAATTTTTTATTTAGCGAAAGTTATTTAATAACAGTAGAAGCACGAAAAACGATTTCTGACCTTGTGTCAAATGCAGACTTTATGTATCTAGTTTAATATATAATGTATAATAATAATGTATCCAGAATAATAGAATAAACTTATCTGTTAAATTAAATTAGAATTCCTATTTATCAAATTTCATAAGAAGAGTTATCCTTTTATTTGCTCTTTACAAATTTATTACACATTCCTTAGATGAGTGATTTAAAGTAGCGATAACAACTTTAAATCACTCATCTAAGGACGTTGCGAAATCTTTTAAACCGTACGTAGCAAAAATAAAACGGCGAACCGGTGAGTACACATTTCTTTGTTTAAAAAACAATAAAATCTAATTAATCTCAAATTTAGAAACATAAACCTGTATGAAACAATAATCTTCATTTTCTTCGTTTTTTTATCTCCTTCCTCCTTTTTTTTTTTTTTTTTTTTCTATAGAAACTAGTCTAGCATAAATGAAACCTGGTCGGAATTAATAAAAGAACCAAAAATACGAACCTTTTTTTCCTTACATCCGCAGCTTAAAAAGTTACACTCAGCACTCAATCATCTTTAATACCCACCCTAAAAATTGTAAAGTACCGAGTTAAAAAGAAAATAATTTAAATGAAAAAAGAAAGTAAAAAGAAAACAGTTTAATTGATCCATTTTGGATATCGTTAAGGTTAAGGTTAGAGAGGCAATTGCTACCTCCACATTCCCTCTATGCTTGTGCCACAACCATGCTACCATTATATTAAATATATGTTAAAATAAATATTGTAATACCGTTTCTACTATTCCTCATTAGGTGGAATCATTTATAATATTTTCCATCAACTGTTCAACAAAGATGCTTTTTTTAATCGAAAGACGGAGGGCTTTTTTTTTTTTAATCGGGGAGGATCCAGTGGAATCTGAATGAAGTTCATTTTCTTTACGCCTAAGTTCTACTTAACCTTTCAGTTTTTCGCCAAATCCCCTTACAAATCTAAAATCCTTAATTTTTGTTCGTTTTTTCTTACGCTTCATCTCTGTACTAAGAAACATTTATTGATGAGTTCATCTTGTCTCATCTAAATTATAAGAATTTTTAAGCAAGAGTTTCTTAATAAGTGTGTTTCAACAATAGTGCGATATTACTAAACGGCTTTAAAAGTGTCAGTGTAAATATTAAGTTGAAAATCCGATTTTAAAAGATGAATGAATAGAGTGTTAAAAAAAGTAAATGCAGCAAGTCTTGCATTTTTTTAGGCGCATTCGTCATGGATCCCAGAATAAAATGCATTTTGGTTGATAACATAGCTTCTGACTGGAAAAGATTCGCAATTAACGCGGTATTTTCCGAAGCTGCTTTTGATTATATCGACCTCGATAAGCATAGTGATCAAAGTAAAATGGACGAGCTACTTAGATTGCTTGTTTTACGAAATCATTCTGACTTTATGTTCGTAGTCGAAAAGTCTCTTACGCTGATGGGTAGAGCAGATATTTTGAATGAGATCCAAATGATTCGTAAGCGTAGCTCTGCTTTTTTAAATGCGGTTTTTATGCGTCATGTAAAAGAATTTCTCAGCTGGTATTTTATGACACCGACTTCAAATTTAAATATCTCTATGAAATATTGTAATATCATACACACCTTCACATTAAATACCAGTTATGCAACATTTTTTACGTGAAAAGCTGTTCTATATCACCCTAGAAGTTTGCAAAAATAAACTTCCACTTTCAAGTTTCAAGGAAAAAATTTATGTAGACCTTGATAATTATGCAAATAACAATAATGATAAATTTTTACCTGCGTTTTGCGATTTATTTTCAAAGCATTTTCTAATAAAAGTAAAACAACAATATTAAAGCATTTTCTCCGTTTTACATATACTCATTCCAAAATTCTTTGTAAGAAACAGTTGCAAACAATAATTTGCCACGTTGTCTTTTTAACAATAGCTTCTTTTGTCATTTTTCTTCATTGTATGATGAAATAGCAAACTAATAAACTATTCTGATATTTTTTTCTTCACGATGGTTTTCAATATTTCGGTTTCTATCTAAAAAATGGCAAAGATTTTGTAATATTCAACATCTTCCTAGTTTCCTTTTTAGGGACATCCATAAAGTACGTACGCAGGTATGGGGGGAGGGGGTTACCAAAAAACATACAAATGCATACAAGGGGAGGGGGTGTGTGTTCAAGACAGCGAGTACCTACGCGGTTTGACTATCTTTCTCAAGAATTTTTCCTATAACTTGATCTGTATATTAACAAAAAGTAAATAAACTTCTCGAATGTAAAAAATCTTGTTTTTTTCTGACTTCGGTCACTGAAAGAAAATTGAAAGCGAGCGATCATTGTTCAAATTTTTTTTTCTTTAGTAACGTCGTTTGATTGGACATTAAAAGCAAATTTTTTCTATCTTCAGTAACGTCGTTTGATTGGACATTAAAAGCAAATTTTTTTTTTATCTCCAGTAACGTCGTTTGATTGGACATTAAAAGCAAATTTTTTTTTTATTTCAGTAACGTCGTTTGATTGGACATTAAAAGCAAATTTTTTCTTAATTGTTTTGTTTTGTTTTTTTACTTTTAATTACGCAACTTGGTTTTTATCTTTTTAATTAAAACGTTACAACAAATTAAACTTTTATTATTTTAATTCAATATCTTATTATTAACTTTTTAGTAACAATCTACTACTTCAAATTATTATTAAAGTTAAAACGTATTTTTTCAATTATAAAAAACAAATATTTTTAGAAACAACTATTTTAATGCTAATAGAGACCAATACCTTTACGAAATGTAACTGCAACTATTTTGAGTCAGGTTTTTTTTTACGTTCTTCGCTTTAATGACGCTGAATCTTATGATTAAATTGTTTATTTTTTTAAAAAACTTTTATCTTTCTATTCGAATAATTGAATACGTTGCAACAAAAAAAAAAAAAACTGCTTATTTTCAAGATGTCGTACGAATTTGTTGGGAACGAAAAAAAGTATCTTCAACTCCTTGAGTTATATAAGAAAGCAAATTCAACACTTGAAAAACAAAAGCAGTATCAGCACGCACAGGAATTGTGGAAAATAGTAAAATATGATCAGTATGAAAAAAAAGTAAACGAATTAAAAGTGAAAGCAACTAAGTCAAAAGGATCAATTATGTCATTCTGGGGAAATGCTTTATCACCGCCTAGCAAAAAAAAAAAGATATTGATCCAGTGCCGTCTTTGTCAAATAAAATACAAAGTTTTCCGAACGCAACTACGACAGAACTTGATAGGATTGAACTTAGTAAGCCATTTTTTTAAATAATTTACATAATTTTCCTCTCGTGATTTTCTATATATTGAATTCAACCGAATTGGTAATTAAACATTGTATGACTATATCGCAATCGCATAGTTTTATTCATCATAATTGGACAACTCGACCAACTTCTCTACATCCAATGTCTATGACTGTCAAGAATTTATAATAGTTCATTTTTGGGTATTTCCTAATTTAGATGTAACATCAAACGAGAAGGAAAGAGCAAATCCGACGCAAGTTAAAAGTCGGAAGAAAATCTCAGATTTTGAATCACAGCTTTCATCCTTGATAATCGTACGCTATTCTGGTTTGTCTGCTGTAACGAGGAAACAATTAGACAATGTGAAAGAAAGCATAAGAAGAGAAAAAACAAACTTGGAAAGGTAAATGTTAAGAGATATATCTAATAGAGCCTAATTAAGAATATGAAAGACGTTTTGGCCATAAAAACCAAACTTTTAAACAGGCAGAAACTTTCAAAACTTTGTTTTTCAAATTGTCAAAAAGAATTTCTAATTGAGGATTTACAAAGTTCGCAGAATCCAGGAAACCTTAATTATAGAAAGTTTTATAACGGAATCAAAGATTTGTGTAATATTTTGTTTTCAGGTTAATTCGTGAATCGGCACGACAAAGAAAACGGAGACAAAAACTTAAAGAGGGCATCGAAACAGTTTGTTAAAACAACCCTGAAGTATCAAGTGCTTTAAAACAATTTATGCGAAAACATCCTGGACGACCACGGCTCGATATTGATCAACCAGAACTTTTATTAACAATCATAAAAATTTTGCAAAATTCATCAGCAGCAGACGACCGTCGAAGAACATGTCTTCGTAGTTTCTCCACTTTGGATGATTTTCAGAAAGAGCTGACGAAAATAGGCTTCAACTTCAATAGAAGTGGTTTGTACCTTCGTCTTTTACCACGACGTGAAAACACTTTTGAAGGAAAAAAGAATGTCAACACAGTTCCAGTGAAGCCACTACGTCCAGAAAACTCACTGCGAAAAAGAAATGATGATAGAATGTTTGCCAAATCCTTTATTGATGACATGTTTGCAGTTTGTAAATTGTTTGGACCAAAAGCTGTGCTTTTCATGTCCAATGATGATAAAGCAAGGGAACCGTTGGGTCTTACTGCTGCAAGCCTTCAAGCGCAGTTGATGATGCATGTGGAATACAAGGTCAAACTTATGGATCATGACTTTGTCGTTGGCCCACAGCTTAAGTAAATCCCATCGCTGTATGGCATATGCGAAATTAACAATAATGGAAATGTATCCAACAGTGGAGACACTTTCATACGCATAAGAAGTGGGAAACACGATACATCGAATGCTTTTACACATGCTTTTGATGTTAGGAAGCTTTTTAAAACCAAGTTAGTGAGACGTGAACCAATAATGATAATGAAGACTGATGGAGCTCAAGATGAGGCACCACGCTTTCCCAAAACGTTAGCAACTGCTGTTGACCTCTACCGCTTGCTGGATTTAGATATCTTGCTTCATGGTGTGAGTGCAGCTGGGCTTTCAGCCTTCAACCCCATTTAAAGAAAAATGGCACCTCTTTCTCGTGATTTGGCTGGAATAGTTCTTCCCTATGATTATTTTAGCAATCACCTTGATTCTTCTGGGAAGACAATCAACCAAGAACTGGAAGTAGAAAATTTCCAAAAAGCGGCTGGCGTTTTATCCCAAGTTTGTGAGAAAATCTTCATCGACGGTTACCGTGTTAATTTCCGGGCAGTACCAGTTGGAAAAGCAAATAAACCGCCGAATCCTGATCCTGTTTAGGTAGAGAAGCATTGTCAGCAATCGCGATACTGTCTACAAATTGTGAAATGCCAGGACAAGTTATGTTGTTCATCGTTTAAAATAAATTGGCTGAATACCATCCCCCCAACGTTTCATTCCATTTCCGGCCATCTACGAGTACTGCGAGAATGGTTACAAAGCGATGGAACCGTCTCGATATTTTAAAAACCCATCAAGCCATTCAAACTTTGCACCTCTGACGCATAGGCTTTTGCTACAAAATATACCTACAGAAGGCTTAAAGTACAAAATTATGCCATTTGGTTTGTATTGTCCTTCATCGGAAAAAAGCTTTTAAACGGAATTTGCGACAAATGCAATAAATACTGGCCAAGCGAGTAATAAAAGCATTAAACATTGTAAGATCTCTAAAACCAAGTCCACCCACAGTGAGTATTAGGCCGCTACCGTATTTTAATGCCTTTAAATACCACATAGTTACATCCTTTCACCTATATCGTTACTGATTTAAAATAAAAACGATATCTCCGATGATTGAATCAACTTAATTACAGAATAAATTTCCTTGCATTTATTACAATATATGTTGAGAGAATTTTATTTACATAAATGTTCCTCTGGCCATCGTTGCAGCAATCGTAGTAAAGATTGATGAGAATTTTAGTCTACGCGCAATATTGGAGCTTATATTGAGGATTAACAGCCCATTCAAACGATCCTGTGACATACTTGAAGGGTGAAGTTTCTTTACCTTCTTCAGCACCCTGAAAGACCGTTCAGCTGTACCCACAGATACAGCTAATATTAAAGATATGCGCAATTCAACATAGACGTTTGGGAAGATTGAAAGGAATCAAAGTTTCTTCTGAAAGAAATAGTGAGGCTTGCATGCTAATATGAAGTTTTTGGGATATATCCGCTTAAGGCTAGCTATTGAACACACAGTTACTTATGATGGTCTAAATGTAAATAGCGGTATTTCTTTGCCAGCAGTATTGCGGTATTTCTTTGCCAGCAGTATTAGTTACTGCAGACATAGAAATATCTCTATTTACACTTGGTCCATCAGAACTTGTTACCATGTCTTCCTGGGACTGCCGTAACTTAGAATGTTGAGCAAATGAGGCAAGTGCTAATTTGGTCCTCATTTTCTTAACAGCTTCATGTTTTAAAATCCTCTTCTTAATTGCACCACTTTGAAATACTCTCTTTATTAGTTGATTAATCATGAGATGCATGAAATGTATGAAGCTGTTGTGCACAATTGTTGGTTATGAGCTGTCGAAATATGGTATTAAATTAATAGCATACTTTCTAGGTACAGAAAAGTTAAAGTTGGGTCATTCCAGTAGAATTCAACTAAAGGTTGGTGGCACTATGTCTCAGATTTTGCTCTTCTTTTGAAATTATGTTAATAATAATAAAATATGAACAATTTGAAAATTTCAATGCATTTGCATTATCCGTTACTAAATTATCGGCATTAAAAGATTTGCGATGGAAGCCTACTTTTTAATAAACTGTATTTTTGGCATTTTAATACCTTTATAACTTTTTTCTGTAATATAATAAATGCATATTTTTTTATTTACTAAATAAATGTAACTTAGCCTAGATAAAAAACAAGGTGCAGCTTATTTATTTGATTTCAGAAAAAAAATATCAGCACACAAAATTTGAACAATTTTCATTAAATTGAAAAAAGTACTACTTTTATGCCATTATAATTTTTTTCTGATGTATAATAAACTATGTATAATTTTAGAACTATAATCTTTGCCATAAAAGTAGAATTAAAATTTAAAAAATCTTCATTTATTGTTTAACAGAAAAAATATATACATCGTTAAAAATTGCCATTGATGGAAATCGACAAATTTTGGGCTTAATTAAAATAGTCAGTAAAATTTTCTGATACCTTGTACCAAACTAATAATGACAGCAAATAATATTCATGTATAGTATATTATTTAGCAAATAAAAGTTTTCATTTATTCAGTAACATGTTAAAATGACAGGCCATTATATATTATGACATAATCTTATAATTTAGCACACTAATCTCCGCTATAACTAATTTTTAGAAATATTTTTACATAAACTGATATTACAATAAAACATTTTTATTCAACAATACAAAAGTAATGATGCCATCCATACATTATTTCAAATCAAAAAATATAAAATTGTCTTTTATTTGTGCTTTTAGGGTACAATTCCGGCTTCCCCAGAATTTCTTGAGCTCATGTCACAGGTTCCCATAACAGGAATCATGCTGAAAAGTAAATTTATATATAAAAATAAAGATTAGACAGTAAACTAATCTTCTTCAACATAAAATTATGAATGTCTTAGATTATTAAATAAAAATAGGCTGTACATGTTAAGTAATGACAGAATATCTGATTAAATTCATAATTTAATATATTGCACATCATTATTAAAAAATTGATCATCAACTAAACTAATCATAGTTATGATGGTTATTGACAATTATAAATAGTTTACTAATAATTTATTTCTCATATTTTATCGGAATATATATTGCCTCACCTGATGTCAGTCAATGTGTTGGATACAGAAGTGGATTGTATATTTTCACATACTTTGATTTTTCTGAAATTTCAAAAAAGGAATAAATTACAAAAATGTATGCTTCCTGTTTATTGTTATTGCTATTATTTCTTTTAATTAAAATTATATTTACTTTTTTTTATTAAATAAGCTTTCTTTAACTGGAATAACAAGCGTTCCATTGATAAACTCACTGAGAGTATAAGCAGCAAGACCATTATCTGTTATTCGAAAGGCATGGAAAGATCGGGTTCCTCTTATTGGATCAGTCATCTTTTGGTATCGAGCCTGTAGAAATGATTGGCATTGAGAAACAGCTAACTTATCAACATAGATGAATCTAAAATTAAAATCATATTTGTTCATTACTATATCATTTTTACTAATTATTTTTCATACTTTTTCATTCATTACCATTTTTTAATTATTTTTTTTTTATCATTTATTTTTTTATTTCAATTTTATTATTATTTTATTTTTGTATTTGAACAAATATTCATGATATGTTTGAAGTTGAATTGTAACAATGTTATTGATTCAAAATAAAATACAGTTAGTGAGTGTAAAGTACTTACTCTATTCCTTTAATCTTGTCAATACAACAGTTCATAATTCTTTCAGCATTGTTAAGAAGGTGTCCCTGGAGTGATAACTTAGACAACACTCGTTTCACAGTACCTCCAATACCGTCACATACATTTTTGCCGTGGCTTGTGGCAAAAAAATTCCAGGAGGCTTCTACACCAAAATCGTGTTTGTGGTTTGCAAGATTCACTAAGTTGTATCTAAAATCGTAGAAATGTATGCTGTACAGCTTTACAAAGGTTGTTAATAAGCCTATTATTACAGGTATAGATTACTCACCGATTTTTGTATTGTGCAGCTGATCCATCACTGAAATAATGAATGTGTTTCAATTCTGAAACCAATGATTTGACTTTTGGTTAAAGTTCTTTAAGGAATGTGTGAACTGCAACATGGTTATGATCCATGGAGTTTGACAGTATGCAGTAACATTTTGATGTTAACCTATTGGTTGTGTTGTAGTAGGCAGCAAATGGATGTAATGTCACTTGAGTGGCTGAGAAGTATGCTGCTTGTATGGAATTTTGAACAATACATGTATAATTTTCGGCAAAGTCACCTATAACCAGAATTTCATTTTGCGGTAGAGAATCCTTCAGATTTCTAAGGTATGCAGCTTGTCTATGCCTGACAAATTCATGAATGGATAGTTTCCAAATATCGAGACTTAAATTTTCAATGAACACATGTGCATCTTCTGTGATTGTTGTTAATTCACTGCGGTCAACATTTACCCATTGTTTGAAAGTGTAAGTGTCACTATTTGTAGCATATCTTTCCAGTTCCATCTTTACAGCGTTAACTCCGCCACAGTTTTCACACTTGTGGAGCATGCATTCTTCTGAATTTACACTGCATACTTGTATAGCCATCATGGTTTTTAGCTCTAAGGTACTATCAAGAGCACAAAGTTTGAGTTTTGGGTTTTCATGATACTGACATACGCAAACACTGTGTGTACCAGAAGACCCTGCCAAAACACACCATTTAGGCCTTAAACTGGCAAATGTGGAGAAACCAACCTTTATTTCTGGGTATTTTAATTTGAACGCAGCATAAAGTTCCTTTAAGTTGCATAGAATTAAAATTTTTTGTTTATGTGATTTTCCTACATCAGTATTAACACTAATATAGTCTTTCTTGCCGGGAAGTAAACGAGAATTTTCTTCATTTTCATAAAACTCTTTTATTGTTTTAGTAACATCAGGTGTCAACTTCTTTGGTTTGTTGTTTTCCAATATTCGATCTCTAAGTATGCCTTTTTCATCCCTTAGTTTTCTTGCCTCTCTTACCATATACTGTGTAGTGTTAAACTCTTGCATTGTAAATTCAAATGTCCAATGTATTGGGACAAGTGTCAGCAATTTTATTTTTTCAGTTATGTTAACTTCTCTGTCATACTTCTCCCTTAACTTCATAACAAAGTAGTCTAATGATTCTGCTTTAAGAGTTATTTCTGCATCACTGGCTTCAATGATATTAACAGAGTTTACTGATTCATTCAGCCTTCGAACTTTAACTTTGACTCTACTTTGAAGTTGTTCATAGCTTCTTTTTTTGCTAATTATAGGGGAATGTCCAAACGATGTTAATCTTATGTTGAGATCTTCAACATTTTTTCTTATATGTCCATCATCTATATAATCAGGATCATTTTCTATTTCAACACTGATTCCATCATTTTTTGCTCTCAGCTTTCTTAAGCAGGGACAACATATCTTTTGGCCAGGAATTAGGGAGTTGTGGATGCTGTGATGAACAAGAGTTATAGGGGTTAAATTCTTTTTAATTACCTTTGTGTGAAGATTCAGAGGATTACAACAGCTACGAAAATTATTGCCATAGTATCGAAAATATTCCATTTCATGATGAGTGCAAATTGTCTTCAAGTTTTGTACACTAATTCCTGTTCTCACGCTAAGCAAATATTTATGTTCATGTGTTATATCACAAACATCTGACTTTGTGACATAGGATAATTTGTGGCACTCTTGATTTAAATGATCACCTAATGAACACGTATTGTTAGTCATTATGCCTGAATAATAATAAATTTTTACTATAAACTAAGAGTTAATAGTAAAAATTTCAAATGCTTATAAACTAGTTTCTTTAGTGACTACAATGTCTTTAAAGTGTTTATAATAATTTAAAACTAAATATGTTTTTAAAGATGTTTTACTTCAATTTAACACATACTATGAAAGAAAAACAAAAACCTAAGTACTTTATTAAAAAAAATTCTTTAATTATGGCTTAATGTTTTCTACATTTTACTTTAATTTACACACACACACACACACACACACATACACACACACACAGATATATATATATATATATATATATATATATATATATATATATATATATATATATATATATACCCAGCAAGCACACAACGTTGAAATAACGTTGATCAACGTCGATCAACGTTATTTCAACGTTGTTTCAACGTTGTGTGCTTGCTGGGTATATATATAAATATATATAAACGCTCATATCTTTTAATAGGTGTCATTTTAACATGTTACTGAATAAATGAAAACTTTTATTTGCTAAATAATATACTATACATGAATATTATTTGCTGTCATTATTAGTTTGGTACAAGGTATCAGAAAATTTTACTGACTATTTTAATTAAGCCCAAAATTTGTCGATTTCCATCAATGGCAATTTTTAACGATGTATATATTTTTTCTGTTAAACAATAAATGAAGATTTTTTAAATTTTAATTCTACTTTTATGGCAAAGATTATAGTTCTAAAATTATACATAGTTTATTATACATCAGAAAAAAATTATAATGGCATAAAAGTAGTACTTTTTTCAATTTAATGAAAATTGTTCAAATTTTGTGTGCTGATATTTTTTTTCTGAAATCAAATAAATAAGCTGCACCTTGTTTTTTATCTAGGCTAAGTTACATTTATTTAGTAAATAAAAAAATATGCATTTATTATATTACAGAAAAAAGTTATAAAGGTATTAAAATGCCAAAAATACAGTTTATTAAAAAGTAGGCTTCCATCGCAAATCTTTTAATGCCGATAATTTAGTAACGGATAATGCAAATGCATTGAAATTTTCAAATTGTTCATATTTTATTATTATTAACATAATTTCAAAAGAAGAGCAAAATCTGAGACATAGTGCCACCAACTTAGATGGAAAATTGTTGAAATCTACTGGAATGACCCAGTTGTATATAATTAATCCAAAAAGAAAGTCTTCTGGCCAAAATGACAGAGAAATCTACCCTGAGGAATTTTGTGTGATAGAAAATAGAAAAAATTATACGTATATATGTAGATATATGTAATATATGTAGAGGCCAATGCAAAACTCTTTTCAAACAGGCTGTTGACGCTGCTGATCTAACACAAAAAATATGCTGTATATATTAGTTTTGTTTTTATACACACACACAAACACACACTCACACACTCACACACTCACACACACACACACACACTCAAACTTATACACATTGTTAACATTTTTTGTTTGATAGCACTGTTATATTAACTATTATAATCTCTTGTTAATTTTGAATGTATATAATTTTTCAATTAAAAAAAATTTAAAAATTTATAATGGTTATAAATATTAAATCTAGATGTGAAAATGTGAGTGCAAATAACTTACAGTTTGATCAGTTCCATAAGATAAGTTTCAGATGTTTTTAAAAAATTTTAGTAAAATATCCTTTGAATATTACAGGATCTTATGATCTGGTAATAGTCATAGGATAATTTATTGACAACTGAGTACTTATTTCACCCAATTTAGTTAATCTTATAAGATCTTCCATCTCTTATAAATCTTACTAAGATACTGCACGAAAACTTAACTTTCAAAAAAATTTGCAAATCATAACAAGGTCTTCCAAGTTTTCTTGTACGTCTTGCAAGATTTACTAATCTTACTAAGATTCTTTTTAATAAATCCTATTAATATTTGCAAGATTCGTCGCTCTGGGCATTTAAAATTGGGTTCCACCTATAGATCGTAATCATTTAAAAGACAGTTATGGATTTCAAGAGATAAACTAATATCTTAATCTTCTGTTAAAAGGTTAACATATGCCATCTGCTACCATTTGCTTTCTGTATTCTTCATATCTTCTATATTTCCCATAAACCACACTCATAACTTTGATTGTTAAAAATGACGGTCGAAAAAAGTCATGTATTGTTTTCTAATTTGTCAATAATGATTAAAAAATATGTCACTTTTTCCTGGAGAGAGTTACACATTTTGTTTTCTAATTTGTCAATAATGATTAAAAAATATGTCACTTTTTCCTGGAGAGAGTTAAATAATTAGTTCTGGCTCAATTTAACATTTGTTAAATTGAGTCAGAACTAATTATTTAAAGACTCCGGGTTAGGGGAAAACCTCAATGAATGGGACAGTTTTTCCAAAATGCTTTTTAAACGTAGATAAAATTGTTTAATATATAAATTTAAATATGTTTGATAACCACTGACTCTTGTTTAATGATATAGTAAAACAAAAAAATTGGATTTTCATTTGGCTATTGGTAAAAAGAGAGTTTTATTGGAGCATGATATTTGTCCCATTCATTAAGTATGTCTCATTGAATGGGACAAACATAAAAGAATTAAAAATAAACGTATTTAATTCAATCATTTTTCAAAATAGTTTATTAATTGTAAATGTAGTTAAATATATAGATACATACATAAAGACCACACAAAAGATATTTTTAACTTTAAAAATTTTAACTCTAAATAAATTTCGATCAAAGTAGAACTTTCTCATTTTAGAATATTATATTTAGCTATTTTTATTTAAGTAAAATATTGCAGTATAAAAGTGTGTAAATAATACCCATTACCCATGGGGATAAAAGTAAGGGACTGCAGCATCCCTCTGCTGAGCTGTAAATAATATTTTATTAAATTCATTCAATAGGTAGTATTTTGTCCCATTCAGTATGCGCATCACTTTATCCAAAAACGATTAGTCACACCAAAAACACCATTAATTAAGTTTAAATGTTTTACTCACTGTAGTACTAGAGGCTGCTATCTATTTAAACATGGAATTTTATTTTCCAAAACTTCAAAAATTGCTGGAAAATCAGAAAAAAAAATAAAATTTTTTAAAATTACTTTTTACATTCGAAAACACAATAACATCAATAGTCATTACGGTTATAGAGCAATAGGATGGATGAGTCGATCAGTAGAATTCTTGTTTCTACCATTCTTTGTTACTGGAATTTGAATATCCTTACATCGATGCTTCTATGAGAATCTGAGTTTGTCCCATTCAATAATCGTCCATTCATTAAGGTTCTCCCCTATAACAACTTTTCGAATTTTCGAGGAATGAAAAACTTGCGTAGTTCATTTTCCTAAGTCTTGTCACTTCACATATTTCTTGTTTAGACGCAAGTGACCAACTGAAAGCATAATATCAAAACACTTACGGAAAAACGCATCGATGTAATCAGAGTCAAAGAAACGATCTTAACCCTCTGGTTAACAATTTAAAGCTAGCTTCAGTAGACGATGCAGACTTAAAGATGGTTACTGATGACTTTAACGAATGGGAGTACTTTTGTCATAAACAAACCAGTTACAAAGAAATAAAACTCGAGGAGGTGTTTGATAGAAGCTCACGTTTGATTTTGATTTCAGGACCTAAAGGTGTTGGGAAAACAAACTTTCTGCAAAACTGTCTTCATCAGTGGTCAAACGGATTACATTGGAATGGTTTAAACTTTGTATTTTATTTCGAGTTTAATAGATTCAACAAACTGCAAAATGTTTCAAACATGAAACAACTCATAAAGAATTTTTACAAGAATATTCTCAAAGGATACGAAGTTTCTTCGTTTAATGCCACAATGTTTATTATAGATGGATTAGATGAGTTCCCTTACATAGAACAATTAATTAATTATAAACCATCAAACACCATTCCTATAATAACAGCGTTTAAAGATGCCTTTAGTTTAGAAACATATAAATGTATTATAAGCGGAAATGTCTCTGCTGCAATGAGATACTGGAGCATAATTAAAGATTACAAAGATGCGGCTAGCATGCAAATTATGGGTTTTAACATAAGTGGAACAAAGACTTTCTTAGAAGATCTGTTGGGGAGTAACTCTCTAAAAAGTGACATAGAAAAACTTTACACATTATCTCGTAATGAGGAGGCTGTGCTTTCTGTCTCAATTTACTTGAAAGCAGTTTCTTCAATGCTGCTCACTTTAAACATTGAGTCAGTTAAAACTATGACCGAGCTATACGCATTGATTTTTCTTTACTTTGTGCAAAAAAATTGCAATACGAAAGAAGCATTACTTCAGCAAATGCGAACATATTAGCAGCATATATTAAAAGTCTGCGAAGTAGCCTTCGTGTTATTGGATAAAGGAAAAGTAAACGTGATGCAAAGTGAGGTTGGCTTGGTTCTAGATAAAAACGGTTCTGAACCGCTTGGCTTCATAAAAAAATCTATCACAAGTCAACAATATGAGTTTGTTCATTTAGTTTTAATGAAGTTTTGCGCCTCTGTTTATGTATTATTCAATGTTAATTGTCATGAAGTTATTGAAAACAAAAGATTGCGGCACTGCCTGCCGTTCATTTGCGGTTTTGTGCACCGCCAAGAGAGAAGCTTTTTGAATTTAATTTGCGAGCTAAAGGCACCATTACACAAGCAGGCTATTTGGCTCAAAGAGATATTGGGTAAGACAAATTCTTTTTTTAGTAATAAAACATGTTTTTGTCGTTATAACATCTGTTTGTATATATTTACTCCACTTCTAAAAACAGCTTTATCAACAATATCTATTAATATAAGCTACTCTATATCTGTCATGTATTGTCTAAAAAGTAAATATCATATAATGAAAATGAAAATCATCAAAGTATATTAGTAATGTTTCTTTATTACTAGAACACAGCATTTGTAGAATAAACCAAACTTATATTATTTTTTACCTTTTACTCAAAACTCTTTTACAGTGAAAAAAAGTAACAAAAATTTTGTGTAATAAATATAGTTAAATAGTTTTAGTATATTAGAGATATCTATTAAAATCTATTCATTTTCGAAAGTAAATATCAAAGACATTTTAGTAAAGGTTCTGATTGTTAATACTCTCACTTTAAAAAGGTAAAGTGTGTTACACTGTAAAGTTTGATTGTAACTTAATTTGAGGTTAAAAAAGTTTTTTTTATTTCGGCAAAGCGGATAACTGATATTCGCGTAGAACTTTATCATAAAAAAAAAGATTTGATTACAACTGTGTTGGTTAAAGTGGAATATGTAATGTTTGTTTATATCTTTATTCCTTTTTGCACAACAGAGTTATTATTTTGCTATTGTAGGAGTTCCAGTCAGATTTTTCGTGTATCGATGTTCTCCATGTCTTAAGTTAACCAAAAATGCTTAACGTAACAGATACATTAATTCCAAAATATTGAATTGCAATGTGCCTATTTAAAAAAAACAGCCAAAAAGCAGGTTTTTAAAGGCAAAAAGCTATGGTGTTTATTTACCATGACGATTTAACTCCTTATAATCCAAATCATCGTAAATGACTACATTTGCGCTTAAACAGGTTTTAAAATTCTTATTGTAAAAAACTGATCAAACAAATATTAGAAGAAAATTACATCAACAAGGCTTTTAATATTTATTTCTGCCTTAAAATGATGATGTAATCTACATCTTTTAAGCAGTGATTAATCAACTTTTCATTCTAACCAACCTTGACCACGCATAGTGTTGATATTCCTCGAGTACTAAAAGGGAATATTAATTGAAGTTACATCTACCAAAAGAACTTTTATGAGTTCAACTATTTTCATCTAAAAATCGTCGTCACCGGTACTGTCTTCGACGGTACCGTCGTCAAAATTTCCATTTGACTATTTCCACGATGGAAGAGATAAATTTCGTGTTTAAAAATTTCTTTTTTCGAAAAACTTCTTTTCATTAATTGTAATTTTAACACCTTAAAATTATTGTTAAAATAAATTTTGAGTAGAAAATATTTGAACCGAGTAGATAAATTTGATGAATGTTAGCGACTGTTTTTTATTTTTATTTTTCGAAAAAGTGAGTAAAATTTGAGGGCAAGTTATTGCAATATTTTAAACAAAACATATCCATATTTTTGTTTAGAAAGAATCTTTGAGATTATATATGTCTTGAGTAAAAAAACATTTACTCTTTAAAAATATTTCAAATGTCTTTTTGTCACATTCACATCTGCAAAAATTAGGTTTCGTCACTGAACTAAAAGCTAAAAAATTCTATTATCACAATGAAATTAAGACGAGGTTTTTTTAGAAATTTAATGTAAAAGTTTAAATTAAAATCTATTATTTCTAAAAAAAACTCGCTTTAAGGCAAGGTTTTTTTAGAAATTATAGATTTTAATATAAACTTTTTATAGTATATAATCAATGAAAGAATTTTTCAACTTATTTTATAAAATCTTTAAAATATATTTTAGACAACAAATTAAGAGTCCCAGTTAAAGCATAATGGCATGATAATTATAAAGCGAATGAATTCTCATGTTCTATTATTCGAAGTCTTCATTTTAATAAAATAAAAACCAGGTCGTGAATACTTTGAAATAATAACTTTTAAACAAAAAAAAATCATTAATCAAGATGGCGAATATTAGGAATTTGTCGTATAATTTTGTACTTTCAACTTCAAATTAAAGCACTTTCCATTGATTTTGAGACCCATGTTTTTATACGATTCTTAATCAACATAAAATTCTCTATCAAAATCAATCATAAAATTAGGGGGGAGGGGGGAGGGAGAAAGTCGAGTTGCGTCAAAACTACTTCACCACCATGATAACTGGAGGTACAACCAACAACACAGCGTTTATTAACCATAATTACTATTTGTTAATAAAAAGAAGCTACAATTAAGTGTATGAGGTTTAGTTGACGTAAAGTTTTAGCAAACGCTCAAGTTTTTCACCTATGCCGGATTTACTCATTTAAAATTTATAGTTCAATATTTAAAGTATGTTAAGAATGTTTGTCCATCCAACAGAATATACGTATTTTAAACTGACCTTCTATCTTTTTTCGATTTAAGCAAAAAGAAGGCCGTGTATTTAAGTAGGCCATGCCCATTAATATTTATTTACTTTATTTACAAAAAAGCCATAACATAAATACATTTGTATCACATATGATATTAAAGTTAATGCTTGTTTAAATTAAAATTTACCACCGCAGATTTTAGCTTTTCTCCATAACTTTTTTGTCCTATGTTTCTTTTATAGTTCATCCAAGATTTTTTTAATTTGTGATGAACTGATTCACCACATTGTTCTGCATAGCTACCTAAGTTAATATTATTGCAATCTACAAAGGTAGTAATTCCAGAAAATTTTTTTATAGTTCAAATAAACATATATAATTTATATCATTGTTTAGAGCTTGACCTGACTTAAAAAATGAGGGGTCATTCGGTCTTTGAAGTTAAGCGGATCTAAGGTTATTGAATTTTTTGTTGTGCAAAAATTGATGAATTTTTGTCGAAAGGTATAGGGCTTAAGTATGGAAAATTTGCAATGTTCTGGCACCGAAAAAGAGAGTATTTTAGGATCATATTGACTTTTGAATAACTTTTGAACCGTTACTATATTTGACTTAATATTTTCCATATTGATTCAACAACTATAAAACAACAAAATACCAACAAAAAAAATTTTGGGATTCCCCAGAATTATCTATTTTACAGACTGAGGGTTTTTAATTATTTACTTTGCTTTGGTGTCATATTGACTCTTAAATGACTCTTGAACCGTTATTACATTTGACTTTAAGTTTTTTATAGTGATCCAACAACTATAAGGAAATAAAATAACACAATTTTTTTTTAATCTGTGCGGACTGCCCAAGTTCATCTATTTTACGCAAAATCAAACAAAAAACGTCATAAATGCAAACTCAAAATCAAAACAAAAAACGTCATAAGATATGCGAAGGAATATAGATATATATATGCATAATTTCTATATACAAATCCTTGGAATCTGTTCTTCAAGAAAACATAAATAAATACTTATTATAAAAAGAGGAAAGACTAAACTTGCAATTTCCACAAGGACACTTTTAAAAAACACTTTTTTTTCTATAGAAATAAAAGTTTTGAAACGCTAAGAACTAAAATTTTATGAGTAAAAGTTAAAAAGTGTCCACATTCCATTAGATTCCTCATCCCTTTTTTAATATATGCGGAAAGATTTATAAAAATTGGATGTGTTTTGGTACAAGGGAATCCTAGCCTCCAAAAGCTTCGTTTTAAAAAAATGTTCCCACTTGCAGCTTTTTTCTTAAAAGTGGTCTTAAGATATGGATAAAATTTAAATGAAGCCATATAATCCATAGCACTTTCTATATAAGGCTGGAAAGAGGTTGAGTAACACTAATTGATTCAAAAAACCTCAAGGTGTTTGCTTAAGCATACAAAAAGATATAAAAGAGTAAAGTTCATGAAAATTTCGTGTTTTTTGTCAAACGTCAAATGTTTTTCGTTTAGCCGTGGAATCGCCAACAAAGGTGAGAATGTGACACACTAAAATATCTATTTTCCATGAAACTGTCAAGTCATAGCCAAATACATCTTTTCTATATAGTTGATGAGTAGAAAATGAACTTTTGAAATCTTCAATTTTAACAGAAACATCTGTATCCATTTCCAAATCAAACACATCTGATTTCACTAATGAAAACTTAAGCAAACAATTAGTTATTGGCAAAATATTGATTGTTGCAGTTAAGCTAACATCCCTCTTCAAAATATCTAACAGAATAATAAATCATTTATCATTGTTTCCATCTAAACCTACACCATGATACCCTCTCATTTATATGTATTGTGTTTTCAACCAGCTTTGAAAAGCTGGCCAAACATGTTAAAGCAAAGTACCAAGTTTATCCACAACCCCTATCATAATGTGAAGCTCAGGTGGGGGAACAATGTGTTCAAGAAAAGTTTTTTGATCTTCTTTTAAGTAAATTAAATGAGGGTTTATTACATTTTTGTATTTCTGTATTTTCAATCTTTTTTTTATACCATATACAAATTGATCATAACATAAGTCTATGAAGCCCAACGTTCTTATTTTCCCTGCTTCAAGGGAGCACTCTCCTTCACAATACAGACAGGCATATTTGCCAGAGTGACTTGGAAGTTCGAAAACACTGTTCGCACACTTTAGATTGAATGCCATGTTCACTTCTTCAAGTTGAAGAGGTGCCAATAATTCTTGGAGATTGCCATTATCCTCTGAGACCATCTCCACAATGGCAAGAATATTTCATCGCTTCATAACAGAATCTTCATATATTTCAAAAGTAAAATAATGATTTTTTAGATCGAAAACATCAACAATAACTCAAGAAGTTTTGACCACCATTTAAAGATATTCAGAGTTTCCTGCAATTCAGTCATTTTAAAATTAATACACAATTCTACAGCACTTGTTAGATTCCTGTGTAAAGTAGAACATAATTTTTTGGTTTTATTTTTAGAGAGTTCTTATGCATTTTATAGCTCCATAATATTTTGAAACAAGTTATGATTTACTTTCGTTCTTTTTGTCTTAATTTCATTTACTCCAACTGTAACAGAGAGAAGATTTCCACCTGTAAACATCTTGAACTGCTCTACACTTACAATGCTTTCACGATCCATTTTAAGCTTTAACAATCCAGATGCTACTTGTTCTGCATGATTATCTCCAAGTGATTCACTAATATCTATGATATTGGTTACAGCTTTACTTTTGCAACAATCATGAGAAACTCCTCTGAAATTAATAGTAAGAATTTTATAACAGTTTTTGAAATAAGTAAAAACAACATAAAAATCTATTGAATCAAACTGTAAAATAACATAAAGAGAAAAAATGTTTTAACTGATCTTATTTTAACCTTGTTTTTAAATTATAAAATTATAAATATAAATAATCTATACTAAGATTTAAATAGCAGAGTCCACAGATTTTTTCAGCCACACTTAAAGAATTTGACCCTGGCTAATTATTTGTCTGGATACATAGCAGTAAAGAGGTTCGCCTAATAGTATTCCTATTTACCTGAAATACATTACTTTCTATCAAATCCATTCCTTTCTATTAAATACGTTATTGTACCTGAAGTATATTATATAACATCAATATGTATGTGTTTGTGTATATATATATATATATATATATATATATATATATATATATATATATATATATATTTACATACTGGCTAGAGAGTATATCAAAGGTACTTTAATGTATATGTATATAAATGGGTTATTTTGACTACCATAATGGCTGACTTTATTAAAACTTTGGAAGAAAAAAAGCCAAAAATTATGCGTTTTAATTTTGAAAATATATATATTTAGACTTAGTTCAGATTTTTCTGACAACATGTATTGTGTTTACTAATGCATATGATTGATTAAACGTATAAAATCAGGAGTGGGGAGAGTTTCAACCTGGGGGTCAATATGGAGAACAGTGTTGCTTCACTTTTTCTTTAAGGAGTTTTTGTGAAGTTAGACATCTAGATAATACATACAATTGGGAAGGATTAACTTGTAAAACCGGTAAAGATAGGCAAAACGACATCTTTACTCGACTTGAAGATTTATAATATATTTGAACTAAAATTTGGCATTTAAAAAAAAAAAAAACCTATCTAATTATGTTTTTCGGAATGCTGATAAAAGAAAGAGACGTTCAGAGTAAGATCTAAGAGATATCGAGAGAAATTGGAAGTCGATCCAAATAAAAAAGCAGCTTATGCTGCTAAAGCAAAATTAAGAGTTTTAAAAAGTCGCTCTCTAAAAAGAAAACTTTTAAATCAATCTCAAAGACCAAGCTCATCTTTTAAAAACGTTCAACAAAGAGGAAAAGCATTTAAGAAAGTCTTAAAAGCACTACCAACTTCAAAGAAGAATCAATCTAAAGTTCTTTGTATTCTTTCAAATAGCTCTGCTTGGAAAGATAATTCGGGTCTACCTTCAGCATGTTCAAAGCTGTATTGTCTTTTTGAAAGTGATGTTTTAGCAGTTAACTTTTATAATGAAGATGAAGTTTCCCAAAATCACCAAACAAAAAAGATGTCACTCGAATTCAATTATCTGACGGAAAAGCAAACAATATTCAGATACGTTATTTATATTATACGCTAAAAGAAGCTTTCGAGTTATTCAAGGAAAAGCATCAGCACATAAAAATTGGACGTAGCAAATTTTGCGACCGTCGTCCACGCAATGTGAAATCCGTTTCAAAATTTCCGCATAACCTTTGTGTTTGTAGTTTACATGAAAATATGCGATTTGCCTGAGATGCATTAACAAAATCAATTCAAGCGTCTTCAATCAAACTTGGATCTGAAATGATGAAAAACTTTGTTTGTGAACCGTACACCTACAATTAGGCCTATGACAAATGCATTGCATGCAAAGGTATGAAACAGTTCGATAAACACTTGCAAACTATAAATACATTTGGTTTCGAAGCATCATGGGATGAGTGGAGAAGGCCTGATACTAAAACATAAGCAAACATTGAAAAAATTTAAAAAACGTCTACTGTTACAGAACTTATCCAACATCAGCGATGCGTGATCAGTTCGTTAAACACGAATTTGTAAAGAAATACCAATCAACAATTTTTAAGAAACTGCAAGTTTTGACCAGTATTAATTCTGAAATTGCGGTAATCCAAGTCGACTGGGCTGAAAATGCTAGGTGCTTCTATCAAAATGAACCACAAGCTGCTCAATTTGGTCAAAATCAAGTTTCTATTATGACCCTTGCAGTCTGGAAAATTGAGTTAAAAACCTTTGCCATAGTTTCTGATTTAACTGATCATACAAAGTCTTCCGTTATATTGTACATTAACAAAATCCTTATTACTGATCAAGTCAAAGAAGTACACTTGTTCAGCAAATATGCGACTTCTCAGTTCAAAAACAAAACCTCTATGGCTGCAATGGCTGTGGTTGATAAACATTTTCATAAAAAATTCTTCTTGCATTTTTTTGCAGCGATGCACGCAAAAGGAATGGTTTACGGAGTAGGAGCTACTGCTAAGCGAATCGCAGCCCTGAGAGTTAAATCTAGTCAATGCGAGGTCAGGTCAGCAGCGGATTTTGCGTTCGCATTACATATGTCAGAAAACGACACAAGACAACAAAAAAATGAACTTGGATTCAGTTCAACTTTAATTTATTCAAGAAAAATCAAAGATATATCAAAATCACATTATTTTTATGTTCACAATGATACCGTTGTTCCGATGCTTTCACCTGAGTATAAATAAAACTTTTTACAAAATGACAAAATTCACCTTAAAAGTTCACCTTAGAAAAAGTATTATCATAAGGGGTCTGGATTTGTAACATGAAAATAAATTATCGCTGAAAACTCCCTGTTAAATGCAATTTCATCCGAAAATCGATTCTAAAATTGGTTATTAAACTTGTGGAGCTAATGCAAAAGATAGTATGTAGTTTTATCCTAAACTGACATTTTTTAAACACTATTTGACAATATACCCTTTAGCAGTCGACAATCTGTTTTTCAGCTTAAAGAAAACTCTGTCAAGTGTCGAAGGTGGTCCTTGAGGTAAGTTAAAGCATAAAAGTTACAAAAAATTATCATATTCTCTAAAACTTTTTTATTGCTTCCTGTTGGGTTTTGTTCAACTTTGATTTTTGTAAAAAGATTCTTTAAGTAATTGCTGAATTATTTCAAATGCAGTCTTTTTCCTTTCTAAATTGCTAAATAATCTTTTACAAAACACATTAAAACCATTTCAAAATTTAAATTAACTGAAAAGATATTTTCCTAAAAATAATGACTTTTTAAATTAAAATCAAAAAAAGCTGTTGGAGCGGAAAACTTTCGCATGATTATCATTTGCCTTTAAAAATACATAAATTAGAAATAAAAAGTAACTATTGCTCTATGAGATTGAAAAATTAAACTATTCTACTCCTTCCTTATTAGAACACAGTGATCAAAGTAAAGAGCTTTTCATTAAATGCTTCTATGAGGCACAGTTTCCTATAAACAATGATTTCATAACTCCAATCGAAAAGCTGCTTGTAAATGTACAAGTTATGCGAAAAGAGGGTTAAGGAGTGAAGCATGATAAAACATTAAATACTCAATACTGGATTGCAAGGAGTTTATATGACAAGCAACAACTCGATGATGCTGAAAAACTGTTTAGAGATGTGGAAGCTATGCAAAAAGAAGTTTTAGGAGAGAACCATGTTGATGCACTAAATACTCAATACTGGATTGCCATGTGATTATATAAAAAGAAGCAATACCAAGAAGCTGAAAAGCTTTTAGAATTGTTGAAATAAGGCAAAAAGTTGTTTTAGGAGAGAAGCATGCAGATACACTAACTACTAAAGTCTGGATTGCAATGTGCTTTTATGACAAACAACAATTCGATAATGCTGAAAAACTGTTCAGAGAAGTAGAATTGGTGGGAAAAGAAGTTTTTGGAGAGTAGCAAGCAGATACACTTGTTACTCAATACTGGATTGCAATGTGCTTATATGACAAACAACAATTCGAAAACGCTGAAAAGCTGTTCAGGAATGTAGAAGTTTTGGGAAAGGAAGTTTTAGGAGAGATGCATGCTGATGCACTAAATGCTCAATACTGGATTGCAAAGTGTTTATATGACAAACAACAATTCGATAATGCTGAAAAACTGTTTAGAGATGTAGAGGTTATGCAAAAAGAAGTTTTAGGAGAAAAGCATGCTGATACACCAAATTCTCAAGTCTGGATTGCAATATGCTTGTATGACAAACAACAATTCGATAACGCTGAAAAGCTGTTTAGAAATGTTGAAGTAAGGCAAAAAGTTGTTTTAGGAGAGAAGCATGTTGCTACACTATATACTCAATACTGGATTGAAATGTGCTTACATGACAAGCAACAATGCAATAATGCTGAGAAAATGTTTAGAGATGTAGAAGTGATGCGAAAAGAAGTTTTTGGAGAAGCATGCTGATACACTAATTACTCAATACTGGATTGCAAGGTGCTTATATAAAAGGAAGCAATACCAAGAAGCTGAAAAGCTGCCTAGATGAAAAGAACCAATACCAAAAAGTTTAATTGCTTCTTTGAAGTGTTGAAGTAAGGCAAAAAGTAGTTTCCGGAGTTAAGGATGCCGATACTCTAAGTACTTAGTACTGGATTGCAATGTGTTTAAATAAAAAACAAAACTTTGATAATACTGAAAGACTGTTTAGAGGTATAGTTGTTATGCGAAAAGAAGAGAATGAGAAGAGAATCATCGTGATTCACTAAATTCTAAATTCACTGGATTACAAGGTGTTTATATGACTAACATCACTTCAATAAAGCTGAAAAGTTGTTTAGAGTTGTAGAAGTTATGCGAAAAGTAGCTTTAGGAGGAAAGCATGCTGATAAACTTAATAATCAATACGGGAATTCAATGTGTTTATACAACAAACAATATCGATATGAAAAATTGTTTAGAATTAAAGATGTTGTCCAAAAAGAAGTGATTTGAGATAAAGACGATAATTCTGCCATGAGCTTGATCACAGTGTTTTCAGCTAAACATAAGTTGAAACACTAAATACTCAATGAGGATTGCAAGGAGCTTATATCAATATCACTTCTATAATGCTGAAATCTATTTAAAGATGTAGTAGTTATGCGAAATTAGATTCAGGAGAAAAACATTCTTCTTCAATAATTACTCAATTATGCATTTCAATGTGCTGATATCACAAAGAGCAATTTGATAAAGCTGAAAAATTGTTTTGAAATGATGAACTTATGCATGAAGAAGTTTTGTTAAAAAAGCATGCTGATGCAATAAATACTCAATAGTGGATTGCAATTTGCTTAAGTAAAAGGAAACATTTCGATATAACTCTGATAAGCGATGTAGAACTCATGACACTTGGATTTAGCTTACATTGATGCAAATGTACTTAACACTTAATGCTAGTATGCAAGATTCTTATATAATAAGAAACTATTCGATAACGCTGAAAACGTGTTTAGAGATATAGAAGTATTGGGAATTGAAGTGTTAGGAAAGAATGACATCGATGTATTAAAAACTATATCCTGATTTAAAAGGTACTTATATGACAAACAAAACTTTGATATCGCTGAAAATGTGTTTAGAGATGTAGAAAATTTGGAAAATGTGATTTTTTGAGAGAGTAGTTTTGATACTTTTAGTACTTTATTCTTGATTGCAATGTATTTGTTTCGTCTGTAGTAAGAGCATTTCTGTTGTTATGGTACCCCACAGTTTATTTGTGTTTGGTTGATTGTCATGCACAATATTTTCCACGCATGATATTTTAACGCATAACATTTTAACGCACAACATTTTCTTCATAGATTTGTAAAGAATTGAATGCCGGTGTTTTTAAAAATTCAATAAATATTAAAAAGCAGCAACCAACGCCTTGTGGACAAATTTAATATAGTACTAGACACTGTCAACGACGTGTGGTATTGAAAGAGTAAAATGACTAAAAGACATGCTAGATAATAAGATCTTTGATTTAAACTCTAATTTAGCTTACTGTTATGGATAACAAAAAAAAAAATAACGGAATAAATCCATGAGCGATAATAGAAGGAGTATTAGTAATGTCATAAGGACTCAAATGTTCCCAACAAACCCCAATGATAATGTTCTGACAAATCCCCATTTAGCCAGTACATTCTAAAACAATTTAGTTAAGGTATCCTATGCAAAAAAACTCTATAAAAAGCACATGTTAAGTAAGTCCAAAAAATATTCAAATAGTAGTAGAAGTTATCAAACTATTTTATTTTCTTTAATAATACAAGATTACAGATATTATTTTATAAAATACAATATTATAACAAACTAATTGCATTTACAAAAATTTACTTTCATGTGTTCAATTCTTTAAAATTCTTGAGCAGAAAATCTAATTTTTTATAATTTGATTTATCCAACAACAAAATAGTATGCTTTTAAGTTCTTTAAATCTTCGTAACTTATTTGTTTTAATAAATTGCTCGTAAGTCGGTGCAAGAGTTCTGTTTCCACAAACCCAGTGTTCCGACTAACCTTGGTATTCTCTATATACAAACAACGAAATAAGTTTTACTAGGCATTCTTTTATTTTTACGTTAGATTGTCTACAAGTCATGACTATATCGAAAAGGTTAGAAACAATTTGCAAGTGCCGCAATTCAACCCGTTGTGTTATTTAAGTTGTTTACATCTTTGTATTCTCTAAGTAATTTCAATTTTAAATTCTTTAGATAGAAATACACGACAAAAGTTTGAAATTTATTGCATTGCATGTTGCAAATGACTCGGACTAAAGCAGTTTTCAATGAGTATTACCCTAACAATCAAGATAGAAGTTGATTTTTTTCAAGCTGACAAAAATGGCTGTCTTTGTTAATCTATTGACACCCCTAAAACGGCAACTATAAAATTTGTCAGTTGGCTGAAAAACAGAGAAATGGTTTTTTGCAAATAAAGAAAAAAATTTGTTGAAGACCTCATAAAAAAAGACGTTTAATAAGTGCCATGTTTGTTTTAGTAAACAAAAAAAGCACCTATATAAAGTCTGAGTGAAAATATATCATAACTTTAACGCTTTAAACTCAATCTTTGAGCTGTGTCTATGTTGAATTTAAAAAAAGTACCAAAGCTATTGGTTAAGCTAAAGCGATGTGAACATTTCTTTTTATTTAAATGTCTGGTGGAAGAAAGGAAACAAAAGCGTACAATAACATGTAAAAGCAACACGTTTTACCGGCAATCCTAAGAATATATTTATCATAATGATTTCAAGCCAATTATCAGGTTCCCTCGTTATATTGTTGACACTTGCTTTAATAATATTTTAAGTCAAAACAAATAAAATTGTCAGATCTTCAAAGTTCAATTTTAACAAGCAAATATTGAGTTTATGGAACTTTCATGTTCTTATATATTTTCACTCAGGTGATGTTTAGCTGATGTTTGATGCTACGAAAATAGCAGCATAATAAAATATTCTACCTAGAGGTGTGCCAGATTAGGTTTTTTATTTTCGATCGAGTTCGATTGAGATTTCAAAAAATTCGATCGAATTCGAGTTCGAGTTTGAGATTATAAACAAACGAGTGAAAGTGTACATTCAATTCATTTAAGAATGTCATCATCAACAAACCATGCTTATCCTAATGCTAAAAGTCTACAAATTTTTATGAAGAAAGGTAAGTTCTTCTACATGCTCTGATAGAAAAATGAGCAAGCCTAGCAAGATAAGAAAAACAACTTTTATTTTGCTCCACCATGTCAGTGGACAACCATCGCGCCCCATTGCCATATCTTTCAATTATGTCTTCACATCATCATCAAGCGCACTCGTACTTGACACATCAGCATCAGTAACATTGTCGTTGGTTGCAGTTGCTGTCATCATGTTATTGAGGGGTTTCCACCAGCCTGTTGATTATGTTTCTAGTGTAGATTCCGTCACTGAGTGCAGAGACTGGACTGGTTTTGGTCCTGAAGCTGGTACTGTTGGAAGTTCTTTGAGTAATTCACAAAGCTTTGATAAGTTGGCCGCCAGCTTCTCAAGTTGTTTGCAGTAAAGTGACTTGTACCAGGGATCTACCAGTGTGAAATTGCATCTGGCTAATAAAGTGTTACAGAAATAGTTCAAGGAATATAGATAACTAGATATTAATACATTAGATGAGTATGATCATGGTCCGTAATTCAATTGAAGTTAAAGAAAGCTTTATGTGGAAATAGGTAATTAAAAATTAGTGCGTGATTGATAATGACAGTGAATGTCGAAAAAAGGTTGATAAAACTCTGAAATATTCATTTATATACTGAGTCTGGGTATATAAATAATTATTTATGTCACCTCTTCAAAAGAAGAAAATCTTCTTTCTAAAGATGCCACAACTCTCCGCGCCAGTGAAATTCCAGAGCTTCTGTTTGCAATATCACTGATGAAACTTTGCAATTTCTGGTGTAATCCATGCAGAGCTGGTATTTTCATAGATAACGTTGGGTAAGTTTCACCACACAGCTCTCTGCTAGCCTGTTCAAAAGGAGTTGAAATCTTTACATAACCCTCGGCAAGTTTCCATTCGTTCGTAGTGAGATTCTCCACCATACCAGTTAATTCGGTTTAGGCTGATAAGGGCGCTTTCTCCTCGATAAGGCGTTGAATCATGTAATGGTCGGAATTTCAGCGCGTTGATACACTCATTATGAGCCCATGCTCATCTCCTTTTTAATTGCTCTTGTTGTGCTTACAGCAATGGAGATGATTGAATACTGTGATGGTAGTATGAGACGAATTTTTTACATTTCGCTATCATACTAATCATGCCTTTAATTTGGGACACTGCATCATTAATTAATAATTAAAGCGTATGAGCAAAGCAAGGTAAGTCCATAAAGTTTTGGCACATGCTCATTGCTGCTCTCATATTACTACCATTATCTCGAAGAACGTATATTGGTAGTAATATGAGAGCAGCAATGACTTCAATTGACTTCTCAAGAGATTCAAATATTGCTTCGCCCGTATGTGACACAGCCACAAGTGGTTTATTCTCCAATCTAATCGCATTTAAAAACCAGCAGTTAAATATATCAAACAAAATGATATATAGGAATCCAGTGCGCGAAAAGACAATATGTCTGTGGAAATGTAATAGGATGGCATAAAGCACTTATCGAGAAACTTCTCTATAATTTACATCTTGTGTAGATTCTAAAAACGTAATTTCAATACAGAATGAAGACAGTTCTAACAAAGTTCAAATATCTAAAATGAATAAAGAAAATGAAACATATTCAACAGCCGTTATTAACCATGCAGTTGTTTTCAGTGAAGGTGTTATAGCAGTGATAACATCTTCACTGTAAGGAAATGAATAGATTTTACAGAGAGCTATCAATTTTTATTACTTTTCTAACGAATGGCTTGCGTAGAAATAAAAGACGAGTTAAGAGGTAAAAGATTGTTCTCCGTTGGGATAATAAAGTTGTTAGCCATAATTAAGATTATGCAAAAACGGTTGGAGTATTTTGAAATACCATATGTTTTTTCCATTTGCACTGACACTATTGCTGCAATCACTGATTGTATGATTGGCTTTGGTATATTGTTGTGCGAAAAAAAAACTTTCCGTTCCGAAAAATATAGAACACTCATCCTAACCAAACAAATAATTTTTTTCGTAACTGTTACAAAACTTACCCAACTTTTATGTTTCAGTTATAATTTTTTGAAGTATTTAATAACTTCTTCATGTTTTAATAAACAAAAAAAACATTCGCTAAATTAAAAAAAAAAAAAAACCGAAAATGAAAATCTTTTCATTTTTTTCTACTTTTAAATATTCCAATAAATAAACAATCCAAACATCAACTTAACATATATCAGCAGATCATATATTAGTAGATATAATCAAGTTTACAAAAACCATGCTAAACGTGTGTGAAGCAAAAAATTTATCTTTGCGTATAGAAAAGTTGTCCCAAAACAGGAATTGAAAACCACGAGTTTTAAAGAAGTGTTTCCCAAAGTTGAACCGACGTCTTACAAGGGGCAATATGATAAATAATTGGAAACCAGGTATATTTGCCGCATTTCGAAAAGGAAACCAACTCCAATGCAATCATTTAAGTATTTAATCATTTAATATTTACTTTAGATTTACTAAGTAATAAGCTCTCAACAATACGAAATTTAAAAAAGTGTTATTTAATTAAAGTTGTGCAGCAGACGCACAATTACTCTTATTTTAAATTCAAGATATTTTGTCAAAGGGCACACGCTATACCGCAGTGCAGTTTATATGTAAAATGTACGTCGCCTTTGTGGAGATAAGATACTCAAGTTTATTATGCAGTTTTATCTTAATATATGTACACAATTAGTTCTCAATAGCTGAAAGAAATTTACATATTGTGACAGTTCTTCAACTTGTATTGCAAGTTCAGCTAAATTGGTTGACGAAATGCAAAGTAGTTAATGATAATCTAAATTCTAAATGTCATCGATTTAGAAGAATTTCTTTTCTGAATTTTTTTTTTAATGTTTTTTGTTAATTATAATCCAGCTTCAATAATTTATTTTTAAATGTTCATGCTAATCTGGAAATGAAACGCTCATTTTGAAAAACACGTATTTCCATCTTTACTAATATTTTTAAGTTTGTTTGTAAAATTTTTTTTACATTTGAACGAATGACATGAAGCTTACAACAAGAAAATTCGAAATCTAGTTTTTAAAAGCAGCTGGTTCATAAAAACGCACCTTCGTTCAAAGTAGTGACCACTGTCATAAGCTTTCCTGTAAGACATCGTTTTCTTAAGCCAACTGGTTAGTATTGCGAACCAAGTTGTTAAAAAACGGCCCATAAAAAAAAATAAAACTCAGTCCTAGTATAGTTGAGGAGGTTTGTGGGCGCAACGTAACACCAGGAGCAAAAATGTTTGCTGCCTCACAAAATGTAAGCAAGCTTTAAGTCACAGGAGATAGATAAATAGTTATTAAAGCAATTCTCTCACACACATAAGAAACTCAAATACTAAAAAAAAAAAAACTAACTAGATGACTCTTATTTACCGTTTAGTTGTTATGACCTATAGCTCTCTTTGCCCCCCGCTAGCTCTCCCAATGCTCAGCAGAATAATTAAATGAAATACCATGCATGCTTATTAATATTTATAGTAAATAAAATACTTTTTAATACTAAATCTAACATTCAAAATATCCCTTAAGTCTCCAAAATTTGTAATAATAAAAAACACAAGACCTTCGGAAGTAAAAAATTCCAACTATCCTAGGACGCTATAGCAAAAAAGGGTTTTCAAAAAAAGAAAACATCTTGAAAATGCTTTACGTGATAATATTTGGTTTTCGGCAGTTTTTACATTTTTGAATTCATCCCACGAATCCGCTCGTTATTAAGAAGTTACAAGCTTGTAATTCGGAAAACTTGCAAAGGAAAAATTTACTGCTTTAAAGAAAAAAGTACTAAGAGTTATAAAAAAACATATAAAAATATTCTGTAAATATTAAATATTACAATTATTAACTTTTCGGTCATTTCTTGTTTCTATACAAATAATGTTATACAATGATAAATTCTCGGCCATTTCTTCTGTTTCTTTACAAAAAATGTTATACAATGATAAACTCTCGGCCATTTCTTGTTTCTTTACAGAAAATGTTATACAATGAAAATTTTTCGGCCAATTCTTCTATTTCTTTACAAAAAAATGTTGTACAATGATAGATTTTTCTTTAAAAAGTCTAAGCAGCAAAGATTAACAACTTTTGGTTTAAATTTCAATATACAATTCGGTAAAAAATTTCCAGTATTTTCTATTGATGACTCACATATGGTGAATTTCTAAATCACCATTATATTGATGAATCATATTATATGCTGAATTTTCCTCAGATAATTGGAGAAATTGAAGGGGAAGCATCATTTGTCCTAACTATTCTAACACTAGATTGTTCTTTATGCCGTAAATCATCATGTGAGTAATTATCAAGTAACGAGCTTGCTTCTTTCACTAAAATGGTTGCGTTTTTGTTTACGGTTGATATGGGTTCTGTATCTCCTAATAGCTTTTTGCTGTGAGACGCTGAAGCAATATGACGATCAATGTCTTTGAAATCGACCTCGTGATCAAGTAAATTTAAATTCGGACCTGCTTTAAATATTTCACGGATCTAAAGAAAAATATTTTAGCGAGGATCACAAACCACGAATACGCAAAGTATGCGAACATCACTTTTTTAAAATAAATTTTTTAAAACAAAAACAACTGCGTAATTCAACTAACTTAATAATTTCCGAATATCGAAAAAAACACACCTGTTTCAAACCAGCTATGCTTAGAATTGCTATTTCATCGTTAAACATTTCTTCTTTAAGCAAACGGTGCTGCAAAAGACCTACGCAAAAAAACAGAAGCAACAAAGAAGTTGTAACAAAGAAATTGTTTACAAAAAAAAGCAAAAGAAAAGTTAATGGAAATATAAACGTAACATCAGCAACATTACATTCGAATCTTTCGATCTTTTTAACAAAGAAACAAATTTACTTATATACGAATCCATTTTATCTCCACAATAAACACACAGCGAATGTAGTTTGGAAAATTCAGTTTGCATATCAAACAACTGTTCTTGCAAGTTTACGCTATCCTTTAAAGAAAATTCCATTAATATATAATAACGGTTTTATAATACTTTTTTTTTTTTTTAAAGACAACTATGCTTACCTCATGACTCACCCCAGTATTTTCTACACCTTTGGTCTGCTTACTTGAAACCATACCTTTTAATGGATTTTGAATGGAATTAACTTTTGTTTTAAACTGCGATATTTGCGATGCGAGACGCGAGCTGGTTTCTACAACAAGAATCTCATACAAATACATATATGTATGTGTGTGTATATATATATATATACATATATATATATATATATATATATATATACAAACATATATATATATATACACACACACACACACACACAGATATATATATATATATATATATATATATATATATATATATATATATATATATGTATATGTATATGTATATATATATATATATACAAATAAATACAAATGAGCAAAAATAAATATATATATAAAAAAAGATCAAGACATCAAAATAACATGAAGAACATCAGTAATGTTTTTATTTTTAATTAACCATTGAACAAAGATGGCGATTCTGCACTTTCATGGTCATCAGAGCTTGGATCAACAGGATCTAATCCCTCGGCTTTTTCATTTTGAAGAATTCTATCTTTGTTTATTGAATTTATTGATTGGGAAAACTAAAAGTACATTAAATTTTATGTTTATCTACTAAAGATAAATTAAGTGTTCAAGTACACAAAATTGAGTTCATAATTTTGCACTAGGTTTTTATAAACAAACTTAAATAGTAATACCAGCTGTTCCCTTGTCTTCCCAAGTCTGTTTCGAACTGGATGCACTTTGCGTTGTGAGGTTGCTATACGACCTACATTTACATGGTCATGGTCTGCATTCATTTGAGGCTGTATACAAAGAATGTGTATCATAAAGATACAAAGTGCCTTTCTAAGTGAAGAAGTATTTTAACGAAAAAAACTTTAAACAATACTTGGTAACTTCGAAGTAAACGTGCCTGCTTAAGTATATATCTGGAATCAGTGTTTCCAGGATATTTCATCAAGTAAGATAAACAGCTATTGAAGTCATTTTGGAGCACTATAAAAATATAGGGATTTATTTTCTTTAAAGCTTTAAGATTTTTAAAAAACATATATTTGAACATGTGATGTGTTGTATATATAAAATAAAGGCGTGTTGTTTATTCTGTAATGTCAATAACATAAGTAAGTTGTGCAGATTATGCAATTATTAACCGTTACGGAAAACAAACAAAAGATATTAGTAATTATACAGGAAAGTGGTTTCTATGAATTTGAACTTACAGCAAAAGCAAAAAAATCCCAAGATAATTACTAGTTAAAAATAGTACTAATCCATGTTTGCTTAAGATTTACAATTCATCAAATGACATTAAAATTTTCCCAACAGTTACATATCCAGACATTATTAACAACTTCTTATTTTGACCACATACATACACAATAGAACAACTGAAAGACTATAAAAACCTTCATTTAGGAGTAAACACTTTTATAGTCTTTCAGTTGTTTATAGGGGTATAGCAGTTAAAACAATAGATTACAAAACCATTGAGTGTAAGTTATAATCTTAAACTGATTTTACTACAGCTGACAACTTGCAGAAAACATTAAACTTTTTTGAGTAAAACATTGTTTAAGGGGTTAGTATGGTAAAAATGCAGCAAATTTTTGAAATAGTGAGAACAAAGCTCTAATAGGCTTTGAAAAAATGGCTTGTTTGTCCACGATAAAGACAAACATGTATTTATTTAAATCTGCTGATGCAAATTTATATTTAAAAAATTGGTAACAAGACAAAAGCTCCCATTTTTTAAGCAACAATCATAAGTACAGTAATTCTTCACTACAGTAAGTTCACTATAGTAAGCACACTATAGTAAGCATCCTATAGTAAGCACCCTATAGTAAGCACACTATAGTAAGCACACTATAGTAAGCACACTATAGTGAGCACAGTATAGTAAGCACACTATAGTAAGCACACTATAGTAAGCACACTATAGTGAGCACACTATAGTAAGCACACTATAGTAAGCACACTATAGTAAGCACACTATAGTAAGCACACTAAAGTAAGCACACTATAGTGAGCGCACTATAGTAAACATTCATTTAGAGTTAGATTTAATTGCACCTGCAACAGAACAGAATTTTTGTTAATGCAGATAGACATATAGGGTGCATATAACAAAGCCAATTTCGAATTTCATTTTTAACTAAGTCTATTCAATTAAACTGGTTGTAGGAAGTGCTCAACCAGTTTACATTTAAAATAAGTAATGGCAAGCATTGAAATCGTCTACCATTGAGAATAGTGTTGGCATGCTTCGACTAGATTGGAAAGCTATTGATTAAACAATCAAACTCAAAGCAAACCTTGGATTTTGTACTTTACTTCAGATTTACTTGAGGTCAATACCTAGTTAAGCAGAGTTGCAAGACCTAGTTAAGCAGAGACGCATTGATGAGAATGGCGACTGAAAATAAATGGAAGAATATAGTTTGCACAACTTAAAATGTTGAACCAATGAAACTTGCAATCATTTTGTTAAAGATGTTCATTTTGATAATTGGTAAAATTGTAAATGCTATCAAGAAATAGACTGAAAATGGTTTTACTCCAACAACAGTGGTAAAAGAGGCAGCAAAGATGGAATTTATGTATGGAAAAAATGTATGGAAAAAAAACATCATTTTTTGATATTTTTGTTCTTTGTATTAGGTTTGTTGAAAAGTATTAAAAAGATTGGTTATCAAAGTCTGGTCCAACTTTAACTGAATGCTGTTCAGGCAATATGGTCATTCAAGAACATTCCTTAGTTTTATTTCAATCATATTTTCCATTGTGTACATCTTCAGTATGACCAAGGATGGACTACAATTGAAAACCCTTTTCTATTGTTGCTTCATTACCTTAGACAAAAACTTGATTTTTTGAAAAGGTCAATAGTGACTCTTATCAGCCCAAGTTTCTCTTGTATATGAGGAGCAAATAATGACACGTTTTGCAAAGTATTTAGTGCTTCATATTGTAAAGGCATGTAGTGCTTTTATTAATATGCATTTGTCAGGATTATTAATGTTGGAGGTTTTGTCCTGCACACTATTGTTATAGAGCAAAGAGAATGTATGTAATCAAACCACAAACAAATTATCTAAGCAAAGAAAAATATATAATCAAATTTTAACAAAAACTTACACACTCCTCGAAGATTGATGAGCATTGCAAGAAAAACATAATCAACTAGATCAAGTAATGCTCCATCAGCAAACAATGCATCCCAATTTGTTAACAACCGATTTAATGGAAACTCACGACCAAAGAAAAGATGTATCCATCGACTTAACAATAAACTTCATTAAAAAATATGTTGATCAACATATTGCCCATAGCGCTTTGGACTTTTACTTCGGGTAAAAAACTTCATCAAAAATTTTATCGTTGCCTTGATTGAGTTTTAATGTGGCTTAAAATGTTGCAAAAATTAGCTTTTGTTATAACAAATCACAAACAACAAAACAAATCACAAACAACAATTCTACTACTAAAATAAAACGTAGATATTTTCCAAATTTTTATATTTTATCTTTTATTTATTTATTTATTTTTTATTTCAGCTTATATATATATATATATTCATATGTATATATATGTACATATATATGCATGTATTCATATGTATATACATACATATTCATATGTATATATATACATATTCATATGTATATATATATACATATTCATATGTATATATATATATATTCATATGTATATATATATATACATATTCATATGTATATATATATACATATTCATATGTATATATATATATACATATTCATATGTATATATATATATATATATATATACATGTTCATATGTATATAAATATACATATTGTAGTTGCGTCATTGTGTAATTCATTGTGCACAATGAATTAAGAAATGATATTTAAATTGTAAAAGCGAATGAACGTGAGGATGAAATACATAACGTATATAGAATGTAGTCGTCTTAATATCACACATATTCATATGTATATATATATATTCATTTCATTTGAGTTCTAAGAGATTGCAAGATAAAAAAAAAAAGGAACTCAAAACTAACAATAAAAAAAAAATACTAATTCAAAAATAACTCTAACTATCCATAAAAATACAATCCTAGCTTGCACAAAAATCATGATTCTCATCAATTAAATACTTAATAAAATATCCAGGCTTTAAAAATGAAAATGCCTTGAATTATCAATTCGGTGGATGGTAGAAGGAGCATTTGTGTTTGGGACTGCTTTAAGTTTAATGGAGCAAACTTGTACAATACACATACAGGTCATATCAACCAACTTTTTTATAGCGATGCAATGGAGCTTTATGATTCCATCAAAAGTCAAGCTGATTGAATGAAGTAAATGATAAGAGTTCAAACAAAATAGAGCTCCTGCCATCTTAATACCCAGGCCTGCTTAATAAACAGAATTGAACTCAATCTGAGCCTGGATAGGCAAAGATTTTGTCAAGGTCTGTTAAAATTTAGTAGAAGGCTGAAACAAGAACTAGATGCCATTCGGAAAAGAGTTCTAACCCAAAATCTGCTACTATCTAGAAATCTTAATGTGTAAGATATAGAGCTTGCAAAAATGCTCAAAGGAGCTTATTTAAAATTAATTTGATTTTGTTTTACTTTGTATTTTTTTTCAAATAATGATTTTAAAAGTGAGTTTATGTCAATGGTTCTCATTTTATGTTACATTGAACTATATGCAATAATTCTTAGTTCATCTGTTGTTTTTTTTAAAAAAAAACATTGCATAAAGCCATTAAACAATTAAATATATCAACCAAATGCACAACTATTAACTAATGAAAATAAGCAAACGTTTAAAAAAAGATAGTAAAAAAGCAAACAAACTCCTTTCATCCCATACAATTGAGGACATATTTCACTTTTTTGGAGATGTTGACAAAGAGCACTATCATAATTTATCATCATACACCCTTGGATATGATTCAACTTTTCAGATATAGCTGTTACCTATATAACCAATAAAAAAAGAAAAATATTTGCTGCCGTGTATAATCTAAATGTTTCAATCTAATAATCAAATTACAATTGATGAAATGTGAAATGTTAGCTACAAAATTATACCAATTCAATCTCAGCAGGATTTCTGAATATTCTTTGTTCAACATAACCTTAAACATTTACAATATTTAACCGTTACCAGTTCTTAACCAATTTATTACCAAAAACTTTGTTTGAGCAAAAAGCAATTTAGCAACAAAAAAGCAGCAGCAATACAAAAATAAAAACAATGCCACCAAAAACAAGACTTTTTTGTTTTGGGCTTTGTGGTTTTGGTAGATTTGTGAACCAAGGTTGAATGGAGTCCATTATCTTTGCAAACAATATGCTGCTATTAAAAATTATGGTGAAACTTATTGAGTTCTCTCAACTGAACATTTTTCTTTATCTTTTTATTTTTTTATTTTTTTGGAAAGGCAAATTTAAAAATAGAAAATGATTTATGATACTCAACAACATAAACTTGGTAAAAAATTGAAAAGAAATATATACTATGAGTTTTTTTCAACATCACTTATGTCCATGATTTTCTTCAGCTGATAGCTAATAACAACAATAAAGTTAGAAGTAAAAATAGTTTCTAGAAAAAAATTAGACAAAGATAAAAGCAAATGATAGTTAAAACAGTAATTTGTCTAATAGAATAAAATAAAAAACAGTGTAGTTTTTCTTGGTTTAATGCCACGATGTTTTTTATAGATGGATTAGATGAGTTCGTTTACATAGAACAGTTAACTAATCACAAACCATCAAACGCCATTCCTATTACAACAGTGCTTGCAAATGCCTGTAGTTCATAAACATATAAATGCGTTATAAGTGGAAATGTCTCTGCTGCAATGAGATACTGGAACACAATTAAAGATTACAAAGATGCGGCTAGCAGGTAAATGACGGGTTTTGACATTTGTAGAACAAAGACTTTCTTCAAAGATCTATTTGGAAGTAAAACGCTTAAAACTTATATTAAAAAGTTTAATACGTTATTTCGTAAAAAAGAGACTTTGATCTCTGTATCACCTTCTTTGAAAGCAGTTTCTTTAATGCTGCTCCTTTTAAACATTCAGTCTGTTAAAACTATGACCGAACTACCGTTACTTTTTCTACACTTTGTGCAAAAAGCTGCAATACGAATGAAGCATTGCTTCAACTAATCCAAATATATTTCAAAGCAGCATATTTTAAAATTCTGCGAAGTAACTTTCGCTTTGTTGGTTAGAGAAAAAGTGAACGTTTTCCATAATAAGCTTGGCCTGGTTATAGATAAAAACGGTTTTGAACCGTTTGGCATCTTAAATAAATCAATCTTCAAAATTAACACTATGTTCATTTGGTTTTAATGATGTCTTGCGCCTCTGTTTATGTGTTATTCAACGTTAATGGGCATAAAATTATTAAAAACGAAATAATGCGTCATTGCTTGGTCTTCATGTGTACCGCTGCGAGAGAAGCTTTTCGAATTTAATTTGCGAGCAAAAGAACAAATACACAAACAGACTTTTTGGCTCAAAGACATCAGAGTAGATGAAACTTTCTTTTTTAATTAAACGTATTTTTTGTCTTTTGAGCATCGATTTAAATTTATTTCCTCTGCTGCTTCCTAAATAAAACATTTGCTAAGATAATTAATTCTTTTCATTTTTACGAGTAAATTTTTATGGGATAGTTTTTAAACATTGTTGAAGTATGGTAACGAGATTTGGACTGTTAATAACCTTCAATTTAAAAAGATTGCTTGTATAGTTCAATTGTAACCTAACTCAACGTGAGCAAGTTTTTTTTGTTTCTAATGGGCGGATAACTTAAAATCGAGCAAAACATAGCCATAAATAAAGGCTTTAATTACAATTAAATTGGTTAATCAAATTTCAATTTGTTAATTTTGATTTTATCTTTTATTCATTTCTTGCACAATAGGTTTATCATTTTGCTGTAGTGGGAATTCCAGTCACATAATTATACACATTACGCTTTTGCCTTTTTGATTAGGATTTATTCTTCCCATTTTCTATTTTGAATTAAATTCATTAAGTACTGGTATCTATACTCTATGAGATTTGAATAAACCAAAGTTGCTTAGCATAACTGATATAAAAAATTCTTCATTTTAAATTGCTATAGGCTTATGTAAAAAAAATGACCAAAAAACGGCCTTTCAAAGCCATAAAACTATGGTATTAATTTAGCATAAGCCCATAGCCCTATATACTTCAATTCACCTTAAATGACCGTAAGTGCTCATAAAAAAATGTTTTTTAAAAACGTTTCACAAAAAACTTATCAGTCTAACATTATGAAAAATTACATCAACAAGGCCTTTAACATTTGTTTCCACCTTTGAATGATAACGCAATCTTAATCTTCGAATCAAAGATTGATCAACATTTCATTTTAATCTTGACCACGCGCATAGTGTTGATGTTCCTCGAGTACTAAAAGAAAACATTTATTTAAGTTGCATTGATCGAAAGAACACTTTTGAGTTCATTCCACCTTTATCTGAAAAATTCATGAAAGATTTTAAGTAAATCTTTCACGGAAGTATACTTAAGTGATAACGTAGCTAATGAAACATATTAATTAACTATAAACATTACCAATTACCATTATCGGAACATCTTAAGAGCGGGTTTTTTTATCATTCAGTTTAAGAGTTTACCTGTGAAAAAAGATCAGTATAAAGCGTTTGGCTTCGTAACATGAAAATAAGACATCGATGAAGAGTTTCTTTTAAATGCATTATAATCGGAGAGTCAGTTATAAAATTTGATTTTTATATTCTTAAGAGGGTATGTATTTTTACCATAAATGATGCTTTTAAAAAACCCTTTGACAAGAAATACTTAAAGTTTGATTATCCGATTTGCAACTTAAACTAAATTCTACTAATTCAATTTAAGTTAATAATTTACATAAAAATATCGCTTCTTCTTGGACTACTTCGCTGTTTCGTTTATGATTTTGTTTTGATTCTTCAATTAAAATAGGCTGACCATGGAATAAATTTACGTTAACTTGTGTTCAAAGACGTCAAGGGAAAACCCTAAATTTCTGCATGGTTGTCATTTGAGAAGAGAAAGTTTTACTGTAAAAGTTTTATTCGCGCTATAAATCCTAAGCAAGTTTGCTATTTGCAATAAATTAAAAAAAAAATCTACTTTTCTAAAAGGATGAAGAAGTTTTTTTTTTCTTTAACAGATAACAACAATCGCGAGCATTTCATCGAAATATTTCATAAGAAAAAAGGTTCCTATAAAATGTGTTAAAAAAACCAATTGAAATTAAAAAAAAAGGATAAAGAAAGCAGAAGAAAAAAATGCTGCTGATCAAAAAGCAAAGCATATATATACTTTGGAGACAAAATAGGCATGGCAGGAACGAAAATAGATTGCTCACAGTTCCATAAAAAGATAACTTTCATGCTTCAAAACGTCAGTAGGTTTCAGTGAGGAGGGAAAGAAAGTTTATGAAATAGCTGTAAACTGTATGAAAAACAATTAAATGATAACGCGGAGAAAATGATTAGAAATATAGAAGTAATGCAAAAATATGTTTTAAGAATGAAGCATGCTGTTACACCATATACTAAATGTTGTATTGCAAAGTGCTTAAATATTGAAAAACTATTCAGCAATGCAAAAAAACTGTTAAGAAAATTAAGAAGGAATGCAAAAAGATGTTTTAGTAGAGTAGCATTCTGAAACACTAAATACTCAATATTGGATTGAAAAGTGCTTACATAAAACAACAATACGATAATGCTGAACAAAGTTTAAAAACAAAGAAGCTAAACAAAAACGAATTTTAGGACAAAGGCACACAATATTTTTTAACGCTGAAAAAGTGTAAAGAAATATAAAAAATAGGCAAAACTAAGTTTTACGAGAGAAGCATGCTTATACATTAAATACTAAATACTGGAATGCAATGTGCCTATGTAAAAAACAGCAATATAAAAAGGCTGGAAAAAAATCTAACCATGTAGAAGTTATGATAAAAGACTTGTCGGGGGATATGCATGCTCATACCTTAAGTACTCAATACTGGATTGCAACGTGCTTTTATATTAAACAGTTCGGCAACGCTGAAAAAATGTCAAGAGATGTTGAAATAATGCGAAAAGAAGTATAAGGAGAGAAGTACGTAGATAAAATTGCAAGGTCTTCATATTATAGGAAACTATAATACAACACTGATAACCTATTTAGAGATGAAAAAGTTATGTAAAGAGAGGTTTTAGTAGAAAGCATGCTCAAAAACTAAGTTCTTAATGCTGTACTGGAATTTGATTACATAAAAATGAACAATTCGTTAAAGTTGAAAAAGTGATTAGAAATGTAGAAGTTAGGCAAAAGAGGTTTAGTTACAGATGCATGTTGCTGCACTAAGTACTTAATGTTTATTTTCAAGGTGTATATATCAAACAACAATTAAGTTACGCGGAAAAACTGTTATGAAATGTAGATTTTATGCAAGACATTTTTTGAGAGAAGCATGTAGATCCACTAATTACGAAGCATACTGTTACAATTTGTACTCAATTCTGCATTTCAAGGTGCTGATATTGTAAAAAACATTTCGAAAATGCTAAAAAAATGTTTGGAAATTTTGAGTTCATTTGAAAAAAGCTTTTAGGGGAGAAGCTTGTGTTTACATTATAAATATAATACTGGATTGAAAATGACTTACACAAAGAGAAACATTTCAATAATGCTGAAAAATTGTTTTTGAGGACGCAATAGCTAATTAAAATCACAAACATGTTTTCGGTAAAGTGTTACTAAATGAAATGTTGCTAACTCAATCTTAAAAATACTAAAACAAAATAAAACATCACAACTCGCTGAAGCCGTCCGATTTCAATACTGATGGGAGGGTGAAGCCAGTCGATAACGCTGAAAATGTGTTTAGAGATGTTGAGGTTATGCAAAAGTAAGTTTTGTGCATTTTGATGCACTAAATATTCGATATATGATTTCATGTTGCTTACATGATGAGAACCAATTAGATAACGCTGACATAACATTTAAATATGTAGAATTTATTCGAAAAGAACTTTTAGTAAGGAGAAGCAAGATGATACTTTGAATTTATAAATCGGATCGCAAAGTGCTTATGTAATAACAAATAGATAACATTGAAAACGTTTTCAAAAAAATTTTTTTTGTAGAAAGTTTGCGTGGTGTTAGGAGAGAAGCATTGTTGTTGACGCCCTTCTGAGTTATAACACAATATTGATTTGCAACATTTCTGATATAAGAAAACTTAATCAATCATGATTGAGGTTTGTCCATGGAAGTGATGAATATACCATATGAACTTTGATTAGAGTTACATGCAGATTCTCAAAATTTTAAATGCATAATTGTGCTGTGCTCAAACAAAAAACAGCAATTTGAAAGTGCTGAAAATCGTTTGTTGATGTAGAATGTTTATGAAATAAGGTTTTAATACAGAAACCTGCTTTTGTACCATTATCTTTTGAAAGATGTAAATATTATATTGAGATAGAGTAGATTTGCGGAAAAACGTTTCAGGAGAGGAGCATATGATAAACATAATGCTAAAGTTTAGATTTCAATGTGATTAAGTAAATATTTGCTATGCTTGACCTATTTTATTTTACGTAAAAGTAACCTTAGGCTTAAGGTTTTGTTTACTTTAATGGAATTTTTTTTCTGTTTTGCCTTACCTCATAGATTCACCCCGACCCTGAACGAGCGAGTAAATACGAGCTCTTGATCTTCATTAGCCTTATGTGGCTGGCCCATTTTTAATGTATGAAACTTAGCTCTAAGGAGTGTTAGCAGGTAGAGACTTCTTAATAACATTAAGTCAGGTTCCGCAGTTCCGCAATTCACAAGATCTTTTCGAACATCAAACAGAAACTTTAAAATACTGCAGTAAATAAACATGTTTTCTCCTTTTTTTTGCTTTTTGGTTCTAAAGAGAGGATTTAATAAAAAAAAAAAAAAAAGAAAAAAGGGGTTTATTCATCTTTTCCTTTTTATGTCTTTTGACCCGAAAAATAAATTAGATTCATCCCACCTGATAAAGCTCCTTTTTTTTATTCCGATGATTTAATCATACCCAACATCTAAGAGATACGTCAATAGGACTTTTTTTGGTGACATTTAATATCATAAGCTACTAAAACTACTTGCATTTTAATTGTTATTGAAGACTACTGGGGAGACACCCTTGGTGTTTGATTTCACAAATTTTTAAATTCGCAACCTTTTTAATGATGTTTTGATACCTAGTACTTCTGACAATACCCAAGTGTAAAACTTACTTTGATGTCTTCACTACTTCTGGATTGAAACAAAAAAAAAAAATATTTGGTTACTAAAATATTTTTAAAATGAATAATAAACCGACTGCTTGACCTTCATCCTGAGCTCAATAATACTTCGACGATACTACTAGGAAATGAGGGTTCTGGCTCATTTTCATTTTTCGCAAATATTTTACGCGTGCTAACTTTTTTGTGCGCATGGGTTCCTATATTTTTTACGCATGGAGTGCATTTTTTTTATCTTTAATTCTTCGGTTCTGGCTCATTTTTGTTTTAACCAAAATGTAACCGTGCATTTTTTTTAAAAAACTTTATTTTAAAAAATTTTTCAGTTTGTAATGTCACTACAATGTATTAACAGTGTGTTGAAAGTCGTTTCCTTCATCCAATTTTTTCAAGACGTAAAGACATAAGTGACCGCAGTAAGAAGTGTCACCAAATTGAACCCTTTCACTGTTGTTAAAGACGGGGCTTTCTAAGTATTTAACGAGCTCAACTAGAGGAGGTTGAGCATAAGAGTCAAAGCTAAATTTTTTATTACCGTCTTTATACCAGCACACCCAATGAAACCGTCAGTGCTAGAGTATTGACCAGTATTGACAATTCCGCATCCATTTTTCCTAGTCTATTTTGGAAGCTTATCCCTAACGAAAACGCCTCTAAAGTTTTTTATTTTCAGCTTTTTCGCAGCCTTTATCAATTGAAAATTCGTTAAAGCCTCATCAGGTAAGACAATTCCTTCAACGTCGATCATTTTGTTACTCATTTTATTTACATTATTGTGTTGTTTTTAATTTGTAATGTCCGTGAGCGAGGGTCTGAATTTCTACTTCTAAAATCATTCTTTTATCTTCGTCAGCGCTGAGTGCAGCATTGTTAATTTCTTCATTGTAAATTTCATGCAGATGGCAACGGATGACGTTCATTTTCTGAGCTATTGATTTTTACTTTTCAGACAGTTTTTATAATCGTCGTGGGTGATGTATTTTTTGACAACATTTCTTTTTACCCCTTTGCATTTTTTGTGCTCTTTTTCACGGAGCTTGTAAGAGTATAATTTGGACCGAAGCCCGACAAATTCTTCAATCTGCTTTCCTGCGGTTTTGTCTTTGAACATTCCAATGACCTTTTTGTTTGCACCTGTTTTGAAACCAACGCTTTGAATGGCAGGATGGTTTTTGTCAAATTCCCTCATGTCAAATTTGCTCATCACACCCTCAGCAATGTCTTTGTAAAAATTGTCCGTTTTGATTTCATAAATGAGGGAGTCGGTGTCTGTCATCAGCAGCATTGCACGATCAGAGTATTTTTTCTTGATGTAATCGTAGTGGAATTCAAACATTAACGTTTTGCTCAAATCCAAGGTGCACAACCCTAAATAAATGGGCTTGTCATAAACCAGCTTTGTTTTCTTCATGTGCACAGCGATCAAGTTTTCATCGAATCTCGTGTATCGTTCGAAATTGGGCTTGGTAGGCAAATTTGTGGTTTCTTTTCTTGATGTGACCAGTCTTACGTCCACTCGCTTTTCAATGTTTTCCATGGTTTTTCCAAAGACTGAATTATTCATCAGCTTGAAAAAGTCCTTTTAAAAGTCGTTGGTGGCAAGAGTTCTTAAATGGGGGTTAAGATCGATGTATTTTTTCAGCCAATCTCTTTCATCAAATTTGATGCTTCTATGCACCTTTGCAATTTTCAGTCCCAATCGTTCATATAATTCCAGGTTTTCATATTGGATGACATAATTCTTTTTATTGTTTAAATTTGGAACGAGCTTGTCCACTTTGTTAATGGTCAGTCTTTCAGGAGCCAAAGGGTAATCGTTGTGCTCATCGTGAAGAATTTCAGGGTAATCCAAATCGACTTTCAAAATACATGGCATTGATTTCCAATCGGAAAGTTTGTCTTCGCTCATCCAATCGAAACCGTGAATGGGATGAGGTTTGCACATAGCCCATCCGTACAAGTTGTTAGCGCCCAAGTACTGGATGAATGTAGACTCTTTGCTGGGGTCAAACGAATCTCCCATGTATTTATTACTTGAAGTACCAAGTCGGTTTGATATCATGCCGATTCCTCCTCGGATTACTTTCATAGCCATCAGCAACATGTGGTAATCTCTCAGAAGCTCCAAATTGATTTTTGTTAATTTTAAAGCGGCGTCCCATGCCAATCCTGGAGAGGTGTAATGCCAGGCAGGGTCGAGCTTGAAATTTTTCATGCAGACGTCTCTGAAATTCTCAAACACATCCGCCAGCATCAGCACATCAGAGACGTTGTACAAGTCGTGGTAATCTCTGAACGTCTTGCAGTGAAATTCATCCCAATCCGTTTTGACGAGTGAATAGTTTTCATCGCTTATTCCTTCATCATTCAGTTTGGAGAAAAGCAACTCTTTAGGGGGCAATTGCGTTTCTAAAAACTTTTCGATCGAGTCCATCCAATCGTAAGGGTAAACGCCTTTTCTGAGCAATAGATCAAACTGCTTTCCGGAATGATATTTGGCAATGTTTTTGCAATGATCATTGGTTTGATTATTGGGCAAATTATCCAAACTGGAGGCCATGAATCTGAAGCTGTCAATGAATCGTTATTCTCGTTTCACTTCATGTAGTTTACCATCTTTATTAACAAACTCTCCAACTTTGATTTGTTTTGAAAAGCTGATATATTTTTCCTCGTTGTTGGGGATGCAGCTTAATTTTCCACCTTTCAATTTCTTGATAAACAAGTGGCTGCCGTAACCGGATAAATTGTGAAAGACGATAGGGAAGAATTTAGGGATTTGATATTCCAAGTTGCAGCTGCTGTGAGCAGCTCCTCTATACTTTCCAGTCAAATGGCAGTGATCGCGCACTTTGTCATTCTCGAGAACTTCCTCGCAAATGTGACACACTTTTGCATCATTAAAATTCTTAATATCCAAACGGGTAAAGACTACATATTTTTTTCTTTTAATTATTTCGCAAATTTCAGTAATGTCTTTTTCGAGCATTTCACAAATATTTTGGTGATGTCGTCCGCTTCGCTTGTTGCCGTGAACGTCCCGGCCTTCCTTCATAAACAGTTTTGTCGAAGCATTTGATGAAGTAATAGAAGGAGCTGGGAGTGTGCTTTTGGTACTGTTTGGTGTATTTATCGTCCGTGTTGATCGGAGCGATGAATCTTTCAAAGTTGGCATACATCACAAACTGAATTCTTATCGATTTTCCTTTGTTGGTAAACTTCATGGTTGAATTATTTTTAGGAAGTTCGATTGTCTTTTGTGTTAGTCATGTTGATGATTGCCTTTTTGCTCTCTAGAAACGGGTCTAGACGAATCCATGACGAAGCGCTGAGGGGATTGTAATCAATCATGTTAATGTCCATTTTCAAAATGGTCATACTTTCCAGGATTTTATCTTGGTCATACTTTCCAGGATTTTATCTTTACTTGGTCATACTTTCCAGGATTTTATCTTTTGCTCTATCAAACAGCTCTTCCAAATCCGTAGCCTCCAGCACAATTTCAGTGTGGGATGAAAAAGGAACAATTTGAAATGTTTCCTCTCCAATAATAATGCTTACATATTTCATCTCGCACGTCAAAACAATGCGCACTTTTTTATTTCTGTTTTCGCTCACAACTTTCACTGCTCCATTTCTCACCTCCAAGTCTAAAAAGGCGGAGGCGTCATGATGATTTCCTTCGACTTCATGTGAAAATTGTTTAACAACCCGATCCACAACATGATTGGTCAATGTATAATTTATTTGTGGTTTGCTGAATTTAATTGATTTGAGAGACTTTATTCTTTTTTCAACTCCGTCTCTAACATCGCTCACTGTTTTCTTCACCGCTTCTGGGACGTATGGATCAATCGATTCAAGCACATGGTTGAAACTGTTACCAACCACATTTCTTATAGCCGTCGTCAACCTTGAAAATAAACCAGGAACCAACACAGGCGTCGAATCTGGAACAGGCTCGTCAAGGATGTGACATGGAGTAACAACAGCTGTCGGAGCAATTACAGGATTTTGCAAATGAACCAGTTTTGGAGCAAGAGCTGGTTTCCACATGATAGATTGAGCGATATCTGGTCTTGGTGGAATTATGGACGGTTTCGGAGCGATGACAGGTCTCGCAACGACAGGTCTTTGAACAATCATAGGTCTTGGAGCGTGATAGGTCTAGTGTTGTTTATTCCTTCCACGAGACCGTCCTTTCGCATCTTGTAATAATATTTTTTTGCTCGTTCTTTGGCAATTTCTCGCAATTCTTTTAACGTTTTGTTTTCCATTTTATATATGGAAAGATTTTTATTTCAGTCATTTTTAACTTTTCGCTCATTGGCGATAAATTTTTTCACTGTTTCGTTTACCATTTTTATTTGGAAAAATTTTATTAAAGTCAATTCAGTGTTTTTAAATTTTCCGAAAATAATTTAAAAAATTTTCAGCGGTTTCAAGCAGCAGGACTACACCATCTCCGCAGCCAATAATTTGAAATGACTTTTTTAAAGTCTTCCCACTCTTCTGCAATACTATTGTTTTCCGACTCTTGTGCAATATCGTCATCCGACTCTTCTGCAATATCGTCATCCGACTCGTCGTCTGATTTATTCATTGAATCCTAACGGCCCGATTCATCAATCAGATACCGATCGCCAGATTCATGAATCACATACCGATTCCCAAAGTCATCAAAATAAAACAGATACCGATTACCAAGTTCATCAATCTGATACTGATCGCCAAATTCATCGATCACATACCGATTGCCAGATTCACCATTCAGCGCGTTTTCCATCTTTTTAATTTGTGAAGAAATTTATTCAGCTCAAATTCAATTTTTTAACTCTTTCTTGTTAAAAAGTTTTTCAAATTCAAATGAGATCAAATGACTCTTGAAAAAATGAGACTTTGTCCGAAATTTCTTCTTCTTCTTTTGTTTTCACCACAACATTTGAAATATCATCTACCAGACATGTGAACCCGTCACAGACGTCCGACCATTCTTTCCGTGGTATGTCGACAACCATTTCTTTAAAGATTTGAAATAATTTCGGTGGCATTTTTTTTATGAATTCACACAAATCTCTCGAGGGAGTTAGCTCTGGAAGGCAACCTTCAATTGATTTACAGATTATCGCTCTCACGATGTCACCCTTTCGCATTTTTGAATAATTTTTTAATTTTCTCTCTTTGGCGATTTCTCGCAATTCTTTTAGCGTTTTGCATTGAAGCCACTCTTCCGTCTCCCCTTCAGAAAAAAACATGTTCATTCTCCATCTTTTTGTTTGGAAAGATTTTATTTAAGTCAATTCAATTTTTTAACTCTTTCTTGTTAAAAAATTCTTTTAATTTCGACTTTGCCGTCTTTGCGGTTATCAATTTTTTACGGACCATCCTTTTTAATAATTTTGACTTTATATCCCTTGTCCAGTTTTCCATCTCGACTCTCTAAGTAACCCCATCCATGTCCAGTCGCTTTTATAGCTTTGAAAATGGATTTGTACTCAGTCACCTCGCCCGTATCTATATGAGTTTCAAAGAGACAGGTTTTTTTTGATGAAATTTAACCAGGTGTACTTGGGATTGAATGGTTTTTTTTCTTTTATGTCATATATTCTCGGATGTCCCACATTTCTCTTTTCTTATGCTCTTTCCAAAATTAAATCTTTATTGATCAGATTATTTTCAGCCGCGAGTATCATCAACGGCATCAAAGTGTCTTCCGTTTTGGTGACACCATTTTTCATCAGGAAATTTTTCAAATAAGATGTTGTGTATCTCATTTTTATTTGGAAAAATTTTATTTAAGTCAATTCAATTTTTCAAATTTTATCAAAATGGATTCTTAATAAACAGCAGTCATGTTGGTTCCGTCTGAAACAAATTTCATCATTTTGTCTAAAATGACCACTGCGAATATGATGGTATTTGCAAGAGTCGCTTTTCGTAATTTAAGTTTCACGACCAATTCAGCAGTTTTAGATACCACTCTCTATTTTTTCTTGCTGATATCGACAAAGAACAATGACTACAATTTTACATATTCAAGCAAGGACAAACCAGATTGACAAACAAGTTCGTTTGTGCGGCAATATTTTTCATCAAACGAGAATGCATCTGAATGGGCCATAACAACTCTCTTTTCTCCAAAATTCAAGTGGTAATTGTAATTTGGATACTTTATTCCATTAACGGTCACGTGAAAGTTGCTAATATCAGAATGGAAAAATATGGATGGATTAACAGTTTGACTGGTAGATCTGTTCTGCTGAAGTCCCAATATGATGAATCTTGGAACGCTTTTGTTCGTGATTCTTCCGAGCGACCATGCGAATTCTGTGCAACCAGATGGAATAAGCTGCCTTTCGCATTTGTTTGATTTATAAGCCACTTGAATGGGTATCTTTTTAGCCATTAAATTCATGAAATCGTTCTTCCTCAAAATATCCAATTCAGGTCTCGGCATATAAAGTCTGAACTTTTTAAAGTCAATCATTCCTGCACTCACGCTCTCAGCTCTGTAAATAGCATCATCATTTTCTTTCTTTGTAAAGTTGATGGTGTGTATGAATCCATAAACAACTTTGTCATATGTTTCGTAACAACCAAAAATGTGCTTCAAAGGAATTCTAAATGAGAAACCTCCAATGGATGTGGTGTCTGCAAACAAGTGATTCTTCCTAACGTTGAATCCTGCATTTCCTACAAGATTTGACGTAACTATATACCAGATCTGTTTTAATTCATCTGCAAGCTGAAAACCGTAGGATATTTCATCATTCCAAGCATGGTGGTGGCTTGACCTGGATAAATGACCCTCTCCACTTGCTCTCCTGATAAGTCACAAGTGATATCGCTGAACAAATACATCAAGGCATTGCTCACTAATGCAATCTTGTCTGTGGCTTCGTAAAAAGTACCATCACTCTTTTTTAATATTCCTTCGATGAGGATGAAAGCCTCTGATGGCACGGTTTGAATCGATTGACAGTCAATCTCAAAAGTGATTGTTCCTGAAGAATTTAAATCGAGTTTGGTGGGAAGGTACTTAAAAAAAATCAATTTTTTCAATCCCAATGTCATACTCTGGATTTTCGGTAACTCTTAATCTGTCGGTATTTATTAGTTTTATATGAAATTAAAAAAATTAATTCATTTTACGCGACTAAAATATATCAAACTGTTTCAAACTGTTTCCAACGGTCTACACGGTTTCAAAATGTTTCACCCTGCTTCAAACTGCTTCTTCAAGCTCCTTCAAAATATTTTAAACTGCTTCACATGGTTTCCAAATGCTTCACGCAATCTTTATCCCATTTCCCATTTTTACAAGGTCTTGAATTCTGATCGCATTCTTTTTTGTCATTTTCTCTCTAATTATCGATGAACCAAACAAATTTTTATGCATGTCGTAAATCGGACTCTCAGCACCATCTGGCTTCACTGTCTCGGCTAAAATGTTCGGCTTCACTGTTCCAGTCTCAGCGTTCACTTTCTCAATTGCCTTCTTTCATTTATCGATGACCACGTCTTTGGCGGTGGACATGGCAGAAAAAGCCAACTCTTTACCAGCAGATTTAGCAGCCATAATCGCCTCTCTTCCAATTTCGCTATTTGCAGCATTTTTAAGCAAATTCGCTGTTGTTTTTGACATGCTTGAAGCTGCCGCTCTCCTAAAAAAATTTTTAATCATGTCCACAATGCCATCTCTTCCAACGATGTGCTTTTTAACATATCTTTGATTATTTATGATTAACATTTTAAAATAAACAAATAATTTTTTTAAATAAGTTTTTAAATGAGAATTACATATCGATATACCTCATCAACGATTTATATTGGTCTTTATTTATCTCTCCTTGCCTCAGCAGCTCGTCGCATATGGACACAGCCTCGTTTCTCAACCCTGTATTTCCAGCATCCCAAGCAGCCACACTCAAGTCGAGCCTTTGCACGAGAGCTTTCGGATCGCTCGGAAGAAAAATCACTCCACGACCTTTTTTTCCCTTTTTCAGAACGCGCCACTTTTTCCCAAATGGGTGCAATTATTTTTCGATATTTTTCGCTTCTGGAGGCTTTTGGCTTGTTCGGATGTGAACCAGATCTTATGGCATCACTATCGATCAGAATTTTTTCATAATTTTGCAAATTTTCATCAGTAACGTTGCTCCATTTTTAACGTTGCTCCAGGAGTAAGTTTTGTCAAAAGCTCCCAAAGACCGTTTGTTCCTTCATATCTTTCTTCGCCAATAATCATATCATTCCCACCCACAGACATCTCCATTTTTCCAATATACATTTTATCTCCAATTTTATTCATTTCAAAATTCCTTCTCTTTTTTCGGTCGTAAACCTCAGTGTACATGCTCAAGTAATGGGACGAAATATCAGCGAATTCCTGCAAATCACTTGATTCGAGCACTGGTGGATTTTCGACTTTCATGCTTTTGATCATCTTTTAATTGCTTTCGATCAGCGGCTTGTATAGCTTGCTCAAATCAGCCTGAAAACTTGGCTCTAAAATAATCTCCTTGAGACTGTTCTGATGAATTCTCTTTCTGCTCTCAATCACTTCTCTCACAATCTCATCCCTCTTGTTCGGGTCTTGTATTTTAAAAAAAACCATGGGTTTTAAAATACGTGTAAAAAATCATAAATAGGTTTTTACGTTTATGTCGAGTGAAAAAATTATTTTTTTTTACATGTATATGCTGAGTGAAGAAATTTTATTTTTTGAATATCTTGTTGAACGCTTGAATCGCGTCCTCTCTTCCTTTATTGATCAAAGACTCTTTTGTCAGTTGATCCATATTGCTTTTTGTTTTTGTCCTTATTTCATCCATCAATAATTTAAATTTTTGAAGCTCGCTTAAAATCAATTCGTAGTTGCTGTCGCTTATTTTTCCATCCATTAACGCTTTTGAAATGTGGCTTCTGATGGTGTTCAATTTAGACTCTGCATGAACTTTCAACTTTTCATGCTCCTCCGCTTTTAATGCCAGCTTTTTGTTCACTTGACCTCCAACAATTGATAAAAACCCCACTCAAATGGCAACACCCTCGCACGCAATCGCCGCTGGACTGGCAATAATGTTTGATAAAAGCCCAATTCCCTCAGTCCCCAGAGCAATCCATAATACCTGCATCGAATTGTCCGAATTCGATACGATTCTGAAAGCGCGATGGTACTTTTTGCTGAGAGCCAATCTCTTTGCTTTTTCATCCTCCATTTCTTTTCGGATCTCGCTTATTTTTTGAAGGCGGTAAACGTACTCTTCATCCGCCGGAGCCGTCGGAAGAACCGAATAAGTTTTATCTGTGTTTTTAAATATTTCCATTTTTTTAATCAATTATTTATTTTAATTCAAATCAATGTGATTAATTTTACGAAGTTTTTCACCTTTTTTAACAATGACGTCCTGGTGGTTGTAATTGTGAATGACCATGATGACGTCATCCACAGACTCTGAAAGAATAACATCGTTTTTGTGGTAATTCAATTGATCTCTGATTTTGTTCATCAAAGTAACGACTGCAATACCTTTATCCAATTTCAGTCCGACTGACAACGATATCGTCTTGTGTGATAGAGCAAGAAACCTAATGTCATTCTGACCAAAAATCTCGTGCTTTCCGTTAACGTTTTAATTGGTAGGATGATCCAACTTTTTTATGGGCACAATGGTTTTTTGTTTGCGAATGATTTTTTCTATTCTAAATATGTCTTGATGAGTCTTTTGCATTTCCTGTTCATAAAAAGTGTCTTGAATTTCTTCGGCATTGGCATTAGTGAATTTATACGTGGGAGGATCCGTGTACTGAATTTTCGACACCGTGAAAACCTCCTCAGTCCATCTCGGTGTGTACCTTTTTTCAAAATTAGACTTCTTTTTAGTGATCCTCACTTTGTCGCCCATGGAAAATTTTGGTTGTTGTATTTCTGTTTGTACCTTTCCATACAGATTCATCCAGACCCTATTTTTGTACTTTTCTTCGCTGGCTTCGGCAGGAGTCATTTTCTTGGAAGAGTGTTTTGTGTTGTTGTAGCTGCTCACCACTTCGTTTAAAACGTCAATATATTTTTTGGTGTTGTGTGCTGAAAAGTATTTAAACATTTTCTCTTTCATCGTTTTTATTCCATCGTTCAACGACGCAACTTTTTTCTTCATTTTTAGTGGAGTATAATTGCACTCCAAGCGCTTTCACATGCTTGTTGTAAAATTTTTTTCCTTTGTCCACTCACATTTTGGAGCACCTTTATTCTTCGAATATTTTACTTAAAGCGTCAGCCACATCATGACCCGTTTTACTTTTTAAGGGTGCGATCCATCCATACTTTGAAAACACATCAATCACCAGGAGCAAGTATTTTACGCCGTTGTTTAATTTTGAAAACGATTGCATGTCAACTAAATCTGCAGCCCATATTTCATCAATATCATTCACTATCACCCTTCTTCTTTTGAAATGATGAATCACTGGTTTGTGAAGCTCCTCTGCAAGCTGATCCGTCCATTTCAGATCACTCATGGGAATTTTTTTTTTTTTTTAACACCTAATCCGAATTTCGATTTGGCTTTGATGACTGGAGTGATGAGCTTTCTTTCGTTGATTTCCTTTTGCGTGGGGTTTGGTATGGAGTTCATTTCTTCAAGCATCATCTAATCCGCCACATTCCTGTTTTGTCTGTCGCTGAAATATTTATAAGCAAGATCGTGATGGTGTGCGGCATTGTCCACCCTAACAACAGGTTTGCTCCATTCCTAGTAAATCTCGGTGGAAGTAAGTCTTAACTCGAGGTTTGTACCTGGACCTGCAAAGTTCATCCCTGGAATGTGCATTTCTCTAGGGAATTTAGCCCACGGAAGCTTGATTCAGATGGACAATTTGTTGAGCGATTCTGTCAAGTCGCCCCCTTTCTTCGACGAAATAAATTTATTCTTGGTCGTTCCGCAAACATCGCAAGTCCTTTTGAGCATATTTCTGTTATTTCTGGAAACTTCGTTCCTCAAGTGAAGAGTTCCGTTCTTCTTTTGCATTTGACGCAGTACATTTTTTATATTTAGAAAAAGTTTTTTAAGATAAAAATGGAAATTACCTATTTGTTATGGAATATCGGTAAGAGCAAAAGGAACAACCACAATCTTTTACCGAGAAGTATAAGAGGAATCATCATCGGAAAGTCCGGCTGTGGAAAAACAACTTTGCTGCTGAATTTGCTGCTAAGACCGGGATGGTTGGATTATAATCCTTTGCAGGTGTTTGGAAAGTCCCTTTTCCAGCCAGAATACAAAATACTGAAAAACTCCTTCGAGAAGAAACTGCCAAAAGAAGTTTTTCTCGAATTGTCTACATTCAAGGGGATATTGAAAAATTGAATTTAAATCCTTAATGTGTCATTGAGGAGATTTCGAAAAGTTATGATGACAAAGAGGACATAGTGTCAGTTTTTTGAAACAGCTGATGACGTGCCTGAACCTGAAGATCTTGACGCATCGAAAAACAATTTAATGATTTTTGACGATTTGCAATTGACCAAACAAAACAAGTGCGAGAAATATTACATCCGAGAAAGGCATTCCAACGTCGACTGCTTCTATTTGGCTAAAAATTATTTCATGCTCCCCAGACAAATCATCTGAGAAAATCCCAATTTCATTTGCCTCTTTCCGCAGGATTCAAAGAACGTCGACCATATTTATCGAGACAACGTCGCTGTAGACTTGAAAAAAGAAGAATTTAAAAAGCCATCATTGATTTGTCTTCCAAAAAGGATCATGGAAAATATCGGAGCGGATTTGACGATTTTTATATTCCAAATAATCCAATTTAAAAAAAGGAGAAAAGGTTGTAAGTTTGTAGGCATGCCTTTGTGTTTCCCGTAATGATAGCCCTACATTCCCACCCGTATGTCCATTATGGCTGTAACTCGCTTTCCCTAAATCTAACTCATTTGTAGTCGTTTCTTTACATGTGATTGGCTTTATATATTGCATTAGTTGCTAAAGTCGTTGGCATCTTCTCGTTTTCTCTTACTAGTGTTTTAAATTTAAATGGTTGACTTTAGATGAGTTTTGATTGCTGCAAATGGTGTTTTGATTGCTGCAAATGGTGTTTTGATTGCTACAAAATCATGTTTAAAATTAAATTAAAAGTTCTGTCTGGATACAATGATTTTTTGGAACACATAACAAACAAATGAAAGTTTGTAACAAAAACAAGTCAAACGAAATTTTCAGTGACATAAATCTAACGAGATCAGTACATAATAATCTAACGAGATCAGACATAAATCTAACGACAAAAAAATGAAACAAAACCATTTTTTTCAACTAATTAAAGGCGATCACGAGTAATTTGTTCAACATTAAATAGCAACACTAAATAGCTAGCCCTAATAATTAGTTAACTGTTTTGAGTTTTTGGACTAATTTAATTTGAGCGCTTATCTTTCATTCATCAACTTTGTTTAATCTGAGCATATGTAAATGTTATTCATATAAGTCAAAATTGAGAAGGTTATATTGTGAGCATAAATAATTAACTTAAAGTAGCATTGAGAAAGCTAAAGCAAAACTCAAGAATAGAAAGGAGAAAATAAAGGAAAAGGAGATCTGAACTGTTTTTGACAGATTTACTTTTTTTTCGTCTATCGATATTTCGGTTGAAGTAAAAATAAAATTTGGTTATTTATAGTGAAACAAATCGTAAGACGAGGTTTACTTAAAACAATAGTTTACGGTTAAATCTAACAACATATACTTGCTACGTGAATCCAAAGTTTTCTAGCTTATATTTCATGTCCTCTCTTATATTTCATGTCTTTCTCAAAAAAAAAAAAAAACCTTTTGTAAAAAGGATAACGTGATAAAACAAAAAAACCACAAAGAGAAAGCAATCAAAAAATATCTAAGAGTCTTGAGTACAGAAAACTCAGGGAACAATCTGTATATCAGAGGCGAAGTTCTGAAAACACTGGTTAAGCAGCTAGTCCACTGTTATAAATGTCACGGCTAAGGTTATTTTATTATTAGCATGCTCTGGAAATACATATGGAAATCAATGTTAATATAAAATGACTCTATGCTTTGTTAACAGCTTCCCTCCATCAACTTCTCAAACACTTTCTTAAAGCTTAAAAAAAGCCTAATTTTTGGTTTTTTCTCATAATACATTAATAATAAAAACTATCATTCTAATAACAAATACAGTAACAAGTTGGGGAAAATGGGGTTAGATGGAACTCTTTTTTTAAGTGAAAAGGTTGTATATATATATACCACCTGTTCACATAAAAAAGTTGTTCCAATTAATCCCGTTTTCTCCAACTTGTTACTGTAATTGTTTTTACATATTATATATAATTCTATATTATAAATTCTACATTATGTGTTATATATTCTAAATTGTGTATTATATATTATATATTATATATTAAATATTACATATTATATATATATTATATATTATATATATATTATATATTGTATTTTATATATTATATATCATATAATATATGTTATATATTATATATTACGTATTACATATTAAATATTCTATATTCTACATTCTATATTATGTATTATATATGATTTATTAAATATTATATTTTATTATTATATATTGTATATATATTCTTTGCAGTTTTTGTTTCTCTCTTCTTCAAAAGTTTTATGTAGTGTTTTTGTCACACCTGCTGGTTGTGTTTTGAGAAGTTCAGGAGTTAATGGTTCAATATGCTCAGTATCTGGTTCTGCTACTAAAATAAAGGCAAAACAACACAACCAAAGTTTATTGAAAAAATCGCAATTTTTATTATAATTATTAACACCAGTAACCAAGGCAAGTAGTTCTTAACTGATAATAGCTAAAGCAGAATCTTCAGATTGCATCATAGCCTCTGATGGTTCTGAGCAGTGTGTAACTTTCAAAGGTATATTGTCGACATTCTAAAAAATTTCCAATCGGTTGGACAGCATCCGCTGACTTTAAACACTGCATATATATTTTTCGGTGTCATTTCCAGAAAAAACTAATAATACAAAAATCACAAAAAGTTACTTTCATGTATACAATGAAAATATAAAGTTACTCAATTTACTTTATCCAACAATAAAATGGCATGTTCTTCAAACCTTCGTAACTTGTATTAACAAACTGCTTGTTAGCCGGCGCAAGAGTTATTTGTTTTAATTAACCCTGTGTTTCGACTAACGCCGGTTTCCCTTACATACAACAAAAGGAAACTAGTTTTACTGAGTATTCCGTTTTTTTTACGATAAAATGATAGTCTACGAGTCATGACAATATTGCAAAACTTAGAAATAATGTGTAAGTGTCAAAACTCAAGCTGTTAAAGTTGTTTATGGCTTTGTACTCTTTAAATAATTCCATCGTTAAACTCTTTGGACGGAAATACAAGTATGAATCTTTTAGCTGAGTATGTAGTAAATGGCTCAGAAAACAACGGTACCCACTTAGGGTTACCCAAACAAATAAGATAGAAGCTATTTTTTTCAAGATAACAAAAATAGCCGTCTTTAATACCACACACAACAGCACCTGTAAAATGTGTTAGATAACTGAAAAACAGAGAAACGGGGCAACGAGACAATACTTTTAGAATAAAGAAAAAGTTTTTATGAAGATCTCATTAAAAAAAAAAATCACTTAACAACAGCCGTGTTAATGTCAATAAAAAAAAAGACAAACACCTATATACAGTCTGTGTGAAAATATATCAGAACTTGAAAACGCTTTAAGCTAAATTTTTGAGCTGTGTCTATGTTGTATTTTAAAAAAAGTACCAAAGCTCTTGGTTAAACTAAGGCGATGTGAACATTTATTTTCTTTTAATATCTGGAGAAAGAAATGAAACAAAAGCCAACATTACGTTAAACTAAAGAGTTTTTTAAAAAAACCTTTTATCCGCTATGCAAGCAAAATAATTTCGAAACTTATTTGGTCTGTATGCAAAATGAGATTAAATACATTGAAAACTTACCAATCGTTTAAGTTTTACAAAAGCAACTGAATTGCAGAATCGTCATCTTTTGCATTATCATCATCGTCATCTACATCCTAAAGATTTATTTTTGACGTTTAAGCTTTTCTTACGTAGCGATAGTCTACTAGCTGTAGAAGTGGCCACGCTTCAAATCATTTAACAGAGCATGGAAAAACCAAGAGGAAAATTGATCCAATTTTTTAATGGGGGATCAATGTGAAGTACTTTTACTCTATTTCAAAAGTAGTAAAACTGTCAGATCTTAAAATCTCAATTTTAACTACGATAAGCAAAGATTGAGTTTAAGAAATTTTAACGTTCATATTTTTTTTTTTTCTCAGATAATGTTTAGCTGATGATTGGTTCTACGAAAACTGTAACAGAATAAAATATTCTAACATATTAAAATTACATAACAGAAACTGAAAATTTACCCACAAGAATACCATGGAAAATGCTTAGTAAGAAAAGATGCTCCTAAAATGATTCAAGTTCTCTTTCTTTTACTGATGATTTCAATTCAACAATGCCATTAATATTAAAACTTATCATAACAATAACAAAAAAACAGAAACAAAAATAATAACAAAAATAATAATAAAAATAATAACAAAAATTAAAACAAAATTATAAACAAAAATATAAACAAAAATATAAACAAAAATATAAACAAAAATATAAACAAAAATATAAACAAAAATATAAACAAAAATATAAACAAAAATATAAACAAAAATATAAACAAAAATATTAACAAAACAAATAACAAAAATAAAAATAATAACAGTAATAATAATAATAACAAAAATAATAATAAAAGTAATAGCAAAAATAATAACAAAAATAATAACAAAAGTTATAACAAAATTAATAACAAAAATAATAACAAAATTAACAACAAAATTAATTAAAAAAAATAATAATGATAACAATAATAATAAAAAAAATAATAATAATGATAATAATAACAAAAATAATGATAATAATAATAACAAAAATAATATTAAAAATAATAATAAAAGTATAGATAGCAATAATAACAACAATAAAAATATTAATAATAATAATAACAAAAATAGTAATAAAAATAATAACAAAAGTATTAATGGTAACAATATAAATAACAAAAATAATAGAAATGATAATAATAACAAAAACAATAATAATAATAATAACAAAAACAAAAATAAAAATAATAATAAAAATAATATGAGTTATATCAATAATAGTAATAATAATAATAACAAAAATAATATTCAAAATAATTATAATAATGATAATAATAATAATAATAATAATAATAATAATAATAATGATAATAATAATAACAATAATAATAATAATAATAATAATAATAATAATAATATTAATAATAATAATAATAACAAAAATAATAATAGTAATAACAATAAAAATAATAACATAAATAATAACAAAAATAACAACAAAAATAATAACAGAAATAGTAATAAAAATAGTAGTAGCAATAATAATAATAATAGTTATAATAAATATAATAAAAATAACAATAATAATAACAATAATAATAATAATAATGATAATAATAATAATAATAATAATAATAATGATAACAAAAATGATAAAAATAATAACAAAAATAATTATAGTAGTAATAACAAAAGTAATAACAAAAATAATAACAAAAAAAATACTAAAAATATTAACAACAATAAAAATAGTAATAATAATAATAACAAAAATAATGATTATAGTAATAATAATAAAAATATCAATAATGATTGTAATAATAACAAAAATCATAACAAAATTAATAATAAAAATAATAACAAAAATAATAGTAGTAATAATCATAATAACAAAAATAATAACAAAATTAATAATAATAAAAATAATAACAATAATAGTAATAATAATAATAATAATAATAATAATATTAATATAATCATATAAATAATGATGATGATGATAATAATAAAAACAACAACAACAAAAACGAATGATGAATAAATTTGTGTATTTCTTCTATTCTTTAACTATCTCTTGAGTGATCTAAATCTGAAAATGGAAGCCATTTGTAATAGGTGAAGATAATTTTTAAAACATTTGTTTGCATAAGTTTGATTGTATCCTTATAAAGCACTTATCGAGAAATTTCTTTACAATTTACACTTTGTATAGATTCTAAAAACGTAATTTCAATAAAGAATAAAGACAATTTTTACAAACTTCAAATATCAAAAATGAATGTAGAAAATGAAACATTCAACAGCCGTTGCTGACCATAGAGTTGTTACCAATTAAGGTGTTCTCTAAAAAATTAGTTGAGCGAATTAATGTTTTTCGCTTTTGTAAAAGTTAATAATCTTACAAAACATGCAATTCTTGTCCTTTTTCCTGATCCTTTCTGATTTTTCCTAACCTTTTCAGATCATTTTGGAATTCCATTTATATTATTTTGATTTTTGTTTATTTTTTGCTAGCATTTATCTACTGTCATTTCCAATGTTTTTGAAGGTGAAATCATAGAAATATGAAAACCTAAAAGTGAGTGGCGATTGCTTTTAACAATACACTGCTGTTATGGAATAAACGTGTGAAAAACAGGAGAAAACGTTTTTTTTTTCTAGTTTTTCTAACGCTTTAACAGAACCCAGACAAAAGATATTCTTTTATTTGAATACAAAACGCGAACGCTGACAGAAGTTGAAACATCTAACAGAAGAAAAAAAATGCAATTCTCAAGAATCATCATTACGCTCTTGCATTCTATGGCCATTTCTTTTTCTCCGATCCAGAAGCCTGTTTTTCTGAGCTTAGCAATAAGGCGTTGCACAGTGGAAAACTGTAGAGCAATAGCATATCATAAATGTTGTTTACTAATGTCGCTACTGTCATTATATTTCAATTTTATTTAATAGTTTAATTGTCAATCATTACTATAATGCAGGAATTTCACATAATTTTATGTAAAAATAAAAGTTTGGAAGCCCTACTGTTTATTACTTTTGCGGATGTTCATTTCAAACCTGTTCGCTTTATCACTTTAAAAGTTAATTTTCTATAAAACTTTCTAGGAATAAATATAAATTATTATACATTTTTGAAAAGCTCATCTTATAAAGATTTTAAGAAAATTATACATTTTTATTTATATAGTTCAGTTTAGGAGTAATTATTTGAACAATAAAATAAATGAAAAAAAAAAAAAATATTCTTCAAGTTCACTGAGACTTTTGCCAGTTACCCACGCTTTCCCAAGCTTTACATTTAACATAGTATTGTAGCCTAGGTGTTTATTAAAAACGTGTATAAGAATGAGTTGCAGAAGCGTGCGGTTTCCGAAATTATCGAGAAAAAAGTGATAAAAGTAAAAAAAACAGAACACCGCTTTTTATTGTGGTTTTAAATTTTGGTCATTTATAACAATAGCTTGGTATATGTTTTTTAATTTATTATCAATTTTTTATTGATACCATGGCATTCTTGTATTTTTGCATTCATTTTATGGTGAATGTACACTGCCAATATATAAAGAGTTGAAACATTTATACCAGTATAATAAATTCACAGTGGAAATTAAACCGACAGGTTTGACTATTGAATATTATGTACATTACTTTTGTGACTTGTTAAAATGACAACTTTTAAGTGTTCGAAACGTAAATTATTGCTTTCCTATATTGATGGAGGAAGGACAGTTGAGGCACTGTCAAAAATTTTAAAAGAAAATTATCAACTTTCTGAGGACAACTTGTGTTTCATCATTAGTGATATTCAAAGGCACATTATTCCGTCGTTTAATTAACGATGGATACAGGCGTCACGGAAAAAGGATGGTTTTTTATCTAAGAACAGTGATTGGTTGGATTCTGAATATTGTGTACCTTTACCTAACTCAGAAGAGGCAATTACCGACTCTACGCCATCTACTTCTTTTGAAAAACGCGGAAGACCGTGTGTGTTTTATGGAGATTCGTCAGAATCCAGCAAAAAAAGAAAAAACACCATGTTACATAAGGAATATGGATTTGAGCACATCTTTAATACATATCTTCATGCGTTACGTTCAGTAGGAGAAGAAGCAGAAGCAAAACTTGTGGAATCATTAAGGATTGCTGATAAAAACTAAAAAAACTTGCTTATGATAGTGGTCATTACTTTGAACGAAAGACTTGCGTTTTCCATAAAACGTGTTTTATGGAAAACGCAAGCCAGAAAAGTATGCTAACGGAAGAAGAAGCACTCAGCGTGTTTATTGACTTAGATTTAACAAAAGCAAAATATTTGCACATGAGGAAGGTGACAAATGAACGAAACTGTTCCATATTCCCACCATATTGTAAAATTCAAGAAATTAAACAGACCTGCTATCCACAATCTTCTGCAATACAAATTACGAACACACATGCGAAAATTCTGGAACTGCAACATTTATTGGATCACACTGTAGCTAGAATTTTGACCATAGATTCCGTTTACAGTATTGAATTCAAACATTTACTTTTATATAGTAAATGGGGCTGTGATGGTTCATTTGGCCAAAGCCAATACAAGCAGAAACTTCCAGAGGAATCTGAACTTATTTCTGATGCAAATTTGTTTACTAGTTCTTTGGTGCCTATCAAACTAATTGATATAGTAACTGGCGCAGTTGTTTGGCAAAATCCGGCACCTTCATCTGTTCGTTTTTGTCGACTTATATGCATAGAATTTTGCAAAGAGACTCCCGAGAAAACTAAAGCCGTTGTAGATGAAATAAAGTGCCAAATAAACTCTTTGCGGCCATCTATAATTAATAAAAATGGTAAAAGTGTACAGGTAAAACATGAGCTTTTTCTAACAATGATAGATGGAAAAGTGGCTCAGGCATTAACGGATACGTCTTCTGGGTCTACATGTACATTATGTGGAGGTACTCCACGGTAAATGAACGATTTGACTAATGTGGCTTCTAGGCCTGAAAATGAAAATTCGTATCAATACGGATTGTCATCATTACATGCCTGGATTCGTTGTATGGAAATGATATTACATATTTCTTACAACTTTTCTAAACATGGGCAGCCACAAGTGAAGAAAAAAAACGGCGAAAGCAAGAGAAGAAGATCTTGGCGCAGAAACATTTTCGTGAGGAGCTAGGGTTGATCATTGATAAACCAAGACAAGTAATTGGTAATACCAATGACGGTAATACTGCTAGAAAATTTTTTTACAATGCAAGCCGCTCTGCTGAAATCACTGGAGTGGATGAAAATTTGATTAAGCGATTCTACATAATTCTGCAAGCCCTCTCCTCAGTTGTTATGATAAATGCCGAAAGTTTTGGTAGTTATGCTGTAGAAACTGCCAGAATCTATGTGACCAATTATGGATGGTACTATATGCCATCTTCAGTACACAAAATCTTACTTCCCGGAGAAAATTACATAAAGCATTTTGCAGTAATTCCTATCAGTCAACTTTCAGAAGATGCGCAAGAATTCTGGAATAAGGATTATAAAAAATTTCGCCTTCATCATGCCAGAAAATGTTCTCGATCAGTTACAAATGAGGATGTATTTCATACCCTTCTGTACACTTCCGATCCGTACATCACCAGCATTAGAAAACCGTATAACAAAAATGTGCAAGAACTTGATGAAGATATTCTTCAGCTTTTGAAAGTCAACAAACTGATTTCAGGAACTGAAAGTCCTTGTGATATAGTACCTTTAACATACCTATATATTATTTCATAAAAACAACTATTTAAAAATTGTTGTTTAGAAACTGTTTTAAATATTTCTATAATTAGTAAGCATTTTATGTATTTTTTGTCGTTTTTAATAATTTTAAGGATTTTCATACATTTGTAAAGTATTATGTTAAAGTATGAATTAAAAAAATGCCAATTTTGAAGTTTTTGATTTTTATTTATTTACTTTTAATTTTGTATTACAAAAAATTCTTACAAAAAGTATTCCATTAGAAGTGTCACATACTTCTTTACATTTGTGCAAAATTTCAAATCTCTATTTTTAGTAACAAAAAAGTTATCGATTTTTGGTCCGAAACACACCTTTATTTTCCACTGTGAGTTGTGTAGACGCTTAGAGCATTTCTTTTACCTACTTGAAACAAAACTTTATTTCATTGCTTTTTTAAAAAGTATTATCAGCATGATAATTACTTTTTAAAAAAGGAAATCAACTTAAATTCAATCATTTAAGTCTTAGTGAAGATTTACTTTAGTAATAAACTTTCAGCAAAAATAAATTTGAAATTGCAGCAGACGCACAATTACTCTAAACTTTTATTCGACATATTTTGTCGAATGGCACACGTTATACCGAAGATGCACGTCGCCTTTATGGAGATAAGATTTTTTTTTTTAATGTTTTTTGATAAAAATAATCCAGCTTCAATAATTTATTTCTAAATGCGTATGCACTTTAGAATAATCTGGAAAGGAATCGCTTATTTTGGCAAATATGTATTTCCATCTTTACTTAAATATTACATTTACTTAAATATTTGTATTTACATTTGCACAAATGTTATGAAACTTTCAACAAAAGACTTCGAAATAAAGTTTCTTAAAACAGCTGGTCTATACAAACGTACTTTCGTTCAAAGTAATGACCACTGTCATAAGCACGGTTGTTTTCTTTCAGCGAAAACAGCTCACGAAATAGAAAGAGAAAATGGTCCAAACATTAAAACTTATTAAGTTTTATCATTAGCTGCCCTTCAAATATTTTCTCAAATATTTTTACAAATAGAACTCTTCAAAAAAAAATGTTTATCAGGCACAATCGAGTCACTATCGAGCGGTTTAAAATGTTTAAATTTAAAAAATACTGAAGTTTTAAAACCGAACGTTTCAGTTTTCTCCAAAGTAGAAAAAACTAACAACTCTGAGTCTCCGACTGAAAAAGCAGCTTATTGGTAGTGCTTCATTAAGAGTATTACAGACAGAATAAAATATTATGTGATCGTAGAATTTCGGGGGTTTACTTTTATACTACTTTTATACTAATGTTTTAATACGTAGCATGACTTCTTTTAATTTAGCTTTATATATTTATATATATTTTTTTTTAAAGTAATAAAATAAAGACACCAAAAACTTACTCAGAAAACATCGGACACATTTTAACTTATTGATATTCGTCTAAACAGGTATACGTCCAATGGAGTATCTGTCCGAGCGAGCATCAACATTTTACTAATTTTACTAATTGATAGGGGAAATTCGGGTAATATGGGATACCCCTATTATCTACTTATAGGTCAGTGCTATAAAATATTTGTTGAATTGGAAACGAGGCTAATGTCAGGAGGTTTCTTCCGCAAGTATAAGTTGTTCTCTTTCGAATTATTTGCGTCTGAAAAAGGTCTTGCAAATTTTCACCAGTGAACCTTACATAACATCGACTTTGTTACAGGAGGTGCAATATAGTGGGTTAATATGAGATACCTAACGTGGGCAATATGGGATACCATCCATATTACCCACGTTATTTCAATTATTTTCTGTTCATCTTATTATATTTTTAATGCTAATTCTGCTTTTATTGTTTTGTCAGTATTAAGCTAGCCAGGCACCTCTAGTGATACACCCATGTTGGCTAGTGACATAGGTCCTTACCCCGTAGCTAAAGAAAGGGTGAACAGAACCAGAAGGCGTAAGGGATTTACTGCCGTGCTGACAAGTTCCCTTTACAAACAATCGCTTAGTGAGAAGCCTGAAAAAAATGAAAAGACAAAAGGAAAATCAAAATTGAAAAAAAAAGTTTTTCAGCCGAAAATAAAAAGTCAAAACAAGCAGGCGCAACAATGACGAGTGTGTTAATGGTTGATAATGACACTCCAAGCATATACTATACTGGCTTATTCTCGGAAGATGGCCAAGGAGAGCAGTGGGTCATGTGCCAAACTTGCAGAAAATGGGCCCACACAGAATGTGCAGGGACTGATGAAGACGAATTTAAATGTGATTTATGCATTGACAGCGATTAAAAACTGAAATTCTTTTTTATTAATCTTTTCTTTTTTTTGTAATATTAAAGCTGTTTTTACTTTTTTTTATAAATTTTTGTTTTGTTTCATTGATTTATAAGATCTTGCATAACTCATTACCATCCTTAGCTGACATTGATCAGGTGTTCCATATTACCCCACCCTTGAGGGTAATATGGGATACCAACATTTTCTGTTTATTAAATTTTCTCAATGTGTATTAAAGCTTTTAGACTCATCTTTTACAGAAATGAAATTTTATAGCTATTGAAACTAACTGACTATTAGCAACAACATTAATTTTCAAAATTTCATTTTTATAGGTCGTTAAAATTAACTATCCCATATTACTCCACTTTTTCCTACATATTTTCAGAGCTTTTTTTTAATTGAAACTAAGATGTGGTATTACTTTTAGCATTATTCTTCATTTAAATTTAGTTTTTAAGTTTTTGGTTTTAACCCATAAATATCTTTTGGTATTATTAGCTTACTGATTTTGAGTTGCAATTATAAAGGTGGATCTGTTTGTAGATTTGTTTGTTGTGGTATGCTATTGAGCAGCAGGGTGATTTTTAATATTTATTTTTTCAAAGTTTTCCGCTAAATTTAAAATCAGTTCGATATTTTATTGCTATTTCAAAAACGCAAAAAAACTCCTCGAAACTTTTTTAACTTTAATTAATGTTAAGGCTAATAATTTTTTATTTAGCGAAAGGTATTTAGTAACAATAGAAGCACGAATAATGATTTCTGACCTTGTTTTACTTGCAGACCTAATGTGTCCAGATTAATAACTTAATGTATCCAGTATAATAGAATAAATTTATCTATTAAATGAAATTTTAATTCCTATTTATCAAATTTTCAAAAGAAGCGTTACCCTTTTAATTGCTCTTTGCAAATTTATTACACATACCTTAGATGAGTGATTTAAAGTAGCGATAACTTATGAGGACGTTGGGAAATCTTTTAAGCCGCACGTAACAAAAATAAAACGGCGAACCGGTGAGTACGCATTTTTTTGTTTAAAAAACTTTAAAATCTAATTAATTACAAATATGGAAACTTAAGCTTGTATGCAACAATGATCTTCCATTTCTTCGTTTTTTATCTACTTTCATTTTATCTCTTTCTTTTTTTTTTCTATAGAAACTAGTCTAGCATAAATGAAACCTGTTCTGATTTAAAAAAAGAACCAAAGATACGAACCTTTTTTTTAAAAAATTCTAACTACTCATCCATTTTCTTCCTCACATCAGCAGCTTAAAAGTTACACTCAGCACTCAATCATCTATAATAACCAGCCTAGTAATTGTAAAGTACCGAGTTAAAAAGAAAACAATTTTAATGAAAAATGAAAGTAAAAAGAAAACAATTTAATTGATCCAATTGGGTATCGTCAAGGTTAAGGTTAGATTGCCGATTGCTACCTCTACGTTCCCTCTATGCTGGTACCACAACCAGTATATCAAATATATACTAAAATAAATATTGTAATACTGCTTCTACTATTTCTTATTAGGTGGAGCCATTGTTAATGTTTTCCATCAATTATTCATCAAAGATGGTTTTTTTCAATCGAAAGACGGAGGGCTTTTTTTTTTTTTTTTTTGGGGGGGGGGGGGGGAGGAATCAGTGGTATCTGAATGAAGTCCGTTTTCTTTACGTCTAAGTTCTACTTGATTTTTCAGTTTCTCGCCAAATTCTCTTTCAAATCCAAAGTCCTCAGTTTTGATTTGTTTTTTCTTACGCTTCATCTCTGTACTAAGAATCATTTATTGATGATTTCATCTTGTCTCGTCTAAATTGTAAGAATTTTTCAGCAAGAGTTTCTTAAAAAGTGTGTTTTAACAATAGTGCGATATTACTAAACGGCTTTAAAAGTGTCAGTATAAATATCAAGTTGAAAATCCGATTTTAAATGATGAATGAATAGAGTGTTAAAATAAAGTAAATGCAACAAATCTTGCATTTTTTAGGCGCATTCGTCATGGATCCCAGAATAAACTGCATTTTGGTTGATAACATAGCTTCTGACTGGAAAAGATTCGCAAGTGACGCGGTATTTTCCGAAGCTGCTATTGATTATATCGACCTCGATAAACATAGCGATCAAAGTAAAATGGATGAGCTACTTAAATTGCTTGTTTTACGAAATCATTCTGACTTCATGTTCGTAGTCGAAAAGTCTCTTACGCTGATGGGTAGAGCAGATATTTTGAATGAGATTCAAATGATTTGTAAGTGTAGCTCTGCTTTTTTAAATGCGGTTTTTATGCTTCATGTAAAAGAATTTCTCAGCTGGTATCTTACGACATCATCTTGAAAATGTAATATCTCTAAGAAATATTGTTATCATAGACATTTGCATGTTAAACACAAGTTCTGCAACATTTTTATGTGAAAAGTTGTTCCATGTCATCCTAGAAATTTACAAAAATGAATTTCGACTTTAAAGTCTGAAGGAAAGGCTTTATGTAGAACTTGCTTTTTATTCATTCAAGAAATCTTTTTGTGAAATATTTCCAAATACTAATTTGCGACGTTTTCTATTTTGCACTAGCTTATTTTGTCGTTTTTCTTCATTGTATGATGAAAAAGCAAATTACTGAACTATTACGACATTTTTTTCTTCAAGATGGTTTTCAACATTTCGGTTTCTATTTAAAAAATAATAATGTTCCTAGTTACCTTGTTCGAAATGTTGCTAAACCAAACCTTTAATTGACCAAGGAAATCCATTTTGTTGAAAAGAAACCAACTTCCCTCTTTAATCAAACTCTTTAAATGAGTTTTAATGTATGCAATATCATGTTATTGCATGTAATATCTTTATAATAATCTAAACTGAATGCTTCGATTTTTAAAACAAAGGTGCACTCCAAAGTGGCTCATTGTAAAAGCATTAAACATTGTTTGATCTCTAAAACCAAGCCCACACACAGTGAGCCCCTAGGTCGCTTTAACATTTTAATGCCTTTTAAATACCAAATATTTACATCCGTTCACCTATAAAGTTATTGATAAAAAGTAAAAACAATATTTTCAATCATTAAACATTAACTTAATTACAGAAATGATTTCCTTGCATTTATTACAACAAATATTGAGACAATTTTATTTACAGAAATGCTTCTCTGGCCTTGGTCATGGTAATTGTGATAAAGATTGATGAAAATTTTAGTCTACTCGCAATATTGGAGTTTATATTGATAAGTACCAGCCCATTCAAACGATCCTGTGACATACTTGAAGGGTGAAGTTTCTTAACATTCTTCAGCACCCTGAAAGACCGTTCAGATGTAGCCACAGATACAGGTTGTATAAAAAATATGCGCAATACAACACAGACGTTTGGGAAGATTAAGAGGAATCGAAGTTTAAGCATCTTCTGAAACTAATAGTGAGGCTTGCATGCTAATATGAAGCTTTTGGGATATAATTGCTTCAGAAAGATAAGCTTTTCAAACAATTCTGCATCTGCAACCAATTCAAAAAAGTTCGAATTGGTTGCAGATGCAGTCGCTATATCCCTTGGATTTTTTTGCTCTCTCATTGCCAAGTTATCTGCCATTTCGTCTATAATTTTTCTCTACAAACTCTTTTTGTACTTGTACTAAGGCTAGCAATTGAACACACATAGCTCCTTATGATGGTCGAAGTGTAAATAACGGTATTTCTTTGCCAGCAGTGCTTTGTTACTGCTGACATCGAAATATCTCTATTTACATTTGGTCCATCAGAATTTTTTTACCAAGGCTTCTTGAGATTGCAATAAGTGACAATGTTGAGCGAATGAAGCAAGTGATGATTTAATCCTAATTTTCTTTACAGCTTCATGTTTTAAAGTCTTTTTCTTCTGCTTACTTGCATCACTTTGAAATACTCTCTTTATGAGTTGTTTAATCATAATATTCATGAGGCTGTTATGCACAATTGTTGGTAATGAGCTCTCAAAATATGATATTAAATTAGTAGCATACTTTCTAGGTACAGAAAACTTAAAGTTGTACAAAATCAATCCAAAAAGAACGTATTCTAGCAAAAAGGCCAGAGAAAGTTACCCTAAGGAGTTTTGTGTGATAGTAGAAAAATTTAAAGAAGCCAATGCAAAGCTCTTTGACAAACAGGTTGTAGAAACAGTTGATATACCTCAAGAAGTATGCTGTATACATTAATTTTGTTTAGTATACACACACACACACACACGCACACGCACACGCACACGCACACGCACACACACACGCACACGCACACGCACACGCACACGCACACAGGCACACAGGCACACAAACTTACGCACATTGTTAATATTTTTTAGTTTGATAGCACTGTTTTATTAATTATCATTAACTCTTATTACTTATGAATATAAATAAATTTTGAATTAAGTTAAATTAAAATATTTATCTTGTTTATTAATATTTAATCTTGAAGTGAAAATATGGGTTCAAATAATTTACAGTTTGACCAACTCCGTTTGATCTTAAAAATTTTGGAAAAATATCCTTTGAATATTATAAGATCTTAAGATCTTGTAATATTCATAGGATATTTTATGGACTAATTAGTACGTATTTTACACAACCTTTTTAATCTCATAAGATCTTCCATCTTTTGTAAATCTTACTAAGAAATTGCACGAAATCTTACAAATCCTAACAAGGTCTTGCTAGTTTTCTTGCACGTCTTCCAAGATTTACTGATCTTACAAAGATTCTTTTTAATAATCTTGTTAAGATTTGCAAGATTCGCCACTATGGTCTTTTACAATTGGGTTCCGCCTTTAAATTACAATCATCTAAAAGACAGTTATAGATTTCAAGAGATAGACAAATATCTCTATTTTCTGTCAAAGGTTTACATGTGCCATCTGCTACCATTTTCTTTCTGCATTCTTCATATCTTCTATATTTCTCTTTTCTCCTATTCTTCTAATTCCTTTTCTCCGATGTGATTGATAAACTAAGCTAGTTCATTCCAGTGACCTTCAATTAACAAATGATTTTTCGCACAATTTCTATTCCTCTAATCATAACAATACTCTAACGAATTAGACTAGCATTTTTGGCATTGTCAATCAATCAGACCCTCAACAATAACAAATAAATGACGGTCGAAAAAAGCTATGTACTGTTTTCGAATTTGCCAATAATGACTAAAATATGTCACTTTTTTTGTTCAAAGTGTTAAATACTTGTTAAATTGCGTAAGAACTGTTTATTCACAGACTTAAAGTTATATCAAGTTTATCTATTTATCGAGGAAAAGAAAACTTACGCAGTTCATTTGCTTAAGTCCTGTCACTTAACATATTTCTTGTTTAGATGCAAGTGACCAGCTGAAAGCATATTATCAAAAAACTTACGGAACAACACATCGATATAAACAGAGTCATAGAAAAGATCTAAACCCTCTCGTTAATAATTTAAAGCTAGCTTCAGTAGAAGATGCAGATATTAAGATGGTTACTGATGACTTTAACGAATGGGAGTACTTTTGTCATAAACAAACCATATACAAAGAAATAAAACACGAGGAGGTGTTTGATAGAAGCTCACGTTTGATTTTGATTTCAGGACCTAAAGGTGTTGGGAAAACAAACTTTCTGCAAAACTGCCTTCATCAATGGTCAAACGGATTACACTGGAAAGATTTAAACTTTCTTTTTTATTTCGAATTCAATAAGTTAAACAAACTGCAAAATGTTTCAAGCATGAAACAACTGATAAAGAAATTTTACAAGAATATTCTCAAAGGATACGAAGTTTCTTCGTTTAATGCCACGATGTTTATTATAGATGGATTAGAAGAGTTCGTTTACATAGAACAATTAATTAATCAAAAACCAACAAACACCGTTCCTATAATAACAGCGCTTGGAGATGTCTTTAGTTCAGAAATATATAAATGTGTTATAAGTGGAAATGTCTCTGCTGCAATGAGATACTGGAGCACAATCAAAGATTTCAAAGATGCGGCTAGCATGCAAATTATGGGTTTTAACATAAGTGGAACAAAGAGTTTCTTAGAAGGTTTGTTGGAGAGTAACTCTTTAAAAAGTGACATGGAAAAACTTTACACATACTCTCGTAATGAGGAGGCTGTGCTTTCTGTCTCAATTTACTTGAAAGCAGTTTGTTCAATGCTGCTCACTTTAAAAATTGAGTCCGTTAAAACTATGACCGAGCTACACGCACTGATTTTTCTGCACTTTGTGCAACGAAACTGCAATACTAAAGAAGAATTACTTCAGCAAATGCGCACAAATCAGCAGCATATATTAAATGTCTGCGAAGTGGCGTTTGCGTTGTTGGGTAAAGGAAAAGTGAACGTTTCGCAAAGTGAGCTTGGCTTGGTTCTTGATGAAAATGGTTTTGACCCGCTTGGCTTCATAAAAAAATCTATCATAAGTCAAAAATATGAATTTGCTCATTTGGTTTTAATGAAGTTTTGCGCCTCTGCTCATGTACTATTCAATGTTAATTGTCATGAAATTATTGAAAACAAAAGATTACGCTACTGCTTGCCATTCGTTAGCGGTTTTGTGCACCGCAACGAGAAAAGCTTTTTGAATTTAATTTGCGATCTTAAGGAACCATTACACAAACAAGATTTTTGGCTAAGAGACCTCTGGGGTAAGAAAACTTCTTTCTTTAGTATTAAAACATATTTTTATCTTTAGAGCATCGGTTTGTATATGTTTCCTCCGCTACTTCTAAAAAAACTTAATCAACTATTACATTTAATATAAACTAATCTATATCAGTTAAAGTCTTTTCTCAGAAGAAAAAATCAATAATAATATTATGAAAATGAAAATCATCAAAGTATATTAGTAAAGTTTCTTTATTTCTAGAACACACCTTTTGCATAACAAATCAGACTTGCATTATTTTATTTTTTTTTTACTGAAAGATATTGAACAGTGAAAATAATAACAAAATTTTTGAGTAATTAATTGAAATAATTTACATATTAGAGATATCTATCAAAATCTATTCATTTTTACGAGAAATAATAAAAGCATTGTTATAAAGATTTTTGAGGAATGATACAAAAGCTCGGATTGTTATACTCTCATTTTAAAAAGAGTGCTTGTACAGTTCGATTGTAAAATAACTTGAGGGTATTTTTTATTTCGACAAGGCGGATAACTGGTATTCGCGTAGAATTTAACAATAAGTAAAAGCTTTGATTACAGCTGTATTGGTCAATCTAAGTTGAATGTGTAACGTTTGTTTATACCATTCATTCCTTTCTTGCACAACAAATTTATCATTTTGCTTTTGTAGGAGTTCCAATCTCATTTTTCAGCCTCATGTATCGACGTTCTCTATTTCTTAAATGAAACAAAGTTGTTTAACGTAACAGATACATAAATTTCAAAATAATAGATTGCAATCTACTTATTGAAAAATAAGCCACCAAAAAGCAGCATTTTAAATGCATAAAGCCATTGTGTTTATTCAACTTGATAATATAATCCTTTATACTCCAGTTAATTGTAAATGATTATATTTGCGCTGAAACAGGTTTTTAAAATCTTTTTGTCAAAAACTGATCAAACAAATATTAGAAAAAAAGTTATATCAACAACGCCTTTAATATTTACTTTTGCCTTAAAATGATAAGGCAATCTAGATCTCTAAAGCAGTAATTGATCAACTTTTCATTATGATCAACCTTGACCACGCATAGTGCTGAAATTACTCGAGTACTAAAAGAATATATTCATTAAAGTTACATCTATCGAAAGAACATTTTTTAATTCAACTTTTCGTTATCTGAAAACTCCAGATATGCTATCGTCTTCAATCATTTCCATTTAAGTAGGGATAAAAAACCTCTCCGTAAAAGGTCTTTATTATCTAGTGTAGTAATTCACCTTAGAAAAAGTATTAACTTATTTGTAACATGAAAACAAAATGTCGCTGATAACTCGCTGTTAAATGCAAATTCATCGGAAAATCGATTTTTAAAATTGGTTATTAAACTTGTAAAGGTAATGTAAAAAAAAAATAGGTAGGTTTATCCCAAACTGTCATTTTTGAAACACTCTTTGAAAATATACACTTTAACAATTAATAATCTGTTTTGCAGCCTAAAGTAAATTCTATGTCAAGTGTCGAATGGGATCTTTGAGGTAAGTGAAGGGAGTTAAGTTACAAAAAACTAATGTTATTTTTGAAACTACTTTATTGATCCGTTTTGGTTTTTGTTCAACTTTGTATTTAGCAAAGAGATTCTTTGACTCATTGCTAAATTATTTCAAGCTTAGCCTTTTTCTTTTCTAAACCACTAAATAGTCATTTCAAAAACACATTCAAATCTTTTCAAAAATTAAAGCAACTGAAAAGAAATTTCCTTTAAAAAAAGAACTTTTTAGGTGAAGTTCAAATATTGGTGGAGAAGTCCCAATTTCATAAATGAATATTATTTCACTTTAAAAGTAAATAAGTTAGAAATAAAAGTAACTATAAATCTAGGAGGATGAAAAAAAAAAAACTATCCCATTCTTTCCTTAATAGATAACAAAGATCATGGGCTTTTTATCGAATCCTTCTATGAAGCACAGGTTCCTATAAATAATACTTTGAAGACTCTAATTGAAAACTCAAAAAGATGGAGCAAGATGGCAGAAGATAAAACTAACGATAATCAACTAATAAAACAGAAATACTTTACAGACCAACTAATAGAGGCAAGATGTAAAAAAAAGTTAATAAAATACTTTAAATATAAAACTTCAGTAAATAATAGCTTCAATACAAACTCAAGAACATCATCAGCTTTTAATAAAGAGCAAAATAATATAAATACAATTGCTGAAAACATCAATATTGCAAAAAAGTTGTATGAAAAACAGCAAATAGATAACGCTGAAAAAGTGTTTCGCAAAATAGAAGCTATGCAAACAAATGTTTTAGGTGAAAAGCATGATGATACAATAAATACACAATGCTGGATTGCAATGTGCTTAAATAACAAACAACAACTTGAAAAGGCTGAAAAAGTGTTTAGAAAAGTAGAAGTTAATCAAAAAAAAGTTTTAGGTGAAAAGCATGCTAATACAATAATTACACAACACTCAATTGCAATGTGCCTTTATAATAAGAAACAATTCGATATCGCTGAAGAAGTGTTTAGAAAAGTAGAAGTTCTGCGAAAAGAGGTTCTCGGAGAAAAGCATGCTGATACAATAACTACACAATACAGAATTGCATTGTGCCTTTATAATAAAGAACAATTTAATAACGCTGAAAATGAGTTTAGAAAAGTAGCAGTTCTGCAAAATGAAGTTTTAGGAGAGATGCATGCCGATACAATAAATACACAATACTGGATTGCAAGGTGCTTATATGACAAAAAACAAATCGATATCGCTGAAGAAGTGTTTAGAAAAGTTGAAGTTATGCAAAAAGAAGTTTTAGGAGAGAAGCATGCCGATACAATAAATACACAATACTGGATTGCTAGGTGCTTATATGACAAAAAACAAATCGATATCGCTGAAGAAGTGTTTAGAAAAGTTGAAGTTATGCAAAAAGAAGTTTTAGGAGAGAAGCATGCTGATACAATAAATACAAAATACTGGATTGCAAGGTGCTTTTATGACAAACGGCAATTCGATATCGCTGAAGACATGTTTAGAAAAGTAAAAGTTATGCAAAAAGAAATATTAGGAAAGAAGCATGCTGATACAATAAATACACAATACTGGATTGCAAGGTGCTTATATGACAAAGGGCAATTCGATACCATTGAAGAAGTGTTTAGAAAAGTAAAAGTTATGCAAAAAGAAGTATTAGGAAAGAAGCATGCTGATACAATAAATACACAATACTGGATTGCAAGGTGCTTATATGAAAAAAAAGGTTTCGATATCGCTGAAGAAGTGTTTCGAAATGTAAAAGTTATGCAAGAAGAAGTTTTAGGAGAGAAGCATGCTGATACAATAAATACACAATACTGGATTGCAAGGTGCTTTTATGACAAACGGCAATTTGATATCGCTGAAGACATGATTAGAAAAGTAAAAGTTATGCAAAAAGAAGTTTTAGGAGAGAAGCATGCTGATACAATTAATTCACAATACTGGATTGCATGGTACTTATTTAACAAACGGCAATTCGATATCGCTGAAGAAGAGTTTAGAAAAGTAGAAGTTATGCAAAAAGAAGTTTTAGGAGAGAAGCACGCTGATACAATAAATACACAATACTGGATTGCAAGGTGCTTATATGACAAACGGCAATTCGATACCGTTGAAGAAGAGTTTAGAAATGAAGAAGTTATGCAAAAAAAAGTTTGAGGAGAAAAGCATGCCGAGACTATAAATACACAACACTCTAATGCAATGTGCCTGTATATTAAAAAACAATTCGATAACGCTGAAGAAATGTATAGAAAAGTAGTGGCTCTGCAAAATGAACTTTTAGGAGAAAGGCATGCTAGTACAATAAATACACAATACTCGATTGCATTATGCCTGTATTATAAAAAACAATTCTATAACGCTGAAGAAGTGCTTAGAAAAGTAGAAGTTATGCAAAAAGAAGTTTTAGGAGAGAAGTATGCTGATACAATAAAAACACAACACTGGATTGCATGGTGCTTATATGACAAACGGCAATTCGATATCACTGAAGAAGAGTTTAGAAAAGTTGAAGTTATGCAAAAAGAAGATTTAGGCGAAAAGCATGCCGTTGCAATAAATACACATTACTGGATTGCAAGATGCTTATATGAAAAAATGCAATTCGATAACTCAGAAAAAGTGCTGAAGTATGTAGAAGTTATTCGAAAAGAAGTAATAGGAAAAAAGCATGCTGATATAATAACTACAAAATATTGGATTGCAAGGTGCTTATATAAAAAAATACAAATTCAAAACGCTGAAACAGCATTAAGAAAAGTAAAAGTAATGCAAAAAAAAGTTTTAGGTGAAAAACATGCCGAAACAATAAATCCACAATACTGGATTGCAAGGTGCTTAAATAACAAACGGCTAAATAACAAAGGTAAATAAATAACAAAAGGCTGAAAAAGTGTTAAGAAAAGTAGAAGATAAGCGAAAAGAAGTTTTAGGAGAAAAGCATGTTGATACAATATCTACACAATACTGGATTGAAAGGTGTTTATATGACAAACGGCAATTCGATAACGCAGAAGAAGTGTTTAGAAAAGTAGTATCTCTGCGAAAAGAAGTTTCAGGAGAAAAGCATGTTGATACAATATCTACACAATACTGGATTGCAATTTGACTGTATAATAAGAAACAAATCCATAACACTGAAGAAGTGTTTAGAAAAGTGGATGTTATGCAAAAAGAGGTTTTAGGTGAAAAGCATGTCGATAAAATAACTACACAATACTTGTTTGCAATGTGCCTGCATTGTAAAAAACAATTCGATAACGCTGAAGAAGTGTTTAGAAATGTATTAATTATGCAAAAAGAAGTTTTAGGAGATAAGCATGCTGATACAATATCTACACAATACTGGATTGCAATGTGCCTGTATAAAAAGAAACAATTCGATAATGCTGAAGAAGTGTTTAGAAATGTAGTAGCAATGTGAAAAGAAGTTTTAGGAGGAAAGCATGCTGAGACAATAAATTCCCAATACTGTATTGCAATGTGCCTGTATCAAAAAAAACAATTCGATAAAGCTGAAGAAGTGTTTAGAAAAGTAGAAGTTCTGGAAAAATAAGTTTTAGGAGAAAAGCATGCTGATACAATATGTACACAATACTGGATTGCAATGTGCTTATATGAATAACTACAATTCGATAACGCTGAAGAAGTATTTAGAAAAGTAGAAAATAAGCTAAAAGAAGTTTTAGGAGAAAAGCATGCTGATACAATAAATAATAACACTGGACTACCAGGTGTTTATTTGACAAATAACAATTTGATATCACGGAAAAACTGTTTAGAAAAGCAGATGTTAAGCGAAAAGAAGTTTAAGGAGAAAAGCATGCTGATACAAAAAATACAAAACTGTGGATTGCAATGTGCCTGTATAGAAAAAAACCATTTGATAACGCTGAAGAAGTATTTAGAAAAGTAGAAACGAAACGAAATTTTAGGAGTAAAGCATGCTGATACAATAAATACACAATACTGGATTGTCAGATACTTATATGACAAACAACAACTCCATATCACTGAAGATGTTTTTCGAAAAGTAGAAGTTATGGAAAAGGATGTATAAGGAGAAAAGCATTATGATACAATAAATACCCAATACTGTATTGCCAGTTGCTTATATGACAAAAAACAATTCTATATCGCTGTAGATGTGTTAGGAAAAGTAGATGTTTACCGAAACGATGCTTTAGGAGAAAAGCATGCTGATATAATAAATACACAATACTGGATTGCCAGGTGCTTATATAACAACCAACCAATCGATCTCGCTTAAATAGTGTTTATAATAGTAGAAGTTAAGCAAAAGTGAGTATTAGGAGAAAAGCATGATGATACAATAACTACCAAACTGTGGATTGCAATGTGCTTACATGACAAACGGCAGTTCGATAACGCTGAAAAAGGGTTTAGAAAAGTAGAGCTTAAGCGAGAAGAAGTTTTAGGAGAAAAGCATTTTGATACAATAATAGCACAATACTGGATTGCAATAATGCTGAATAATAAGAAACAATTTCATAACGCTGAAGAAGTGTTTAGTGAAGTGGAAGATAAGCGAAAAGAAGTTTTAGAAGAAATGCATGCTGATACGATAAATTCACAATACTGGATTGCAATGTGCTTATATAAAAAACAACAATTCGATAACGCTGAAGAAATATTTAGAATAGTAGAAGGTAAGGGAAAAGAAGTTTTAGGAGAAAAGCATGCTGATACAATAAATACACAATACTGGATTGCCAGGTGTTTATATGAAAAACAACAATTCAATAACGCTGAAGAAATATTTAGAATAGTAGAAGTAAAGCAAAAAGAGGTATTAGGAGAAAAGCATGATGGAACAATAAATGCAAAATACTGGATTGGAATGTGCTTATATGAAAAACAACAATTCGATAACGCTGAAGAAGTATTTAGAAAAGTAGAAGATTAGCGAAAAGACGTTTTAGGAGAAAAGCACGCTGATAAAATAAATACACAATACTGACATGCCAGGTGGTTATATAACAACTAACCAATCGATATCGCTGATGATGTGTTTAGAAAAGTAGAAGTTAAGCAAAAAGAAGTATTAGGAGAAAAGCATGATGATAAAGAAATACAAAATAGTTAATTGCAATATGCTTATATGAAGAACAACAATTTGAGAACGCTGAAGAAGTATTTGGAAAAGTAGAAGTTAAACGAAAAGAAATTTTAAGAGAAAAGCATGCTGATGCATTAAATGCAAAACAATGGGTTGCAATATGCCTGTATAATAAGAAACAATTCGATATCAATAAAAAACTGTTTAGAAGAGCGGAAGTTAAGCGAAAAGAAGTTTAAGGAGAAAAGCATGCTGATACAATAAATACACAATACTGGATTGTCAGATGCTTATATGACAAACAACAATTCGATATCGCTGAAGATGTTTTTCGAAAAGTTGAAGTAATGGAAAAGGAAGTATTAGGAGAAAAGTATTATGTTACAATAAATACATAATACTGGATTGCCAGGTGCTTATATAACAACAAACCAATCGATCTCGTTGTAGTAGTGTTTATAGTAGTAGAAGTTACGTAAAAGTTAGTATTAGGAGAAAAGCATGATGATACAATAAATACCAAACAGTGGATTGCAATGTGCTTATATGAAAAACAACAGTTCAATAACGCTGAAGAAGTATTTGGAAAAGTAGAATTTAAGCGAAAAGATATTTTAGGGGAAAAGCATGCAGGCAAGTTAAATACAAAACAGTGGATTGCAATTTGCCTGTATAATAAGAAACAATTCGATATCCCTGAAAAACTGTTTAGAATAACAGAAGTTAAGCGAAAAGAAGTTTTAGGAGAAAAGCATGCTGATACAATAAATACACAATACTGGATTGCGAGTTGCTTATATGACAAACAACAATTCGATATCGCTGAAGATGTGTTTAGAAAAATAGAAGTTAAGCGAAAAGAAGTTTTAGGAGAAAAGCATGATGATTTATTAAATACGCAATACATGATTGCAATGTGCCTGTATAATAAGAAACAATTCAATAACGTTGAAGAGTTGTTTAGAGTTTAAAAAGTTATGCAAAAAGAGGTTTTAGGTGAAAAGCATGCTGAATTAATTAAAACACAAATCTGGATTGCAACGTGCTTATTCGACAATTCACTAATTAATAATGTTATGAAATGTAGAAGTTATGCGAAAAGATGTTTTTGATGAATTGAATGCAGAAACAATAAATGCACAATACTGGATTGCAATGTCCTTATATAAAATACAGCAATTCGATAACTCTGAGAAAGTGATTAGAAATGTTTAAGTTATGCGAAAAGATGTTTTAGGGTAGAAGCATGCTGATGCAATAATTTCTTAATCCTGGTTAGCAAGGTGCTTTTATGAAAATAAACTATTAGATAAGGTTGAAAAAATGTTTAGAAATTTAGAAGTTATCAGAAAAGAAGGTTTAGGGGTTTACAAGGTGCATATAAGATAAACAACAGTTTGATAAGGCTGATAATGTGTTTAGAAATGAAGAAGTTATGAGAAATGAGTTTTTAGGGGAAAAGTTTACCGATGCAATAAATACGCAATACTTGATTGCAATGTGCTTATAAGGCAAATAACAATTTGATAAAGCTGAAAAAGTGGTTAGAAATATAGGAGTTATGCAAAAAGCAGCTTTAGGGTAAAAGCATGCTGATGCTATAATTATACAATACCGGATTTCGAGTTGCCTTTATAATAATTATCAATATGATAACGGTAAAAATGTGTTTAGAAATCTAGAAGTTATGCAAAAAGACGTTTTAGGAGAATAGAATGCAGATACAATAAATACCTATTTCGGGATTGCAATATGCTTACTTGAGAAAGAACAATTCGATAACGCTGAAAATTTGTTTAGAAATGTATTAATAATGCAAAGAGGACTTTTTGGGTAAAGGCATACCAATACAATACTTTTGCTATAATGAATTGTATGGTGCATTTATGACAAACAACAAATCAAACAAACGCTGAAAATGTTTTTAGAGATGTATTTATTATGCAAAAAAATGTTTTAAGAGAAAAGCATATTTGTGCAATGAATACACAATATAGGCTTGCAATGTGCTTATATGACATTTAACAATTTGTTAACGCTGATAAAAGTTTTAGAAATTTAGTTGTTTTGGAAAGGCAGGTTTAAGGAGAATAGCATGCTTATGCATTACTTACTCAGTACAGGTTAGCGAATATTTTACTTTTAAGGAATCTTATCAATATAATTCTTAAAAATGTTTAGTGATGTAGAGATCATACAAGTCTTGGATTTACTGTAGGATGATGCTTATTCACTTAATATTCAATGCTAATTTTCAAGGTTCTTACTTAATAAGAATCTATTAAATAACACTTAAAAAGTGTTTAGAAATGTAGAACTCTTTCAACTTGAAGTGTTAGGAAAGACTGACCTTTTTTGAAAAACTGTCTTGAGTTACAAGGTATTTATATAAAAAACAACGCTTAGATATAACTTTTAAATTGAGGTAAGAGATGTAGAAAATTTGCAAAAAGTGATTTTTGGAGAGAGGTTTTTTGATATTTTAAATACTCTGTTGTCTATTGAAATGTATTTCTAAATAACAAGACCTTTTATTGGCTCTCTGAAACAGCTGATAATAGGTTGTGTTATTAAGAAATACAAGCCATAGGTCAATTATATGATGAGGTGTTTATTAATAAATTAAATATGAGAATATAAGTAATAATATGGCGCCATGCTTTTAACGTAAGTTAAAAGCATGGCGCTATTCTTGTTCGCTAATCTCGACTAATGCAATCTTTTAACAGTTTTTTAGTTTTTTTTCATAACCGTTTAATAACCTTGACTTTTCAGGTACGGACTTTTTTTTGTTTAATTTTTGCAAGTATTTTCTTTTCTGGCACTTTTTTTAAAGCTAGGCACTCTGGCACTTTAGCTAAAGCAGAAACTTCAGACTGTACCATAGCCATTGATTGTTCTGGGCAATCTGTAACATTCAAAGGCATATTGTCAACATCCGAATAAATTCGCGATCGATTAAACAGCTTTCCCTAACTTTAAACGCTGCACATATCATTTTCGGTGTCTTTCCCAGAGAATCTATATTGGATTCAAAGTTTGGAATCTCATAAATAGTCATTTTTTTGCCTTTGTATGCATTTCTCCATATTAAGGTATCCCATGCACAAAACTCTATAAACAGCACATGAAAAGAAAGTCCACAAAAAATACTACTTAGATGTTGTCAAACTACTTCATTATCTTTAATAATACAAGATTACAGTTATTTTCTTATAAGTAACAAGATTTTAGTAAACTAATCACAATCACATAAATTTACTTTCATGTGTTCAATTCTTTTAATTTAAAAAATGATGTTTTTTGTTTAAACGTTATTTAAATATCTTGAGCTCAAAATTTAATTTTTTATAATTTATTTTATCCAACACAAAATAGTATGTTTTTTAGTTCTTTAAACCTTCGAAACTTATTTGTATTAATAAAGAGCTCGTTAGTCGGCACAAGATTTCTATGTTTCAATAAACGAGGCGACTTGGCGGTTTTTTCCAAATAAAGAAAAAATTTTTTTAAAGAACTCTTTTAAAAAGACGTTTAATAAGTGCCATGTTTATTGTAATAAACGAAAAAAGCACCTATATAAAGTCTAAGTGAAAATATATCATAACTTGAACGCCTTAAACTCAATCTTTGAGCTGCGTCTATGTTGTATTTAAAAAAGTAGTAGTTATTTGGCTTGAAATCATCATGATAAATATATTCTTAGGATATATTATCATCATCATGATAAATATATCCTAAGAATACATTTATCATGATGATTTCAAGCCAATTAACAAATTCTCTCGTTAAAATGTTGACACTTGTTTTTATAATATTTATTCAAAACAAATAAAATTGTCAAATCTTCAAAGTTCATTTTTTACAAGCAAATATTGAGTTTATGGAATTTTCATGTTCTTATATAATTTCACTCAGGTGATGTTTAGCTGCATACGAAAATAGCAGCATAATAAAATATTCTAACAGATTAAAGTTTTATTATAAAAACCAAAAAGTCTCCCAAAACTATGGAAAATGTTTTTTATGAAATCATGCTCTTAAAATGCTGCATATTCTGTCTCTAGAATCATAATTATAATAATAGTAATAAGTCTGGTGGAAGAAAGAAAACAAAAGCGTCAAAGTAACATGTTTTATCGACAATCCTAAGAATATATTTATCAACTTGAAGAGTTAGGAAAAGAATTTAAAGAAAGTGTAAATTGTAAAGAAGTTTATCGATAAATGATTTACGAGGATACAATCAAACACATGCAAACAAATATTTTAAACATAATCTTCTCCTTTTGTAATTGGCTTCCACTCTCAGATTATGATCACTTAAAAAATAGTTAAAGACTTAAAAAGATAAACAATAAACATCTTCATCTTTTGTTATGTTTTTTATGTTGTTGTTATTATTATAGGTAATATTTTTATTGGTATTAGTATTACTATTAATATCGTTATTATTATTAGTGCTATTATTGTCATTATCATTATTATTATTGCTACAATTGCTGTAATTATCATTAATAGTAATATTTTTATTATTATTATTTTTATTATTATTTTTATTATTATTATTATTATTATTATTATTATTATCTTTATTATTATTATTATTATTATTATTATTGTTATTATTATTATTATTATTATTATTATTATTATTATTATTATTATTATTATTATTATTATTATTATTATTATTATCATTATCATTATCATTATTATTATTATTATTATTATTATTATTATTATTATTATTATTATTATTATTATTATTATTATTATTATTATTATTATTATCATTATCATTATTATTATTATTATTATTATTATTATTATTATTATTATTATCATTATTATTATTATTATTATTATTATTATTATTATTATTATTATTATTATTATTATTATTATTATTATTATTATTATTATTATTATTATTGTTATTATTATTATTATTATTATTATCATCATCATCTATAATATAATTCGTTTGTTTGAAAAAATTGTTTGAAAAAAAGAAAACCACGAGCTTTAAAGAAGTGTTTCCCAATGTCTTACAAGGGCCAAAATGATTAATAATTGGAAACCAGGTATATTTGCCGTATTTCGAAAAGGAAATCATTTTCAATGCTATCATTTAAGTATTTAATCATTTAATATTTACTGTAGATTTACTTAGTAATAAGCTCTCAACCTTATGAAATTTAAAAAAGTGTTATTTAATTAAAGTTGTGCAGCAGACGCACAATTACTCAAAACTTAAATTCGACATATTTTGTCAAAGGGCACACGCTATACCGCAGTGCAGTTTATATTTAAAATGCACGTCGCCTTTATAGAAATAAGATACTCAAGTTTATAACGCAGTTTTATCTTAATATATGTACTCAATTAGTTCTCAATAGCTGAAAGAAGTTTACATATCGTGACAGGTCTTCAACTTGTATTGCAAGTTCAGCTAGTTGACGATATGCAAAGTAGTTTACGACAATCTAAATTCTAAATGTCATCGATAGTAAAAGAGTTTCTTTTCTGAATTCTTTTAAAGTCTTTTTTGTAAAAAATAATCCAGCTTCAATAATTTATTTCTAAATGTTCATATCTGGAAATGAAACGCTCATTTTGAAAAACATTTATTTCCATCTTTACTAATATATTTAAGTTTATTTGAATATTTTTTTTTACATTTGAACAAATGACATGAAGCTTACAACAAAAAATTTCGAACTCAAGTTTTTTAAAGCAGCTGGTTCATAAAAACGCACCTTCGTTCAAAGAAGTGACCACTGTCATAAGCTTTCCTGTAAGACATCGTTTTCTTAAGCCATCTGGTTAGTATTGCGAACCAAGTTGTTAAAAAACGGCCCATAAAAAAAAAATAAAACTCAGTCCGAGTATAGTTGAGGAGGTTTGTGGGCGCAACGTAACACCAGGAACAAGAATGTTTGCTGCTACACAAAATTTAAGCAACCAAAATTTAAGTCACAAGAGAGAGATAAATATTATTAAAGCACACTTTTAAGTTCTAAAATGATTTATCTATGGATAAGTACAAAATATTACATATCTTTTCTAGGGAACATGTTTTACACTAGGCTTACCTAGACTTATAGAACTATTAAGAATGCATCAGGTATATATGTATGTATGTATGTATGTATGTATGTATGTATGTATGTATGTATGTATGTATGTATGTATGTATGTATGTATGTATGTATGTATGTATGTATGTATGTATGTATGTATGTATGTATGTATGAATGTATGTATGTATGTATGTACGTATGCATGCTTATATATTTATTAGGAATCTTTCGAGCGAAAAAATGGCCCCATGCAACAATCTGGCCTGTAATGGGGCAAAAGTGTTTGTGATGGATCAACATCCGGACTGTTGCATTAATGGTGAAAAGCTATTTATAGTTAACTGAAAAAATTGTGCAGAATTATAATAAAATATGAAACTCAAAAAATTAAAAAAAAAAACTAACCAGATGACACTTATTTACCGTTTAGTTGTTGTGAACTATAGCTCCCTTCCCCCTTCCCCCCCTTCCCCCGCTAGCTCTCCCAATGCTCAGCAGAATAATTAAATGAAATACCATGCATGCTTTTTAACATTTATAGTAAATAAAATACTTTTTAATACTAAATCTAACATTCAAAATATCCCTTAAGTCTCCAACATTTCTAATAATAAAAAACACAAGACCTTCAGAAGTAAAAAATTCCAACTATCCTAGGACGCTAAAGCAAAAGGGTTTCCTAAAAAAGAAAGAAAACATTTTGAAAATACTTAACGTGATGATGTTTGGTTTTCGACGGTTTTTACATTTTTGAGTTTATCCCACTAATCGCTGGTTATTAAGAAGTTACAAGCTTGTAATTCGGAAAGCTTGCCAAGGAAAGATTTACTGCTTTAAAGAAAAAAGTACTATGAGTTATAAAAAAACATATAAAAATATCCTGTAAATATTAAATATTACAATTATTAACTTTTTGGCCATTTCTTCTGTTTCTTTACAAAGAATGTTATACAATGATAAATTTTTGGCCATTTCTTCTGTTTCTTTACAAAAAATGTTGTACAATGATAAATTTTCCTTTAAAAAGTCTGAGCAGCGAAGATTAACAATTTTTGGTTTAAATTTCAATATACAATTCGGTAAAAAATTTCCAGTATTTTCTATTGATGACTCACATATGGTGAATTTCTAAATCACCATTATATTGATGAATCATATTATATACTGAATTTTCCTCAGATAATTGGAGAAATTGAAGGGGAAGCATCATTTGTCCTAACTATTCTAACACTAGATTGTTCTTTATGCCGTAAATCATCATGTGAGTAATTATCAAGTAACGAGCTTGCTTCTTTCACTGAAATGGTTGTGTTTTTGTTTACGGTTGATATGGGTTCTGTATCTCCTAATAGCTTTTTGCTGTGAGACGCTGAAGCAATATGACGATCAATGTCTTTGAAATCGACCTCGTGATCAAGTAAATTTAAATTCGGACCTGCTTTAAATATTTCACGGATCTAAAGAAAAATAATTTAGCGAGGATCACAAACCACGAATACGCAAAGTATGCGAACATCACTTTTGTAAAATAAATTTTTTAAAACAAAAGCAATTGCGTAATTAAACTAACTTAATAATTCCCGAATATCGAAAAAAACACACCTGTTTCAAACCAGCTATGCTTAAAATTGCTATTTCATCGTTAAACATTTCTTCTTTAAGCAAACGGTGCTGCAAAAGACCTACGCAAAAAAACAGAAGCAACAAAGAAGTTGTAACAAAGAAATGGTTTATAAAAAAAAGCAAAAGAAAAGATAATGGAAATATAAAAATAACATTAGCAACATTACATTCGAATCTTTCAATCTTTTTAACAAAGAAACAAATTTACTTATATACGAATCCATTTTATCTCCACAATAAACACACAGCGAATGTAGTTTGGAAAACTCAGTTTGCATATCAAACAACTGTTCTTGCAAGTTTACGCTATCCTTTAAAGAAAATTCCATTAATATATAATAATGGTTTTATAATACTTTTTTTTTTTTTAAAGACAACTATGCTTACCTCATGACTCACCCCAGTATTTTCTACACCTTTGGTCTGCTTACTTGAAACCATACCTTTTAATGGATTTTGAATGGAATTAACTTTTGTTTTAAACTGCGATATTTGCGATGCGAGACGCGAGCTGGTTTCTACAACAAGAATCTCATACACATACATATATGTATGTTTGTGTATATATATATACATATACATACATACATACATACATATATATATATACATATATATATATATATATATATATATATATATATATATACGCACATATATATATACACACACACATATATATATATACACACACACACACATATATATATATATATATATATATATATATATACACAAATATATAAAAATGAGCAAAAATAAATATATATATAAAAAAAGATCAAGACATCAAAAAAACATGAAGAACATCAGTAAAGTTTTTATTTTTAATTTACCATTGAACAAAGATGGCGATTCTGCACTTTCATGGTCATCAGAGCTTGGATCAACAGGATCTAATCCCTCGGCTTTTTCATTTTGAAGAATTCTATCTTTGTTTATTGAATTTATTGATTGGGAAAACTAAAAGTACATTAAATTTTATGTTTATCTACTAAAGATAATAAGTGTTCAAGTTAATTTATCTTTAGTAAACAAAATTGAGCTCATAACTTTGCACAAGGTTTTTATAAACAAACTTAATTAATAATACCAATTGTTCTCTTGTCTTCCCCAGTCTGTTTCGAACTGGATACACTTTGCTTTGTGAGGTTGCTATACGACCTTTATTTACATGGTCATGGTCTGCATTCATTTGAGGCTGTATACAAAGAATGTGTATCATAAAGATACAAAGTGCCTTTCTAAGTGAAGAAATATTTTACCAAAAAAAACTTTAAACAATACTTGGTAACTTCGAAGTAAAAGTGCCTGCTTAAGTATAAATCTGGAATCAGTGTTTGCAGGATATTTCATCAAGTAAGATAAACAGACATTGAAGTCATTTTGGAGCACTATAAAAAATATAAAGATTTATTTTATTCAAAGCTTTAAGATTTTTAAAAAACATATATTTGAACATGTGATGTGGTGTATATAAAAAAATAAGGCATGTTGTTTATTCTGTAATGTCATGACATAAATAAGTTGTGCAGATTATGCAATTTTGAAGCATTATGGAAAAAAAAACAAAAAATATTAGTAATTATCTATGAACTTGAACTTACAGCAAAAACAAAAAAATCCCAAGATAACTACTAACATTAAAATAGTACTAATCCATGAATGCTTAAGATTGACAATTCATCAAATGACATTAACATTTTCCCAACAGTTACATATCCAGACATTATTAACAACTTCTTATTTTGACCACATACATACACAATAGAACAACTGAAAGACTATAAAAACCTTCATTTAGGAGTAAACACTTTTATAGTCTTTCAGTTGTTTATAGGGGTATAGCAGTTAAAACAATAGATTACAAAACCATTGAGTGTAAGTTATAATCTTAAACTGATTTTACTACAGCTGACAACTTGCAGAAAACATTAAACTTTTTTGAGTAAAACATTGTTTAAGGGGTTAGTATGGTAAAAATGCAGCAAATTTTTGAAATAGTGAGAACAAAGCTCTAATAGGCTTTGAAAAAATGGCTTGTTTGTCCACGATAAAGACAAACATGTATTTATTTAAATCTGCTGATGCAAATTTATATTTAAAAAATTGGTAACAAGACAAAAGCTCCCATTTTTTAAGCAACAATCATAAGTACAGTAATTCTTCACTACAGTAAGTTCACTATAGTAAGCACACTATAGTAAGCATCCTATAGTAAGCACCCTATAGTAAGCACACTATAGTAAGCACACTATAGTAAGCACACTATAGTGAGCACAGTATAGTAAGCACACTATAGTAAGCACACTATAGTAAGCACACTATAGTGAGCACACTATAGTAAGCACACTATAGTAAGCACACTATAGTAAGCACACTATAGTAAGCACACTAAAGTAAGCACACTATAGTGAGCGCACTATAGTAAACATTCATTTAGAGTTAGATTTAATTGCACCTGCAACAGAACAGAATTTTTGTTAATGCAGATAGACATATAGGGTGCATATAACAAAGCCAATTTCGAATTTCATTTTTAACTAAGTCTATTCAATTAAACTGGTTGTAGGAAGTGCTCAACCAGTTTACATTTAAAATAAGTAATGGCAAGCATTGAAATCGTCTACCATTGAGAATAGTGTTGGCATGCTTCGACTAGATTGGAAAGCTATTGATTAAACAATCAAACTCAAAGCAAACCTTGGATTTTGTACTTTACTTCAGATTTACTTGAGGTCAATACCTAGTTAAGCAGAGTTGCAAGACCTAGTTAAGCAGAGACGCATTGATGAGAATGGCGACTGAAAATAAATGGAAGAATATAGTTTGCACAACTTAAAATGTTGAACCAATGAAACTTGCAATCATTTTGTTAAAGATGTTCATTTTGATAATTGGTAAAATTGTAAATGCTATCAAGAAATAGACTGAAAATGGTTTTACTCCAACAACAGTGGTAAAAGAGGCAGCAAAGATGGAATTTATGTATGGAAAAAATGTATGGAAAAAAAACATCATTTTTTGATATTTTTGTTCTTTGTATTAGGTTTGTTGAAAAGTATTAAAAAGATTGGTTATCAAAGTCTGGTCCAACTTTAACTGAATGCTGTTCAGGCAATATGGTCATTCAAGAACATTCCTTAGTTTTATTTCAATCATATTTTCCATTGTGTACATCTTCAGTATGACCAAGGATGGACTACAATTGAAAACCCTTTTCTATTGTTGCTTCATTACCTTAGACAAAAACTTGATTTTTTGAAAAGGTCAATAGTGACTCTTATCAGCCCAAGTTTCTCTTGTATATGAGGAGCAAATAATGACACGTTTTGCAAAGTATTTAGTGCTTCATATTGTAAAGGCATGTAGTGCTTTTATTAATATGCATTTGTCAGGATTATTAATGTTGGAGGTTTTGTCCTGCACACTATTGTTATAGAGCAAAGAGAATGTATGTAATCAAACCACAAACAAATTATCTAAGCAAAGAAAAATATATAATCAAATTTTAACAAAAACTTACACACTCCTCGAAGATTGATGAGCATTGCAAGAAAAACATAATCAACTAGATCAAGTAATGCTCCATCAGCAAACAATGCATCCCAATTTGTTAACAACCGATTTAATGGAAACTCACGACCAAAGAAAAGATGTATCCATCGACTTAACAATAAACTTCATTAAAAAATATGTTGATCAACATATTGCCCATAGCGCTTTGGACTTTTACTTCGGGTAAAAAACTTCATCAAAAATTTTATCGTTGCCTTGATTGAGTTTTAATGTGGCTTAAAATGTTGCAAAAATTAGCTTTTGTTATAACAAATCACAAACAACAAAACAAATCACAAACAACAATTCTACTACTAAAATAAAACGTAGATATTTTCCAAATTTTTATATTTTATCTTTTATTTATTTATTTATTTTTTATTTCAGCTTATATATATATATATATTCATATGTATATATATGTACATATATATGCATGTATTCATATGTATATACATACATATTCATATGTATATATATACATATTCATATGTATATATATATACATATTCATATGTATATATATATATATTCATATGTATATATATATATACATATTCATATGTATATATATATACATATTCATATGTATATATATATATACATATTCATATGTATATATATATATATATATATATACATGTTCATATGTATATAAATATACATATTGTAGTTGCGTCATTGTGTAATTCATTGTGCACAATGAATTAAGAAATGATATTTAAATTGTAAAAGCGAATGAACGTGAGGATGAAATACATAACGTATATAGAATGTAGTCGTCTTAATATCACACATATTCATATGTATATATATATATTCATTTCATTTGAGTTCTAAGAGATTGCAAGATAAAAAAAAAAAGGAACTCAAAACTAACAATAAAAAAAAAATACTAATTCAAAAATAACTCTAACTATCCATAAAAATACAATCCTAGCTTGCACAAAAATCATGATTCTCATCAATTAAATACTTAATAAAATATCCAGGCTTTAAAAATGAAAATGCCTTGAATTATCAATTCGGTGGATGGTAGAAGGAGCATTTGTGTTTGGGACTGCTTTAAGTTTAATGGAGCAAACTTGTACAATACACATACAGGTCATATCAACCAACTTTTTTATAGCGATGCAATGGAGCTTTATGATTCCATCAAAAGTCAAGCTGATTGAATGAAGTAAATGATAAGAGTTCAAACAAAATAGAGCTCCTGCCATCTTAATACCCAGGCCTGCTTAATAAACAGAATTGAACTCAATCTGAGCCTGGATAGGCAAAGATTTTGTCAAGGTCTGTTAAAATTTAGTAGAAGGCTGAAACAAGAACTAGATGCCATTCGGAAAAGAGTTCTAACCCAAAATCTGCTACTATCTAGAAATCTTAATGTGTAAGATATAGAGCTTGCAAAAATGCTCAAAGGAGCTTATTTAAAATTAATTTGATTTTGTTTTACTTTGTATTTTTTTTCAAATAATGATTTTAAAAGTGAGTTTATGTCAATGGTTCTCATTTTATGTTACATTGAACTATATGCAATAATTCTTAGTTCATCTGTTGTTTTTTTTAAAAAAAAACATTGCATAAAGCCATTAAACAATTAAATATATCAACCAAATGCACAACTATTAACTAATGAAAATAAGCAAACGTTTAAAAAAAGATAGTAAAAAAGCAAACAAACTCCTTTCATCCCATACAATTGAGGACATATTTCACTTTTTTGGAGATGTTGACAAAGAGCACTATCATAATTTATCATCATACACCCTTGGATATGATTCAACTTTTCAGATATAGCTGTTACCTATATAACCAATAAAAAAAGAAAAATATTTGCTGCCGTGTATAATCTAAATGTTTCAATCTAATAATCAAATTACAATTGATGAAATGTGAAATGTTAGCTACAAAATTATACCAATTCAATCTCAGCAGGATTTCTGAATATTCTTTGTTCAACATAACCTTAAACATTTACAATATTTAACCGTTACCAGTTCTTAACCAATTTATTACCAAAAACTTTGTTTGAGCAAAAAGCAATTTAGCAACAAAAAAGCAGCAGCAATACAAAAATAAAAACAATGCCACCAAAAACAAGACTTTTTTGTTTTGGGCTTTGTGGTTTTGGTAGATTTGTGAACCAAGGTTGAATGGAGTCCATTATCTTTGCAAACAATATGCTGCTATTAAAAATTATGGTGAAACTTATTGAGTTCTCTCAACTGAACATTTTTCTTTATCTTTTTATTTTTTTATTTTTTTGGAAAGGCAAATTTAAAAATAGAAAATGATTTATGATACTCAACAACATAAACTTGGTAAAAAATTGAAAAGAAATATATACTATGAGTTTTTTTCAACATCACTTATGTCCATGATTTTCTTCAGCTGATAGCTAATAACAACAATAAAGTTAGAAGTAAAAATAGTTTCTAGAAAAAAATTAGACAAAGATAAAAGCAAATGATAGTTAAAACAGTAATTTGTCTAATAGAATAAAATAAAAAACAGTGTAGTTTTTCTTGGTTTAATGCCACGATGTTTTTTATAGATGGATTAGATGAGTTCGTTTACATAGAACAGTTAACTAATCACAAACCATCAAACGCCATTCCTATTACAACAGTGCTTGCAAATGCCTGTAGTTCATAAACATATAAATGCGTTATAAGTGGAAATGTCTCTGCTGCAATGAGATACTGGAACACAATTAAAGATTACAAAGATGCGGCTAGCAGGTAAATGACGGGTTTTGACATTTGTAGAACAAAGACTTTCTTCAAAGATCTATTTGGAAGTAAAACGCTTAAAACTTATATTAAAAAGTTTAATACGTTATTTCGTAAAAAAGAGACTTTGATCTCTGTATCACCTTCTTTGAAAGCAGTTTCTTTAATGCTGCTCCTTTTAAACATTCAGTCTGTTAAAACTATGACCGAACTACCGTTACTTTTTCTACACTTTGTGCAAAAAGCTGCAATACGAATGAAGCATTGCTTCAACTAATCCAAATATATTTCAAAGCAGCATATTTTAAAATTCTGCGAAGTAACTTTCGCTTTGTTGGTTAGAGAAAAAGTGAACGTTTTCCATAATAAGCTTGGCCTGGTTATAGATAAAAACGGTTTTGAACCGTTTGGCATCTTAAATAAATCAATCTTCAAAATTAACACTATGTTCATTTGGTTTTAATGATGTCTTGCGCCTCTGTTTATGTGTTATTCAACGTTAATGGGCATAAAATTATTAAAAACGAAATAATGCGTCATTGCTTGGTCTTCATGTGTACCGCTGCGAGAGAAGCTTTTCGAATTTAATTTGCGAGCAAAAGAACAAATACACAAACAGACTTTTTGGCTCAAAGACATCAGAGTAGATGAAACTTTCTTTTTTAATTAAACGTATTTTTTGTCTTTTGAGCATCGATTTAAATTTATTTCCTCTGCTGCTTCCTAAATAAAACATTTGCTAAGATAATTAATTCTTTTCATTTTTACGAGTAAATTTTTATGGGATAGTTTTTAAACATTGTTGAAGTATGGTAACGAGATTTGGACTGTTAATAACCTTCAATTTAAAAAGATTGCTTGTATAGTTCAATTGTAACCTAACTCAACGTGAGCAAGTTTTTTTTGTTTCTAATGGGCGGATAACTTAAAATCGAGCAAAACATAGCCATAAATAAAGGCTTTAATTACAATTAAATTGGTTAATCAAATTTCAATTTGTTAATTTTGATTTTATCTTTTATTCATTTCTTGCACAATAGGTTTATCATTTTGCTGTAGTGGGAATTCCAGTCACATAATTATACACATTACGCTTTTGCCTTTTTGATTAGGATTTATTCTTCCCATTTTCTATTTTGAATTAAATTCATTAAGTACTGGTATCTATACTCTATGAGATTTGAATAAACCAAAGTTGCTTAGCATAACTGATATAAAAAATTCTTCATTTTAAATTGCTATAGGCTTATGTAAAAAAAATGACCAAAAAACGGCCTTTCAAAGCCATAAAACTATGGTATTAATTTAGCATAAGCCCATAGCCCTATATACTTCAATTCACCTTAAATGACCGTAAGTGCTCATAAAAAAATGTTTTTTAAAAACGTTTCACAAAAAACTTATCAGTCTAACATTATGAAAAATTACATCAACAAGGCCTTTAACATTTGTTTCCACCTTTGAATGATAGCGCAATCTTAATCTTCGAATCAAAGATTGATCAACATTTCATTTTAATCAATCTTGACCACGCGCATAGTGTTGATGCTCCTCGAGTACTAAAAGAAAATATTCGTTTAAGTTGCATTGATCGAAAGAACACTTTTGAGTTCATTCCACCTTTATCTGAAAAATTCATGAAAGATTTTAAGTAAATCTTTCACGAAAGTATACTTAAGTGAAAACGTAGCTAATGAAACACATTAATTAATTATAAATATTGCCAATAAAAGAAGGATCGTAACATCTTAAGAGCGGGGTTCTTTATCATATAGTTTAAGAGTTTACCTGTGAAAAAGGATCAATATAAAGTGTTTGGCTTCGTAACATGAAAATAAGACATCGATGAAGAGTTTCTTTTAAATGCATTATAATCGGAGAGTCAATTATAAAACTTTATTTTTAAATTATGAAGAGGGTATGTAATTTTATCATAAATGATGTTTTTAAAAAACCCTATGACAAAAAATACTTAAAGTTTGATTATCTGATTCGCATACTAAAATCAATTCAATTTAAGTTAGTAATTTACATAAATTACATAATGTAAACACAAGCTTCTAGGGGACAATGCGAGTGATCATCGTGGAAATTTCGGGGACTTTACAGGGAGGTAAACCAAATTGGTGGGTCTTTCGATGATTTTTAAACCTGGACCCACGTCGGGATAAAAGGAGTAAATGAAAATTAATTGTGAGCCGTTGATGTATGCCGACCCGATGACGTTGTTGACGATTCTAATCGTGTTGAAGCTTGAAACTCTGACAATGTCGTCGAATTCGTATTCAGAATTGGAATCCAATTGTCTTTTTGTGAACCCCAGAAGTCAGGCGATGCTGTTTTCCACGTTCAAGTCCATCAAATAATTCAAGCCAAGCTTTATGGTTGATTTTAAAGTGTTTGAATTGGATCCAATTTTGATGTTTTCAGGGGAGTAGCTGATTTTATTTTTGGCAACGTAGCTTGCACTTTGTAATGGATAATTTTTTATTGTGTTTCAGACGGACTTTTGCAAGTAATTGTTGATGTCGATGATGTCGTAGCTTCCGTCTGGAATGGTGATGTTTTCCCTATTGCCTCCGTTGTTCATGCTGTACCTGAAAGAATTGTTTCTGCTGGTGATGTTTGGAAAGCTGTTGTACGTCTCAAGACCGAGAAAAGCCATTTCATAAGTTTTCCCTTTTTCAAAAACGATTTTGTCCAAAAATTCTATTATTATTACGTTGGAATTTCCATCCACGTTGATGATTATGCCTGACATTTTTTAAATGGACGAAATTTTTTTAAAATCATTTTTTTCAATGACCTCTTTTGGAAAATAAAAACTGTCAAACCCGCTTCGATATTTTCCATAGTATTTTTTTGATGACAAATCAATCACAAATCCGTGAGGTTGAGACCACTTATGTCAGCAAAATTTTTAAAACTCTTCTTTCTTCATGTCGCTCGAAACATGGTCTTGATAAATATGGCCTACATTTTTTGAATCTTGAGGAAACAGACAAATAAAAATGGTGTTTTCTCTGATGGTTTGTCGGGGGAGCATGACATAATTTTGAGCGAGGTAAAAGCAGTCGACGTTGGAGTGTCTTCCTCGGATGTAATATTTATCGCAATTGTTTTGTTTGGTTAATTGCAAATCGTCAAAGATCATCAAATTGTTTTTGGTCGAATCGAGATCTTCAGGTTCAGTAACATCGTCAGCCGTTTCGAAAAACTGACACTCCATGTCCTCGTTTTCGGAATAATTTTTTGAAAGGTCATTGTAACGCATTCAGGGTTTAAATTCAATTTTTCCATTTCGTTTTGTACCTTGAACAAATCGAGAATAATCTTTTTTGGCAAATTCTTCTCGAACGAACTTTTCAGTATTTTGTACTCGGGTTGGAAAAGAGATTTCCCAAAAACTTGCAAATGGTTGTAATCCAACCATCCAGGTCTTAACAGCAAATTCAAAAGCAAAGTTGTTTTCCCACAACCTGACTTTCCGACGATGATTCCTCGAATGCTTCTCGGTAGAAACTTGTTGTTGTTCCTTTTGCTCTTTCCAATATTTCATGACAAATCCAACTTCCATTTTTTTTAATTAAAAAAGTTTTTTTTTAAAATAAAAAATGTACTGCGTCAAATGAAAAAGGAAAACAGAAACAATCCATTTGAGAAACGAAGTCTCAAAAAACAACAGAAATATGATCAAAGGAACTTGTGACGTTTGCGAAACGACAAAATGCAAGTTTGTTCCTTTGAATGAAGCATTTCAAATGGGGGAGACTTTGTAGAATCGATCAACAAATTTTCAAAAAAAATTAAACTTCCTTGGGCAAAATTTCCAGGAGAAATGCACATTCCAGGCATGAATTTTGCAGGACCTGGAACAAACTTGGACAAAAGACTCACTTTAACCAACATGTATCAGGAGTGGAGCAAACCGGTGGACAGAGTGGACAACGCAGCATACCATCACGATTTGGCTTATAAATATTTCAACGACGTTCAAAACAGAAATTTGGCAGATCAAATGATGCTTTAAAAAATGAACTCCATTCCGAACCCAACTCAAAAAGAAATCAACGAAAAAAAACTCATCACTCCCATCATCAAAGCCAAAGCCAAATTCTGACTGGGTGTCCCTGCGAAAAAAAAAAATTCCTGAGAGCAGTCTGAAATGGGATGACCAGTTTGCATAGGAGCTTCACAAACCGGTGATTCATCATTTCAAAAAAAGAAAAGTGTTTGTGAATGACGTCGATGAAATATGGGCTGTAGATTTGGTCGACATACGCTCTTTTTCAAAATTTAACAACGGCGTAAAATATTTGCTCATGGTCATTGACGTGTTTTCAAAATATGGGTGGATTGTTCAATTAAAAAGCAAAACGGGTCTTGATGTGGCAGAAGCGTTGAAAAAAATCTTTGAAAAAAGAAAGTGCACCAAAATGTGGGTGGACAAAGAAAAGAACTTTACAACAAGCACGTGAAAGCGCTGGGAGTGCAGTTGTATTCTACTGAAAACGAAGAAAAAAGTTGTGTTGTTGAGAGATGGAACAGAACGATGAAAGAAAAAGTGTTTAAATTCTTTTCAGCAAACAACACCAATAAATAGATTGACGTTTTTGACGAAATGGTGAAAAATTACAACAACACAAAGCACTCTTCCATCAAAATGACTCCAGTTGAAGCCAGAGATGAAAAAAATAAAAATAAGGTCTGGATGAACCTGAATGGAAAGATGCAAACAGAAAGATCAGAACCGAATTTTTCAATGGGTGACAAAGTGAGGATCACAAAAAAGAAGTCCAATTTTGAAAAAGGGTACACACCGAGAAGGACTGGGGAGGTTTTCACAGTGTCGAAAAATCACCACACGGACGCCAACGATGAAGAAATTCAAGGAACTTTTTACAAGCAGGAAATGCAAAAGACCCACCCAAGACATATTCAGAATTGAAAAAATAATTCGCAGAACAAAGAGCAAATCATTACTCAAATGGCAAGGATATCCAGACTCGTTCAACTCCTGGGTGGATCATAAAGAATTGATTCGTTTTAAAAAATGATTTAAAAAAAATTTCTTTTCTTTTTAAAAAAGATGAATTTTGTGATAATTGAAAATTTTGATGAGAGCAAACTATCGGTTGGAGAAATTTATTCCGCAACCAAACCAATTCAGTACTAAAAGATTCCGCTTTTTTATGAGTACCCCTCTGGAAAAGGTCCTGTCATTTTGAGGACTCCAGTTTTGTTTTCTCTGGGTGTGTTTAAAAATTGCAGTTTTGGAACGAAAGAACTGAATGGATATTTCATGTCCTTTCTCGGTTTCAACGAAAAAAATGGAATGAACGAAAAAGAAAGAAAGTTCATTGAGGTGACTGAAAAAATATCAAAATTTCTTCGCAATCAAGTCCAGGAAATGATGCCCACTTTGAAAAAAAGGAGGAAGAACGAAAAAAATCATGACGGAAGATTTGTCCACTTATAAAAACAAATCTGTTTATCCAAACGCAGCACCCATTTTATTCGGGAAGTTGTTCACAGAGAAAAACGAAAAAAACATTGAAGTGTCTTCTCTGTTTTTCAAAAAGAAAACGAAAGAGTTCTTGAAAGCGAATCCTTTGGAATATGTTCGACAAAAGTGCTACGCCATCGCCTCTTTGAAAATTGAAGGTGTTTTTGTCGGAGCGCAGATAGAGTCCATTCAGTTTAAAATTCCCGAAGTGATCATTGCAAAAAATGCACCTTTAATTCAAAGCATCATGGGTGATGATTTGGATTTGGGAGAAGTGGAATCTGATAATGAACTGTGAAATCATTCAAAAAAAGTGAAAATAAAATGATTTAAAACATTTTCTTTTCATATTAAAAATGCATGCCCATCACAAGTTGTATAAATACAGCGCCTCAGCAGAAAATCACAGTTTTAATTTGAATTTGGAACATTTGAATTTGCATTTAGGGCATTTGGAGGAGAGAATCAAAGAGTTGGAACGAAAAAATCCGAAAAACATTATTGTGGTCAAAAAAAAGTTGGATCATCCCACCTATTTCTACGTCAACGGACAGCACGAGATTTTTGCTCAGAAAGACATTAGATTTGTTGCTCTTTCTTACACGCAAATATCGCTGACCGTTGGACTGAATTTGGAGAAAGGAATTGCTATCGTCACTTTGATGAACAAAATCAGCGATCAATTGAAATACAACAAAAACGACGTTATTTTTTCAGAGTCTGTGAATGACATCGCTTTGGATGTGAGCAACAACACCCACCAGGACGTAATCGTTAAAACAGGTGAAAAGCTCTGTAAAATAAATTACATCGATTCGAATTAAAAAAGTCTGACTTTGTTAAAAAGATGGAAATATTGAAAAGACTGAAAAAATTTACCCAGTTCTTCCAACAGCACCATCAGATGGAGGTCACATTTATCGACTTCAAAAAATAAGCAAGATCCAAAAAGAAACGGAGAATGAAAAAGTGAAGAGAATGGCTCTCAGCAAAAAATACCATCGAGCAGCAAAGATTATTCATTTCGCAGATGATGGATTGCAAACAGTGTGCATTGGTTTGGGAATCACAGGAATTGCACTTTTGTCAACCGTCGTTGCCACTCCAGTTTCGATTGCGTGCGAGGGTATTGCTGTTGAAATGGGAGCTTTATCCATTTTCGGAAATCAACAGAACAAAAAACTGATGCTGAAGGCAGAAAAGCACGAAAAATTAAAAGTTCTTTCCGAGTCAAAATTGAACACAATTAGCGATTACATTTAAAAATCGCTCATGGATGGATTTGTGAGCGATTCCAAGTACGAATTAATTCTCAGCGAGCTTCAAAACTTCAAAGCCATGACTGAAGAAATACGAACCAATGCAAAAAGCAGCATTGATGAATTGACTAAAGAGTCACTGATTAAAAAAGGAAGAGAAGACGCGATAAAAGCATTCAACAACCTGTTCAAAAAAGGTGAATAAACTCATAAACTTTTTCTCCGTATTTTAAAAAATGTTCTTCTTTAAAATACAAGACCCGAAAAAGAAAGATGTGATAGTGAAAAATTATATGGCCAACAGAGAAAAGATTTACAACGACAGCATCAACAACAACATTTCAGACGCAAATTTTCAGGCTGATTTGAGCAAGTTGTACAGACCGCTCATCGAGAGCAATGAAAAGGTGAAAAACGAGCTGAAGAGCATCGCTGATAGAGTTGTTAACGTTGAACCATTGGCTTTGACTTATCCAGAAAGCGAGTCGTCTTTTGAAAGTTTCAAGAGTGCTGAAAAGCCTCCTGAAAGGATGATTGTTGGAGACACTGCTTTGGAAAATTTGATCAAAACGATTTGCTTCAGACAGAGTTTTTGGAATTCATGCAGGAGAAGGTAGCAAAATATTCATCGGAAAAGAACAAGTTGTCATCGATAAAAACGACATTATTGTTGGTGGAGAAAAGTATGCGGGAACAAAAGGTCATTGGGAACTGATTTCAAGATCCAAACCTGATAAATGCATTTACACGGAAGATGACCTTAAAAACTATGAAAAAATCCTGATCAGCACAGGTGCGATTGAATCTGATGCAAACCCGAACAGACCAAAAGCTTCGAGAAGTGAAAAATATGTTACCATCATTGCGTCCATTTCGGAAAGAAATAAAATTACAACTAGGGGAAAAAAAGGTCACGGAGTGATCATACTTCCAAGCGATCCGAATGCGCTTGCGCAATGCCTTAGCTTGAGCATCGCCGCAGGTCATGCTGGAAATATCGCATCGAGAAACGAAGCTGTTGCAGTTTGTGACGAGCTGCTTAGGCAGGGGGAAATCAACAAAGAGGAATACATGTCAATTCAAAAATACATCGAGTCGTGAAACACGACGGATTTAAAAAAATATTTTCTCATTTTAAAAATGCTCATTGTGAACAACAGAAGATATTTAAAAAAGAACGTCGTCGGAGGTGGAGGAATCGTGGACACGATTAAAAATTTTTTGAGTAGAATGTTAGCTTCAAACGCATCGAGATCGTCTCTTCATTTATTGAGAAAGGCAGCAGCAAGCGAAATTGGAAGAGAAGCGATCACAGCAGCAAAGTCTGCCCGTCCATTCAAGCAAAAAGGAAAATGACGAAAAAGAACGCGACCAGATTTCAAGATCTCGTCAAAATGGGGAGTGGACTTTTGATTGCGTGATTTTTTTTTTCACGAATCAAAATGACATTAAATTTTTTTTTCTCATTTTAAAAAAATGATAAACACCGACAGACTAAGAGTTGATGAAATGCCAGAGTATGACACCGGCATTGAAAAAGTTGATTTTTTCGAGTACCTCCCCACAAATCTCGATTTAAATTCTTCAGGATCGATCGTTTTTGAGATTGATTGTCAGTCTGTGGAGACACTTCTGTCTGAGGCCTACATCCTCGTTGAAGGAGTTCTGAAAAAAGCTGACGGAACTGCTTACGCAGCAACAGACCAAATTGCTTAGGTGAACAACGCCATAATGTATTTGTTCACTTATGACTTATCAGGACAGCAAGTGGAAAGAGTCATGTATCCAGGTCAAGGAACAACCATGCTTGGATTGTTGAAATATCCTTTTGGTTTTCAGCTTGCAGATGGTTTGAAGCAAATATGGTACAAAGACTCTTCAAACGCCACTGGAAATCAAGGTTTCATCACCAGACGAGACCACTTGTTTGCAGACACCACATCCATTGGCGCATTTTCGTTAAGCATACCTTTAAAACACATTTTTGGTTTTTGTGAAACTTATGACAAAGTCGTTTATGGATTCAGACACACCATCACCTTCACAAAAAAAAAATATGACAATACCATTTACAGAGCTGGGACTGTTGCCGCAGGAATGATCGACATCAAAAAAATCAGGCTTTTTATGCCTAGAATTGACTTGGATATTTTAAAGAAATCCGAATTCATGAATTAAATGGCGAAGAAAATTTCCGTTCAAGTGGCATATAAGGCAAACAAAGTCGAAAGGCAAGCTATTCCCTCAGGTCTAACAGAATTCACTAGGACTCTCGGAAGAATCACGGACAAAAGCGTTCCAAGGTTTATCGTGTTCGGAATTCAGACAAACAGAGCTTCCAGTCAAACCTCAAATTCAGCCGTTTTCGATCATTGCGATGTCAACAATTTTTTCGTGACCGTCAATGGGATAAAGTATCCAAATTACAATTACGACTTGAATTTTGGAGAAAAGAAAATTGTAATGGCTCATTCTGACGCGTTCTCTTTTGACGAAAAATATTACGGCACAAACGAACTTGTTTGCCAATCTGGTGTGACCCTTCTTGAATACAAAATTTTGTTTCCGTTGTTTTTTGTCGATATCAGCAAACAGAAAGAAAGAGTTGTTTCCGAAACGGCTGAATTGGTTGTTAACCTAAAATTTCGAACTGCAGTGCCAGACAACACCGTCATATTTGCAGTAATCATTTCCGACAAACTGATCAAAATCGTATCAGACGGAACCAACATGAACGCTGTTTATTAGGTCAGAAAGACCGTCATGAGATTCTTGACAAAAAAATGATTTAAAAAATTTTTTTCTTTTTATAAATAAAACATGAGATTCACAAATAATTATCTGAAAAATTTGCTGAGGGAAAATGAAGGCACAAAAACCTCAAACACTTTGTTGGCTTTGATGATGATTGTAATTGAGAACAATCTGATTAGCAAAGATTTGCTTTTAGAAGGTGTAAAAGAATACAGTTCGGTGGGTCGACCAAAAAAGAAATAAAAACAGAAAAGGTGCAAACGGAAAATGTAAAAAAAACGATAGACCCCAAATACGAGAGGCTTGGTTCAATTCGAAAAAAACCTGTGACAGTGAAAACGACCAACATCGAAACCGCGGAGGTGGTTTTTTTTTTTTATCTATTTTTTTTTTTTTTTTATACAACTTCAATAAATTTACATATCGTTACATTAAAACTACATGACATCATATAATGCAACGTAAATAAAAAGAAGAATATAACATAATATTACCACGTATAAAATCATAGTAAAAAGTGGTTTAGCAAGAATAACACATCATAATAAAAACGTGGTTTAACAAGTATATTTAAGTATAACGTAAATTAGTAGAGTTTCTTATCATAAAGACAATCAGTATTTTTTAAAAATAATAGAATAAAAATAAAAAAAAGATAAAAAGACAAGAAATTTTCTTGTTACTTCAAATATATATATATATATATATATATATATATATATATATATATATATATATATATATATATATATATATATATATATATATATATATATATGTATATATACATATATATATGTTGTTGTAAAGGAAAACTAGTAGAAGTCTATGAAGACTTATCATGGAGTACCATTTCAAATTGTTAAATAAAGTCTCTTTCATATTTATATATAGTCAAAATACAGTCAGTGATACACATAAATATCTCAGTATAGATTCTGTTGTTAAATTTAATACATATTAATATAATTGTTGGTAATAAGTATGAGGTGTTTTATTTTATTTTTTAAGTTGGCAGGATTATTTAATACTTCAAGTTCTTTATTTTTTGATATTATTTTATTATACAGGTACTGACCCCAGTAGGAAATAGAAAACCGTGAGAACTTTGTTGTTCTTTTAGGCAGTGTGAATTTGCCTGTAGCTCTTGTTATATATATATTAGAGTAAACTTGAAAGAAGTTATTTAAAAAATGCGATGGGACAAGTCCAAGTTTGTATTTTAGCATAAATAGTACATTTTGGTAGATGTTGATTTGGTAGACATTCAGTGCATTTAAGGTTTTTAGTAAGGGTTCAGCATGGGTGAGTTTATCTTTATCACAAACTAGTCTTGATGCATGTTTTTGACTTAGATAAATATTACTCAATTTGGATTTCTGTGTACTTGCCCATGTAATATTAGCGTACGTAAGATAACTTTGGATGTAAGAAAAATAAAGCGATTTAAGGTTTTTTTGGGATAACATAGGTTTAACTTTGTAGAGTATTCCAATATTTTTCGAAATTTTGGTGTTTATTGTACTTATATGGGCTCTCCAAGATATATTTTCGTCAATAAAGATCCCAAGAAATATAGTTGTTTCTGTTCTTTCAATGTTTACCTTATCTATTTTTAGTGAGGGAAGGATAGTAGGTATATTATTTTTTTGTTTTTTGGAATGAAACAATATTTATTTTGTTTTTTCTGTGTTTAGTGATAACTTATTCAATTTCAACCATATATTTAATCTTTTAGGCTCTTTGTTCATACATTTGTAAAGGTCTTTGATTGAGTTCGAGGAATAAAATAAGTTAGTGTCATCGGCAAACATAACACTGAATAACAACCCAAAAATATCTTGTTTGATGATTACATTTTCTAAAGCAGTTTTTCATGCTGATTACAAATCTGAAAACTGTTTTTCTCTATCACGTCAGGTTTTTAAGATATTAACATAAACATACATTTTTTAATCCCTTATTGTTACGAATGAATAAGAAAATAGAGTTTAGTTTACTAAGTTAATAACAGATGGCAACACTAAACATATTCTTTTGATATTTTAAAATGATATATTCTGTTCTGAAAATAGGTCCGCTAAAAGATGTGCAGGGCAGTCGTTGTTTGTTGTGATCGAGTGAAGTTTTGTTCGAATATTGTGCTTCTTAAAAAAGATCCCGTGTGCGCTATTTTAGTTTATAGATTAGGAGTAATGAATAAAGTATTTGATTTAAACATAGTAATTAAAAGTGAAAACCCCTGAGTGGTTTAGTCGAGACCGAAATTAGTTATTTCGAGTTTGTTTTGTTTTCCACCGAGTAAGGTAATGTTTCACCTGTCTTTTAAGAAGACTAATATCATTTTACAGAAATGATCCCTGTTGAGTTCATTTATTTTTTATCGAATGCTAATTTAGTGACTTTTGATATATTCCTTTTTATGTGAATTGAATTCTCCCTTGTGAGGAAATGTAATAAGTATATGAATGACAAGTGTCTAGTGATAGTGACTGATTTACTGTGTATTAGATGTTTATAAACTGATGTAAATGAACGAATTGCTTGTTTAATTTAGTGTGCTTAATTTGTAACTGTATGTTTATTAATGAGTTGTGTGTTTATTATGAGTTATACTATTCCTATATATTTGCTATTTTATTTCAGTGAAAACAATGGCGTCTAGAGGCTGCATCAATTCACCAGACTTGTTTTGTTATGTGTGCGGCTATCTCACAGACAAAAGCCACCAAAAGACATTTACACCATTTCTGAGAAAAGCTTATGAACTAAACTTCGATTCAAAGGTTGACAGCGGCAAGTCATGGGCACCACAATTCATTTGTTTGACATGTGCATGCAACTTACGGGGTTGGATAAGGAAGGCTAAAAATAACAACCATCTGGCATTTGGAGTTCCTATGATATGGCGTGAGTCAAGCAACCACATCACTGACTGTTATTTCTGTTTGACAAATGTCACAGGTTTCTCATACAAGACTCGTTCATCTGTGAAGTATCCAGATATTCCCTCGGTTTCAAAACCAATTCCACATGATCCAGTCAGTTGTCCAATACCAACATCACCTACAGAATACAGAGTCGATGATGCAACACAAGAAGAAAGTTCGTCTTCCAGCAACATGGCAGACTCTGACTACAATCCTAATGATGATGAAATTCATTTGATTAATAATGATGATCTTTGCGACCTTGTACGGGACCTGGCACTAACAAAAGGTCAAGCTGAACTGCTAGGTTCACGTCTGAAAGAGTTTAATTTGCTATCACCAGGTACAAGAACTTCACAATTTCGACATAGACACAAAGAACTCGTGCAGTTCTTGCAATGAGTGACAATATGTGCTACTGCACTGACATCAAAGGTCTTATGTCAAGCCTCGGTGTAGAACATAAGACTGAAGCATGGCATCTATTTATTGATTCCTCCAAGACAAGTTTGAAGGCTTTATTATTACACAATGGAAACATGTATGCATCAGTACCGGTTGGTTATTCTACTCATCTAAAAGAGACGTACGAAACCATGTCGCTACTTCTTGAAAAAATTTGCTATCGCGATTACAATTGGAATATGTGTGGTGATTTAAAAGTGATCACCATTCTCATGGGAATGCAGACAGGGTACACCAAGTACTGCTGCTTTATCTGCGAGTGGGACAGCAGAGATAGGAAGCACCACTATATAAATAAGAATTGGCCATTAGAGATAAAATGGAGCCAGGTAGTAAAAACGTCCTGCGTATGCCATTGGTTGTGCGTGAAAAAGCTCTTATGCCTCCACTTCATATAAAGCTGGGGCTCATGAAAAACTTCGTGAAGGCACTAGACAAAAACTCAGATGCTTTTCGGTACCTATGCAACAAGTTTCCAGAGTTGAGTTATGCGAAAGTGAAAGAAGGTGTATTCATAGGTCCACAAATAAGGAAGATCATAGCAGACAGTCACTTCGAAGATTTACTCAGCAGAACTAAAAAAAAAGTATGGTTGGCATTTAAGTCTTTTGTGGCCAATATCCTTGGAAATAATAAATATCCTGACTATGTAAATATTGTGCAGAAGTGCATTAGTGCGTACAAGTTAATGGGTTGTAACATGTCCCTCAAGATTCATCTCCTCGACTCACATCTCGACATCTTTCCAGAAATCCTAGGTTCTGTTAGTGATGAACATGGTGATCGTTTCCATCAGGACATATAGGTGATGGAGTCACGCTATCAAGGCCGATGGAGTGCAGCAATGTTAGCCGACTATCGCTGGATGCGTCAGCGCAACATGCCAAATTGTCAGCACAAACGCAACTCTACAGCCATGAAATTCAAACCAAACTAACTTTTAATTACAGGAACTTTACGTTATACCTATGTATTTTACAAGTGTATTATATCTTAAACTATGTGTATTTATGTTAAGTAGTACTCTATTCAGCGATATATGCTCTACTGTAACTGGCCTGCGAGTTGTTTGCTTTGATACAATATTAAACATATATAAATGGTCAATGCCAAATATCTCAACAACGGTGGGTGATAGAGACAAATGGTTTCTATATTTGTAATCAGCATGTCTTACTTGTCTTAAAACAAGTGTTGGTTTCCAAGATATTTAACGAAAGTTTTTTTTTGTTGATCAATGTAATTACATCAAGTTTATCCACGGCTTTTGTAAGGTCATTTATATATAGAAGAAACAAAAGAGGTCCAAGAATGGAATCTTGGGGGACACCGTACTCAACTCGTAGTAGTTTTGAGTGTTTATAACTATCTAAAAAAACACATTGTTGCCTGTTGCTAAGATAGTTTTTGAACCAGTAATGGTTGTGTTTTTTATCCCATAGCTTTTCATTTTTTTAAGTAAGATATTATGATTTACAGTATCAAACGCTTTTGACAGGTCTATAAAGATGCCAAGAACATACTGTTTTTTGTAAAGAGAATCACTTATATTGTTGACTAGATCTAGGATTGCGTGTTCAGTTGAATTTTGGTTTTGGAAACCGAATTGCTTTTTATTTAGAATTTTGTTTTGGATTAAGTACTCATACAATCTGTTATAGATTACTCTTTCGAGAAGCTTAGAAAAGGTAGGGAGTACCGAGATAGGTCTATAGTTATTAATTAAGTATGTTTCACCTGATTTAAATATTGATACTACTTTAGCTACTTTAAGCTTGTCCGGTACAACTCCTGTTTTAATCGAAGACTTAAAAACTTCATATATAGGTTTCTTTATCGTTGTAAAGACATTTGCCACTACCCTACTACAGATATCATCTATACCTGGAGTTTTGTTTAATTTTAAGGAATTTAGAGCAACATTAAGTTCTTGATAGCTTAGTTCTTTGTAGTTTAGTTCGCTCTGGGTGTCACGTAGGTATGATTTGAATGAGTTATTAGGAGACTTAATTGTCGAGGCAAGAATAGGGCCAATGTTAACAAAAAAATCGTTGAATTTTTCAGCAATCGTATTTTTGTCACTGTACACTGTATTGTCAATGACGATTTGAGCAAGTAAGGTATTTGATTTAATTTTTTTGTTCCCAATTATTTCTTTTATAGTATTCAATGTTTTTTTAATGTCACCAATTGCATTTTTTATTTGATTTGAGTAGTAAATTTTCTTCGATTTTTTTTTTATTTTTTCAAATAAATTTTTGTATTGTTTGTAAGTATTTAGATTTTTTCATTTCTATTTTTTAAATACTTGATGTAAAGTCTTTGTTTTTTTTTTGAAGATTTTTTTATACCTCTGGTAATCCATAATTCTGGCTCATTTTTGTTTTAACCATAATGTAACCGTGCATTAATTTTAAAAAACTTTATCTTTAAAAATTTTTCAGTTTATAATGTCACCACAATGTATCAACAATGTCTTGAAAGTCGTTTCCTTCATCCAATTTTTTCAAGACGTAAAGACATAAGTGACCACAGTAAGAAGTGTCACCAAATTGAACCCTTTCACTGTTGTTAAAGACGGGGCTTTCTAAGTATTTAACGAGCTCAACTAGAGGAGGTTGAGCATAAGAGTCAAAGCTAAATTTTTTATTACCGTCTTTATACCAGCACACCCAATGAAACCCGTCAGTGCTCGAGTCACCAGTATTGACAATTCCGCATTCTTTTTTCCTAGTCTATTTTGGAAGCTTATCCCTAACAAAAACGCCTCTAAAGTTTTTTATTTTCAGCTTTTTCGCAGCCTTTATCAATTGAAAATTCGTTAAAGCCTCATCAGGTAAGACAATTCCTTCAACGTCGATCATTTTGTTACTCATTTTATTTACATTATTGTGTTGTTTTTAATTTGTAATGTCCGTGAGCGAGGGTCTGAATTTCTACTTCTAAAATCATTCTTTTATCTTCGTCAGCGCTGAGTGCAGCTTTGTTAATTTCTTGATTGTAAATTTCATGCAGATGGGAACGGATGACGTTCATTTTCCTGAGCTATTCATTTTTACTTCTCAGACAGTTTTTTAATGGTCGTGGGTGATGTATTTTTTGACAACATTTCTTTTTACCCCTTTGCATTTTTTGTGCTCTTTTTCACGGAGCTTGTAAGAGTATAATTTGGACCGAAGCCCGACAAATTCTTCAATCTGTTTTCCTGCGGTTTCGTTATTGAACATTCCAATGACCTTTTTGTTTGCACCTGTTTTGAAACTGACGCTTTGAATGGCAGGATGGTTTTTGTCAAATTCGCTCCTGTTAAATTTGCTCATCACATCCTCAGCAATGTCTTTGTAAAAATTGTCCGTTTTGATTTCATAAATGAGGGAGTCGGTGTCTGTCATCAGCAGCATTGCACGATCAGAGTATTTTTTCTTGATGTAATCGTAGTGGAATTCAAACATTAACGTTTTGCTCAAATCCAAGGTGCACAACCCTAAATAAATGGGCTTGTCATAAACCAGCTTTGTTTTCTTCATGTGCACAGCGATCAAGTTTTCATCGAATCTCGTGTATCGTTCGAAATTGGGCTTGGTAGGCAAATTTGTGGTTTCTTTTCTTGATGTGACCAGTCTTACGTCCACTCGCTTTTCAATGCTTTCCATGGTTTTTTCAAAGACTGAATTATTCATCAGCTTGAAAAGTATTAAATTAACTTTGTTTCTCTGGAGAGAGAGAGAGTATTAAGAAATTAGTGATTGAAGAAGCTATTAAACAAAAAGAAGAACTTAATGAATCTCTCAAGGGACGCTTTGTGTTTTTTAACAGAATAAATTATTTTGCAATCAATGTTTAATTCTTTTTTGAAAAAAAATGAAGCAGTTACCAAGACATTGGCAGTAAAAGACGCCAAAACTAATCACACCAACGAATTTCTCCAGCATCAGCACATCAGAGACGTTGTACAAGTCGTGGTAATCTCTGAACGTGTTGCAGTGAAATTAATCCCAATCCGTTTTGGTGTGTGAATAGTTTTCATCGCTTATTCCTTCGTCATTCAGTTTCGAGAAAAACGACTCTTTAGGGGGCAATTGCGTTTCTGAAAACTTTTTGATCGAATCCATCCAATCGTAAGGGTAAACGCCTTTTCAGAGCGATAAATCAAACTGCTTCCCGGAATAATATTTGGCAATGTTTTTGCATTTGTCTTTGGTTAGATTTTTGGGCAATTTATCCAAACTGGAGGCCATGAATCTGAAGCTGTCAATGAATCTTAATTCTTGTTTCACTTCATGTAGTTTACCATCTTTATCAATAAACTCTCCAACTTTGATTTGTTTTGAAAAGCTGATATATTTTTCCTTGTTGTTGGGGGATGCAGCTTTATTTTCCACCTTAGAATTTCTTGATTAACAAGTGGCTGTCGCAACCGGATAAATTGTGAAAGACGACAGGGAGGAAGTTGCAGCTGCTGTGAGCAGCTCCCCTATACTTTCCAGTCAAATGGCAGTGATCGCGCACTTTGTCATTCTCAAGAACTTCCTTGCAACTTTTGCATCATTAAAATTCATAATATCCTGACGGGTCAAGATTATTTATATATTTTTTTAATTATTTCGCAAATTTCAGTAATGTCTTTTTTGAGCATCTCCACAAATATTTTGGCGACGTCATCCCTTTCGCTTGTTGCCGTGAACGTCACCGGCCTTCCTTCATAAACGGTCTCGTCGAAGCATTTGATGAAGTAACAGAAGGAACTCGGAGTGTGCTTTTGGTACTGCTTGGTGTAAGATTGATCAGGAACGCACTTATCGTCCGTGCTGATCGGAGTGCTGAAACTTTCAAAGTCGGCATACGCCACAAACGGAACTCTCATCGATTTTCCTTTGTTGGTAAATTTCATGGTTGAATTCTTTTTAGGAAGTTCGATTTGCACTGAGCTGTGGTCTTGACAGTAAGTTTAATAATTGGAAAGCGCTTCTTCAGAGTAATATACCTGCAAGCAATTTCTGCAATAATATTTTTTACCATGATGTTCTGATGGTTGCGAGGATAACAATAGACTGAAATTATTAATCAAGCAATAATGATTGGTATAATCGTTTGAAATAAGCAGCAAGTCGATTTCTTTTATTCTGTTTTAATGCTTGGATATCCTCAAAGGATTAAAGGACTTGTTTTCACATCCAAGGACATTGACACAGATGTCCGGATTGTTTTTCTCGAACTTTTCGATTTGAGGAAGAGGGACTGGAAATTCAATTCTTTCCAAATTTAACTCTTTTGACTTTTCTTTGAGCTCTTTATCGATTCTCTCACAGTTTTTATCCTTCATGTTCAGCGCCCTGGTGACACACCATTTAAAGCATTCATTGTCTTTTGTGTTAGTCATGTTAATGATTGCCTTTTTGCTCTCCAGAAATGGGTCTAGACGAATCCATGAAGAAGAGCTGAGGGGATTGTAATCAATCATGTCAACGTCCATTTTCAAAATGGCGGACAATCTGCAATTTGAGCCCATCTTATTGTACTTGGTCATACTTTGTCTATCAAACAGCTCTTCCAAATCCGTAGCCTCCAGCACAATTTCAGTGTGGGATGAAAAAGTGTCGTGAATAAGTCTTCAAGAAGTAATTGAAGGTGTGTGAAGGCGTGTTTGAAGGTGTGTTTGTGTGAAGACGTGTTTGAAGGTGTTAATATTTTGTAGATGCTAATGAGTGTAGGAGTTAAGGTATATAATTGTTAATGCATAAAATGTGTGAAAATGACGCGATTGTAAGAATGTATAAAAAGAGAGTGTATTTTGTAAAATGTATTGATTCGCAGTCAGATGTAAAATATATTATCAAGTTTAAAAAGTGACTCTTTAGTGCCTCAGGGAAAGTCTAAATAATCCCCCACACTATTTGGTGGCGACTACTGCCAGGACGAACGAAACTTACGAGTTAGTGAAGAATGGACCAAGAACGAACTTACCTGAGAGAAATCAACATGTTAAGAATGAACATTAAAGGCATAAAACGCAACACGATTAATGGCGACAAATCCAGCATAAACTTGGCGTTGGACAAAATAACAAATTTATTGGGAAGATTTGAAATTGCAAAGGATGAGCTGACCAGAAAAATGCTTGACGACGGCGAAAACATCGATTTCGTAGAAGAATGGCTTTCGAAACCAGTAATGGAAGTAGAAGCAGCGATTGAAATCAAAAACTAAATGGTGGACAAATTGGATTCAATAAACAAAAACGAATGCATCAGAAAATTCAAGTATGAAAAACCAATCATGGAACAGCAGTTAACGATTCAAAAAGAAGCAGAGCAAGCTTCATTGAGAAAACTTCAAAGCGAAGAAGAATGGTATTTAAAGAAACTAAAAATGAAAGAAACATTGCGCAAATCTCTTAGAAACGAAAACGAAGCTACTCAATAATCCGTCAAGCTACAAAAGTACACAATCACAAAATTTAATGGCGATTCAATTTGATGAATCAATTCACCGTAGAAGTCGACAGCTCAAACTTATCAAACATCAGCAAATTCAACTACTTAATAGAATTCGTCGAAGGAAAGCCCAGAGAGGACATACTTGGTTTACCGCATTCGTTGGAGGGATACGATGAAGCTAAACGCATATTACAAGAAACTTACGGAAAAGATATTTGGGTTCACAAAGCATTGATTAAAGATTTGGAAGGATTGACGGCTATAGGCAGCATGCACAAAATCAAAGAAGTTCACGACTTTTACAACAAGCTTGCGAGAACTGTACGAACATTGAAAACTATGCAGAAACTACAAACGGCTCAATCATTCGTGTATTCATTGATGGATAAACTTGGACCAGTTCGTGAAATACTCACAAAAAACGATGATGGATGGGAAGAATGGGGATTGGAGCAACTTGTCGAAAAGTTGCAAAAGTACATTGAGAGGAATCCGTCAAACTCAGCTTTTAACCCAAGCGACGAACAAACAAAGGGCGATAAAAAGAACACAAACGTGCGGTCAAGGTCTTATGAACATCGAACCACTACATTCAAACAGTACAATAGCGGTCTTTATGACAAAGAAATCATCCAACTAGTGGCAAGCATGGATGTATCTACTGTGGGTTACAAAATAACAAAAGCAAGGATTGTACAAAAGTGCTAGCTGCTGCAAGACGCAGGGAGATTTTAAGAAGCAAAAGATTATGTTACAACTGCGTTGGTTACGGACACTCGGCGGTAAATTGTAAATCAAGAGGATGCAGAAAGTGCAACAAAAAACATCACACGTCCATTTGTCAAGATGGGAACGCAACAATGGACGGTAAGATGGAAAATAAAAAAGACACCATGGTAACGGTGCTTAATGCAAGTACAACAATTTACCCAACAGTGATTGCAAATGTAAACGGTTAAAAAGCAAGGATAATGTTGGATACGGGTGCTGGAAGTTCCTATGTATGTACAAACTTGATAACGAAACTAAAGCTGAAACCTACACGAAAGGAATATAAAAGTATTGAACAACTCTATGGAACGGTGGACAAGCGTGTGGAAATATATAACGTTACGCTAGAATCAACAACAATACCGGAGTTTAGCATCAAAGTCGAATGTAACAACGCTGAAAAGGAAACACTCACCTTTTTACCAAATCCGATTATCAAGGATGTTAAGAAGCATTTTGCAAAACTAAGGAGACTGAAATTTAGCGATGATGAAGGGAGTGACGAACTTCAACCTGTTCACATCATACTCGGTGCTGCTGATTATCAGCGAATAAAAACCACGGAACCGGTAGTTCTCGGAAAAAATCTGGTTAAAGATCCAGGAGCCGAACTAACTATGTTTGGATGGACTCTTTCTGGGAGACGAATACAATTGAGTTCTGGTATTGAGAAAAGTTTTTTATTGAAAACTGGTCGTGATGAGTTCGAGCAATTGTGTAGTTTAGAAGTACTTGGATTATCAGACACAAGCAGCGAGTCAATGTTTCATCAAGATTTTAGCGAAAAACTGCATCAAACTGAGGAAGGTTATTATGAAACCAGAATACCGTGGAAAAAGGGTGTTGTTAAACTTCCAAACAACAGAAATCTGGCTCTTAAAAGATTGGAAAGTGTGACGATTCGGTTGAAAAAACATAAAAAACTAGAGCAGTATAATGATACAATGATTGAACAGATCAATGAGGGAATATTGGAAATGGCACCAGAAAAACCTACGGGAGAAATTATTCACTACGTTCCTCATCAAGCGGTAATTGAAGAAAATGCCGAGTCAACGAAAATGAGAATTGTTTATGATTGCTCAGGAAGAAAAGACGCTCAATCACCTTCATTAAACGATTGTCTAGAAGTGGGATCATCGCTGCAACCCTTAATATTCGGCATAATTATACGAACTCGGATAAGTAAACTCTGCATTTTAGCTGATGTGAAGAAGGCGTTTCTACAAATTAGAATACACGAAATGGATAGAGACGCACAACGATTAATTTGGTATAAGTACTTAAAGAAAATGGAATTAACGGAGTTACGATTTACAAGGGTGATTTTTGGTTCAAGTTCAGGCCCTAACATTCTTGGTGCTACCATTAAAAAGCATATATCAAAATACAAGGACATTAATCCAAATACGGTGCTTGCTTTGGAAGAAGATACTTATGTCGATGATATACAGGCAGGAGGAGAAACAGAAGAAGAACTTATCAGGTTTAAAAATGAATCAACGCAAATCTTAATGGAAGCTGGGTTCCAGCTGCACAAATGGCATAGCAACGTCAGCAAGCTGGAAAGCGACGCTGAGGCTAAATCAACAAAATTACTTGGGATTCCTTGGAACAAAGAATCGGATCAACTATCGATTGACTATACTGCATGCATTACTATCGGAAATAAAGGAGTAATAACAAAAAGGAAAATGCTATCAGTTCTCAACAGTGTCTTTGACATATTGGGATTTAGTGCACCTGTATTAATCATTGGAAAATTACTATACCGTCGAATATGCTTGTTAAAACTCGGTTGGGATCAACAAATTCCAAATGAACTTTCAGAAGAATGGAAAACCTGGATCAAGGCAATAAACATCAAGAGAACTATTTCAATTCCGCGGAGTGTCGTGTCTGGAAGAATCATTGAAATGGAGCTCCATGGATTTTCAGACGCAAGTAAATTAGCAGTATGTGCATGCATCTACGTTGCAGTGAGACATCAACATTCGAAAACCAGCAACCTGCTTGTAGCAAAAGCTCGGATTGCACCGAGGGATCTTAGTATTCCAAGTCTTGAGTTGGTAGCAGCGCACACCTTGAGCAAGTTAATGAATCATGTTAGGAAGACATTAACCAAGTATAATGTCATTGAAGTATATCATTGGGTTGATAGTACTGCGGTACTTTACTGGTTAAAAGAAAGGGGCAGTTGGTCACAGTTTGTCAGGAACCGAGTTCAGCAGATCTTATAATGGAGAAGTAAAATGGCTATATGTCCCAACAAAAGAAAACTCAAGTGACATTGGAACAAGAGGAGTGAGTCCTGATAAATTATCAAGCTTGTGGCTAAATGAACCTATATGGTTGAAACACAAAGAAAAATTGGCCAATCCAACCAGAAATAATCGAAACCTCGTACGCATTTTATGAAACTATTAGTGTGAAAGAGAACGTGAGTATGGCAACAGAAGAAATAAAGGGACATCATATATTTAAAGAAATATTGAGAAAACACAAGTATTGGAAGATTATAAGAATATCATCCTTTGTAAAAAGTTTTATATGCAATTGTCGAAATGAAGTAAAAATAACAGGACCGCTAATAGCTGAGGAGATGATGGAAGCGGAGTTAATGAACATTAAGTTACTACAAGAAGCTGTTGCAATAAAGTCCGATGTGGAACTTAAACAGGATGAGAAATAGCTTTGGAGATGTCACGGAAAAGTCTCAGGGTGTAATCCGATATTTGTACCAAAAGGATTCCAACTAACTCTAAGAATTATTGAGCATCATCACGCAAAAACGTTACACGGGGGAGTAGGAGATACCATGAGAAGCATAAGAGAAAGATTTTGGATGCCGAATTTGAGAGTTGCCATAAAAAAGGTCATTCGTGAATGCAATTTATGTAAGAGATATAGAGTGAAGCTGCTTTTACCGCCAACGAGAGTGTAAGTAATTCTAGCTTTAATTATTTTTTTAGACAGTAATTGAGAAGGATACTCTCTTCGCTGTAATATCGTGTTAACTAACCAAAATATAACTGTAATAAAACTTTTACAATTAAAAAATACAATCAAGAAAATCCAGATAAAATACAATATATATATAAATACATAACTATATATATAAATACAAATAAATAACAAAAAGCCGTATAATAAGACACTTTTTACATACACCCCTACGTTGACTTGGTCAACTAATAATGTAACTCTTTTAAGCGCCGTAAATATTCGCCTGCGCTCGCTACCTGTCTGATCGGCCGCTTACAAATTGACTTGCACGTCTCACTTGTAGCAATCACACCTGGTTCATCTTCGGTTGATTTACTATTTTTATTTTCACTCATTTCGTTTGATTTGTTGGTAATTTCAAAAGGTATTAATTTTTGAATAGGTCGGAAACAGGTTGTTCGAGTTCCTTCTTTGGATAAAACTTGTAAACGTGCACCTCGTATTTTTCCATCAGTTCCTCTAATAAGTTCCAAAACCTTTCCCATACGCCATTGACTTCTAGGGATCTTGGTATCATCTTGTATGAGAGCTACATCGTTTACTACTAGCTCTTCGGTGTATGAAGTTTTACCTTTTACGTATATATGGTGTTGTTTAAGTTCATTAAGATAAGAAGTTGTAAATCTTTTCCAAAAGTTAAATATCATTGTTTTAATAAACATAGCTCTTTTCGAAATATCTTCAGGTTGTATACGAATTCCATTCGTTTTATTATGAATGTTTCGTCCAAACATTAAATGGTATGGTGTTAAGGCTTCTTCAGTGTCATCCTCGCTTATGTAAATTAGTGGACGACTGTTTATCACAGATTCGATTCCACATAGTGTCGTTTCTAGTTCTTCATAAAATAAAAAAGCCTTTCCAATTGTTTTCTTCATTGCAACTTTGACAGATTTAACTAATCGTTCGTAGAAATCACCCCACCAGGGGGAAGCTGGTAGAATAAATTTCTGTTGCACATCATTTTTCAGCATAAAAATTTTAACTTCTTTAGATATAAAGGTTTTAAAATTATCAGAGATAATAAGATCAGGAAAACCTTTTCGTGCTGCGAAACGCTTAACACGTTCGCTGCCAACTACGAGAATACTCGTAGTAAGCTGGCGTCATGAGCTTGCCAACTACGAGAATACTCGTAGTTATACTAACTTATTTCAAATATCATTTGTGCATGACTGGCTTTGTCTGTTCTTTTTTTTTTTTTTTCTTAGCTTCATATTTGATTTCAGAAAATATTACATTCAAGTTTTTATTTTAAAAATCCAGGGAACCTAACAAAAAATGCGGATAAAGACAGAAATAGCTTAAAACAGATAAAAATAAAACATTGATATTGATTTAATTTTATTTCATGAAAATTCAAGTGTAAACCTATTCTGTTGAATGATACATTCTGAAACATTCGCCAATACATAACGGAGGTCTATTTTCACAAACAGCACATTCATATCGTGTTTCTTTACGTTTTATTTTAGAGCAGACTCGACATGGTTTGGTTGGGAATTTTTTCTTTTCATTCGGTGGTATTGAAGACAAGTAGTGGAAGCTATTATTGGTGATTCGAGGCACAATTTCATTCAAACGTTCACCCAATAAGTCCGTAACAACTAATTCTCTAAACTTAAGCAAGGAAATTGTGTGATCTACCCCATATTTGCTGTTTAGACAGTAAGCATTAAACAAAAAAGTATCAAAGAGATGAACTGCTACTTTTTTATACCATCTGATTGTCTTTCTTAGGCAATCATAATATGATACCATTTGTTCTCCCCTATCTACTTCTGAGATATATTGATTGTAATCTTTAATAATGTTGAGTTTCATTTTCTTCTCTCCTCTCCTGTCTGTCACTTCAATCATTTGCAACGAATGCAAGTTGCTAATCATTAGCACGTCTCTTTTGTCTTTCCATTTAGCAACCACTACACCCTCTCTGCTTCTGCTTATAACGTCTCCCTGTTTTAGTTTTGCTTTTGTACACTCTTTTGGATTTGACTTTCTATCAGTTCTTAAAGTACCACAAATATGTGTTTTTTGATTTATCATGTGCTTTGTTAATTCAAAGGAATTGTAAAAGCTATCGGTGTACAGGTGATAACCTTTTCCCAGAAATTTTTCCATTAAATCTAAAACAATAGCTCCCGTTTGACCCAACAAATGTTTATCGAGAGTTGTCTCGCCAGAGTAGATTTTTACTTTTAGTACAATACCATCTGATTCGCAAAGCTCATAGAACTTGATACCATACTTATGTCTTTTATTTTTCGCATACTGCCTGAATACAAGACGTCCCTTCCAAAGCATCATTGACTCATCGATTGATATATTTTTATTAGGACAGTAGATGTTATCCATTGCATTATTTAAATGATCGAGAAGTCCAATAACTTTACACAAGCGTCCACTACCCGAATCTTCATTGTTAATAAAATGCCAAAACCGTAATATTAGTTGGAATTTATTTCGTGACATTATTCTAGAAAATAAGGGAAATCTATAGAGACTGTTCTTAGACCAATAGTGTTCTAAAGATGGCATTTTGACACACCCCATATGAAGAAGAACTCCAAGGAACTGCCGCATATCTTCTGAATTTATTGGTTTCCAATCTTTAAAACGTGAGCTTCTTCTGAGGGGACGCTGCTTATTTATTTCTTGCGTTGCGTAGCGATTAGTTTCAACTACCATAGTATTTATAAGCTCTTCTGTAACAAATAGTCTAAAGAAATCTAATGGTTTCTTGCTCTCCATGTTTATCTTCAAACCAGGATCCGCAGAAAATTGAATTTGTTTTACAATATTCGGCTCATCTTTCCATTGGTTTGAATTTCTAGATGGACCACCCGTTGTTCTAGCTCTTTTTGGCGGCATTAAAAAATCTTCTGCAGTGGCTGCTAGCTGAACGTCTGTGTACTGATTGTCATCACTTTCTTCACCGTTATTATCTTCAGAACCTGATTCTGATGCAGTCAAGCTCGAAGACGTAGTAGTATAAGCGAAAAATGAATCCGAATCTTCAATATCATCATCTTCACTACCCTCACAGTCTTCCATAATTATATGTGCTGATCCAATAGTGGAATTTCTGTGTTGAGCTAATAGGAGATAGATAAATTTATAAATTATCAATTTATAAAAAAGAAATTACTCATCTATAAAACACATTAATTAGTATACTGTGTAAAAAATTCGAAGTGCACACTAAAATGTTTTTTAATGTATTAAAAAACATCTTATTGTGTACTTCAAATTTTTTTTCACATTTTCAATAACATACAGTATAATGTAGTTGTCAAATATATTTTAGCTTCTAGTCTAAAAAACACAACAATTTAGAATTAAGAAAACAAAATATAAATTACCTTGTTTACTCATGATAACTGCCAATGTGCATGTGCAAAAAAATTGAAACACTATTTATAATAATAATGCATAAGATAAGCTACATTACTACACCTTTTCAAGATGTAAGTGAGAACTTGAAAGTTGTAATTAAGAAACGTAAGATGTAATTGAGAAATACAAAATGTAATTTAAAAGTCGCAATATGTAATTTAGAACATGGAAGATGTAATTAAGAAACAAAAGATGTAATTGAGAAGATGAAAGTTGTAATTGAGAAAAGCTTATAATATATGTTTCAAATTACATATTGCGATTTCTTATTTACATGTTGGGTTTCTCAGTTACATTTTAAAACTTCTTAATTACATGTTGTGTTTCTTAATTACATTTTGCGACTTCTAAATTACCTGCTGTATTTCTCAATTACATCTTACGTTTCTTAATTACAACTTTCAAGCTCTCAATTACATCTTGAAAAGATGTAGTCACCGCAATGAGTTATACTCATTTCGGTGTTACGAGTACTTCGGCACTGGAGAAAAAAATTCCTTCGCCATTGCCAAACTACGAGTATACTCGTAGTGCTTTTTTTTTTGTCAGTTATATTCAGAATAAAAAAAAGTATAGAACTATTTCAGATTAAAAATATTTTTTTTATTGAAATGTTGATATCTAGCCTTGGCAGTGAGAATGAAACCACGCAAAACAGCCTCGGCAAATATTAATCATTGCAGACATTATGGCTCGGCAAAGAAATAACGCGTAATTAAAAATAGCTCGGCAGCGAACGTGTTAAAAGCTCTTATGAAGGCTGGAATTTTCATATCAGGTGTCAGTTCAAGATGGATTGCTCGACTAGATGCGCAAGTCAATAGCAAAACATAGACCTTACAAGCAGCGTCCTTATTAAGTGTTTTTATAAATAAAGGTTTTGCATAATCTAATCCAGTTGATTGAAAAGAATGTAAATTATTAACTCAAAAATCGGGTAAATCCGGACTAATAGGTGGTAACAATGTTCTTACTTGGAATTTCTTGCATGTTACACATTGTCTAATAATACTTTTTATCGTCGATCTTCCTTTTATTATCCAGAATTGGGATCGTACTTTATTCAACGTCGATTCGACTCCATGATGCAAAACTTGTTTATGACAGTTACGAATCAGTAATATTGTGAACCGATTTTCTTTGCCACGTAATATTAAAGGGTGGTTTTCTGTAAAGTTTAAATTAGCATTTTCAAATCTTCCTTGTAATCGTAGTAGTTTGTCTTCACCATCAAATAACTTTAATGAGTTTTTCAGTTTATCAAATCTTTTGTCGTTTTGAAGAATTCTTTGTTCATCTCTAATCCATTCATTGAGTGCAAGCTTGTACTCATCTGTCGTCAAAGTTACTTGTTTGTTTAATGGTAGCCTTTTAATTGTTTTTAACAAGTTGTTAATAAATCGAAATACATATCCAGTGCTAATAATTAACTTTTCGAATGAACTAAACCTACATGCATCAATAACACTACTCAAACTTTGTGATGAGTCCAAAACAACATTACAAACAACTACATTTCCCCTCTCCTACACTCAGACATAATATCGATCTGAAACTTCCTATCAACTTTAAATTCATTAATCTTTTTATTCATATTTAACAAAAAATTCTGGTCCTTTCAACCAATTTCTTAAATAAACAAAATTACTTGTACGAGTAGGAAAATCAGCTGGGTTCAACTCCCCATTAATGTGATTCCATTTTTCTCTATCAACCACTTTTCTAATGGCATTCACTCTATTCTCCACCCATGGTTTCCATGTTCTCTCGTTACCCTTGATCCAATACAATGCTACCTCTGAATCACACCAGCAACTTACATCATCAAATTGCACTCTTCCACTTAAAACTCTTAACACTTCCTCTACAAGTCTCCTCAGTAACACACAACCTAATAACTCTAATCTAGGTATACTTAATTCTTTTAAAGGTGAAACACGTGACTTTGAAACTAAAAACTTCCTATTCACTCCTAAACTTGTTTCTACAACTAGATATATAACTGCACAATAAATTAATTTGGAACTGTCACAGAATCCATGCAACTGAACACATTTACTACTCTAATTAACTCTCCCAAACACGAATCTTGGAATTCTAACAAAACTTAATAACTCAAGATCTTTTAAAAATTCTGTCCAAGCTAATTCTATTACTTCTGCTACTATTTCATCCCATCCACTTTTATCTCTACAAATTAATTGAAGAATTGTTTTTACTCTTGAAGTTATCGGTGTTAAAAAACCTAGGGGATCAAAAAAGGATGCTGCCATCTTTAAAATATTTCTTTTAGTAGTTTTTAGCGTTCTTGCATTGTTAACAAAATCTTTAAATTCAAAAACAAATTCATCTTTTAATATATCCCACTCAATTCCTAAAATTTTTTTAAAACTGTTGTTATCATTGTTTTCATTTTTCATAATTTCACTTTCAAAAAATTTTAATTCATCAACTTTTAGATTACATTTTGAGTTTTCATTTTTAATTGTTTCCTTTTTATTAAAATAATCTTGTAATTCATGATCATTTGTAATCTATTTTCTTAATTCAAACCCTGCATCTAAAAATATACTTTTGGATTTTTTATAAAACATTTTTCCTTCTGAAACTGTTTCACAGCCAGAGGATATGTCATCAACATAGAGATCATCTATTAATCTTTCAATAAATTTTTTATCATTTTTTATGTACTTATTAAGATGGTGTTTTAAAGTGGCATTTAAAAGAAAAAGACTACTTGTTAAACCAAAAACAACTCTAAGAAATCTATATACAATTAATTTAGCCTCCTTATCAGATATTCTCTCGTACCACAAGAACCTTAAGTAATCTCTGTGTTCAGAAGAGATTTCAATGTTCAAAAATGCTTGTTTTATATCAGCAATTATCCCTATAGCATTAAACCTAAATTTTAGTAAGATATCAAATATTTTAGATAGTAAATTCGGACCTGAATACGAGCAATTATTTAAAGACGGTCCTGTTGTTTAACATGATGCATCAAAAACAGCTCTAAATTTTGTAGTGTCCTTATCTCTTCGAATGACAGGCCTATGAGGCAAATAATGCACACACCCTGGTTCTTTAAACATATCAGACTCACTAAATCTTTCTATTATATTATCCTTTTCATAGTCTACAAAAATTTGATTATATTCAGTAACCAGTTGTTTATCATTTAATCTTATTTTTAAATTGGCCAGACGTTTTTTACAAATATGATAGTTATCAGGTAAAAGATCATGGTCAGTTTTAAAAGGTAACTTTGTTATATATCGTTCTCCATTATGTGTTAGATCTTTTTCAAACTGATGCATCACACAACTCTCAGGAGATTCTATGGTCTCAACAGACCAAAACTTATTTAGATCTTGCCTAAGCTCATCTATTTCACTCTCAACCTCACAATGCATGGAATGACTACTGAGTAATGTTTTTGTGTTGTGTTTTAGTGGAATAGTACCACTTAATACCCACCCTAAGACTGATTCACTAGCTACTAGACCACCTATTGGACTTCTAGTTATTCTTCCAGAAATAAAACTATGATAAAAATCAATACCTACTAAAATATCAACATGAAAATCAAGAGATCCATCATCATGATCAGCTAATGAAAATTTAGATATTTGTTTAAATTGATCACCGGCTAATGACACGCTTTGCCTTTGCAGAGGACTGCAAATAACATGTACATATAATGCTTCCATATAAACACTATAATCTGAATATTTATATTTGTCCTTAAACTGAACAACATTCAATAATTGCAATGTTTGTTAATTATCTTTCCCAAATGTTTTAATTATAATTTTCTCTTTTCTAATAACTTTTAAATTTAATCGTTTTTGAATATTTTCACTTATATATGACCGTTGGCTTCCACTATCAAATAGGATTCTTGCCTTTAAAGATTTATTTTCTGAAACTGCACTGATGTTTGTCTTAGCTGTTTGTTATGTGTCGCATGCCCAACAATAGTGTTTTCTTTTTCAAACAAAGAAATATGATGCTTCTCTTTGCATTTACTACAAATATTATTTGCTTGACAATTCTTGAATATATGATTTGTTCTAAGACAATTAAAACATCTACCTTGCTTTTTTAAAATTTCTTTTCTGGTTGAGAAATTTGTCACATTTTTACATTCCCAAGGGTTGTGATCTTCTGAACAGTATACACAAGGATAATTATATTTTATTTTATTTTGATAATCTCTATCAAATGATTTTGGAAAAACTTTTTTGTAATTATTCTGTAAATGGAGTTCTGATTAATGTTCTGTGAATATAATCCTGCTGTTGTGAAAGACTCACTATTGACTTTCCTGTTTTCAACATTTCTACTGTTCGTTGAGCAACACTCTATTGCATTTAATTCCTCTCGAAAATATTTTAGCAATAAACCTATTGTCCAAACCTCCCCACCAAATTTCCTTGAAATTAACAGAATCAAATCATCTGGTAATTTTTCTTTTAAAATAGGAATCAAAAGACTTCCATATGTGTTAGTTTCAACTTTTAATGATTTCAAATTTCAAACACTTGCCTCTATATCGTTATAAAGTTTTCTTAAGCCATCAACATTATCACTAATTTTCACTTTCACAAGTTTTTATTATGAATCCATGTGTGCAGAGATTAAAATTTGCGGGTTACCATATCGTTCAGTCAATAAACAAACTGCTTCCTGTAATTTTCTGATGATAAGGTTAAACCACAAATTGTAGTCAATGCTTGGCCTCCTAAATATTTTTTTAAATAATTGAAACGATCAATATCACTTAGGTCATCATTGTTATGTATGGCAACATTAAATTGATCCCAGAATGTTTGCCATTCAAGGAAATTACCCTTAAAAATTGGAAGTTCAATTTTTGGCAATCTACAATTCATTTTATTTTTTGAACTCCGTTCAGAATTATTTTCCAAATCTAATTTTACAGATTCTAACCTAAGATTTACTTTAGAAAGTATATTGTGAAATGGATCAGTTATTTCAACACTCGCTAAAACATCCTCCTCAACCTCATTTGGATCAAGTATATTAATTATTTCTTCATCAATGTTATTTAAATTGGTATAAGAGTCACTCAAACTATTTTTCAAAGCTATAAATACATACTGTGAGGTGTCAGGGTCTTCCAAAGCCTGACTAATTTTTAAAACATTCTTTTGAAAGATACTTCTTAATGCTTTCCTTTTAGCTATCTTTCTACCTAATATTGCAGCCATAACTTATTATCTAATACCACTATACAGTCTCTATACAATTTCTCACTTGTTCTTACACACAATACTCACAATGAGCAATGAAAAAATATGTAAACAACAACAACAAATCTACTTTCAATCAACAAAACAATGTTATTTCCTACCAGCACGTAGTTGACACAATTCAAATCTTACACCAAATCAAATGTAAACAAAACTTTTGTAAGTCGAGTCGATTCTTTTTCTGAGTTCAATTGGATAAATATTTTTCTTCTGGCAATATTCTTCGTTCAGCTTTTATTTCTATTTTTTGCATTGGGCGCCATGTAAATAATTCTAGCTTTAATTATTTTTTTAGACAGTAATTGAGAAGGATGCTCTCTTCGTTGTAATATCGTGTTAACTAACCAAAATATAACTGTAATAAAACTTTTACAATTAAAAAATACAATCAAGAAAATCCAGATAAAACCGTTAATAAATAACAAAAAGCCGTATAATAAGACACTTTTTACAGAGAGCAATGTTACCACGTTTTAGAACTAAAGATATCGAACCGTTTACGGTTACAGGTGTTGATTTTGCTGGTCCGCTAAAATATAAAACACCACAAAAGTTGATTAAAAAATGTTATGTTGCGCTGTTTACATGCGCATGTACAAGAGCTGTCTACCTTAGACTTCGTCATGATCTATCGGCAGGAGAATCTCAGAGAATTTTAAAGAAGTTTGTTGCAAGAAAAGGACCTCCACAAATGATGATTAGTGATAACGCAAGGACATTTGTGCCAACAGGGAAGTGGTTACTAACACTAACGAAAGATGAAAATCTCGCAAACTATATTGCTTCCCAAGCCATAAAATGGAGGTTTAACTTGTGAAGGGCGCCGTGGTGGGGAGGTTTGTTTGAAAGATTAATTGGAATAATGAAGAAAAGTTTGTCAAAAACAGTCGGTAAGGGCATCCTAAGCTTCTTTAAATTGGAAGAAGTATTGTTGGATGTGGAATGCGCTATGAACAATAGCCCACTATGTCGCCAAGGTGACCAATTCGATAATCAAGTATTGACGCCAAATGTATTAATGAGAGGGAGACCTGCAATTTTGCTTGAAGAAGATATTGATTTAATAACAAGGGGCGATTGTGCACTCCGGAGAGTCAAGTTTGTGAAAAATTGTAAGAATCACTTAAGGAAAAGATGGATGAACGAGTACGTGCACGCAATGGAAGAACGACAACAAGCAAAGGAAAAGAGAGGTAATGCAAAACTCCCAGGTGTCGGAAGCATGGTTCTCATTAAAGACGATGTGAAGGACAAGACACTTCTCAACATTATTGAAAACAACATTAAAGGGAAAGATGGAGTTGTTCGTGGTTTTAAAATACGCTTGGGAAATGGTTATGTAGTTGAACGACCAATTCAGTTGGTGTGTGACTTAGAAATGGATTGTGAAGCAGGAAGCGTAATCAAATCGAACAAGAAATTGGAAACTAGAGCTGAAGAGGATATCTTGAAAAGAGAAACGAGACTGGCGAAATTGAATGCAAGACAAAAGATCAATTACATCATGGAAAAAGAGATGGGAGATAGCTGATTAAAGCCGAAGTCTCAGCTTTAATCGGGGGAGGGTGTCGTGAATAAGTCTTTAAGACGTAATTGAAGGTGTGTGAAGGCGTGTTTGAAGGTGTGTTTGTGTGAAGACGTGTTTGAAGGTGTTAATATTTTGTAGATGCTAATTAGTCTAGGAGTTAAGGTATTTAATTATTAATGCATAAAATGTGTGAAAAAGACGCGATCGTAAGAATGTATAAAAAGAAAGTGTGTTTTGTAAAATGTATTGATTCGCAGTAAGATGTAAAATGTATTATCAAGTTTAAAAAGTGACTCTTTAGTGTCTCAGGGAAAGTCTAAATAATCCCCCACAAAAGGAACAATTGAAATTGTTTCCTCTCCAGTAATGATGCTTACACATTTCATCTCGTATGTCAAAACAATGCGCACACTTTTATTTCTATTTTCGCCCACGACTTTCACTGCTCCATTTCTCACCAAGCCTAAAAAGGCGGAGGCGTCATGATGATTTCCTTCAACTTCATGTGAAAATTGTTTAACAACCCTATCCACCGGATGATTGGTCAATGTATAATTTATTTGTGGTTTGCTGAATACAATTGATTTGAGATACTTAATTCTTTTTTTAACTCCGTCTCTTACATCGCTCACTGTTTTCTTCACCGCCTTTAGGACTTATGGATCAATCGATTCAAGCACTTGGTTGAAACTGTTAGCAACCACATTTCTTATAGCCGCCGTTAACCTTGAAAATAAACCAGGAACCAACACAGGCGTCGAATCTGGAACAGGCTCGTTAAGGATGTGACGTGGAGCAACGACAGCACTCGGAGAAATGACAGGATTTTGCAAATGAACCGGTTTTGGAGCAAGAGCTGGTTTTCACATGATAGGTTGAGCGATATCCGGTCTTGGTGGAATTATGGACGGTTTCGGAGCGATGACAGGTCTCGCAACGACAGGTCTTTGAATAATCATAGGTCTCGGAACGCGATAGATCTAGTGTTGTTTATTGCTTCCACGAGAACGTCCTTTTGCATCTTGTAGTAATATTTTATTACTCGCTCTTTGGCGATTTCTCGCAATTCTTTAAAGTTTTGTTTTCCATTTTATATATTGAAAGATTTTTAAGTAATTTTTAACTTTTCGCTCATTGGCGAATAATTTCTTCACTGTTTCGTTTACCATTTTTATTTGGAAAGATTTTAAGTTTTTTCAATTTTTTTTTAAATTTTCAAAAACAATTTAAAAAATTTTCAGCGGTTTCAAGCAGCAGGACTACACCATCTCCCCAGCCAATGATTTAAAATGAATTTTTTAAGCTCTTCCCACTCTTCTAAATTACTATCGTTTTCCGACTCTTGTGCAATATCGTCATCCAACTCTTCTGCAATATCGTCATCCGACTCGTCGTCTGATTTATCCATCGAATCCTAACGGCCCGAATCATCAATCAGATACCGATCGCCAGATTCATGAATCACATACCGATTGCCAAAGTCATCAAAATAAAACAGATACCGATTACAAAGTTCATCAATCTGATATTGATCGCCAAATTCATTGATCACATACCGATTGCCAGATTCATCATTCAGCGCGTTTTCCATCTTTTTAATTTGTAAAGAAATTTATTCAGCATTTTTTAATAATTTTTCAATTTTCTCTCTTTGGCGATTTCTCGCAATTTTTTTAACGTTTTGCATTGTAGCCACTCTTCCGTCTCCTCTTAAAAAAAAAAACATGTTCATTCTCCATCTCTTTATTTGGAAAGATTTTATTTAAGTCAGTTTAATTTTTTATCTCTTTCTTGTTAAAAAACTCTTTTAATTTCGACTTTGCCGTCTTTGCGATTTTCAATTTTTTACAGATCTTTTCTTCATTTTTAATAATTTTCTTCATTTTTAATAATTTCGACTTTATATCCATTGTCCACTTTTCCATCTCGACGCTCAAAGTAATCCCATCCATGTGCAGTCGCTTTTATAGCTTTAGAAATGGATTTGTACTCAGTCACCTCGCCCGTTTCGATATGAGTTTCAGAGAGACAGGTTTTTTTTTTGATGAAATTTAACCAGGTGTACTTGGGATTGAATGGTTTTTTTTCTTTTATGTCATATATTCTCGGATGTCCCACATTTCTCTTTTCTTTTGCTCTTTCCAAAATTAAATCTTTATTGATCAGATTATTTTCAGCCGCGAGTATCATCAACGGCATCAAAGTGTCTTCCGTTTTGGTGACACCATTTTTCATCAGGAAATTTTTCAAATAAGATGTTGTGTATCTCATTTTTATTTGGAAAAATTTTATTTAAGTCAATTCAATTTTTCAAATTTTATCAAAATGGATTCTTAATAAACAGCAGTCATGTTGGTTCCGTCTGAAACAAATTTCATCATTTTGTCTGAAATGACCACTGCAAATATGATGGTATTTGCAAGAGTCGCTGTTCGGTTCACCACCAATTCAGCAGTTTCAAAACCACTCTCTCTTTTTTCTTGCTGATATCGTCAAAGAACAATTAATACAATTTTACATATTCAAGCAAGGGCAATCCAGATTGACAAACAAGTTCGTTTGTGCCGTAATGTTTTTCATCAAACGAGAATGCATCTGAAAGGGCCATAACAACTCTCTTCTCTCCAAAATTCAAGTCGTAATTGTAATTTGGATACTTTATTTCATTAACGGTCAAGTAAAAATTGCTAGAATCACAATGGTCATATATGGATGGACTAACAGTTTGACTGGAAGATCTGTTCTGCTAAAGTCCCAATATGATGAATCTTGGAACACTTTTGTCCGTGATTCTTCCGAGCGACCAAGCGAATCCTGTGCAACCAGATGGAACCAGCTGCCTTTCGCATTTGTTTGTTTTATAAACCACTTGATTGGGTATCTTTTTAGCCATTAAATTCATGAAATCGCTCTTCCTCAAAATATCCAATTCAAGTCTCGGCATATAAAGTCTGAATTTTTTAAGGTCAATCATTCCTGCACTGACGCTCTCAGTTCTTTAAATAGCGTCATCATTTTCTTTCTTTGTAAAGTTGATAATGTGTCTGAATCCATGAACAACTTTGTCATATGTTTCGCAAAAACCAAAAATGTGCTTCAAAAGAATTCTAAATGAGAAAGCTCCAATGGATGTGGTGTCTGAAAACAAGTGATCCCTCCTTACGTTGAGTCCTGCATTTCCAACATGACTTGACGTATCCATTTACCACATCTGTTTTAATCCATCTGCAAGCTGAAATCCATAAGGATATTTCATCATCCAAGCATGGTGGTGGCTTGACCTGGATAAATGACTCTCTCCACTTGCTCTCCTGATAACTCATAAGTGATATCGCTGAACAAATACATCAAGGCATTGTTCACTAATGCAATCTTGTCTGTGGCTTCGTAAAAAGTACCATTACTCTTTTTTAATACTCCTTCGATGAGGATGGAAACCTCTGATGGCACTGTTTGAATCGATTGACAGTCAATCTCAAAAGTGATTGTTCCTGAAGAATTTAAATTAAGATTTGTGGAAAGGTACTCAAAAAAATCAATATTTTCAATCCCAATTTCATACTCTGGATTTTCGGTAATTCTTAATCTGTCGGTATTTATCATTTTTATCTGAAATTAAAAAATTAACTCATTTTACGCGACTGAAATATTTCAAACAGTTTCAGACTGTTTCCAACGGTCTAAAAAGTCTAAACGGTTTTAAACGGTCTACACGGTTTCAAACTGTTTTACGCTGCTTCAAACTGCTTCTTCAAGCTCCTTCAAAATGTTTCAAATTGCTTCACACGGTTTCAAAATGCTTCACGCAATCTTCATCCCATTTCCCATTTTTGCAAGGTCTTGAATTCTAATCGCTTTCTTTTTTTGTCACTTTTTTTTCTGATTATGGATGAACCGAACAATTTTTAATGTAAATCGTAAATCGGACTCTCAGCACCATCTGGCTTCACTGTCTCGCCTAAAATGTTCGGCTTCACTGTTCCAGTCTTAGCGTACACCTTCTCAATCGCCTTCTTTCCTTTATCAATGACCACGTCTTTGGCAGTGGATATGGCAGAAAAGGCCAACTTTTTACCAGCAGACTTAGCAGCCATAATCGCCTCTCTTCCAATTTCGCTTTTTGCAGCATTTTTAAGCAAATTCGCAGTTGTTTTTGACATGCTTGAAGCTGCCACTCTTCTTAAAAAATTTTTAATCGTGTCCACAATGCTACCTCCTCCAAAGATGTGCTTTTTAACATATATTCGATTATTTATGATTAATATTTTAAAATAAACAAATAATTTTTTTAAATAAGTTTTTAAATGAGAACTACATATCGATATACCTCATCAACGATTTATATTAGTCTTTATTTATCTCTCCTTGCCTCAACAGCTCGTCGCATATGGACACAGCATCCTTCCTTGACCCTATATTTCCAGCATGCCAAGCAGCCACGCTCAAGTTGAAACCTTTACACGAGAGCATTCGGATCGCTCGGAAGAAAAATTACTCCACGACCTTTTTTTCCCTTTTCAGAACGCGCCATTTTTTCCCAAATGGCTGCAATTATTTGTCAATTTTTTCGCTTCTGGAGGCTTTTGGTTTGTACGGATGTGAATCAGATCTTATGGCATCACTGTCGATCAGAACTTTTTCATAATTTTGCAAATCTTCATCGGTAACGTTGCTCCATTTTTAACGTTGCTCTAGGAGTAAATTTTGTCACAAGCTCCCAAAGACCGTTTGTTCCTTCATATCTTTCTCCGCCAATAATCATATCATTCCCACCCACAGACATCTCCATTTTTCCAATATACATTTTATCTCCAATTTTATTCATTTCGAAATTTCTTCTCTTTTTTCGGTCGTAAACCTCAGTGTACATGCTCAAGTAATGGGACGAAATATCAGCGAATTCCTGCAAATCACTTGATTCGAGCACTGGTGGATTTTCAACATTCATGCTTTTGATCATCTTTTTCATTGCTTTCGATGAGAGGCTTGTACAGCTTGCTTAAATCAGCCTGAAAATTTGACTCTAAAATATTCTCCTTGATACTGTTCTGATAAATTCTCTTTCTGCTCTCAATCACTTCTATCACAATCTCATCCCTCTTGTTCGGGTCTTGTATTTTAAAAAAAGACATGGGTTTTAAAATACGTGTAAAAAATCATAAATAGGTTTTTACGTTTATGTCGAGTGAAAAAACTATTTTTTTTTACATGTTTATGCTGAGTGAAGAAATTTTATTTTTTGAATATCTTGTTGAACGCTTGAATCGCGTCCTCTCTTCCTTTATTGATCAAAGACTCTTTTGTCAGTTGATCCATATTGCTTTTTGTTTTTGTCCTTATTTCATTCATCAATAATTTAAATTTTTGAAGCTCGCTTAAAATCAATTCGTAGTTGCTGTCGCTTGTTTTTCCATCCATTAACGCTTTTGAAATGTGGCTACTGATGGTGTTCAATTTAGACTCTGCAAGAACTTTCAACTTTTCATGCTCCTCCGCTTTTAATGCCAGCTTTTTGTTCACTTGACCTCCAACAATTGATAAAAACTCCACTCCAATGGCAACAACCTCGCACGCAATCGCCGCTGGACTGGCAATAATGTTTGATAAAAGCCCAATTCCCTCAGTCCCCAGAGCAATCCATAATACCTGCATCGAATTGTCCGAATTCGATACGATTCTGAAAGCGCGATGGTACTTTTTGCTGAGAGCCAATCTCTTTGCTTTTTCATCCTCCATTTCTTTTCGGATCTCGCTTATTTTTTGAAGGCGGTAAACGTACTCTTCATCCGCCGGAGCCGTCGGAAGAACCGAATAAGTTTTATCTGTGTTTTTAAATATTTCCATTTTTTTAATCAATTATTTATTTTAATTCAAATCAATGTGATTAATTTTACGAAGTTTTTCACCTTTTTTAACAATGACGTCCTGGTGGTTGTAATTGTGAATGACCATGATGACGTCATCCACAGACTCTGAAAGAATAACATCGTTTTTGTGGTAATTCAATTGATCTCTGATTTTGTTCATCAAAGTAACGACTGCAATACCTTTATCCAATTTCAGTCCGACTGACAACGATATCGTCTTGTGTGATAGAGCAAGAAACCTAATGTCATTCTGACCAAAAATCTCGTGCTTTCCGTTAACGTTTTAATTGGTAGGATGATCCAACTTTTTTATGGGCACAATGGTTTTTTGTTTGCGAATGATTTTTTCTATTCTAAATATGTCTTGATGAGTCTTTTGCATTTCCTGTTCATAAAAAGTGTCTTGAATTTCTTCGCCATTGGCGTCAGTGAATTTATTAGTGTTGTGACCAAAACTAAAAATTGTAACTAACTTAACTATAAAAACCGTAACTAAAACTACCCGACTACCTTTTTAGTATAACTAAGTTTAGTAGACTAACTTTTTAGCGTAACTAAATTTAGTCGACTAACTTTTTAGCGTAATAAAATTAGTCGACTAACTTTTTAGTCTAACTAAGTTTAGTCGACTAACTTTTTAGTGTAACTTAATTTAGTCGACTAACTTTTTAGCGTAACTAAATTTAGTCGACTAACTTTTTAGCGTAATAAAATTAGTCGACTAACTTTTTAGTCTAACTAAGTTTAGTCGACTAACTTTTTAGTGTAACTTAATTTAGTCGACTAACTTTTTAGTCTAACTAAATTTAGTCGACTAACTTTTTAGCGTAATAAAATTAGTCGACTAACTTTTTAGTCTAACTAAGTTTAGTCGACTAACTTTTAGTCTAACTAAATTTAGTCGACTAACTTTTTAGTCCAACTAAGTTTAGTCGACTTACTTTTTAATTTGCGAAAAATATATTGTTACTTTTACCCAAAAAATATTTTTTTTAAATCTTGTAATGTGTAAGTAGTGAAGTGGTATCTCGAGGGTAACTTTTTCAAGGTCGATTTTTTGAGTTTTTCAAGTTTTTGGTGAAAGGTTTGCGACATAAACACCTGGAATTTTGTAATAAAACTTATCTAATTAGTCCCCCGTTATTATTATTAAATTATTATTATTAAATTTCAATGAAAAGCGGTTCAGATCTGGATTTTTCAATTTCTAGTTAAAGTGAATTATAAATTCTAAGACACATGTGAAATCAATTTATTAAAAAAAAATGGTGTCATGTTTTTGAAAGATGTTATGTGCAGAAGCATTTTCGGATTTCCTTTATATAATACCTGCAATGATTTTTTGAAGTAATAATATCTAATTTATTTCGCTCTACACTCATAAAAACGCAGATATTTACAATCAAAACAATAAGATTGAAGCAGTTAGGCAATTAATGTTTTTTTATTATTTCTATATTTTGTAATTAGACATATATCTTGTTCAACTCTCAATTTTGTTTTTCTTTTAAAAATTATTATTAAAATGCTAAAAACTAATTACGTTTTCGGTATAAAATATCAGCTGTTTTTGACGGAGTTGTTCTGCTAACAAACCAATTTTTATTTAATTCAATAAAAGAAAATTTGGGGCAATACTAGGTACAAACAAAACAATTTTTATACCTAATTGTCATAAATTATATTACGTACAAAACAATAAATTTTGATGAATACCTTTAAATTGATTTATTGGTCATAATTCATATAATTTCATGGTATTGGTTATTCAGTTTTTTTTAGCACTAAATCTTGTTTTAGTCAACTAATTTTAGTTAGACTAAAAAGTTAGTCGACTAAATTTAGTTACGCTAAAAAGTTAGTCGACTAAATTTAGTTAGACTAAAAAGTTAGTCGACTAATTTTATCACGCTAAAAAGTTAGTCGACTAATTTTAGTTCGACTAAAAAGTTAGTCGACTAAATTTAGTTACGCTAAAAAGTTAGTCGACTAATTTTAGTTAGACTAAAAAGTTAGTCGACTAATTTTAGTTACGCTAAAAAGTTAGTCGACTAATTTTAGTTACGCTAAAAAGTTAGTCGACTAAATTTAGTTAGACTAAAAAGTTAGTCGACTAATTTTAGTTAGACTAAAACTAACCTTAACTCCCATCCCTAGAATTTATACGTGGGAGGATCCGTGTACTGAATTTTCGACACCGTGAAAACCTCCTCAGTCCATCTCGGTGTGTACCTTTTTTCAAAATTAGACTTCTTTTTAGTGATCCTCACTTTGTCGCCCATGGAAAATTTTGGTTGTTGTATTTCTGTTTGTACCTTTCCATACAGATTCATCCAGACCCTATTTTTGTACTTTTCTTCGCTGGCTTCGGCAGGAGTCATTTTCTTGGAAGAGTGTTTTGTGTTGTTGTAGCTGCTCACCACTTCGTTTAAAACGTCAATATATTTTTTGGTGTTGTGTGCTGAAAAGTATTTAAACATTTTCTCTTTCATCGTTTTTATTCCATCGTTCAACGACGCAACTTTTTTCTTCATTTTTAGTGGAGTATAATTGCACTCCAAGCGCTTTCACATGCTTGTTGTAAAATTTTTTTCCTTTGTCCACTCACATTTTGGAGCACCTTTATTCTTCGAATATTTTACTTAAAGCGTCAGCCACATCATGACCCGTTTTACTTTTTAAGGGTGCGATCCATCCATACTTTGAAAACACATCAATCACCAGGAGCAAGTATTTTACGCCGTTGTTTAATTTTGAAAACGATTGCATGTCAACTAAATCTGCAGCCCATATTTCATCAATATCATTCACTATCACCCTTCTTCTTTTGAAATGATGAATCACTGGTTTGTGAAGCTCCTCTGCAAGCTGATCCGTCCATTTCAGATCACTCATGGGAATTTTTTTTTTTTTTTAACACCTAATCCGAATTTCGATTTGGCTTTGATGACTGGAGTGATGAGCTTTCTTTCGTTGATTTCCTTTTGCGTGGGGTTTGGTATGGAGTTCATTTCTTCAAGCATCATCTAATCCGCCACATTCCTGTTTTGTCTGTCGCTGAAATATTTATAAGCAAGATCGTGATGGTGTGCGGCATTGTCCACCCTAACAACAGGTTTGCTCCATTCCTAGTAAATCTCGGTGGAAGTAAGTCTTAACTCGAGGTTTGTACCTGGACCTGCAAAGTTCATCCCTGGAATGTGCATTTCTCTAGGGAATTTAGCCCACGGAAGCTTGATTCAGATGGACAATTTGTTGAGCGATTCTGTCAAGTCGCCCCCTTTCTTCGACGAAATAAATTTATTCTTGGTCGTTCCGCAAACATCGCAAGTCCTTTTGAGCATATTTCTGTTATTTCTGGAAACTTCGTTCCTCAAGTGAAGAGTTCCGTTCTTCTTTTGCATTTGACGCAGTACATTTTTTATATTTAGAAAAAGTTTTTTAAGATAAAAATGGAAATTACCTATTTGTTATGGAATATCGGTAAGAGCAAAAGGAACAACCACAATCTTTTACCGAGAAGTATAAGAGGAATCATCATCGGAAAGTCCGGCTGTGGAAAAACAACTTTGCTGCTGAATTTGCTGCTAAGACCGGGATGGTTGGATTATAATCCTTTGCAGGTGTTTGGAAAGTCCCTTTTCCAGCCAGAATACAAAATACTGAAAAACTCCTTCGAGAAGAAACTGCCAAAAGAAGTTTTTCTCGAATTGTCTACATTCAAGGGGATATTGAAAAATTGAATTTAAATCCTTAATGTGTCATTGAGGAGATTTCGAAAAGTTATGATGACAAAGAGGACATAGTGTCAGTTTTTTGAAACAGCTGATGACGTGCCTGAACCTGAAGATCTTGACGCATCGAAAAACAATTTAATGATTTTTGACGATTTGCAATTGACCAAACAAAACAAGTGCGAGAAATATTACATCCGAGAAAGGCATTCCAACGTCGACTGCTTCTATTTGGCTAAAAATTATTTCATGCTCCCCAGACAAATCATCTGAGAAAATCCCAATTTCATTTGCCTCTTTCCGCAGGATTCAAAGAACGTCGACCATATTTATCGAGACAACGTCGCTGTAGACTTGAAAAAAGAAGAATTTAAAAAGCCATCATTGATTTGTCTTCCAAAAAGGATCATGGAAAATATCGGAGCGGATTTGACGATTTTTATATTCCAAATAATCCAATTTAAAAAAAGGAGAAAAGGTTGTAAGTTTGTAGGCATGCCTTTGTGTTTCCCGTAATGATAGCCCTACATTCCCACCCGTATGTCCATTATGGCTGTAACTCGCTTTCCCTAAATCTAACTCATTTGTAGTCGTTTCTTTACATGTGATTGGCTTTATATATTGAATTAGTTGCTAAAGTCGTTGGCATCTTCTCGTTTTCTCTTACTAGTGTTTGAAATTTAAGTGGTTGACTTTAGATGAGTTTTGATTGCTGCAAATGGTGTTTTGATTGCTACAAAATCATGTTTATAATTAAGATAAAAGTTCTGTCTGGATACAATGATTTTTTGGAACACATAACAAACAAATGAAAGTTTGTAACAAAAACAAGTCAAACGAAATGTTCAGTGACATAAATCTAACGAGATCAGTACATAATAATCTAACGAGATCAGACATAAATCTAACGACATAAAAATGAAACAAAACCATTTTTTTCAACTAATTAAAGGCGATCACGAGTAATTTGTTCAACATTAAATAGCAACACTAAATAGCTAGCCCTAATAATTAGTTAACTGTTTTGAGTTTTTGGACTAATTTAATTTGAGCGCTTATCTTTCATTCATCAACTTTGTTTAATCTGAGCATATGTAAATATTATTCATAAAAGTCGAAATTGAGAAGGTTATATTGTGAGCATAAATAATTAACTTAAAGTAGCATTGAGAAAGCTAAAGCAAAACTCAAGAATAGAAAGGAGAAAATAAAGGAAAAGGAGATCTGAACTGTTTTTGACAGATTTACTTTTTTTTCGTCTATCGATATTTCGGTTGAAGTAAAAATAAAGTTTCGTAATTTATAGTGAAACAAATCGTAAGACGAGGTTTATTTAAAACAATAGTTTACGGTTAAATCTAACAACATATACTTGCTACGTGAATCCAAAGTTTTCTAGCTTATATTTCATATCTTCTCTTATATTTCATGTCTTTCTCAAAAAAAAAAAAAAAAACCGTTTGTCAAAAGGATAACATGATAAAGCAAAATAACCACAAAGAGAAAGTAATCAAAAAATATCTAAGAGTCTTGAGTACAGAAAACTCTCGGAACAATCCGTATATCAGAGGCGAAGTTCTGAAAACACTGGTTAAGCAGCTAGTCCACTGTTATAAATGTCACGGCTAAGGTTATTTTACTATTAGCATGGTCTGGAAATACATATGGAAATCGATGTTAATATAAAATAACTCTATGCTTTGTCAACAGCTTCCCTCCCATCAACTTCTCAAATACTTTCTTAAAGCTTAAAAAAAACCCTAATTTTTGGTTATTTTTCATAATACATTAATAATAAAAACTATCACTCAAATAACAAATACAGTAACAAGTTGGGGAAAACGGGGTTAGATGGAACTCTTTTTTTAAGTGAAAAGGTTTTATATATATATACCACCTGTTTGCTTAAAAAATTAGTTCAAATTAATCCCGCTCTGTCTTACAGGTTGCTGTATTTATTTTTACAAATTCTATATATATTCTATATTATAAATTCTATACTATGCATTTTATATTCTAAATTGTATATTGTATATTATATATTAGATATTATATATTACATATCATATATTAGATATTGAATATTCTATATTCTATATTCTACATTCTTTAATATGTATCATATATGATAAACTGTATATTATTATTATATATTGCATATATATTCTTTGAAGTTTTTGTTTCTCTCTTCTTCAAAAGTTTTATGTAGTGTTTTTGCTACACCTACTGGTTGAGTTTTGAGATGTCCAGGAATTAATCGTTCAGTATCTGGTTCTGCACCTAAATAAAGGCAAAACAACACAACCAAAATTTATACAAAAAATTGCAGTTTTTATTGTAATTGATAATACCAGTAACCAAGGCAAGAAGTTTTTGACTGATAGTAACTAAAGCAGTATCTTCAGATTGCATCATAGTCTCTGATGGTTCTGGGCGGTGTCTAACTTTCGAAGGTATATTGTCGACATTCGAAAATATTTCGCAATTAATTGGACAGCATCCGCTGACTTTAAACACTGCATATATATTTTTTGGTGTCATTGCCAGAAAAAACTAATGATACATAAATCACAAAAAGTTACTTTCATGAATACAATGAAAATATTAATTTACTCAATTTATTTTATCCAACAATAAAATGGCATGTTCTTCACACCTTCTTAACTTGTATTAATAAACTGCTTGTTAGCCGGCGCAAGAGTTTTTTGTTTTAATTAACCCTGTGTTTTGACTAACGCCGGTCTCCGTTACATACAACAAAAGGAAACAAGTTTTACTGAGTATTCCGTTTTTTTACGATAAAATGATAGTCTACGAGTCATGACAATATTGCACAACTTAGAAATAATGTGTAAGTGTCACAACTCAAGCTGTTAAAGCTGTTTATAGCTTTGTTGTCTTTAAATAATTCCATCGTTAAACTCTTTGGACGGAAATACCCAATTAGGGTTACCCTAACAAAGAAGTTATTTTTTTCAAGATAACAAAAATAGCCGTCTTTAATGCCTTACTTCCACACAACAGCACCTGTTAAATATGTTAGATGGCTGAAAAACAGCGAAACGGCGCAACAAGACAATAATATTAGAATAAAGAAAAAAGTTTTATGAAAACTTCATTTTAAAAAAAAATCACTAAACAACAGCCGTGTTAATGTCAATAAAAAAAAAGACAAACACCTATATTGTATTGTTATTATCAATACAATGTTAATGTACATATAGTGGTGGCAGAGATAATAAAAGGAGGCTCAACAACAATAATAAAAACGCTTTTTTTCCCTAAGACCAATATTATTCTTAAACATACAAGCACACTAACACGGTTCCATGTTACGTTACACACAAAAAATATAAGTGAAGAAGCATAGCGGCTTAAGCATACTCATAACACAACATCCCCCCCCCCCATCCCCCGTTAACTAATTAACTACGAAAAGGGGAATTTCACTTTCATCAATAAATTTAGCGTTTATGTTCGCAGCACTACATTCAATCGGGTAAAGTTTGTTAATCGGCCTATTTATACTTTTATACTCGTTGTTCTGCTTGTAACGTACCGTAGCGCTTCTGACTTCTTTGTCAGAAGAAAGATTTACTTCGTCTATGATTCCAACTTTTCATAAAATTCGCGACTTTGGGGCATCGTCAATTAAGACAACATCTCTGCATTTGATTTGTCCAGATCCATTACCTTTGGAGACTTTGTGGTGTTCACGTAAATCCTTTAAATATTCTTCTTTCCAACGTGTTCTAAAATGACTTAAGACCATTCTAACGTGTTTATGTTGTTCAACTATTTCGACTTGTTCACAATTCCTTGAATCTTCGGCTATCGCTTCCAGATTTAACTTCCGACCAAACACTAAATGGTTAGGAGTGAGCACTTCGTCACCAACCTCTTCATAAACGAATGTCAATAGTCGGTTATTGATGACGCATTCGACTTCCTGAATGACTATCATCAATTCTTCATAGGTTAGTCTAGAATTGGTGAGTACTTTCTTTAAACACCTCTTTGTTGATCGTACAAGTCTTTCGAGTATTCCACCCAACCAGGGGGCGGCCGCTACATTGAAACGCCATTTGATTGACTTAGATGCAACAAAAGCTTGAGTTTCCTCCGCTGTAAACTGTGTGCCATTATCCAACAAAATCTCCGACGGAACGCTACGTTTTGCAAAGAATCGTCGCAGACCACGAATAGTTGCTGTCGCTGAACAATCGGGAACTAAATCTAACACATGTGCACGGGAACTGCAGCGCGTAAACAAAAATATCCAGACTTTATGTAAGGTGCTAGACCCATGTGTTGTTTTTACATATAAAGGTCCAGCATAATCTACTCCAGTGTACTTAAAAGCATGTTCGTTATTCAAACGACTCACAGGCAACGGTGGAGAAATAGGATAAAGGTATGGCTTCCCTTCAAACTTTCTACAAAGAAAACATTTCCGGATTAAACTTTGAATTAAACATCTAGCCTTGGAAACCCAGAACATATTTCTTAACTCATTCAGTGTTTCTTTCACACCATTGTGTTTCACGAGAACATGACAGTGCAAAATAATTAGCTTTAAAAGATAACAGCTCCGAGGTAGAAATATCGAAAACTTTGCATTGTATGGAATTGGAGCATTCTTTAAGCGTCCTTTACATCGAACGATACCGTCCACTTCAATTAAGCGCAAATCTTGCCGCAACTGTTTGTAGCTCGATGCAGTCAAAACGTCACTTTGAACATGTTTGGTCCACATAATAATTGCTTTTTCTCGTTCATCACTTAATAAGGTTAAGATTTTCAAACCATTTAGCTTTCTTAATCTCAATTTCAAATTATTCACAAAGCGTAATATCCAGGCTGTGACTCTTAATAAACGTTCATAGCTATTAAATATGTCAATAAAGGAAAGGTCTGGATAATATACACTGCTTGAAACAATGCAAGTTAATTCTTCAGGTATTTTGGTACTTTCAAAAATTAAATCATAAACTGGCCATGCAACTGTTATACTATTTAAAAAATCTGGGCCCTTAAACCAAAAAAAATTATTTTTAAAATTATTTAAAGATGATCCATGTGAAATAATATCTGCGGGATTCCGATGTGTTTCTACATACTTCCATGACTCAATGCCATAAAGTTCTCTAATTTTAAGAAGTCTATTTTGAACAAAAGGTTCATATTTCTTAGCTGAATTGTTAATCCAATGAAGGCAAATTGTTGAATCAGTCCAAAAAATAATCCGAGAAATGTTATACACACTTTCAAGCTCTTTTTCAAAATTCATCATTAATTCGGCTAGTAATAAAATAGCACTAAGTTCAAGACGAGGTATAGTTGTTTTACCTAATGAGGCTACTCTCGATTTAGAGGCAATCAAAGTAGAACAAGAATGTGTCTCATCAAAAATTCGAATATAGATACAACATCTATATGCCTTATTGCTTGCATCGGAGAAACCATGAAGTTCGAGTTTACAAAAAACTTGAAGAATTAAGATACCACCGTGGAACCATCACATTGCTTGAAGAAAGAAAGTCATTTAAAATAGATTGCCACTCGGTTAAATTTTCTCCATCAAGGTAATCTTCCCAACTCATCTTGCTAACACTTAAATTTTGGAACAAAACTTTTAATTTAACTACTACTGGATTTATAAGTCCTAATGGATCATATATACTTGCAACAAATTTAAGAACTTCTCTTTTCCTCGGAATATCAACTGCCATCTTCATTAAATCTTTAAAGCAAAAAATTAGAATATCCTTTTGTTTGGTCCAGGAAATACCAAGGACTTTAGTTTCAGGTTTAGGTGTAAAGTCACTTTCACAAAAGACATCTTCTAAATACCTTAGAATTTGATTCGAATTTTCGAAGGTTGAAACCGCCTTCCTTTAATATCGATTTACACCACCTATAAAAGTTTATGCCATCATTAACTTCTTCAGTGCAAGAGTTCAAATCATCCACATGAAGGCTTTCTAAAAGTTTAGGAACGTAAGAAGGATAACAGCTTAAATACTTTTCCACATGTAACTTTAAAGTAGCATTAAGCAAAAACGGTGAAGAAGTAACACCAAACAAAACTCTGCAAAGACGAAATGTTGCAAGCTTTGCATCAGATAACATATTAAAATGAAGGTTTTCAATGTCATCAAACCATAAAAATTGTACATAATCGCGACAAATTTCACTTAGTCCAATTTGAAGAAACGCTTTCTCAATATCAGCCAGAAAGGCAAATTTTTTTGAGCGGAAACGTAAAAGACTTACAAATAATGTTGTCAAACTTGGGCCTGCATGAAGACAATCATTTAGTGAAGGTCCAAATGATTTCGAACTTGCATCAAACACCATAAGAACTTTAGTTGTAACTTTTTCATCACGCCTTACTGGTCTATGAGGTAAATAGTGCACATCACCTATGTCCAAATCATGATTTAAAACTTTTTCAATGATGCCATGGGATAGCTGATCTTTAATAATGTTGTTATAAGAGTTAAACAAATCCTCATCTTTTGAAAGTTTTTTATTAAGAGACTGTAAACGGTTAACACATAAAGAATAGTTGTCAGGCAGTGTTGGATAATTTTCATGAAATGGTAATTGAACTACATAACAACCAGAGGTTTCATCAAAAAACGAATTATTTTGAAATTCCTGAAAAATAAGATTATTCTCTTTGCAACTATCACCACAGCACCATAAATCATTCAAAGCATCCTTCAAAATTACATCTTCTTCAACAAATTCAGCTTGAACCTTTAAAACATGAGTGGTATTTACACTACAACTGTTATCTCCTTCATCACACACAAATCTACTAAGAACATATCCTCCAAGTTTAAATTTCAATGCGACTGGACCAGATTTACCGCGAACTGTAGTGTTATCAAAAAAATTCCAATAAAAGTCTGCTCCAACAAGAATATCAATGTCTAGAGGACAATCTCCTACAACACTATCAGCTAATTTTAAACCCTTTAAATGGCTGTAAATGCTTACTGCAAAGTCGACTTTCTGACCATTGATGGGGGCACAAATATCTTTCACAAAGCAAGATATGAAAATGGAAAATCCATTCAAACCTTTAACACCAAAACGAACTCTTTCCAGTAATTCCTTTTCACTTTTGTTTCCAAAACTGTTTATAATTATTTCTTTAACATCTATTGTTTGTAAATTAAGTTTTGTACGTAATGTTGGTGAAATGTAACTCAACTGTGAACAACTATCAAAGAGTATACGGGTAGGATAAGAAAGTTTGTCATTTGACATTGCTGTAACTTGCGCTGTTTGTAGCAACACTGAATGTGCATACTTTGTCAATGTACCAGCTACTAATGATGATTTTCCTTCTTCTTGACTGTCATTTTTTTGTGGAAGAGATTTCTCATTACACATTGATGCATGATGAAAATTTGAACAGTTAAAGCATTTCATTTTTTTTGCACAATTTTTTGCTGCATGTCCAAGCTTCAAACATTTAAAACACCTACGTTTTCTTTTTAAAATTTGTTTTCGAGCAATCAAATTGGTCACTGTTTTACAATTCTGAGATTTGTGATCTTTTTCACAAAAGATACATGATAAATTATTATTCAAGTTCTTCATTGGTTTGTTATGGTCACCTAAGGTTCCACTTGAGTACAATGCTTCAGCTGTAAAAGGGTTTTCTTCTCTGTTAAAGTTACTTTTTTCACGCGCTTGAATCTCTGTTTTTAAGACATTTAATACAGTTTTAATGTTCCAGCAGTCAACATCATTAAATTTTCTTGAAATAATCAAGTTAAGTTCTTCTGGAATCTTCTGCATCAAAACAGGAATGAGAAGAGGTCCATACTGCAGAGAGTCAATGTTTAAATTTTCTAAGCTCCTGATTTGAGTTTCGAGGTTGTCATAGTTTGACAAAGAGAAGAGATATTCCTTAAGTTGCTAACTTTTTCTAAGGATAACAGTGCTCGCATATGAGATGATATAAGTAGCTGCTTATTATCAAAACGCTCTTTCAATAAACTAATAGCAACCTTATAGTTGTCATGTGTAAGGGCAAGACCAGTGATAGTTGAAAGAGCCTGCCCCTCTAATAGGTTACGAAGATATGTTAACTTCTGTATTGAACTTAAGTCCTCATTGCTGTCTAGAGTAGAGATAAAACAATTGAGGTCGATGTGTTTCGAAGTCAAAGTCGAAGCTTCGACGTCGCAAAAAGTCGTGTGTGAACGTGTTTCGAAATCGTTAAAAGTTGTATGAAATTTATTTAAACGGTTTTCAAAATCGTATTACTTCGAATAAAATATATTTTCGCGGTTTTCAAAACCGTAAAAAGTTGTATAAAATTTAATTTGACGGTTTTCAAAATCGTATTAGTTCAAATAAAGTATATTTGCGCGGTTTTCAAAATCGTAAAAAGTTGTGTAAATTCGAAAATGGCGTGTTTTAAAACTGTTTAAAATTTCTAACGGCTTTCAAATTCACTTCCAAAAATTTAACAGTCTTCGAAATCTTTTAAGTAAACAAAACGAGTGCATACAAAAAGTAAACAAACGAACGTCGCGTGACTTCGTTCAGGTTTTAAGCTCAATGACTTCAAGTTCAAGTTTAATGACTTCAACTTCAAGCTCTATTAGCAAAAATTTTAAAGTGAAGTGAACTGATAAGCCATATTTTAAGCTGAACTTGTATGTGGCTGTACTAGTACTGTTATGCTCTTCCTTTCTATTCTCCTAGACTCCTACTCTATCCCTTAGATTTGGAAAAAATCACAATCGATGAGAAGCTAACTATGTTCAGGTTCAAAGACATCGGTACAAAGTAAAGTGAAGTGATAAATGGTTTGGTATATGCTAGCAATCTCTGCCCTTCTATTTCATAATAATAAAAATTTGAAGTATACACTACAGTAACATTACAGAAATACAGAAAATACAAAAGATATGCTAAAACCCTTTCATTTAATAACCATTCTAGATTTCATAAATCCAATTTCTTAAACATGTGAAAAAATTATTTGCATATTATCGATTACCTAATCTAAAATAATCCTAGTATGCTTCCCTAGTAAAGAATATTTAGTTGTCCGCTTCCAGTCTTTCATTCTCATTTTTTTGTGCAAGTTCCTGGCCTTGGGAGCCTAAATGATGTCTGTCTCACCTTTCCAGTTCAACAATACTGGAGTTTACATTTTTTTATCATCATCATCATCATCATCATCATCATCATCATCATCATCATCATCATCATCATTTTGATTTCTGTCTGGAGCAGATCTTGCTGCCATTTGCTCTTCTATGGAGTGGTATTCCCAAATTGGTACAAAGGAGTTTAAGAGATCGAAGTTCTCGTTGATGAAGACCAACTTCTCAGTGGTTTTTGGAGACAACCTGCATCTCTTTTCGTGGACCACCTGTCCAGCTTCACTAAAGACCCGCTCACTTGAGGCACTTGAGGCTGGCAGGCAATAATACTCCCGTGCAAGTCCTGCCAAGATGGGCATCTCTTTGCGATGTGTCCTCCACCAGTCAAGGACATTAACCTTCGAATCTATCACAGTTGTTTCTCTGAATTTTGCCCACTCAACGGAAATCGGAGGACCCTCAGCTGTAGCATTTGTCTGCCTGAATTGGCTGGACACAGTCTAAAAGAAAGGAAGGAAGTTAAACGTTTAGTAAACTTCGTATAAATTCGCTTTCTTTAATCTAAAATTGTTTAAATTCAAATAATTTTTAAAAAGTTCGTTTAGCTTTGAACCGCCCCCCCCCCCTCTCTCCCCCGTATGGCATCGTATCCTCAAATTAAAATTTTTATGACTTTGTTTGTTCGATTGCATTAAGATTAGTAGATGTATATTTAACTAGTTTTAAAGAAATTTATTTTATATTATACTTAATAGCTATTACCTTTGCTGCTGCCTTCCAGAATTCACTCTCACCATCATCTTCAAGAAACTCATCGTTGATCTCATCTGAGACATTGATTGTACCTTGCTGGTTTGACATCCAGTCTGCTGTTGTAGGAAGACTGGTTTTCAACTTGTCAAAAATCTCATCCCTGACACCATAAGCGTGCAGTTGTTGGCCTTTCAAGAAGGGGTGCAACAGGCAGCCTACAGCATAAGGCATGATGCCACATCCTCCTCTTGGGAATCGTTTCTCAAGTTCTACAATGAGATCAACCATGAACGAACCTACTTCAATAACACTGTTCTTTCTTATTTCTTTGACCCTCAGAGAAGCACACCTATCCACAAAATGAACAATGGCTGTCAGTGCTCTATCCATTGTAATTTTCTTATCACTCGACATTGACTCAGAGATAACTCGGCATGTGGTCAGGAGTGGCAGAATGGTTGCAACCAGCTCAAATTGTTCATCCGTAGGAATGGGTGTGGTCCATTCCTTTTTGTTATCCCGGAGAGCACACAGCACACTTTGAAGATGGTTGATGTCTAGGAGCATCATCTGGACAGAGTTCCATCTGGTTGCACAAGGAGCAGTGATCTTTCTGTAGGGTACTGAAACAAAAACTAAAGTAAAATTTCGCAAAAAACTTCGCATGAAATCGTAAACTCTAAGAAAACTTTGTTTGAAATTAAAAAATATTTGTAAAAATTTGACATTAAGTTGTAAAACTTCGTATTCGTATCTACTTAAAAGTTAAAAATATTATCATTCATCTCGAGGCACTTCTTTTTCAACACCCCTTCAGCAAGAGGAGAGTGATGGACTCGGGCGGAGATTGTCCTGCATGCATCGATAGCAGCCTTGATATCAGGCTGTTTGTTGACAGTCCTTTCCAGGGCCATGTTAAGCTTGTGGTCAATGCACGTGATTGAACCACTTTCAAGATCAGCAATAGTCTATGACTTCCTCAGTGCAGCTTTTATATTTGAAGCTTGATCACACATAACAACCCGCTTCTTGACCATTTTGAGTGACTCAAAACGTTTAACCAAGTTGTCTAACTGAGTAGCAATGTTCTGACCAGTGTGCTTACCTGGGAATGGAACAACTCCAACAGTTACCTTTCGTAGAACAAACTCTTTGGTGATGTAATGAAGAGTCACCACCATGAATGGGTCGTTGTTGCGTGAGGTCCAGATGTCAGTGCTGATTGCAACTCGGTCGCAATGAGGAAGCTCCTTGTCAAACATGCTCTTCATGGCCATCTGCAGATTCCTATAGAGGAGAGGTAACTTGAAGCGAGCCATGCAGGCACCACTTTTAACCTTAAACCTTGAGTCAAAGTGGGCAAGCAGTCTTTGGAACGGGATAGAGTCACATATGGAGAAAGGCTGATTGTCAGTTGCAAGGTAAATCATGAGCTCCATGTCACCACGAAGTTGAGTGGTGCTCTGTGTTGGATAGAACAGATTCTTTCTGGCTTTTAGAACCCTTTTTCTTTTCCTGTGACCTAAAAAAAATTGTATACATTTGTTAATATTGAATTAACTCCGGATTTCGTTGTTTACATAAAAAAAAGTTGTATAACTTCGCTACATCGCATCGTAAGATCCATTATGTAATTAACTTACCAGTGCCAACTGTTTCCAATTCATCTTCTGCCTCTTCAATTTTGTCCTTCTTGGCAGCTTCTGCCTCATTCTGTATCTTTTGATTCTGACACATTTCGATGTACTCATCCTTATGGTTGGATCGCAGGTGACAACTCAGGGTCGATGTTGACCCAGTATTCATTTTTAGGTCCTTCTTGCAGATATTGCGCACACCATAGGCCTTATCTCCTCTGTACTCCTTCAGGAAGTACTGCCAAACCAGCGAGCGATGGGTCTTTGGCATATTTGTTTATTGTTTTACAATGTTTAAATCTTATTAAATAACATAAACAAAGTTATAAGGTTTTCAAGTTCGTTAAATATAATGTAAACAAATTTATACGATTTTCATAACCGTAAAATTTTGATTTACAACATTTTGCGGCTCTCAACATCGTTTTAATTAAGTTTTAACAACTTTTAAAGGTTTTCAAATTCAATTAAATTTAAAGTTACGGCTTGTTACGGCTTGTGACGGCTTTCAACATCGTTTTAATTAAGTTTTAACGACTTTTAAAGGTTTTCAAAATCGATTTAAAATTAACGCTACAGCTTTTTACGGCTTTCGTAACCAATTAATTAACTTTTTTTCGAAGTTTAACGGATTTCGACATCGTTTAATGAACTTTTTTTCGAAGTTGAACGGATTTCAACTCCGTTTAATTTAAGAAACTTCGCCTAACTGACGGCTTTCAAAGTCGAACAAAAAATATACGATTTCGAAAACCGTATCTCGATTGTTTTATCTCTGGTCTACAGCACATTGAAAATTTTCATAAAATGTTAGCCAGTTTTCAGGCTTGCCATCAAAGGAGTGTAATTTTAAAGGTGGAAGCTTTACCATGGAATTACTTTTGTTAGAATTACTGATGACATCATCTGGCATAGTGTTAAGCTGTTTATTTGTAAATTTATTAATTTCAGCAAGTTTTGTACGATAAAATATGACAAAATCTGTAGCTAAATTTTCTTCTTCTTGTAATTCAGTTTCATTTTCAATTAAATATGTGATTTCTTCATTTAAATGTTGTACTTTGGTAAATTTTTCAATAAGAGTGTCACGTAAACTAGTCAGGATATCAATGGTGTTATCATCTGAATTGAAGTCCTCAGTGCCTTCAAAAACCTTATCAATAAGACGCTTCACAGAATTAATATTGGTAGTACGAACTCTACGTTTGCCTACTAAACTTGTTGACATTCTTATAAACAAAGATGACAATAAAAAAGAATAAATTGACACACGATCTGTTCAAAATCAAGATAAATGTCACGATATTGTTGCGGTCAAATATGAGATATAATATATCAAACTATCTTCCAAAAATGATGCTAATGGCAAAGGTTGGGTTTCTTAAAAAAATTTTAATTCTTTTAACGCAAAGAAATCGCTAAGTACACTAACTTATTACTTAAATACACCTTGTTAATCCAGGGACTTCAGTATAGTAATACAGTTATTCGTAAATTAATTCAACTCCAAATAAAGAAATCGCTTAACTTATCCTTTTAAATCTCTACATTAGACGACTTGTTGAATTTTGAGTTTACAACTAAATATCTGTATCTCTCTCGATGGGCTCCAAATAATGTATTGTTATTATCAATATAATGTATATATAGTGATGGCTGAGATAATAAAAGGAGACTCAACAAAAATAATAAAAACGCTTTTTTTCCTCAAGACCAATATTATTCTTAAACATACAAGCACACTAACATGGTCCCATGTTACGTTGCACACAAAAAATATAAGAGAAGAAGCATAGCGGCTTAAGCATACTCAGAACACAACAACCTATATACAGTCTGTATGAAAATATATCAGAACTTAAAAATGCCTTAAGCTAAATCTTTGAGCTGTGTCTATGTTGTATTTTAAAAAAAGTACCAAAACTCTTGGTTAAACTAGGGCAATGTGAACATTTTTTTTCTTTTAATACCTCGTGGAAGAAATGAAACAAAAGCGAACACTTCGTTAAACTAAAGCATTTTTTAAAAAAACCTTTTACCCGCTATGCAAGCAAAATAGTGTCGACAGTTATTTGGTTTGTATGCAAAATGTGATCAAATACATTGAAAACTTACCAATCGTTTAAGTTTTACAAAAGCATCTGAATTGCAAAATCGTCATCTTTTGCATTATCATCATCGTCATCTACATCCTAAAGATTTATTTTTGACGTTTAAGCTTTTCTTACGTACCGATAGTCTACTAGCCGTAGAAGTGGCCACGCTTCACACCATTTAACAGAACATGAAAAAACCAAGAGGAAAATTGATCTAATTTTTTAAATGGAGGATCAATGCGAAGTACTTTTACTCTATTTAAAAAGTAGTAACACTGTCAGATCTTAAAATTTTAATTTTAACTACGATAAGCAAAGATTGAGTTTAAGAAATTTTAACGTACATACGTTTTTGCTCTCAGATTATGTTTAGTTGATGATTGATGCTACGAAAACTGTAGCAGAATAAAATATTCTAACATATTAAAGTTATTAACAGAAACTGAAAATTTACCCACAACAAAACCATGGAAATTAATTAATATGAAAAGATGCTCCTAAGATGCTTCAAATTCTCTTTCTTTTACTAATGGTTTCAATTCAACAATACAATATTAATATTAATACTTATTATAACAAAAATAAGAAAAATAATAATAAGAATAATAACAAAAATAATAATAAAAATAATAACAAAAATAATAACAAAAATAATAACAAAAATAATAACAAAAATAATAACAAAAATAAAAACAAATATAAAAACAAAAATAATTACAAAAATAATAACAAAAGTAACAACAAAAATAATAACAAAAATAATAACCAAAAATAATAACAAAAATAATAATAGAAATAATAACAATAACAAAAATAATAATAATAATAATAACAAAAATAATAATAATAACAAAAAAAAAAACAAAAGTAATAATAAAAATAATAACAAAAGTAATAACAAAAACAATAACAATAATAATAATAGTAATTACAATAATAACAAAATTAATAATAATGATAATAATAATAACAAAAACAATAATAATAACAATAATAATAATAAAAATAATAGCAAAAAAAATAACAAAAATAATATCAAAAGTAATAATAAAATTAATTACAAAAATAATAATAAAAATAATAATAATAAAGATAATAATAATAACCAAAAATAATAATAAAAAAAACAACAACAATAAAAACAAAAATAATAACAAAAATATAAACAAAAATAATAACAAAAACAATAGCAAAAATAATAATAGAAATAATAATAGTAATAATAACAATAACAAAAATAATAATATCAATAATAACAAAGAAAATAATAAAAAGAATTACAAAAATAATATTAATAACAAAATTAATAACAAAAACAATAACAAACTCAATAACAAAAATAATAACAATAATAATAACAAAAATAATAACGAAAATAATAACATTAATAATAACAAAAATAATAACAAATATTATAATAGCAATAATAAAAATAACAAATATAATAATAATAATAACAAAAATAATAATTCAATAATAACAAAAATAATAACAAAAATATTAATAAAAATATAATAATAATGATAATAATAGTAATAAAAATAACAGCAAAAATGATAATAAAAATAATAACAAAAATAATAACAAAAATAATAACAAAAGTAATAACAGAAATAATGATAATGATAATAATAATAATAATAAAAATAATAACAAAAATAATATCAAAAATAATACTAAAAAAAATAATAATAATAATAACGAAAACGATAAGAAAAATATTAACAAAAATAATAATAGAAGTAATGATAAAAATAATAATAATAATAATATAAATAATGATGGTGATGATATTAATATTAACAACATCAACAAAAACTTAACGAACGGTGAATAAATTTGTGTATCTCTTCTATTCTTTAACTATCTTTTAAGTGATCATAATCTGAAATTGAAGCCATTTGTAAAAGGTGAAGATAATGTTTAAAACATTTATTTGCATATGTTTGATTGTATCCTTATAAAGCTATTATCGAGAATTTTCTTTACAATTTACACTTTGTGTAGATTCAAAAAACGTAATTTCAATACAGATTAAAGACAATTCTAACAATGTTCAAATATCAAAAATGAATATAGAAGATGAAACACATTCAATAGCCGTTGCTGACCATAAAGTTGTTACCAATTAAGGTTGTCACTAAAATATTAGTAGAGCGAATTAATGTTTTTCGCTTTTGTAAAAGTTATTAATCTTACAAAACATGCATATCTTGTCCTTTTTCTTGATCTTTTCTGATTTTTCCTAAGCTTTTCAGAACATTTTGGAATTCCATTTATATTTTTTTGATTTTTTATCATTTTTTGCTAGCATTTATCTGCTGTCGTTTCCAATGTTTTTGAAGGCGAAATCATAGAAATATGAAAACTTCAAAGTGAGTGGCGAGTGCTTTTAACAATACACTGCTGTTATGGAATAAACGTGTGAAAAAAAGGAGAAAACGTTCTTTTTCTAGTTGTTCTCACGTTTTAATAGAACCCAGACAAAAGATATTCTTTTATTTGAATACAAACCGCGAACGCTGATAGAAGTTGAAACATCTAATAGAAGAAAAAAAATGTAATTCTCAAAAAATCATCATTACGCTCTTGCATTCTATGACCATTTCTTTTTCTCCAACCCATAAGCCTGTATTTCTGAGCTTAGCAATAAGGCGTTGTGTAAACGTTTAGAGCATTTCTTTTACCTACTTGAAAACAAAACTTTATTTCATTGCTTTTTTTAAAAAGTACTATCAGCATGATAATTACTTTTTAAAAAAGGAAATCAGCTTCAATTCAATCATTTAAGTCCTAGTGAAGATTTACTTTAGTAATAAACTTTCAACAATACAAAATTTGAAAAAGTTTCAATCGAAATTGCAGCAGACGCACAATTACTCTAAACTTATTTTCGACATATTTTGTCGAATGGCACACGTTATACCGAAGATGCACGTCGCCTTTATGGAGATAAGATTTTTTTTCTATGTTTTTTGATAAAAATAATCCAGCTTCAATAATTTATTTCTAACTGCGTATGCACTTTAGAATGTTCTGGAAAGGAATCGCTTATTTTGGCAAATATGTATTTTCATCTTTACTTAAATATTACATTTACTTAAATATTTGTATTTACATTTGCACAAATGTTATGAAGCTTTGAACAAAAGACTTCGAAATCAAGTTTTTTAAAGCAGCTGGTTTATACAAACGTACTTTCGTTCAAAGAAATGACCACTGTCATAAGCACGGTTGTTTTCTTTAAGCGAAAACAGCTCACGAAACAGAAAGAGTAAATGGTGCAAACATTAAAACTTATTAAGTTTTATAATTAGCTGTTCTTCAAACATTTTCTCGAATATTTTCACAAATAGAACTCTTCTGAAAAAAATCAGGCACAATCGAGTCACTACCGAGGCACGATATCGAGCTGTTTAAAATGTTTAAATTTAAAAACTACTGAAGTTTTAAAACCGAACGTTTCAGTTTTCTCTAAAGTAGAAAAAACTGACAACTCTGAGTCTCCAACTGAAAAAGCAGCTTATTGGTAGTGTTTCATTAAGAGTATTACAGATAGAATAAAATACTCTGTGAATATTCTGGGGTTTATTTTTATACTACTTTTATACTAATGTTTTAATACGAAGCATGACTTCTTTTAATTTAGCTTTATATATTTATATATATATTTTTAAAAGTAGGGGAGAGTGGGGAGAAGTGAGATGCGGGAGAAGTGGGACGCCCCTATAATTTTATTTCGCAGCAGCGCCAAGTTACTATTATTTAATATAAACGTATAGATTTCATGTGCTCTTTTTATTAGACATCGTTTCTCGTCCCTGCGCGCGGTGAAAACCCCTTTTTTTGAAAGTACCCCAAAAAAGTACTATTGATGACAGCCTTGTAACTTGTGTATGTATTTATTTTAGACAGTTATTGCACTTCTTTTTATTTTATAGGGAAATGCACTTATCATCTAACATTTAGTAATTAAGTTTATATTTTAGCTTTAACTGTGTGGCTGTAATTTTAGTTTTATTTTGTCTTCCCTACATAGGGGTGAAGCGGGACAAAGAAAAAAGTCGCAGTCCCACTTCTTTTAGATTTAGAAAGAGAGATCTTTATTAAAGTTAAATTTGATTTGATTCATCATTATTATTTGGAGCAAATTGAGAGTTCTTTTTACATCAATAATTTGAAAGCATATGTAAATAAAGTTGTTATTTCATAGTAGTCTGGTAATAGATATAGTAATAACAGTAACCTTAAATATTTTTTTATCAAACCTAATTTCTTTTAAATTTCAGGTCATGCCAAGAGTTTATAAAAGAAAAAAAGAAACTCCACATGTTTCAGAAAACATCTCCCTCAAATGTCCCGCTTCTCCCGCACACTTCTCCCACTTCTCCCTCACTTCTCCCACTTTACCCCAATAGCAGGTTTCCTCTTAAACTAAAAAAATATATACTTTATTAAAACATTCTGTCAATCTTAGGGGATGCATTTGGTGCCCCAAATATTGCTTTATTTGTTAAGACTAGTTTAGTTCAGTTCATACATCAAATAAAAAAGATATTTCAATTATCCTGAAAAAAAAAAACTCGTGTCCCAATTCTCCCCGCTCTCCCCCAATAAAATAAAGATACCAAAAACTTACTCAGAAAACATCGGATACTTTTTAACTTATTGATATTCGTCTAAACAAGTATACGTCCAATGGAGTATCTGTCCAATCGAGCATCAGCATTTTACTAATTTTACTAATTGATACATATTTTCAGAGCTTTTTTTCCATTAAAACTAAGATGTGTTGTTACTTTTAGCAATATTCTTCATTTAAATTTAATTTTTAAATTTTTGATTTTAACCCATAAACATCTTTTGGCATTATTAGCTTACTGATTTTGAGTTGTAATTATTAAGGTGCATCTGTTTGTGGATTTGTTTGTTGTGGTATGCTATTGAGCAGCAGGGTGATTTTTAATATTTATTTTTTCAAAGTTTTCCGCTAAATTTAAAATCAGTTCGATATTTTATTGCTATTTCAAAAACGCAAAAAAACTCGAAACTTTTTTAACTTTAATTAATGTTAAGGCTAATAATTTTTTATTTAGCGAAAGGTATTTAATGACGAATAATGATTTCTGACCTTGTGTTGCATGCAGACCTAATGTGTCCAGATTAGTAACTTAATGTATCCAGTATAATAGAATAAATTTATCTATTAAATGAAGTTTTAGTTCCTATTTATCAAATTTTCAAAAGAAGCGTTATCCTTTTAACTGCTCTTTGCAAATTTATTACACATACCTTAGATGAGTAATTTAAAGTAGCGATAACTTATGAGGACGTTGGGAAATCTTTTAAACCGTACGTAACAAAAATAAAACGGCGAACCGGTGAGTACGCATTTTTTTATTTAAAAAACTTTAAAATCTAATTAATCTCAAATAGGGAAACTTAAACTTGTATGCAACAATAATCTTCAATTTCTTCATTTTTTTTTTATCCTCTTTCATTTTATCTTTTTTTTTTATAGAAACTAGTCTAGCATATATGAAACCTGTTCTGATTTAAAAAAAGAACCAAAGATACGAACCTTTTTTTAAAAAAGCTCAAACTACTCATCCATTTTCTTCCTCACATCTGCAGCTTAAAAAGTTACACTCAGCACTCAATCATCTTTAATACCCAGCCTAGTAATTGTAAAGTACCGAGTTTAAAAGAAAACAATTTTAATGAAAAATGAAAGTAAAAAGAAAACAATTTAATTGAAAAATGAATGTAAAAAAGAAAACAATATAAATGATCCAATTGGGTATTGTCAAGGTTAAGGTTAGAGAGCCAATTGCTACCTCTACGTTCCCTCTATGCTTGTACCACAACCATTATATCAAATATATATTAATATAAACATTGTAATACCGTTTCTACTATTTCTCATTAGTTGGAGTCATTTTTAATGCTTTCCATCAATTGTTCAACAAAGATGGTTTTTTTCAATCGAAAGACGGAGGGCTTTTTTTTTTTTAATTGGGGAGGAACCGGTGGAATCTGAATGAAGTCCGTTTTCTTTACGTCTAAGTTCTACTTAATTTTTCATTTTCTCGCCAAACCCTCTTTCAAATCCAAAATCCTCAGTTTTGATTCGTTTTTTCTTGCGCTTCATCTCTTTTCTAAGAATCATTTATTGAGGATTTCATCTTGTCTCATCTAAATTGTAAGAATTTTTCAGCAAGAGTTTCTTAATAAGTGTGTTTCAACAATAGTGCGATATTACTAAACGGCTTCAAAAGTGTCAGTATAAATATAAAGTTGAAAATCCGATTTTAAAAGATGAATGAATAGAGTGTTAAAAAAAGTAAATGCAACAAATCTTGCATTTTTTTAGGCGCATTCGTCATGGATCCCAGAATAAAATGCATTTTGGTTAATAACATAGCTTCTGACTGGAAAAGATTCGCAAGTGACGCGGTATTTTCCGAAGCTGCTATTGATTATATCGACCTCGATAAACATAGCGATCAAAGTAAAATGGATGAGCTACTTAAATTGCTTGTTTTACGAAATCATTCTGACTTTATGTTCGTAGTCGAAAAGTCTCTTACGCTGATGGGTAGAGAAGATATTTTGAATGAGATTCAAATGATTTGTAAGTGTAGCTCTGCTTTTTTAAATGCGGTTTTTATGTTTCATGTAAAAGAATTTCTTAGCTGGTATTTCATGACAAAATGTAATATCTCGTCTCAAAATGTAATATCTCCAAGAAATATTGTTATCATAGACATCTGCATGTTAAATACAAGTTCTGCAACATTTTTATGTAAAAAGTTGTTCTATGTCATCCTAGAAATTTACAAAAATAAACTTCGACTTTAAAGTCTGAAGGAAAGGCTTTATGTAGAACTTGCTTTTTATTCATTCAAGAAATCTTTATGTGAAATATTTCCAAATACTAATTTGCGACGTTTTCTATTTTGCACTAGCTTATTTTGTCGTTTTTCTTCATTGTATGATGAAAAAGCAAATTACTGAACTATTACGACATTTTTTTCTTCAAGATGATTTTCAACATTTCGGTTTCTACTTAAAAAAAAAATGTTCCTAGTTACCTTGTTCGAAATGTTGTTAAACCAAACCTTAAATTGACCAAGGAAATCCATTTTGTTGTAAAGAAACCAACTTCCCTCTTTAATCAAACTCTTTAAATGAGTTTTAATGTATGCAATATCATGTTATTGCATGTAATATCTTTATAATAATCTAAACTGAATGCTTCCATTTTAAAAACAAAGGTGCACTCCAATGTGGCTCATTATAAAAGCATTTAACATTGTTTGATCTCTAAAACCAACCCCACACAGTGAATCCCTAGGCCGCTTTAACATTTTAATGCCTTTTAAATACCAAATATTTACATCCGTTCACCTATAAAATTATTGATAAAAAGTAAAAACGATATTTTCAATCATTAAACATCAACTTAATTACAGAAATGATTTCCTTGCATTTATTACAACAAATAATGAGACAATTTTATTTACAGAAATGCTTCTCTGGCCTTGGTCGTGGTAATTGTGATAAAGATTGATGAAAATTTTAGTCTACTCGCAATATTGGAGTTTATATTGATAAGTACCAGCCCATTCAAACGATCCTGTGACATACTTGAAGGGTGAAGTTTCTTAACCTTCTTCAGCACCCTGAAAGACCGTTCAGATGTAGCCACAGACACAGGTAATATAAAAAATATGCGCAATTCAACACAGACGTTTGGGAAGATTAAGAGGAATCGAAGTTTAAGTATCTTCTGAAACTAATAGTGAGGCTTGCATGCTAATAGGAAGTTTTTGGGATATAATTGCTTCAGAAAGATAAGATCTTCAAACAATTCCCTTGAAATATGTATGGAGTATCTTTTACAAAACAGATCGGCAGCAGAGGAATAGTCTTCAAAACTCAGTGAATTGGATTTCAATTGGAATTCAAATAGGGTGCTGATATGTCATACTGAGTTAAATCGACAATTAAGGCCAGACAGCATTGGTAATAAATAATATCACTTTGTAGTGTTGTTCTTTCTCAGATTCAGTTGATAAATGCCTGCTATCTTTTATTCTAGCATAACCAGTATCCTCTGTATGTACCATTTAAAGGAGTTCTAGTTTGTGAATGCAAAGGAAATGCAATTTCAGATTCATCTTGTGAAATTGTACGAGAATATTGAAGCAAACCATTTTAAGAAACAGGTCCGTTTTGGTAGAATTGATTTTTTCAATTTTTCCAATCTCTAGTTCTAGTAGAGAGTTCGAATTGGTTGCAGATGCAGTCGCTATATCCCTTGGATTTGTTTGCTCTCTCATTGCCAAGTTATCTGCCATTTCGTCTATAATTTTTCTCTACAAACTCTTTTTGTACTTGTACTAAGGCTAGCAATTGAACACACATAGCTCCTTATGATGGTCGAAGTGTAAATAACGGTATTTCTTTGCCAGCAGTGCTTTGTAACTGCTGACATCGAAATATCTCTATTTACATTTGGTCCATCAGAATTTTTTTACCAAGGCTTCTTGAGATTGCAATAAGTGACAATGTTGAGCGAATGAAGCAAGTGATGATTTAATCCTAATTTTCTTAACAGCTTCATGTTTTAAAGTCTTTTTCTTCTGCTTACTTGCATCACTTTGAAATACTCTCTTTATGAGTTGTTTAATCATAATATTCATGAGGCTGTTATGCACAATTGTTGGTAATGAGCTCTCAAAATATGATATTAAATTAGTAGCATACTTTCTAGGTACAGAAAACTTAAAGTTGTACAAAATCAATCCAAAAAGAACGTATTCTAGCAAAAAGGCCAGAGAAAGTTACCCTGAGGAGTTTTGTGTGATAATAGAAAAATTTAAAGAAGCCAATGCAAAGATCTTTGACAAACAGGCTGTTGAAACAGTTGATATACCTCAAGAAATATGCTGTATACATTAATTTTGTTTAGTATACACACACACACACACACACACACACACGCACACGCACACGCACACGCACACGCACAAGCACACGCACACAGGCACACAAACTTACGCACATTGTTAATATTTTTTAGTTTGATAGCACTGTTTTATTATTTATCAATAACTCTTATTACTTTTGAATATAAATAAATTTTGAATTAAGTTAAATTAAAATATTTTTCTTGTTTATTAATATTAAATCTAAAAAAGAAAATATGGGTGCAAATAATTTACAGTTTGATCAACTCCGTTTGATCTTAAAAGTTTTGGAAAAATATCCTTTGAATATTATAAGATCTTAAGATCTTGTAATATTCATAGGATATTTTATGGACTAATTAGTACGTATTTCACCCAACCTTTTTAATCTCATAACATCTTCCATCTCTTATAAATCATAATAAGAAATTGAACGAAATCTTACAAATCTTAACAAGGTCTTGCTAGTTTTGTTGCACGTCTTCCAAGATTTGCTGATCTTACAAAGATTCTTTTAAAGAAATCTTATTAAGATTTGCAAGATTCGCCACTATGGGCTCTTACAATTGGGTTCCACCTATAAATTACAATCATCTAAAAGACAGTTATAGATTTCAAGAAATACACCAATATATTTATCTTCTGTTAAAGGTTTACATGTGCCATCTGCTACCATTTTCTTTCTGCATTCTTCATATCTTCTATATTTCTCTTTTCTCCTCTTCTTCTAATTCCTTTTCTCTGATGTGATTGATAAACTAAGCTAGTTCATTCCAGTGACCTTCAATTAACAAATGATTTTTCGCACAATTTCTATTCCTCTAATCATAACAATACTCTAACGAATTAGACTAGCATTTTTGGCATTGTCAATCAATCAGACCCTCAACAATAAAAAATAAATGACGGTCGAAAAAAGCTATGAACTGTTTTCTAATTTGCCAATAATGACTAAAATTTATGTCACTTTTTTCGTTGAAAGTGTTAAACACTTGTTAAATTGCGTAAGAACTGTTTATTCACAGACTTAAGGTTATATCAAGTTTATCTATTTATCGAGGAAAAGAAAACTTACGCAGTTCATTTGCTTAAGTCCTGTCACTTCACATATTTCTTGTTTAGATGCAAGTGACCAGCTAAAAGCATATTATCAAAACACTTACGGGACAACACATCGATATAAACAGAGCCATAGAAACGATCTAAACCCTCTCGTTAATAATTTAAAGTTAGCTTCAGTAGAAGATGCAGATATTAAGATGGTTACTGATGACTTTAACGAATGGGAGTACTTTTGTCATAAACAAACCATATACAAAGAAATAAAACACGAGGAGGTATTCGATAGAAGCTCACGTTTGATTTTGATTTCAGGACCTAAAGGAATCGGGAAAACAAACTTTCTGCAAAACTGCCTTCATCAATGGTCAAACGGATTACATTGGAAAGATTTAAACTTTGTTTTTTATTTCGAATTCAATAAGTTAAACAAACTGCAAAATGTTTCAAACATGAAACAACTGATAAAGAAATTTTACAAGAATATTCTGAAAGGATACGAAGTTTCTTCGTTTAATGCCACGATGTTTATTATAGATGGATTAGATGAGTTCGTTTACATAGAACAATTAATTAATCGCAAAACATCAAACTCCATTCCTATAATAGCAGCGCTTGAAGATGTTTTTAGTTCAGAAATATATAAATGTGTTATAAGTGGAAATGTCTCTGCTGCAATGAGATACTGGAGCACAATCAAAGATTTCAAAGATGCGGCTAGCATGCAAATTATGGGTTTTAACATAAGTGGAACAAAGAGTTTCTTAGATGGTTTGTTGGAGAGTAACTCTTTAAAAAGTGACATGGAAAAACTTTACACATACTCTCGTAATGAGGAGGCTGTGCTTTCTGTCTCAATTTACTTGAAAGCAGTTTGTTCAATGCTGCTCACTTTAAAAATTGAGTCCGTTAAAACTATGACCGAGCTACACGCACTGATTTTTCTGCACTTTGTGCAACAAAACTGCAATACGAAAGAAGCATTACTTCATCAAATGCGAACATATCAGCAGCATATATTAAAAGTCTGCGAAGTAGCGTTTGCGTTGTTGGGTAAAGGAAAAGTGAACGTTTCGCAAAGTGAGCTTGGCTTGGTTCTAGATGAAAATGGTTTTGAACCGCTAGGCTTCATAAAAAAATCTATCATAAGTCAAAAATATGAGTTTGTTCATTTGGTTTTAATGAAGTTTTGCGCCTCTGTTCATGTATTATTCAATGTTAATTGTCATGAAATTATTGAAAACAAAAGATTACGCTACTGCTTGCCATTCGTTAGCGGTTTTGTGCACCGCAACGAGAAAAGCTTTTTGAATTTAATTTGCGATCTTAAGGAACCATTACACAAACAAGATTTTTGGCTAAGAGACCTCTGGGGTAAGAAAACTTCTTTCTTTAGTATTAAAACATATTTTTATCTTTAGAGCATCGGTTTGTATATATTTCCTCCGCTACTTCTAAAAAAACTTAATCAACTATTACATTTAATATAAACTAATCTATATCAGTTAAAGTCTTTTCTCAGAAGAAAAAATCAATAATAATATTATGAAAATGAAAATCATCAAAGTATATTAGTAAAGTTTCTTTATTTCTAGAACACACCTTTTGCATAACAAATCAGACTTGCATTATTTTATTTTTTTTTTACTGAAAGATATTGAACAGTGAAAATAATAACAAAATTTTTGAGTAATTAATTGAAATAATTTACATATCAGAGATATCTATCAAAATCTATTCATTTTTACGAGAAATATTAAAAGCATTGTTATAAAGATTTGTTGAGGAATGATACAAAGACTCGGATTGTTAATACTCTCTTTTTAAAAAGAGTGCTTGTACAGTTCGATTGTAAAATAACTTGAGGGTATTTTTTATTTCGACAAGGCGGATAACTGGTATTCGCGTAGAATTTAATAATAAGTAAAAGCTTTGATTACAGCTGTATTGGTCAATCTAAGTTGAATGTGTAACGTTTGTTTATACCATTCATTCCTTTCTTGCACAACAAATTTATCATTTTGCTTTTGTAGGAGTTCCAATCTCATTTTTCAGCCTCATGCATTGACGTTCTCTATTTCTTAAATGAAACAAAGTTGCTTAACGTAACAGATATATAAATTTCAAAATAATAGATTGCAATCTACTTATTGAAAAATAAGCCACCAAAAAGCAGCATTTTAAATGCATAAAGCCATTGTGTTTATTCAACTTAATAATATAATCCTTTATACTCCAATTCATCGTAAATGATTATATTTGCGCTGAAACAGGTTTTTAAAATCTTTTTGTCAAAAACAGAAGGCCTTTAATATTTACTTCTGCCTTAAAATGATAAGGCAATCTAGATCTCTAAAGCAGTGTTTGATCAACTTTTCATTATGATCAACCTTGACCACGCATAGTGCTGAAATTACTCGAGTACTAAAAGAATATTTACATTAAAGTTACATCTATCGAAAGAACATTTTTTAATTTAACTTTTCGTTATCTGAATACTCCAGATATGCTATCGACTTCAATCATTTCCATTTAAGTAGGGATAAAAACCTCTCCGTAAAAGCTCTTTATCATCTAGTGTAATAATTCACCTTAGAAAAAGTATTAACTTATTTGTAATATGAAAACAAAATGTCGCTGATAACTCACTGTTAAATGCAAATTCATTAGAAAATCGATTTTTAAAAATGGTTACTATACTTAAAGAGGTAGTGTAAAAAAAAAGTATGGAGTGTTATCCAAAACTGACATTTTTGAAACACTCTTTGATAACATACAATTTAGCAATTAATAATCTGTTTTGCAGCTTAAAGTAAAATCAATGTCAATTGTCGAATGGGATCTTTGAGGTAAGTGAAGGGAGTTAAGTTACAAAAAACTATCGTTATTTTTGAAACTACTTCATTGCTCCATTTTGGTTTTTATTCAACTATGTATTTAGCAAAGAGATTCTTTGACTCATTGCTAAATTATTTCAAATTTAGTCTTTTTCTTTTCTAAATCACTAAATAGTCATTTCAAAAACACATTCAAATCTTTTCAAAAATTAAAGAAACTGAAAAGAAATTTCCTTAAAAAAACAACAATTTAGGTGAAGTTCAAATATTAGTGTAGATGTCCTAGTTTCATACATGAACATTATTTCACTTTAAAAGTAAATAAATTAGAAATAAAAGTACTATAAATCTAAGAGGATGATAAAATAAACTACCCCATTCTTTCCTTAAAAGAACACAAAGATAACGGGCTTTTCATCGAATCCTTCTTTGAGGCACAGGTTCCTATAAATAATACTTTGAAAACTCTAATTGAAAACTCAAAAAGATGGAGCAAGATGGCAGAAGATACAACTAACGCTGATCAACTAATAAAAAAGAAATACTTTACAGACCAACTAATAGAAGCAGGATGTAACAAAAAGCTCATAAAATACTTTAAATATAAAACTTCAGTAAATAAAAGCTTAAACACAAACGCCAGAACATCATCGGTTTTTAATAAAGAGCGAAAGAATATAAATACGATTGCTGAAAAAAACAATATTGCAAAAAAGTTGTATGAAAACCAACAAATAGATAAAGCTGAAAAGGTATATCGCAAAATAGAAGCTATGCAAAGAGAAGTTTTTGGCGAAAAGCATGCCGTTACAATAAATACACATTACTGGATTGCAAGGTGCTTATATGACAAAAAACAATTAGATATCGCAGAAAAACTGTTTAGAAAAGCAGAAGTTCTGCAAAAAGAGGTTGTAGGAGAAAAGCATGTCGATACAATAAATACACAATACTGGATTGCAAGAAGCTTATATGACAAACAACAATTCGATATCGCTGAAGATGTGTTTAGAAAAGTGGAAGTTAAGCGAAAAGAAGTGTTAGGAGAAAAGCATGCTGATACAATAACTACACAATACTGGATTGCAATGTGTCTATATAATAAGAAACAGTTCGATATCACTGAAGATATGTTTAGAAAAGTAGAAGTTAAGCAAAATGAAGTTTTAGGAGAAAAGCATGCTGATACAATAACTACACAATCCTGGATTGCAATGTGTCTGTTTAATAAGAAACAGTTCGATATCACAGAAGATGTGTTTAGAAAAGTGGAAGTTAAGCAAAAAGAAGTTTTAGGAGAAAAGCATGCTGATACAATAACTACACAATCCTGGATTGCAATGTGTCTGTTTAATAAGAAACAATTCGATATTGCTGAAGATGTGTTTAGAAAAGTAGAAGTTAAGCAAAAAGAAGTTTTAGGAGAAAAGCATGCTTATGCAATAAATACACAATACTGGATTGCAATGTGTCTGTTTAATAAGAAACAATTCGATATAGCTGAAAATGTATTTAGAAAAGTAGAAGTTAAGCAAAAAGAAATGTTAGGAGAAAAGCATGCTGACACAATAAATACACAATACCGGATTGCATGGTGCTTATATGACAAACAACAATACGATATCGCTGAAGATGTGTTTGTAAAAGTAGAAGTTAAGCGAAAAGAAGTTTTAGGAGAAAAGCATACTGATACAATAACTACACAATACTGGATTGCAATGTGCCTGTATAATAAGAAACAATTCGATATCGCTGAAGATGTGTTTAGAAAAGTAGAAGTTAAGCGAATTGATGTTTTAGGAGAAAAGCATGCTGATACAATAAATACACAATTCTGGATTGCAACGTGCTTATATCACAAACAACAATTCGATATTGCTGAAGATGTGTTTAGGAAAGTAGAAGTTAAGCAGAAAGAAGTTTTAGGAGAAAAGCATGCTGATTCAATAACTATACAATACTGGATTGCAATGTGTCTGTTTGATAAGGAACAATTCGATATCGCTGAAGAAGTGTTTAGAAAAGTAGAAGTTAAGCGAAAAGAAGTGTTAGGAGAAAAGCATGCTGATACAATAAATACACAATTCTGGATTGCAAGGTGCTTATATCACAAACAACAATTCGATATTGCTGAAGATGTGTTTAGAAAAGTAGAAGTTAAGCAAAAAGGGGTGTTAGGAGAAAAGCATGCTGATACTATAACTATACAATACTGGATTGCAAAGTGCCTGTATAATAAGAAACAATTCGATATCGCTGAAGAAGTGTTTAGAAAAGTGGAAGTTAAGCAAAAAGAAGTGTTAGGAGAAAAGCATGCTGATACAATAAATACACAATTCTGGATTGCAAGGTGCTTATATCACAAACAACAATTCGATATTGCTGAAGATGTGTTTAGAAAAGTAGAAGTTAAGCAAAAAGGGGTGTTAGGAGAAAAGCATGCTGATACAATAATTATACAATACTGGATTGCAAAGTGCCTGTATAATAAGAAACAATTCGATATCGCTGAAGAAGTGTTTAGAAAAGTGGAAGTTAAGCAAAAAGAAGTGTTAGGAGAAAAGCATGCTGATACAATAAATACACAATACCGGATTGCATGGTGCTTATATGACAAACAACAATACGATATCGCTGAGGATGTGTTTGTAAAAGTAGAAGTTAAGCGAAAAAAAGTTTTAGGAGAAAAGCATACTGATACAATAACTACACACTACTGGATTGCAATGTGCCTGTATAATAAGAAACAATTCGATATCGCTGAAGATGTGTTTAGAAAAGTAGAAGTTAAGCAAAAAGAAGTGTTAGGAGAAAAGCATGCTGATACAATAACTACACAATACTGGATTGCAAGGTGCTTATATCACAAACAACAATTCGATATCGCTGAAGATGTGTTTAGAAAAGTAGAAGTTAAGCTAATTGAAGTTTTAGGAGAAAAGCATGCTGATACAATAAATACACAATTCTGGATTGCAAGGTGCTTATATGACAAACAACAATTCGATATTGCTGAAGATGTGTTTAGAAAAGTAGAAGTTAAGCAAAAAGAAGTTTTAGGAGAAAAGCATGCTGATACAATTAAAACACTATTCTGGATTGCAAGGTGCTTTTTTGACAAACGACGATTTAACATTGCTGAGAAATTGTTATGAAATATAGAAGTTATGCTAAAATATGTTTTAGAAGGAAAACATGCTGATAAATAAATACACAATAGAGGGTTGCAATGGGCTAATATTAAAAACAACAATTCGACAACGCTGAAAAAGTGCTTCGAAAAGTGGAAGTGTAAAAAAAGAAGATTTAGGGGAAAAGCATGCTGATACAATAAAAACAAAATACTGGATTACACGGTGCATATAACATAAACAACAGTTTGATAAAACTGATAATGTGTTTAGAAATGAAGAAGTTATTCGAAATGAGTTTTTACGGGTAAAGTTTGCCGATGCAATAAATACGCAATACTGGATTGCAATGTGCTTAGAAGGCAAATAACAATTTTATAAAGCTGAAAAAGTGGTTATAAATGTAGGAGTTATGCAAAAAGCATGCTAATGCTATAATTATACAATACCGGATTTCGAGTTGCCTTTATAATAATTATCAATATGATAACGGTGAAAATGTGTTTAGAAATCTTGAAGTTATGCGAAAAGACGTTTTAGGAGAATAGAATGCAGATACAATAAATACCTAATTCGGGATTGCAATATGCTTACTTGAGAAATAACAATTCGATAATGCTGAAAATTTGTTTAGAAATGTATTAATAATGCAAAGAGAACTTTTTGGGTAAAGGCATGCTAATACAATACTTTTGCAATAATGGATTGTTTGGTGCATTTATGACAAACAACAAATCAAACAAACGCTGAAAATGTTTTTAGAGATGTATTTATTATGCGAAAAAATGTTTTAAGATAAAGGCATGTTTATGCAAGAAATACGCAATACAGGCTTTCAATGTGCTTACATGGCAATTAACAATTCGTTAACCCTGAAAAAAATTTTAGAAATGTATTTGTTTTGGAAAGGCAGTTTTTAGGAGAATAGCATGCTTATGCATTTATTACTCAGTACAGGTTAGCGAGTATTTTACTTTAAAGGAATCTTATCAATATAATTCTTATAAACGTTTAGTGATGTAGAGATCATACAAGTCTGGGATTTACTGTAGGATGATGCTTATTCACTTAATATTAAATGCTAATTTTCAAGGTTCTTACTTAATAAGAATCTATTAAATATCACTTAAAAAGTGTTTAGAAATGTAGAACTCTTTCAACTTGAAGTGTTAGGAAAGACTGACCTTTTTTTGAAAAACTGTCTTGAGTTACAAGGTATTTATATAACAAACAACGCTTAGATATAACTCTTAAATTGCGGTAAGAGATATAGAAAATTTGCAAAAAGTGATTTTTAGAGAGAGGATTTTGATATTTTATATACTCTGTTGTCTATTGAAATGTATTTCTAAATAACAAGACATTTTATTGGCTCTCAGAAACAGCTGATAATAGGTTGTGTTATTCAGAAATACGAGCTATAGGTCAATTATATGATGAGGTGTTTATTAATAAATTAAATATGAGAATATAAGTAATAATATGACGCCATGCGTTTAGCTTACATTAAAAGCATGGCGTCATTCTTGTTAGCTAATCTCGACTAATGCAATTTTTTAACAGTTATTTAGTTTTTTTTTATAACCGTTTAATAACCTTGATTCTTCAGTTACGGACTTTTTTTTGTGTAATTTTTGTAAGTATTTTCTTTTCTGGCACTTTTGTTAAAGCTAGGTACTCTGGTACTTTAGCTAAAGCAGGGTTCATGGCAGTTTTAGAAATCCATTTTCCCTGAGTTTTCCCTGAATATTCCCTGATATTTACCCAATTTCAAGTACTTTTTCCCTGAGTTCGGGAGGCGAAAAGTATATAATTTTCCTTGTTAATATTGAAGGATATAATACTTTCGCAACTGAATCCCCATGCTGCCCTAATATTTTTATCAAAACTTTTTAAGGATATAAATACTTCTTTTTTAATTGATAGCAATCTGTTAAAGGAAGGTTTTTAAGTAATAAAATGTGGTTTAATAAGGAAACAAAAACCATAAAAGTTCAATAAATATTTATCATATTATCTTTCCATGCAATTTATTGATAATTAAACCTTATTCCTTTTATTATTCTTTTATTTAAAAAATAAAATGAAGAAGTTTTTTTTAAAGATATTTCGAACAGAGTAATGTGTTTTAACAATATATAAAGTTTATATGAGAACCATTCTATATAAAGTTATTTTAGCAACTTTCTCTTTTGCTCTAAGATACCAAGTGCTAGCTCTAATTTCTTAATTTCTTCGTTTTTCTTATTTGCTTTTCGTTTCATAGCATTAGCTTTAGAAATTAACCCTAGATCTTGCTTCTCTTCAGCTTCCTCAACAAATTTTACAAAACCAAACTGCAACATTTCACTGGTCTTCTTCAGTTGATCTCGTCTTGTTTCAACATCTTTTATTTGATTGCTAACAACTTTCCTTGCCAATTGACTTGCTTCTTTTTTATTAGTGTATGTTATTGAACTTAGGTAGCTTCTATATCTTTCATGGGATGATCTTACATTGATTATCATTTTGTTTGTAATTTCAATATCATGTGGCTGGAGATTATTTGATAGCATATGATCTTTAACTAAACGTCTTGCAGTTATTGATTTTTCATTCAAATTTTGTTCAAGTATTACGGCATTTATACTAAAATCTCTCTCAACTGAAGCTTGTCCATGGCTTAGTGTCAAAAGTACTTTTACAGTTGATGCCAACTCATTATATTTACTTAGATTGCACTTTTTAAAATAGAAGTCATCTAAATTCTATCTCCATTGAATTCATGAAAACTGTTTTGATAAACCCTTGATTCTCTAAGATATTGGTAAATTGATTTACAGCTTTATCAGTAAAGACTGGTGAAAGATATTTTAAGCTAATCAAGTGGTTCAATAAAGATTTGTACTTCTTTTCAGCGTTTTCTGGAGTCATTGCTATCAATGCATTAGGGTTAAAAACCTGAGAATTGCGTACAATTATAGACACTAATAGAGTTCTCTCCATGAACTTTTCAAATAATCATACATATATGTTAGTGCAATCTTTTTGGAAACTTTGAATATCAGTAATTGTTATTATATCTTTCTTTTGTAAAGAAGCTAATCTTGTTTCAGCTGCAAATCCTTGTTTGATTTGATTTCCCTTAAGTAGGTTCTCTTTTTTATGAGTCAACTTTTGGTATAGACCAATTATCAATAACTTTGCGTTTCACAAACAACCTCAGTATGGATAGCAACAGCCTTTCTAAGTCACTATACATGAATGGAATCATTGGCTTGTCAGTTTGGTATGCCAATAAATATGGCTCTAATGTGCTGGCAACAAAGCTGAAAACTTCAAATTTTAAAAGAATAAGTTTGTCTTTAACAGCTTTTTTAACAATTAAAAAGCTTTTTGATTTGGGTTGCTCTGAAGATGGTAACATTTACCAAAATTCAATTCACTTCCATATATTAGGCCAGATTTCAATGCCACGATCTGCAATAGATTTGCTTTCAACCCACCTTGTTGCACAAAAGAAAAGAGGGTATTTTTTTGCATCTGTGACTGTTTCATAATTTTGACGCCTAGCCGGGCTGTCATGAAGAATTTGCCAACACCCTTTCAGAGTTTCTTTAATATTGCATGTGGTTGGTTCAATAGCTGCTTTAAAGGTACCATGAATTACATGCAAGGAGCAACTTCCAGTATTTATAAGCTGTTGCATCTCGTTGTTCTTTCTGTGTTTATTTAGATCATTGAGAAATTTCCAATTTGTAGAGGGTCCATCCATGGAAACTTGAAACATTTTACTTGAATCAAATCTCAATAAGTTTTCGTTGAAATGAATAAGAAGGTCAGAAGCTGTAGAATGACCAAGAAAAGCTGATATCCAATATCGTATTTTGACTTTGTCATTGACATCCCAATATCGAATGAGTAGGTCCATCTGACATGTTTGGGTTATGTCATTCAAACTCTCATCAAAAGATATGATGTAACAATCTGATTTTGTGATTTCTTCTTCTAAGAGTGTCTTGAAGTATGGCGCTAGTCCATGGTTAACAATGTATGATACTTTTGAGCAACTCATGGTGAAATCTTCTGCTACCTTGCTGTCAGGAAACATCTTTTTAAAAGTGCTGTTTAAATTTGCACATGAATTATTAGAGTACCAGCTCATTGCAGATTTCAGTGCCCATTTGATCTCAGCGTTAGTTGATAAGGGTGATTTAATTGAGGAATCAATAGTTATTTATTTTTTGGTGGAAAATGTTGTATTTTTTCTTCACATCTAAGTGACTCAGCTTGCAACTCTTTTCCATTAACAAAGAAACAGCTAACAGGCTTTGCAGCAGATTGATGCTTTTTACCTAAAATAACATAATTGAAGATTAAACATTTAGCTTTCAAAAATGTGTCACATTTTAATGCTATCATTTTTGTCACAGTCAGTTTAACTTGCAAAACTTGAAATAGTAATGTATAAACAATAACAGCAACCACAAGGTTGATTACAATCTATTAATAACTGAGATTATAATATAAAATCAAGAACTAATCAAACATTATTTCTTTTTAATTTTCACTCTCACATTAAAAAAGTTTATATAAATACCTCCAGGCATGACTTTTAAAAGCCTGAATACCCATATTAGACAATTCAAACGATTTTTTACATCTTTTGTAATGAGCTTTAGTTTTTGCATAAGCGTCAGGAACTAACCAATCTTTATAAATATGGTGTTGTAACCAATCTTCTTGAATATAGGTCTTTTTTGAAGTCATATCTTATATTATCATATTAAATTAAATATTTATCTAAAGGCATGGTTATTATTTTTTATAAAAGTTATAAAACCACTGTAGTGAGCAACTTTCAATAAAAATAAAAAACTCAAAATTTTTATATTGCAAAATAACTTCAAGTTATATACAAAACTAAAAAACATTCCCTGAGTTTTCCCTGATTTTAAAGATTTTCAAAAAAAGTTCCCTAAATTTTCCAGGTATTCCCTGATTTTTCATAATTTAAAAACTTTTCCCTGGTTTTCCAGGTTTTCTCTGAGTGCCATGAACCCTGTAAAGCAGAAGCTGTACCATAGCCATTGATTGTTCTGGGCGATATGTAACATTCAAAGGCATATTGTCAACATCCGAATAAATTCGCGATCGTTTGGACAGCTTTCGCTAACTTTAAACGCTACACATATCATTTTCGGTGTCTTTCCCAGAGAATCTATATTGGATTCAAAGCTTGGAGTCTCATAAATAGTCATTTTTTTGCCTTTGTATGCATTCCTCCATATTAAGGTATCCCATGCACAAAACTCTATAAAAAGCACATGAAAAGAAAGTCCACAAAAAATACTACTTAGATGTTGTCAAACAACTTCATTATCTTTAATAATACAAGATTACAGTTATTATCTTTTAAGTAACAAGGTTTTAGTAAACTCATCACAATCACATAAATTTACTTTCATATGTAAAATTCTTTTAATTTAAAAAATGATGTTTATTGCTAAAACGTTTTTTAAATTTCTTGAGTACAAAATTTAGTTTATTTCATAATTTATTTTTTCCAACACAAAGTAGTATGTTCTTTAGTTCTTTAAACCTTCGAAACTTATTTGTATTAATAAAGAGCTCGTTAGACGGCACAAGGCTTCTATGTGTTAATAAACGGGGCGACTTGGCGGTTTTTTTCCAAATAAAGAAACAATTTTTTTAATGAGCTCTTTTAAAAAGACGTTTAATAAGTGCCATGTTTATTATAATAAACGAAAACAGCACCTATATAAAGTCTGAGTGAAAATATATCATAACTTGAACGCCTTAAACTCAATCTTTGAGCTGTGTCTATGTTGTATTTTAAAAAAATACCAAAGCTATTGGTTAAACTAAAGCGATGTGAACATTTCTTTTTCTTTAAATGTCTGGTGTAAGAAAGGAAACAAAAGCGCTTAAGTAATATGTTTTACCGGCAATCCTAAGAATATATTTATCATGATGATTTCAAACCAATTAACAAATTCTCTCGTTAAAATGTTGACACTTGCTTTAATAATATTTTAAGTCAAAACAAATAAAATTGTCAGATCTTCAAAGTTCATTTTTAACAAGCAAATATTGAGTGTATCGAATTTTCATGTTCTTATATAATTTCACTCGGATGATGTTTAGCTGATGTTTGATGCTACGAAAATAGCAGCATAATAAAATATTCTAACAGATTAAAGTTTTATTATAAAAACCAAAAAGTCTCCCAAAACCATGGAAAATGTTTTTTATGAAATCATGCTCTTAAAATGCTGCATATTCTGTCTCTAAAATCATAATTATAATTATAATAATAGTAATAAGTCTGGTGGAAGAAAGAAAACAAAAGCGTCAAAGTAACATGTTTTATCGACAATCCTAAGAATATATTTATCAACTTGAAGTGTTAGGAAAAGAATTTAAAGAAAGTGTAAATTGTAAAGAAGTTTATCGATAAATGATTTACTAGGATACAATCAAACACATACAAACAAATATTTTAAACATAATCTTCTCCTTTTGTAATTGGCTTCCACTTTCAGATTATGATCACTTAAGAGATAGTTAAGGACTTAAAAAGATAAACAATAATCATCTTCATCTATTGTTATGTTTTTTATGTTGTTGTTATTATTATAGGTATTATTTTTATTGGTGTTAGTATTACTATTAATATTGTTATTATTATTAGTGCTATTATTGTCATTATCATTATTATTATTGCTACAATTGCTGTAATTATCATTAATAGTAATATTTTTATTATTATTACTATTATTATTATTATTATAATTATTATTATTATTATTATTATTATTATTATTATTATTATTATTATTATTATTATTATTATTATTATTATTATTATTATTATTATTATTGTTAATATTATTATCATTATTATTATCATTATTATTATCATTATTATTATTATTATTATTATTATTATTATTATTATTATTATTATTATTATTATTATTATTATTATTATTATTATTATTATTATTATTATTATTATTGTTAATATTATTATCATTATTATTATCATTATTATTATCATTATTATTATTATTATTATTATTATTATTATTATTATTATTATTATTATTATTATTATTATTATTATTATTATTATTATTATTATTATTATTATTATTATTATTATTATTATTATTGTTAATATTATTATCATTATTATTATCATTATTATTATTATTATTATTATTATTATTATTATTATTATTATTATTATTATTATTATTATTATTATTATTATTATTATTATTATTATTATTGTTAATATTATTATCATTATTATTATCATTATTATTATTATTATTTTTATTATTATTATTATTATTATTATTATTATTATTATTATTATTGTTATTATTATTATTATTATTATTATTATTATTATTATTATTATTATTATTATTATTATTATTATTATTATTATTGTTAATATTATTATCATTATTATTATCATTATTATTATCATTATTATTATTATTATTATTATTATTATTATTATTATTATTATTATTATTATTATTATTATTATTATTATTATTATTATTATTATTATTATTATTATTATTATTATTATTATTATTTATATTATTATTATTATTATTATTATTATTATTATTATTATTATTATTATTATTATTATTATTATTATTATTATTATTATTATTATTATTTATAATGCAATAGCAAAATTTTTGATTGTTTGATTTGATGGTTTGATTGTTTCTTGATCGTTACATATGATTTTCTTGATTTTGTAAGAAAACAAAGATGAAGTTACCAACAAAAGGATGCAGTTACATTTCCATTTAAGTAGGGATAAAAAACCTCTCCGTAAAAGTTCTTTATCATCTAGTGTAATAATTCACCTTAGAAAAAGTATTAACTTATTTGTAACATGAAAACAAAACGTCGCTGATAACTCACTATTAAATGCAAACTCATTAGAGAATCGATTTTTAAAATTGGTTATTATACTTGTAGAGGTTGTGTAAAAAAAGTTTGCAGTTTTATCCAAAACTGACATTTTTGAAACACTCTTTGATAACATACAATTTAGCAATTAATAATCTGTTTTGCTGCTTAAAGTAAAATCTATATCAAGTGTCGAATGGGATCTTTGAGGTAAGTGAAGGGAGTTAAGTTACAAAAAACTATCGTTATTTTTGAAACTACTTCATTGCTCCGTTTTGGTTTTTGTTCAACTTTGTATTTAGCAAAGAGATTCTTTGACTCATTGCTAAATTATTTCTAATTTAGTCTTTTTCTTTTCTAAATCACTAAATAGTCATTTCAAAAACACATTCAAATCTTTTCAAAAATTAATGAAACTGAAAAGAAATTTCCTTAAAAAAAAGAACTTTTTAGGTGAAGTTCAAATATTGGTGGAGAAGTCTCAATTTCATACATGAATATTATTTCACATTAAAAACAAATAAATTAGAAATAAAAGTAACTATAAATCTAGGAGGATGAAAAAATAAACTACTCCATTCTTTCCTTAATAGAACAAAAAGATCACGGGCTTTTCATCGAATCCTTCTATGAGGCACAGGTTCCTATAAATAATACTTTGAAAACTCTAATTGAAAACTCAAAAAGATGGAGCAAAATGTCAGAAGATAAAACTAAAGCTGATCAACTAATAAAACAGAAATACTTTACAGACCAACTAATAGAAGCAGGATGTAAAAAAAAGTTCATAAAATACATTAAATATAAAACTTCAGTAAATAATAGCTTCAATACAAACTCCAGAACATCATCGGTATTTAATAAAGAGCGAAAGAATATAAATAGGATTGCTGAAAAATTCAATATTGCAAAAAAGTTATATGAAAATCAACAAATAGATAAGGCTGAAAAGGTTTTTCGCAAAATAGAAGTTATGCAAACAGAAGTTTTAGGCGAAAAGCATGCCGTTACAATAAATACACATTACTGGATTGCAAAATGCTTATATGAAAAAAGACAGTTCGATAACGCAGAAAAAGTGCTAAGGAATGTAGAAGTTATTAGAAAAAAAGTAATAGGAAAAAAGCATGCTGACACAATAACTACAAAATACTGGATTGCAAGGTGCTTATATGAAAAACAACAAATTCAAAACGCTGAAACAGTATTAAGAAAAGTAGAATTTAAGCAAAAAGAAGTTTTAGGAGAAAAGCATGTTGATACAATAAATACACAATCCTGGATTGCCAGGTGCTTATATGACAAACAACAATTCGATATCGCTGAAGGTGTGTTCAGAAAAGTAGAAGTTAAACAAAAAGAAGTTTTAGGAGAAAAGCATGTCATTACAATAAATACACAATTCTGGATTGCAAGGTGCTTATATGATATACAACAACTCGATATCGCTGAAGATGTGTTTAGAAAAGTAGAATTTAAACAAAAAGAAGTTTTAGGGGAAAAGCATGTCATTACAATAAATACACAAATCTGGATTGCAATGTGCCTGTATAATAAGAAACAATTCAATAACGCTGAAGATGTGTTTAGAAAAGTAGAAGTTAAGCGAAAAGAAGTTTTAGGAGAAAAGCATGTTGATACAATAAATACACAATCCTGGATTGCCAGGTGCTTATATGACAAACAACAATTCGATATCGCTGAAGGTGTGTTCAGAAAAGTAGAAGTTAAACAAAAAGAAGTTTTAGGAGAAAAGCATGTCATTACAATAAATACACAATTCTGGATTGCAAGGTGCTTATATGATATACAACAACTCGATATCGCTGAAGATGTGTTTAGAAAAGTAGAATTTAAACAAAAAGAAGTTTTAGGGGAAAAGCATGTCATTACAATAAATACACAAATCTGGATTGCAATGTGCCTGTATAATAAGAAACAATTCAATAACGCTGAAGATGTGTTTAGAAAAGTAGAAGTTATGGAAAAAGAAGTTTTAGGAGAAAAGCATACTGAGACAATAAATACACAATACTCCATTGCAATGTGCTTATATGAAAAACAACAATTCGATATCGCTGAAGATGTGTTTAGAAAAGTAGAAGTTAAGCGAAAAGAAGTTTTAGGAGAAAAGCATTTCGATACAATAACTACACAATACTGGATTGCAAGGTGCTTATATAAGAAACAACAAATCGATATCGCTGAAGATGTGTTTAGAAAAGTAGAATTTAAGCAAAAAGAAGTTTTAGGAGAAAAGCATATCGATACAATAAATACACAATTCTGGATTGCAATGTGCTTATATGAAAAAGAACAATTCGATATCGCTGAAGATGTGTTTAGAAAAGTAGTAGTTAAGCAAAAAGAAGTTTTAGGAGAAAAGCATACTGAGACAATAAATACACAATACTCCATTGCAATGTGCTTATATGAAAAACAACAATTCGATATCGCTGAAGATGTGTTTAGAAAAGTAGAAGTTAAGCGAAAAGAAGTTTTAGGAGAAAAGCATGTCATTACAATAAATACACAATTCTGGATTGCAATGTGCTTATATAATAAACAACAAATCGATATCGCTGAAGATATGTTTAGAAAAGAAGAAGTTAGGCGAAAAGAAGTTTTAGGAGAAAAGCATACTGATACAATAAATACACAACACTGGATTGCCAGGTGCTTATATGACAAACAACAATTCAATATCGTTGAAGATGTGTTTAGAAAAGTAGAAGTTAAGCAAAAAGAAGTTTAAGGAGAAAAGCATGTCGATACAATAAATACACAATTCTGGATTGCAATGTGCCTGTATAATAAGAAACAATTCAATAACGCTGAAGAGATGTTTAGAGTTTTAGAAGTTATGCAAAAAGAGGTTTTTGGTGAAAAGCATGCTGATTCAATTAAAACGCTATTCTGGATTGCAAGGTGCTTTTTTGACAAACGACGATTTAGTAATGCTGAGAAGTTTTTATGAAATGTAGAAGTTATGCAAAAAGATGTTTTAGGAGAAAAACATGCTGATAAATAAATACACAATAGAGGGTTGCAATGTGCTTATATTAAAAACAACAATTCGACAACGCTGAAAAAGTGCTTCGAAAAGTGGAAGTGTAAAGAAAGAAGATTTAGGGGAAAAGCATGCTGATACAATAAAAACAGAATACTGGATTACAAGGTGCATATAACATAAACAACAGTTTGATAAGGCTGATAATGTGTTTAGAAATGAAGAAGTTATTCGAAATGAGTTTTTACGGGAAAAGTTTGCCGATGCAATAAATACGCAATACTGGATTGCAATGTGCTTAGAAGGCAAATAACAATTTTATAAAGCTGAAAAAGTGGTTATAAATGTATGAGTTATGCAAAAAGCATGCTAATGCTATAATTATACAATACCGGATTTCGAGTTGCCTTTATAATAATTATCAATATGATAACGGTGAAAATGTGTTTAGAAATCTTGAAGTTATGCGAAAAGACGTTTTAGGAGAATAGAATGCAGATACAATAAATACCTAATTCGGGATTGCAATATGCTTACTTGAGAAATAACAATTCGATAATGCTGAAAATTTGTTTAGAAATGTATTAATAATGCAAAGAGAACTTTTTGGGTAAAGGCATGCTAATACAATACTTTTGCAATAATGGATTGTATGGTGCATTTATGACAAACAACAAATCAAACAAACGCTGAAAATGTTTTTAGAGATGTATTTATTATGCGAAAAAATGTTTTAAGATAAAAGCATGTTTATGCAATAAATACACAATGCAGGCTTGCAATGTGCTTACATGGCAATTAACAATTCGTTAACCCTGAAAAAAATTTTAGAAATGTATTTGTTTTGGAAAGGCAGGTTTTAGGAGAATAGCATGCTTATGCATTTATTACTCAGTACAGGTTAGCGAGTATTTTACTTTAAAGGAATCTTATCAATATCACTCTTACTAACGTTTAGTGATGTAGAGATCATACAAGTCTTGGATTTACTGTAGGATGATGCTTATTCACTTAATACTCAATGCTAATTTTCAAGGTTTACTTTATAAGAATCTATTAAATAACACTTAAAAAGTGTTTAGAAATGTAGAACTCTTTCAACTTGAAGTGTTAGGAAAGACTGACCTTTTTTTGAAAAACTGTCTTGAGTTACAAGGTATTTATATAACAAACAACGCTTAGATATAACTCTTAAATTGAGGTGAGAGATGTAGAAAATTTGCAAAAAGTAGTTTTTGGAGAGAGGATCTTTGATATTTTAAATACTCTGTTCTCTATTGAAATGTATTTCTAAATAAGAAGTCGTTTTATTGGCTCTCAGAAACAGCTGATAATAGGTTGTGTTATTCAGAAATACGAGCTATAGGTCAATAATATGATGAGGTGTTTATTAATAAATTAAATATGAGAATATAAGTAATAATATGACGCCATGCTTTTAACGTAAGTTAAAAGCATGGCGTCATTCTTGTTCGCTAATCTCGACTAATGCAATTTTTTAACAGTTTTTTAGTTTTTTTTCATAACCGTTTAATAACCTTGACTTTTCAGGTACGGACTTTTTTTTGTGTAATTTTTGTAAGTATTTTCTTTTCTGGCACTTTTTTTAAAGCTAGGCACTCTAGCACTTTAGCTAAAGCAGAAGCTTCAGAATATACCATAGCCATTGATTGTTCTGGGCGATCTGTAACATTCAAAGGCGTATTGTCAACATTCGAATAAATTCGCGATCGTTTGGACAGCTTTCGCTAACTTTAAACGCTACGCATATCATTTTCGGTGTCTTTCCCAGAGAATCTATATTGGATTCGAAGCTCACAGTTGATATTTTTGGGGATAGTGCCCTTCTAGCTAACCCGAAAAAGCCACCTATATGGGATGATAGTGGACACATGTAGGTGTCCAGAAATGGGAGTTTTGAAATCCATCTATTACGTCCGAGAAAAAAAAATCAATTTTAAGTTGAAAATTTCCCAATTTTTTTACTGTTTCGAATATTTACTAAACAAGCCATAAAATTGAAATGGGTCATTGGAACTTCATGAAATTTTATGGTGTTGTACCTATATAGTATGGCTACCAATGTATAAAATTTCATGCAGATATCTTGCTTGGTTATAAAGTTATAGGCCAAAACGTTTTGCAAAATCATACATTTTGACAGTGTTGGTACCAAAAGTTTTTAGTTTTGGTAAATAAATTTTGTCTGATTGCTCTGATTTTTTGTATGTATTCTCTATAGGCAATAGGCAACAACTTTTGTTATTAGAGTTTTGGAATTAGACCATTTGCTAAAAAACTGTGGCCACAAAATCATTTAAAACCACAAAATCTCCTTATAAAATTGGCAAATCAATTTTCAATGAAAATGACCAACTGAGGGATCCATTTTGCATGTTTTGCTACCCTGAGCACCAATCAATTTAAAAAACTATAGAGCGTATTGAAAAATATCTAAAAATTGCAACTTTTAGGTCAGATTTTAGATTTTCATAAAGTAGGCCTTTTTCGTGTACATTTTCTATGCATTAGTATAGGTTCAAAATGGAAAAGCGATAAGTAACCATGGCTTTTTTTTCATGAAAAGCTAAAAAATAAAATTAGATTGTAAAATGTAATGGGATGCTTGTACACATAACACAGATTGGGGGGTTTCGCCCAATAAGTTAATTTTAAGGCTTCCTCTTCATGCACCTTGGGGCTTTAGTAAAGGTTCAAAGCTGAAAAAACTTTTAGATGCAATAAAACTTGAATTTTAATCAGGTAAGCCACCTGAAATAGTTGAAATGAAGAGTTGAAGAAAACTCAAGTATTAGAGGTGAAAGCTTTTAACTCAAAAATTTTATTTTCTTCTTAAATTGATAACTTAACAATTTACTCTCAATCACAATTTAGGTTTTTTTACTTGATTCAAGAAACACCTACTTTCTAATTTAATTAAACAGTTCTAAAATAAGCTGCACAACTTTAGAATTATAAAATGTGGCGTTTTTGGCAGAGTAAGACTATTAAAGGTGCTTGCTGTTGTAGTCCACAAGGCAGTTTTTAAGTCTAAGAGCGTATTCTGGATGAGATGGGAGTCGTTTGTATCGTTGCCAATGATGAGAAAAGTCTTGATGAGCTGCTTCAACTACCTGTTCGCTGTAAATTCCAAGTGGTGACATGTGGCGGTTCACAAAGTCTTTGATGTGGTGAAATACCATATAGATCTTGGGTGTAACACTAGCATTCGGGATGGCAAGGTATGAGTCTTGTAATTGTTGGATTTTGTCCAAATGACTCCCAAACAAAACATCAGAAATCCCTTGCCACCATCGATTCCGATTTTTATAATTCGCTCAGTTGAAACATTTCGAGATGTGCTGATTGTGGCGATAAGGTCAGTGATGTTTTTACAGTTGGCAACAGTGTGATCTGAACCAGTTTCACCTTTTGCATCAGAAACCTTTATATTTGAGTGGGTAAAAAAATCACTCAGTTTTCGACCAGCAGCTAGAAAATGTTTGTTGAAATTCGGCTCAACAAGCTTTGTGCCTGAAGTCTGGTTTACTACTCTTGCCAATTTCATCATTCCCACATTAGATAAACCTGTGTTGAGCTGAACATTGACCATGTCTTGTGTCTTCAAAGCAGGAGAGATGGTTTTTGGTATAGCTCCACTTGGCCCTGTAATTACAAATTGGCTTATGAAACATTTTTCTAATTACTAAATTATTGAGGAGAAAAATGCTTCTTGAATAAAAATATTTGTCGTTTCAATGTAACATTACTTGAGGTATTCATTATTAAATGAAGCACCTGGAGTCACAGGAAGAGGTGGTCCTCCAGATGGTTTTGATAGCCTTACAGTGCCTTTTGGTGAAGGTGTTTTGCTTGCAATCACCTTTGCAGCAATCTGTTCTACAACTTTCTCATCTTGAGCAGCTAGCCCTTTGAGGTTTTCACGAAATGTGGATTGGTTACAATTGTGTGGAAAGCCTTTCCCGATGGGGCTAACACAATCGTTGCAGCGTACAGTAGGCCCTTTCTCATCAGCTCGAGAAAAATATAGCGGATGTTTCTCATTCAGCTTTAGACGCCCAATCCTGCAGATGAGACAGTCACAGTTTTCGCCACGAGTTTCCAATCTGACACGGATAGACTTGAAGTCATACAGTGATGGTAGAATAACTTCTTTGCCTTCATCTCGCTTCTTCATGATTGTCCGGCATGTATCACATATTTCTTGAGGCACTCTTGCATCACCCAAGTCAGAGTTGATACCATAGATTTTTGACAAACGCTCCGCTTGGAATGAAGTTATTTGCCTGGTGCACTTTTTAAGGCAAGTTAGACAGACAATTTTTCTCTTCTCCTCGTGACCTCTTGTATGATTTGGCATTGTGAGAAGTTGCTTAGTCTCCTGTAAATGCAACAGTATTCAAATAGTTTTATCAGTCTTGAAATTTAAACTATCTCTCAGTTGTGCAAATGGAAAGAATTAAAAAAAGAAAAACAGGCAAAAGTTTGTAGACTTATAAGCCAAAATATAATTGATGTTATTGACAATATATGCAATTGAAACGAATCGAAACTTTACCTGTATGTAAAAATATGGACGGTAACAAAAGTGAGGGTGAACCTTTTATTTGGAGATTGGTCTAAAATTTAAGCAATGGTTTGCCACAAAATTTAAAGTAACTTAATTTAATTTCAGAGCTTTAAAATATATTTGTTAGGATCAAAATAGTTTTGATATAAAAGCAAACTTTTTTCATATCTACTCTCTCTTTAGTTCATTTACCCACTTGTCATCTTACAGTATTTTATATAGTATAGTTTGCATATGAGTATAGTGCACACTCAACTTTTTAACAATAAATATCGAATACATCTATTAAACAAATATATTTTTTAAAGTGTGCACCTTTTCTTTGATATAATTTTTTTTTAAATAAAAGTGCGCACTATACTCAATAAAATACAATACTTTTTACCACTTCCTACTTTTTCCGCTGAAAAACATTTCCATCTTAAACATCATAGACCAAAAACTTTCCTCAGAAGTTGAAAATGTAAAAAAAGAATCTTACCTTGATAATTGTAGCTTTGTTGAAGAAAGAAATTAATTCCAAATGCAATAAAATCCAAGTTTTGAAAACAATAACAATTGATTTTATGGATTAACCTGTAAAATCCGTTTAAACTAAAAAAGTAGGGAATGCCATACATTTCTTTTTGCGGTAAAAGTTGTCTCTGTCAAATACTACCCGTCAGATTTCAACCAAAATTTACACGAATGTTCCTTAGTCTATTGCTCACATTGGGTTCAATTTTTTACTCGATAGCTCAACTTTTATGGCCTCTGCAATGCTTTTTCTGAATGAAATTCATACGGACATAATGAAAAGAGCAAATTACTTTAAAAATCTGCTATTTTAAAATCTACTTTTTTTGCTAAACCCCTCAAATTATGTTATGTGTACATGAATTTCATTATATTTTACATAGATAACTGCTCAGGGTAGCAAATACTTCAAATATTTTCCCCAGAGTCGGTCATTTCACTCAAAAATTGAATAATCCATATTATGAGGAGATTTTGTGGTTTTAAATGATTTTGTGGCCACAGTTTTTTAGCAAATGGTCTAATTCCAAAACTCTAATAACAAAAGTTGTTGCCTATTGCCTATAGAGAATACATACAAAAAATCAGAGCAATCAGACAAAATTTATTTACCAAAACTAAAAACTTTTGGTACCAACACTGTCAAAATGTATGATTTTGCAAAACGTTTTGGCCTATAACTTTATAACCAAGCAAGATATCTGCATGAAATTTTATACATTGGTAGCCATACTATATAGGTACAACACCATAAAATTTCATGAAGTTCCAATGACCCATTTCAATTTTATGGCTTGTTTAGTAAATATTCGAAACAGTAAAAAAATTGGGAAATTTTCAACTTAAAATTGATTTTTTTTTCTCGGACGTAATAGATGGATTTCAAAACTCCCATTTCTGGACACCTACATGTGTCCACTATCATCCCATATAGGTGGCTTTTTCGGGTTAGCTAGAAGGGCACTATCCCCAAAAATATCAACTGTGAGCTTGGAATCTCATAAATAGTCATTTTTTTGCCTTTGTATGCATTTCTCCATATTAAGGTATCCCATGCACAAAACTCTATAAACAGCACATGAAAAGAAAGTCCACAAAAAATACTACTTAGATGTTGTCAAACTACTTCATTATCTTTAATAATACAAGATTACAGTTATTTTCTTGTAAGTAACAAGATTTTAGTTAACTCATCACAATCACATAAATATATTCTCATGTGTTCAATTCTTTTAATTTAAAAAATGATGTTTTTTGTTTAAACGTTTTTTAAATTTCTTGAGTACAAAATTTAATTTTTTATAATTCATTTTATCCAACACAAAATAGTATGTTTTTTAGTTCTTTAAACCTTCGAAACTTATTTGTATTAATAAAGAGCTCGTTAGTCGGCACATCAGATTTCTGTTTCAATAAACGAGGCGACTTGGCGGTTTTTTCCAAATAAAGAAAAAAAATTTTTAAAGAACTCTTTTAAAAAGACGTTTAATAAGTGCCATGTTTATTGTAATAAACGAAAAAAGCACCTATATAAAGTCTAAGTGAAAATATATCATAACTTGAACGCCTTAAACTCAATCTTTGAGCTGCGTCTATGTTGTATTTAAAAAAGTAGTAGTTATTTGGCTTGAAATCATCATGATAAATATATTCTTAGGATATATTATCATCATCATGATAAATATATCCTAAGAATACATTTATCATGATGATTTCAAGCCAATTAACAAATTCTCTCGTTAAAATGTTGACACTTGTTTTTATAATATTTATTCAAAACAAATAAAATTGTCAAATCTTCAAAGTTCATTTTTTACAAGCAAATATTGAGTTTATGGAATTTTCATGTTCTTATATAATTTCACTCAGGTGATGTTTAGCTGCATACGAAAATAGCAGCATAATAAAATATTCTAACAGATTAAAGTTTTATTATAAAAACCAAAAAGTCTCCCAAAACCATGGAAAATGTTTTTTATGAAATCATGCTCTTAAAATGCTGCATATTCTGTCTCTAAAATCATAATTATAATTATAATAATAGTAATAAGTCTGGTGGAAGAAAGAAAACAAAAGCGTCAAAGTAACATGTTTTATCGACAATCCTAAGAATATATTTATCAACTTGAAGTGTTAGGAAAAGAATTTAAAGAAAGTGTAAATTGTAAAGAAGTTTATCGATAAATGATTTACTAGGATACAATCAAACACATACAAACAAATATTTTAAACATAATCTTCTCCTTTTGTAATTGGCTTCCACTTTCAGATTATGATCACTTAAGAGATAGTTAAGGACTTAAAAAGATAAACAATAATCATCTTCATCTATTGTTATGTTTTTTATGTTGTTGTTATTATTATAGGTATTATTTTTATTGGTGTTAGTATTACTATTAATATTGTTATTATTATTAGTGCTATTATTGTCATTATCATTATTATTATTGCTACAATTGCTGTAATTATCATTAATAGTAATATTTTTATTATTATTATTATTATTATTATTATTATTATTATTATTATTATTATTATTATTATTATTATTATTCTTATTGTTAATATTATTATCATTATTATTATCATTATTATTATTATTATTATTATTATTATTATTATTATTATTATTATTATTATTATTATTATTATTATTATTATTATTATTATTATTATTATTATTATTATTATTATTATTATTATTATTATTATTATTATTATTATTATCATTATTATTATCATTATTATTATTATTATTATTATTATTATTATTATTATTATTATTATTATTATTATTATTATTATTATTATTATTATTATTATTATTATTATTATTATTATTATTATTATTATTATTATTATTATTATTATTATTATTATTATTATTATTATTATTATTATTATTATTATTATTATTATTATTATTATTATTATTATTATTATTATTATCATCATCATCATCATCTATAATATAATTCGTTTGTTTGAAAAAATAGTTTGAAAAAAAGAAAACCACGAGCTTTAAAGAAGTGTTTCCCAATGTCTTACAAGGGCCAATATGATTAATAATTGGAAACCAGGTATATTTGCCGTATTTCGAAAAGGAAATCATTTTCAATGCTATCATTTAAGTATTTAATCATTTAATATTTACTGTAGATTTACTTAGTAATAAGCTCTCAACATTATGAAATTTAAAAAAGTGTTATTTAATTAAAGTTGTGCAGCAGACGCACAATTACTCAAAACTTAAATTCGACATATTTTGTCAAAGGGCACACGCTATACCGCAGTGTAGTTTATATTTAAAATGCACGTCGCCTTTATAGAAATAAGATACTCAAGTTTGTAACGCAGTTTTATGTTAATATATGTACTCAATTAGTTCTCAATAGCTGAAAGAAGTTTACATATCGTGACAGGTCTTCAACTTGTATTGCAAGTTCAGCTAGTTGACGATATGCAAAGTAGTTTACGACAATCTAAATTCTAAATGTCATTGATATTAAAAGAGTTTCTTTTCTGAATTTTTTTAAAGTCTTTTTTGTAAAAAATAATCCAGCTTCAATAATTTATTTCTAAATGTTCATGCTAATCTGGAAATGAAACGCTCATTTTGAAAAACATGTATTTCCATCTTTACTAATATATTTAAGTTTATTTGTATTTTTTTTTACATTTGAACAAATGACATGAAGCTTACAACAAAAAATTTCGAAATCAAGTTTTTTAAAGCAGCTGGTTCATAAAAACGCACCTTCGTTCAAAGAAGTGACCACTGTCATAAGCTTTCCTGTAAGACATCGTTTTCTTAAGCCAACTGGTTAGTATTGCGAACCAAGTTGTTAAAAAACGGCCCATAAAAAAAAATAAAACTCAGTCCGAGTATAGTTGAGGAGGTTTGTGGGCGCAACGTAACACCAGGAGCAAGAATGTTTGCTGCCACACAAAATTTAAGCAACCAAAATTTAAGTCACAGGAGAGAGATAAATATTATTAAAGCACACTTTTAAGTTCTAAAATGATTTATCTATGGATAACTACAAAATATTACATATCTTTTCTAGGGAACATGTTTTACACTAGGCTTACCTAGACTTATAGAACTATTAAGAATGCATCAGGTATGTATATATGTATGTATGTATGTATGTATGTATGTATGTATGTATGTATGTATGTATGTATGTATGTATGTATGTATGTATGTATGTATGTATGTATGTATGTATGTATGTATGTATGTATGTATATGTCTGTATGTACGTATGCATGCATATATATTTATTAGGAATCTTTCGAGCGAAAAAATGGCCCCATGCAACAATCTGGCCTGTAATGGGGCAAAAGTGTTTGTGATGGATCAACATCCGGACTGTAGCATTAATGGTGAAAAGCTATTTATAGTTAACAGAAAAAATTGTGCAGAATTATAATAAAATATGAAACTCAAATAATTAAAAAAAACAACTAACCAGATGACTCTTATTTACCGTTTAGTTGTTGTGAACTATAGCTCCCTTTCCCCCCCCCCCCCTAGCTCTCCCAATGCTCAGCAGAATAACTAAATGAAATACCATGCATGCTTTTTAACATTTATAGTAAATAAAATACTTTTTAATACTAAATCTAACATTCAAAATATCCCTTAAGTCTCCAACATTTCTAATAATAAAAAACACAAGACCTTCAGAAGTAAAAAATTCCAACTATCCTAGGACGCTAAAGCAAAAGGGTTTCCTAAAAAAGAAAGAAAACATTTTGAAAATACTTAACGTGATGATGTTTGGTTTTCGACGGTTTTTACATTTTTGAATTTATCCCACTAATCGCTGGTTATTAAGAAGTTACAAGCTTGTAATTCGGAAAGCTTGCCAAGGAAAAATTTACTGCTTTAAAGAAAAAAGTACTATGAGTTATAAAAAAACATATAAAAATATCCTGTAAATATTAAATATTACAATTATTAACTTTTTGGCCATTTCTTCTGTTTCTTTACAAAGAATGTTATACAATGATAAATTTTTGGCCATTTCTTCTGTTTCTTTACAAAAAATGTTGTACAATGATAAATTTTCCTTTAAAAAGTCTGAGCAGCGAAGATTAACAATTTTTGGTTTAAATTTCAATATACAATTCGGTAAAAAATTTCCAGTATTTTCTATTGATGACTCACATATGGTGAATTTCTAAATCACCATTATATTGATGAATCATATTATATACTGAATTTTCCTCAGATAATTGGAGAAATTGAAGGGGAAGCATCATTTGTCCTAACTATTCTAACACTAGATTGTTCTTTATGCCGTAAATCATCATGTGAGTAATTATCAAGTAACGAGCTTGCTTCTTTCACTAAAATGGTTGCGTTTTTGTTTACGGTTGATATGGGTTCTGTATCTCCTAATAGCTTTTTGCTGTGAGACGCTGAAGCAATATGACGATCAATGTCTTTGAAATCGACCTCGTGATCAAGTAAATTTAAATTCGGACCTGCTTTAAATATTTCACGGATCTAAAGAAAAATATTTTAGCGAGGATCACAAACCACGAATACGCAAAGTATGCGAACATCACTTTTTTAAAATAAATTTTTTAAAACAAAAACAACTGCGTAATTCAACTAACTTAATAATTTCCGAATATCGAAAAAAACACACCTGTTTCAAACCAGCTATGCTTAGAATTGCTATTTCATCGTTAAACATTTCTTCTTTAAGCAAACGGTGCTGCAAAAGACCTACGCAAAAAAACAGAAGCAACAAAGAAGTAGTAACAAAGAAATGGTTTAAAAAAAAAGCAAAAGAAAAGTTAATGGAAATATAAACATAACATCAGCAACATTACATTCGAATCTTTCGATCTTTTTAACAAAGAAACAAATTTACTTATATACGAATCCATTTTATCTCCACAATAAACACACAGCGAATGTAGTTTGGAAAACTCAGTTTGCATATCAAACAACTGTTCTTGCAAGTTTACGCTATCCTTTAAAGAAAATTCCATTAATATATAATAATGGTTTTATAATACTTTTTTTTTTTTTAAAGACAACTATGCTTACCTCATGACTCACCCCAGTATTTTCTACACCTTTGGTCTGCTTACTTGAAACCATACCTTTTAATGGATTTTGAATGGAATTAACTTTTGTTTTAAACTGCGATATTTGCGATGCGAGACGCGAGCTGGTTTCTACAACAAGAATCTCATACACATACATATATGTATGTTTGTGTATATATATATACATATATATATACATACATATATATATATATATATATATATATATATATATATATATATATATATATACATACATATATATATATACAATTATATACAAATGAGCAAAAATAAATATATATATAAAAAAAGATCAAGACATCAAAAAAAAAATGAAGAACATCAGTAAAGTTTTTATTTTTAATTTACCATTGAACAAAGATGGCGATTCTGCACTTTCATGGTCATCAGAGCTTGGATCAACAGGATCTAATCCCTCAGCTTTTTCATTTTGAAGAATTCTATCTTTGTTTATTGAATTTATTGATTGGGAAAACTAAAAGTACATTAAATTTTATGTTTATCTACTTAAGATAATAAGTGTTCAAGTTAATTTATCTTTAGTACACAAAATTGAGCTCATAACTTTGCACAAGGTTTTTATAAACAAACTTAATTAATAATACCAATTGTTCTCTTGTCTTCCCCAGTCTGTTTCGAACTGGATGCACTTTGCGTTGTGAGGTTGGTATACGACCTTTATTTACATGGTCATGGTCTGCATTCATTTGAGGCTGTATACAAAGAATGTGTATCATAAAGATACAAAGTGCCTTTCTAAGTGAAGAAATATTTTACCGAAAAAAACTTTAAACAATACTTGGTAACTTCGAAGTAAAAGTGCCTGCTTAAGTATAAATCTGGAATCAGTGTTTGCAGGATATTTCATCAAGTAAGATAAACAGACATTGAAGTCATTTTGGAGCACTATAAAAAATATAAAGATTTATTTTATTCAAAGCTTTAAGATTTTTAAAAAACATATATTTGAACATGTGATGTGTTGTATATATAAAACAAGGCATGTTGTTTATTCTGTAATGTCATGACATAGATAAGTTGTGCAGATTATGCAATTATGAACCATTATGGAAAACAAATAAAAAATATTAGTAATTATACAGGAAAGTGGTTTTTATGAACTTGAACAAGATAACTACTTATAAAAATAGTACTAATCCATTATTGCTTAAGATTGACAATTCATCAAATGACATTAACATTTTCCCAACAGTTACATATCCAGACATTGTTAACAACTTCTTATTTTGACCACATACATACACAATAGAACAACTGAAAGACTATAAAAACCTTCATTTAGGAGTAAACACTTTTATAGTCTTTCAGTTGTTTATAGGGATATAGGAGTTAAAACTATAGATTACAAAACCATTGAGTGTAAGTTATAATCTAAAACTGATTTTACTGCAGCTGACAACTTGCAGAAAACATTAAAATTTTTTGAGTAAAACATTTTTTAGGGGGTTAGTGTGGTGAAAATGCAGCAAATTTTTGAAATGGTGAGAACAAAGCTCTAATAGGCTTTGAAAAAAAAGACTTGTTTGTCCTCCATAACAACAAACATATGTATTTATTTAAATCTGCTGACGCAAATTTATATTTAAAAAATTGGTAACAAGACAAAAGCTCCCATTTTCTAAGCAACAATTTTAAGTACAGTAATTCTTCACTACAGTAAGTTCACTATAGTAAGCACACTATAGTAAGCACCCTATAGTAAGCACACTATATTAAGCACACTATATTAAGCACACTATAGTAAGCACACTATAGTGAGCGCACTATAGTAAACATTCATTTAGAGTTAGATTTAACTGCACCTGCAACAGAACAGATTTTTTGTTAATCCAGATAGACATACAGGGTGCATATAACAAAGCCAATTTCGAATTTCATTTTTAACTAAGTCTATTCAATTAAACTGGTTGTAGGAAGTGCTCAACCAGTTTACATATAAAATAAGTAATCACAAACATTGAAATCGTCTACCATTGAGAATAGTGTTGGCATGCTTCGACTAAATTGGAAAGCCATTGATTGAACAATCAAACTCAAAGCAAACCTTAGATTTTGTACTTCACTTCTGCTTTACTTGAGGTCAATACCTAGTTAAGCAGAGATGCATTGATGAGAATGGCGACTGAAAATAAATGGAAGAATCTAGTTTGCACAGCTTAAAATGTTGAACCAATGAAACTTGCGATCATTTTGTTGAAGATGTTCATTTTGATAACTGGTAAAATTGTAAATGCAAACAAGAGATAGACTAAAAATGGTTTTACTCCAACAACATTGGTAAAAGAGGCAGCAAAGATGGAAAAAATGTATGGAAAAAAAACACATCATTTTTTGATACTTTTGTTCTTTGTATTAAGTTTGTTGAAAAGTATTCAAAAGATTGGTTATCAAAGTCTGGTCCAACTTTAACTGAATGCTGTTCAGGCAATATGGTCATTCAAGAACATTACTTAGTTTTATTTCAATCATATTTCCCATTGTGTACATCTTCAGTTTGACCAAGGATGGACTACAATTGAAAACCCTTTTCTATAGTTGCTTCATTACCTTAGACAAAAAGTTGATTTTTTGAAAATTTCAATAGTGACTCTTATCAGCCCAAATTTCTCTTGTGTATGAGGAGCAAATAATGACATGTTTTGCAAAGTATGTAGTGCTTCATATTGTAAAGGCATGTAGTGCTTTTATTAATATGCATTTGTCAGGATTATTAATGTTGGAGGTTTTGTCCTGCACACTATTGTTATAGAGCAAAAGGAATGTATGTAATCAAACCACAAACAAATTATCTAAGCAAAGAAAAATATATAATCAAATTTTAACAAAAACTTACACACTCCTCGAAGATTGATGAGCATTGCAAGAAAAACATAATCAACTAGATCAAGTAATGCTCCATCAGCAAACAATGCATCCCATATTGTTAACAACCGATTTAATGGAAACTCACGACCAAAGAGAAGACGCATCCATCGACTTAACAATAAAATAGCCAAAAAATATGTTGATCAAATGCCAAAAAATTTCAGCAAAAAAACATGCTTATTTTTTCAACAGAAATAACACCAAATAACAAAAACTCTTAAAGAAAAAAAGTGAAAATATCTAATAAATATTCTACACTAGCATCAAAAAAATAGATCTTTAAAAATATGGGGAATTGGGAACTTCATTTCCAAAAAAATTTAGTGAAATCATGAAGTAAACCTGTATGTATGTATGAATGAATGAATGAATGAATGAATGTATGTATGTATGTATGTATGTATGTAAACATACATACATACATATGTATGCATGTATGTAAACATACATACATACATACATACATACATTCATTCATTCATTCATACATACATACATACATACATACATACATACACACACACACACACACACACACACACACACATACATACATTCATTCATACATACATACATACATACATACATACATACACACACACACACACACACACACACACACACACACATACATACATACATTCATTCATTCATACATACATACATACATACATACATACATACATACACACACACACACACACACATACATACATACATACATACATACATACATACATACATACATAAATACATACATACATACATACATACATACATACATACATACATACATACATACATACATACATACATACATACATACATACATACATACATACATACATACATACATACATACATACATACATACATACATACATACATACATACATACATACATACATACATACATACATACATACATTCATACATACATACATATACATATATATAGCATTCCAATTGAGTTCTAAAAGATTGCAAGATAAAAAAAAAAAAGTCACTTAAAAATAACAACAACAAAAAATATATACTAATTCAAATATATCTTTAACTACCCATACAAATACATCCCTAGCTTGTAAATAATTAAATACTTCATAAAAATGAAAATGTTTTGTATTGTCAATTTGGTGGATTGTAAAAGAAGCATTTGTATTTGTGGCTGCTTTAAGTTTAATGGAGCAAACTTGTAAAATACACATACAGGTCATATCAACCCACATTTTTATAGAGATGCATGAGAGCTTTATGATTTTATCAACAGTCAAGCTGATTGAATGAAGTAAATGATGAGAGTTTAAACAAACTAGAGCTCCTCCCATTTTAATACCCAGGCTTGCTTCATAACCAGAATTGAACTCGATCTGAGCCTGGATAGACAAAGAATTACTCAAGGTCTGTTAAAATTTAGTAGAAGGCTGAAACAAGAACTAGATACCAGTTGGAAAAGAGTTCTAACCCAAAATGTGCAAATATCTAGTAATCTTAATGTGTAAGATGTAGAGCTTGAAAAAAGCTCACAGGAGCTTATTTAAAATTAATTTTTTTTTTTTTTTTTTTTTTTTTTTTTTTGTTTTTTTTTTCAAATAATGATTTTAAAAGTAAGTTCAACATGTCAATGGTTCTCATTTTATGTTATATTGAACTATAAGCAAAAAAATCTTAATGCACCTGTATTTTTTTTAATAAAAAAACATTGCATAAAATCATCAAATAATTAAATTTATCAACCAAACGCGCAACTATTAACTAATGAAAATAAGCAAATGTACAAAAAAAAATAGTAAAAAAGCAAACAAATTCCTTACATCCCATACAATTGAGGACTTATTTCAATTTTTTGGAGATGTTGACAAAGAGCACTATCGTACTTTTTCAACATATACCCTTGAATATGATTTAACTTTTCAGACATAGCTGTTACCTATATAACCAATAAAATATAAAAACATTTGCTGCTGTGTATTATCTAAATGTTTCTATGAAAAAATCAAATTACAACTAATGAAAGGTCAAATGTTAGCCACAAAATTATACCGATTCAATCTCAGCAGGATTTCTGAATATTCTTTGTTCAGCAGAAACCTAAACATTTACAAGATTTAACCAATTCATAACTAATTTATTACCAATAAGTTTGTTTGAGCAAAAAGATTATTTACCAAGAAATTTAGCAACAAAAAAAAGCAGCAACAATACAAAAACAATAACAATGCCACCAAAAACAACTATAAGACCTACTTGTTTTGGGCTCTGTGGTTGTGGTAGATTTGTGAACCAAGGTTGAATGGAGTTCATTATCTTTGCAAACAATATGCTGCCATTAAAAATTATGTTGAAACTAATTGAGTTCTCTCAACGGAAAAATTTTTTTTTTTTTTTGAAAAGCAAATGTAAAAATAGAAAATGATTTATGATACTCAACAACATAAACTTGGTAAAAAATTGAAGAGAAATACATACTATGAATCATTTTCAACATAATTTATGTCCATGATTGTCTTTAACTGATTGCTAATAACAACAATAAAATTAGAAGTAAAAATAGTTTCTAGAAAAAAATGAAACAAAGATAAAAACAAATGATAGTTAGAACAATAATTTGTCTAATAGAATAAAATAAAAAACAGTTTAATTTTTCTCATGATAATAACATGATATATGTATATAATAAATTAATAATAATAATAATAATAATAATAATAATAATAATAATAATAATAATAATAATAATAATAATAATAATAATAATAATAATAATAATAATAATAATAACAATAATAATAATAATAATAATAATAATAATAATAATAACAATAATAATAATAACAATAATAATAACAATAATAATAAAAATAAAAAAAAAATAATAATAACAATAACAATAATAATAACAATAATAATAATAATAATAATAATAATAATAATAATAATAATAACAATAATAATAATAATAATAATAATAATAATAATAATAATAAAAATAAAAAAATTAAAAAAAATAAACAGAAAAGCTTAACATAACTTATTTCATTTTCAATTCGAAATTAAATTTTATTTTACAAGAATAAAATCAGGACTTTTAACTAAGCTTTTGTTAGTTTTCTCTAAATTCATTCCTTTATCAAAAAAGTTTCTGCAACTTGATTTATATTGTTAAACTGTAAATAATAACTGAAACATTAATAGTATATGTTAATAAACTGTAAATTTTCGTTATTCTTTCTATAGAAAGTGTCAAGCAATCCAAGCAAAAGATTAAAACTAAACGAAAAATAACTTCTACAAAACTGACAAATTTATTGATAAAATTTTCTGACATGTACATGAAATTTTTTTTGATATAATATTTTTATTAGTATAAACTTTTTTGAGATATATATGATAATGATTGCAAGGAAATCTTTGAACATACATAGAACACTTATTGAACATAAAATGTTTCAAAATACTATACATTCTTTCAATCAAAAAAGTTTCCATTGACTGTGTTAACCGTTTCTTTCGTAAAGTTTTACAGCAACATTTCTTTTGGTCTTCCATTCTGCAAATTGACAGTTAACAACTTACTTATTTTTAGCTTATTTTTTTCAAGGTTTAAACTTTTTCAAGCCAAGTATTAAAAAGGTATATAAATTCTATAAATATATATTATAGGTATAAATATATATTAAAGGTATAAAATTATAGGTGTATAAATTGCTTAACTATTAACAAAAAAAAAAAAAAAAAGCTTAATGATTGTGTTACTGCGATCTGTGCAATCTCTGTTAAATACTTTTAAGTTGTGAAACACCACAATAAAAAGAAACAAATCAAAATCCATCTGCTAACTATGATAAAACCTACTTTACAAACATACAATTAGTTACAAACATACAATTAGTACAATTTTACAACTGTTTTTGAAAAACTCGATATGTTCTGTTACAGTTACTTTAAAAGCAGCAGTTCTGATAACCAAAAGTTATGACGACCAAGTTTTTTAACTGTTATGATAATAAATAGTGGCCTGATGAATTAAATGTAAAGAATTTTAGACAAAAGAAAAGAAAGATATCAACTGCATTGTAGACATACCTCAATTTCTCTTTTGAATCTCTAACAGTCATAGCATTTTTCATGATTACATATATAATTACTGACACTATTTCATGCATACCCTTTAAAAAACAACATTAAGCAGATGTAAGAGAAAAAATACAATATCAAAATAAAAAATGACATTTTTAAAAATCACATTTAACAGTTTGTTAAAAAAGATGTTTAAAGGATATTTAGCTTTAGCAAAAATATTTCGTGTATTTAGTAAAATAAATCAACAACAGTTTTACTATGCTGCACAAAATAAAAAATTAAAAGGGTCTCACAAAAAGATGCTAAAAATTGCAAAAACAAATTAAAACCTGCTTGTAAGAAACTTCTGGTTTTTCTCTAGCGTAACAAAACAAAACATGGAGAATTATTGATCTAAAGAAAAAGATTAAAGTAGCACTTTGAAGCTTTCAAACAGAAATATTAAATAAATGTATTAACTTAAAAAATCACACAAGCTAAATCCAGAAAAAAATAACAAATTTTGATAGAAAGATAACAAATGAAATAATTACAAGAAGAAAGAAAAAAAAAATTGCTTTATGAAACTAATTTGCTTAAATTTTCAGTTTGATTCCAACAAATAATACTGGAGCATAACAAGAAATTATGAAACCATTATTTAAGCCAGAATGATTTATCAAGGAGATTTGGTAAAAAAACTGCTATACAGACCATCTAAAATCATAACCATTTGTGTTAACAGGCAATGACAAATGAGAAGCCAAACCCAAAAAATTATAGGGTACCAGATCAGGTTTTAATTTTTTCAATATCCAAATACCTGCTACCTGCTTAGTATTTGACATCATGCCCATGCTGTTCCCGGTAAATATAACAGTAATGAAAATCAATAACTCTAAAAGGGAACAGCAACTTTTCGGAATTATGTAATAAACTATAGTAAGCTTTTTGGAATCATTTAATTTCTACTAAAGTTGAAATTAATCTTATAAATCACAGTAATATTTTCATATATGCACTTAAAGTATTTCAAAGTTGTAATTTTTGGAAAAGTGTTTTTAGGAGATGTATTATTTCTTGTATATTCTAGAGTAACAAAATACATATTGAATTTTTTGTTAATCATTTTTGACAAATTCTTTGTTTTGTTTAATGGCATATATGTCAAAAAATTGATTGTTTTATGAGGTTTATTGCAGCACTAAGTTCAATTTATGCAGTTATATCTGTTAATTTCTGAAGACCCAACAACTTTAAAAACTATTTTTTTTTTTTTTTTTTGAATTTTTAAAGAAAGGCAACTTTACAGTTTCAAAGTTAAAGCTTAAAACTTCACCAAGTGACTCAGTATCTTTTGTTTTGACTCAGTATCTTGATTGACATTAGATAAGAAGTTTCCTAATCTTTAACATAAAAAACAACATCAAAAAGTAACTGATATAGCTTCTTAGCAGAAAATGTTTTAAAATGATTTATTTATAATATGGTGAAATATGTGATATACTTATTGTGACAAAATTAAAATTTTCATACAAAATGGAAATTAAGAAATGATCTTTCATATTGTTTATAAACATGCTTAACAAGTTCAAAAGGATTGACAAATGGAAATAGTGGGGAATGGTATTTAGAATACCAATGAACTTGCAACTTTAGTTAACTTAAGGTTTCAAAAAATAAAGCAAACATTAAATACCCAAATTTTCTGTCAAGTATTTGACCAGCTACTCAATAAGAATAGATTCCTGTTATCATTTTCAGATTTATAGATTGATTTCAATAGAGAAAAAACTATTCATGAAGGGAAAAAATGGACATGGAATTAAAATGGCTCCTAAGGCATAAATTGCTTTCTTTTTCTTCTGTAGGTCATCTGTCAGAGCTAAAAACTGTAAATGCGATTAGTTGGAACATTTTTTTTTAAGTTTAAACTTTTATCTTTTAAAATCAAACTTCATTTAATGTGCTGTAAACTTTTGTTTAGTCAGTGAAAATAGAGCTCTAACAATATTGAAAGAATTTATATACTGACACTTTAGAAGCATTCATTTGTATGCTTTTAGTATGTGATTAACTACCTGTGTCATTTTTTTTACCGAACCTGAAAAAAATTTTTGTTTAGTAAAGTAAAATGTTAAAAAGTACACAAAGTTAAAATCATTTACATTTTCTAACCTTATGTTATCATTTTGAAAGAAATCCAGTTCAGGTGATCTAAAAAAATAAAAAGAGCTCAATAAAGTTGTGTATTACGTATATGTAACATTCATTCTAAAATGATTGATTTCACTTTACAAAGTCAGGAGTTTTCTTTGATTTTACTTCAAGATTTTACTGTTACACAACTATACAAGTTTGTATTTGCTAAAATACTTACAGTCTGTCCAAATCAATTACAATTAAAGAACGCAATTCATTATCTTGAAAGTATTTATGCCATACACTCTAAGTAATTAAAATATATTAAAAATGTTATAACTAAAGGATATCAATATATCAAAAACTTTATATTTAAAGGATATCCATATATTGAGTAACAAGAACTTTACCAGTTCAAGCATTAAACTTCATGTATATTATTTAAATTTATAAATCGATTACACACAAATTGCATGTAGAGTTTTCATTTCTTGTTATTGTAAATTTGCTTATAACCTCTATTTTAAAATAGACTAAATATTGCCATAAATATTGTAAATATTTTAAAAGTACAAAATAATTACATCTTCTGACTGTGAAAGTGGATGATGTGTCTTCAAGTCCAATTCTTTCTCTTGCTCATAAGGGTTAATCAGATACTAAAAGTAAAATAAAAACTTTGCCATTGCAGATGTTATAAAATAATTAATAACCAATATATCAAGACAAAGATATTGCATTAGGCCTTATTGGTGATAAACCAATAATAATGATGTAAATGCAAGATATTTAATTACTTGACATCTCTAACAAATAGTTATAGCTTACAAGTCATATATTGAACTTATTTTTTCTACTAGGAAAGTACTTTTAGCATGAAAATGTTGTAAGGATTATATATGTAATACAGTTATGCACAAACTTATGATAATTGAGATAAAGTTTTTCATCGCAAAATGTTGGTTTTCTCATATATTAAAACTAAACGGAAACAGATTTTAAGTTTTTTTTTTGTTTGCTTATGTTTGTATTGATAAAATAGCCAAAAATATTGACACACACTACTCAACTTCCCTAAAACTGATTGAATGCTATGCAATCCATTTTAACGATAGCATAAAAGTTTAACTGAGTCAATCAATTATACATTTTTAACATTTGATAAATAATTGTTTTACTTTATTTGATAAAATTATTGAGAATTCGTAATACTTAACTAAAAACATTTTAATTGCTAAAAACTGTTAAATATAAACTTGCAACATTTGAAATTTCAATTTGTTTGCAACTTGGAGGAAAAGAAGTGTAGAGAACATTAAATGGCAGATTATTAGACTGGTCAAATTAAAGAACCATAGTAATGTTGAAATAGGCTATATAAATAATTGTAAGTGTTTAAGAATTGTGATGCAAAAAATAGTAAAAACCTGGAAACTGACAGCTGAAAACATTGACATCCTTATTTTGGAAAATCATCAAAGCTTAGTAACTGTGACAAAAGTAGCATATTTAGAACTGGCAGAGAAAACCCTAGGCTCAGTAAGAAAAAGCTTGCTCAAATATTCAACCAATCTTTTTCTAATCAAAATGTAAGTAGATAACTCATTAGAAGAATAAAAATAAAAAAAGTATTGGATCTTATATTGCAAAAAAAAAAAAAAAAAAACTATCCTGTCAATCATGAATAGACAAAAAAGACAAAAATGGATGTTTGAATTGGGCAGTAGATTGGGCAAACAGAGCACAGCACAACATACTAGCTCAACACAAAGAAGATCAATTGGTTTTTTCGGTGCCTTAGACCACCAGGTCTCAGTCCAATCAAAAATATTTGATAATAGATGGATGCTTAATTGGTAAACCACCAAATTCAATCAACTAAACATTAGAAACAACTTTTAAAAGAGTGTTGGTTAAAGGTGCTACAAGAGATGTTCATGAAATTGGTCAAATCAATGCAGAGACAAGTTTTTCATTGGTATTGAGCAAAGGAGGACAACTTAAATATTAGATTTGTATTTTTTTTTTTTTTTTTTTTCTGTTCTAAGCTTTAACTCAATTAAACTTTTTTGCAACTCGTTTTTTGACTATATAATTAATTTTTTGTAATTACTTTTTTAAATTTTTTTACCTTATTAACATTAATTGTATAGCAAATTGATTTTTCTTTTAAAAATAAAAAAAATTAAATTCATTTTACATGTTGCTTTTTTTTTAATTGATAAAAAACAGAAAAGGTTGATTGAAACTAACATCTAGGTGTAACTTTTATGCATAGCTATTTACAAATAAATCAAATTTTAGATAAGAGTATAGCATAATACTACATAAAATAATACTTATGTAGTATTATGCTATACTCTTATCTAAAATTTATAAAAAAGATTTAATGCTTTCACCTTATTTCTTATTAATGAATATCTTTTCCTTTGCTCTTCAACTTCATGTATCCATGAAGATGGATTTTCACTTAGACATTTCCAGAATATCTGAAAAATAAATTAAAACTAAAAATCTTTTTAACAAAAAATTGAGAAATCAATATACTATTAGTTATAGATTATAATAAACTCTTAGTTATGCATTACAATATATCATCAGTTATAATATAATATTAGCTATAATATACCATTAGTTGCAATATACTGTTACATTTATAGTTAAAATATACCATTACTTTATAACTGTTAGATTTGCATCAACAACTGGTTTTAGAAATAATTACAATTATAATCACATCATAATTACAACTTAAGGTAATTGAGTTGTTTTAGTATAAGCTTAAAAAATCTTAAAGACTTCCAATAAAAATCCAGAGAAATCTTTGGGAAAATCTCTTTTTGATAGGCTTTTCTCCATCCACTGACTGTCTTAGAATTAATAACCAGAAATTCTTTTCAAATTTACTCAGATAAATTGTTTTAATGATAAAAACAAAAAAACCTTCAATAAAAATCCATCTGTAAATAAATACTATCTAACAAAATGTACAAGCAAAGTTTGACATTAGTTGGATTTACCCTCCAACAAATGCTGCGAAAATGATGCGTTCCAAGATTCCCATTCATAGCATCTGCTTTTATCTAAAAAATAAATCAGGTTTGCAAAAACTTCGTCTGCCTGGCATTAATTTAAAATGTTAAGAATGCTAAAAAATTTATTGAAGTTATTTAAAAGCTTTTAAAAACACAATTTAAAAAAATGTTAAAACAGCATTTAAAATGTTTAAAAATAAAACTTTGAATAGGGGTCATAAATATATGATATATCCAAAATAGATGTTAAAAATTGAAAACCTATCCACATTCTGAGTGCATCTTAAGAGAAAGGTCCCTCCTTAATGAATCTTATTTTTCATAAACCTCCAACTAACGTGATCTCAACTTCTATCAACAAATATTTAATGAAAGTGAAAATGACTCTTAATTTTATTTTTAAAGATATATTCAGTTGTCATTATCTCCCATAAAAAACAACTCTCCAAAATATCAAAAATGATTAGAATCAGACAGCCATCTTTAGTGTCTTCAACCACAGCTACATACTCTTTTTGCCCTAATCAACTTTCATTCTTTTGCCCACTTCTTGCTTAATTTACAAACATATTTACAACCTCCTACCTTAGATTGCTTCACAATAGCTTTGATAATAAAATATTTGCTCTTTTATAATCTATGCTTTATAATTTTTTTGTAATAAATTTTCTTAAATCATGCAAGTGAGAACTTGGTTTAGTGAGTTAGTTAAGGATTAATTAAACCTGAGATTTGATAAAAATATACACTAAGGGAGTCAAGGTATGTACTGCAAATATTATGGGAAGAACTACAATAATAAGAACACATACACAAATTGTAATAAAATGACTTTTCTAGTTTTTACAAAAATCATGATCGATAATCATGACCAATAACCATGATTTTGTAAACATTAGAAAAAAATGTAGGTCAACATATATTTTGGTGACAGAAATCTAAGAAACTTGTTTCTGGGAAATTTTAGGATGCTGAATCAGAAAATCATATTAATTTTCCTTGTTTAGCTCGAGCATTTTTTTGCTATGAAAATGCCTCAGTTATGCAAAATTCTTGTTTTTTCTCTATTGATAGAAAACCCTAAAGGCTTTTTTATATATGAAATACATATGAGTTTGTATGCAGAAAGTATTTACACACTTTATACATGATTGTTAAGGAGGTGATATGAGCATGATATAGGCATATTTTTAATAAATGAGCATGATATAGGCATATTTTTAATAAATGATGTAAATATCATACATCAAGATTATAAACATTTTTATTTTATACTTTTATTTTTATCAATAATTATATCTACTAGATCATGCAAGAATAACCATGACTCCATTTGTTAATTATGTGGTAAATATAAAATAAAAGGCAAAAAAAAACCAATTACAGGTTCATTAAAAAAAGGGATTTTTAGCGTATTTTGGAATTAAACTGGGAGATCAAGACATAGACCTCTCATGTTGTTTGTAAAACCTGTGTTGAACATTTGCAGCAATGGATACGCTTTTTCAGAATTGTAATGAGATTTGCAATAGTAATTGTTTAGAGGGAATCAATTATTTATGATGATGATTGCTACTTTCATTTGATTAATGTAGTTGAAATGAAAAAAAAAAAAAAAAAAAAAAAGCAGAATCATTAGGCCGGGTGAATAAAAATGAGCAATTGCTTTTACTCAGTAATTGGTCAGCTTTACGTGAATAGAAACTTCAACAACTTTCCTTAAGTTTTTATTCACGTAAAATTGAGCAATTACTGAGTAAATTGCTTACCTTTACTTGAATAAAAATATGAGGAAAACTGCTGAAGTTTTAATTCACGTAAAGCTGACCAATTACTGAGTTAAAGCAATTGCTCATTTTTATTCACCCGGCCTATTAACCTACTCAAACCTCCCATCAACAATTCTACCTGTACCTCACCTTGACAATCTTCCTGTTTAAGCTTTCAAAGATTTACCTGATATCCCTATTGAATCATCAGGACAAGAGATACTTTATTGAGATTAAGTTACTATGGATGAAGGTGATAAAGATTATAAATGTACTACTAACCAACCAGCTTACTAATAAGCCACTTAACCAAGAATATTGAAGTGATTAAACAAGAGACATAAGTTTGTCTAAATGACCAGCTAAAATTTTATCTTAAAACCTTCTACACAATAGTAAAAAAAAAATTTTGTAGAACACATGATGAAGAATTTGTGTGATTTTTTGATGAGCAACCAAACTTTGTTATAAAAACACTCATGATGTCTTTGTAAAATTGCGTGTTGGAAAGTATCCCTCTGACAACTGGAGGTTATTCATTGATATCTCTAAATGAAGCTTAAAATGTGTTCTGCTGCACAATACTAATGTTTATGTAGTGTTACACATTTGCCATTCCACAAATTTAAAAGAGAAGCACAATTCTGGTAATGATAAGCTACAGTAGATTAACTACAATTGCATTGTAGTTGATCTGCTGTAGCACACCATTAGTTAGAGCTGAAGAAACAGTTTGTAAAAGGATTGATAAAGAGGGTAACTGAGAAGTTAAAAGCTGGTATTTTTAATGGACCCTAAATTCAGCAGTTAACTAAAGATGCAAATTTTTATATATTATTGAAAAATATTGAATTAGCTGCATGATCTTCCTTTAAAGAGGTTGTAAAAAATTTTCTGGGTAAACAGAAAACTAAAGAACTGTGAATAACTTGTAAAAAAACATGCTGCAAAATAGTACAGTTGCTCCACAATTATTTAGACTGTGTTCCTAAAAATCAGGGGGATGTCAGTGATGAATAAGACAAAAGATTACACCAGGACACCAAAGTAAGGCTGTGACATAAATGTATGACCCCCATAACTTTTAAGAACCTTGTGTATGAATCCTGACTGAAGAAATAGTTGATTCCATTCCTCTCTAAACGAAACAAAAGTTTAATAGCCATAAAATTAAGTCATAATTTGATATTCCAGATACAGTACAATCTCTCTAATTCAAACTTTATGGGGAAAAATAAAAGTTCGAATTAGAGAGATAGAAAGTTGACTTTTTTTTAAAATATTCTAGTCAAAGTAACAAATAGAAATTTAAAAGAACAAACAAATAGTGATTCTTTGGCCTAAATGCAATATAGATTATGTGTTTTAAACTTTTACATACTCAAAAAAAAAGTCAGTAATTGTAGATTGCCTTTTTTGAATATAAGCTCTCATTTGTTTGAACCATTTAAGTACAGCTTTGTTGAAATGATAACAAGTAACAACTTTCGCCCATTTTGCCAAATTTCCTTGACAAAAACCGTCAAATATTTTATCTTTATTCTTTTGTTCGATTAATGTAGTTGGAATAAAAAAACAAACAAAAATAAACCAGAATCATTGAATCTTACTTGTTATTTTTTGATTTTACTATGAAAGTTTATTTTTCGAAAGGATGATATGCGATCAAGTGTCTACTCCAAAGCTTTAACACTGAACTTCAGCAAAGTAAAGTTTAAACTTCAAATTAAATTTTTAATGATTTTTAATTGTTAATTATCTTATTCTATTCCAAGGTTAATAGAATGTTTGGTGGAATATCAAAGATTTTTGAAACCTCTTTATTTGTTATTCCTTTCTCCAATTCTAATAGAACATCCTGTTTCTGCTTTTAATTGTTTTCTTTATGCGATCTCTTTGATGCCATGATTTTTTTTCAAACAAAAGATAATTCAAGTTAATTTTTTTTCAAAAACTCAAAAATATTCAAAATTTGAAAAAAGTGATCAATGGTTAACTGCTTTTTACTTGTCAAAAATACAGAGAGATTCTCACTAATGGGTCCAAAAAATCTAATCGAATTGTGGAGGTTTTTGAATTATAGAGATTGGAATTATAGAAAGTTAAATAAAAGAATTCCTTAAGCGCATTTCATGGTGACTTTACATTTAGTCAAAATATGGAGGTTTTTGAATTAAGGAGATTCGAATTAAAGAGATTGTACTGTATAACATAAATGCAAGTAAAATAGTCAAATGACATAAAAAACATGTAAACATTGCAAGAAACATATTTTTTCTAAAAAACTTTTATCACTCTAAAAACTTTAGGTTTATAATTAAAACATTAGAATGACCTAATATTAATGGCTAAAACTAAAACTTTTCTTTCCTAACATTTAAACTCCACAGACTCCTATCTATGTTGTAATGACTAGAGTTTCCTAACCACTGAAATCAAATCTTCTAAAAAATTGCTCAAACTTTTTTAAGAAAGAAAACTTATTTTTCATTTTGTTTTGCAGTCAAGAAACAGAGAAAACTTGATATTGACAATGGTTTCATGTTCCATCCATATACTTCACCTAAGTGTAGAGCGTATCATTTGAATTGAGAAAGTAATAGTTTCAAAGTGCTAAGAAAAGCCCTAAAAATGTCATGACTTTATATAATTTATAATCATGCTAAAAAAACTCTGAGGTTTTTCAGCAAATGTTAAAAAACATTTAAAAAAAACACCTACATAAATGTTGTTAATCATTTCAGAGATTTTTTAACCTTAACTTTATCAGCATGTGTGTTTTTAAGCTGAAAAATTTAATTTTTATGTGAAAAGTTTAACATTTTACAATTAATTTAAAAGTTAATAGTACACAAAAATCATCAACTGAGTTCAGCATTGCTCATCATATGTCTTGGAACTAGCTGTATGCAATATTTTGTACAAAAAGCAACCTTTTACAGTTTTAAGGGAAACTGTTTGAAAATACAGATGAGGATAATGAAGCCTATACCAAGAAAGATGATACCAGAAAGATTTGAAAGTTTTTTAAAAACCTATTTAAAAAGTTAAATCAAAAGATTGTTATATTTATTATTATTTTGTTAATAATAAATAGTGTACTATTTATCATTTACAAAATAATAATGCATATAACAAAAGAATATATAAATATCTGGCTATTTATTTGTACTAATTTTTATTTCAAGTTACTTTATCCTTGACTGCTTTCTCATATTAGAGAGTTTAAACGAAATATAAAAGGTTTAAACTTTTACAAATAATTTTTTCTAAAGCATAAAACTAACTAAAGATAAAACTTTCTAAAGCACATGTTTAAAACTATGATTTACTACTCCTTAAAATTTTGTTGTCTTTTTTTTAAACAAATAATTATGTTATCATTAACTCAGCCAGCAATTTATTACTGATTTTATAAAGCAAGAATAATAAATCAAATCTATCTATTGTCTAAGATATTTGCAGGGAACTCTTTGCACTCCTAGCAGTTTATGAGCAAAAACAAACTCACATCCTCTATTAGTACTATTACTTCTAAAACAATCCAAAAAAAAGGTAATAGAAACATGACTTACTGTAAGCTATCCTCACATTCATTACCATAAACATTTGTCTTATCAATTTTTTTTTCAAAACTACTCTCTGTGATGTTACCAAATGATAATGGCTCATCCTCTGCAAATAGAAATTGTATTTGCAAACTTAGCTTAAATTAACTTAAACTAAATTGTAATATTTTTACATATAAACAATATTTTATCTGGTAATGCATTATTGTAACATAGTAACATTTGAATTTCTTCTGGTAATGTATTACACTATGATGACATTTGAATTTTTAATAATTGCTTATTACTTTTCAAAGGTAAAAGAATATGTAACAGAAAAATTATTTGATGCATACTTATTCAACTTCAGATTTTAACTCATAACACTAGAGTTCATTGATTAATAGTATTTTAGTTAATCAAAACAATGAGAATGCCCAGAATTCTTTGCATCCAAATCAACTCAATTCAAAAAGGATAGGACCATGTCCTGCCAGATAAAGGAAAAAAAGCAGATGTTTCTAATGGCATTTACTTTGGTGATTCATATGAATGTGTAGCTGTATTTGTATTGTGTATCTAATAAATATTCTTGAAAATTCCTAGAACTTTTTTTCTACACCCAATAAAATGAAGGGCAATCAGATTGTATGGTTTGAAAAACTATTGTGCAGTATCTACCCTATTTTAATGTAACCTTTTAGTTATTCACAAAGTTGATTTATAAGCCTCAGAACTGAGTTCACAGAAAATTATTAAAGCAGTTGTGATTGTTCCAGTAAGGATTGTTAGATTAGTAATGTAAAATTGCATGATTTTGTGTTATATAGTTTACACAACATTGAGAGTTTTAACAATCTAATAACTAGAGGTAATTATGCTGATAATTAGAAAATAGTATAACAAAATCAATTATCAACATTAATGATATAGTTAGATGCAGAAGTAACCTTCTTAATCTCAATTCCTTTTACAATCCATAATAATAATGAAAAATGTTAGCTTTTTAACTAACCATTAAAATTTATTTTTTGATTTAAAAACAAAGTTTTATAAAACAATTACAAGGTAACCATTAGGATTTTGTATTCTAAGCGCTGCATTAAACCTACGCCTTTTAAAACAAGCTATGTGCATGTATCTATATCATATATAGAGTATACATTTCTAACATTTTATATTAACATGAATGCTATACTGGCACCATAAATCCCGTCTTATATTATAGACCTACCTGTTCCAAATTTCTCTATTGCATCAAGAATTTCTTCTTTTGATAATGTTTGAACTGAGCTTGGCTTTTTAGTCCTATGATTATAAGCCATCTTTGTGCAATAAAAACAACTAATTGCTGAAATAAGAAAATAACTTTATGGTTTTTTGGGTAAATATACAGTTTCAAGTATATAACTATTGAATTATCCTTTGTATACACATTCTCAAAAAAGATCACTACAAACAGGTTGTTTCTATCAGGAATTTTTATAAATTTTGAACTCAAAATTAAGGCAGCTACTTTTGATTTTATAGATTCCATCTTGAACTTTTAGGAATTCTAAAAAACTTTTTTTTTATTCTTTCAAAAAACAACTCTGAGACCTGGAATTATCATTTTTCAATAATAAATTTTTAATTTTCTTTAGAAAAATATTAATTCCAGGACATTTTTAACAAAAATCTAATTTTCAAGGACATATATATACATATATATATCTTTATACACAAGCCTGATGTATTCTATACACTTAAAGACTATAAATTAATCTTTAAAAAATTAGTACAGACTAAATATTGTTTAATTAAGACTTTTTATTCGTTTGGACAAATTCACGTTACATAAGAATAGGTGCCTGGTTATTGAACAAAAGTATCACGGAAAAGTCCAATTGCGAATTGTACATAATTATGCGGGAATTATTCCAATGAAATTATGCTAATTAAACTAAAAACAGCAAGCTTTAGCTTAGGAAGATGTTAATGAATGAAACAATGAAAGAAACCTGCGAAGTGATTTAAAAACTCATCGTTGATTGAAATATTGACTTTGTTTTATTGAAGAGTTCTTTAGTGATAAGCTAATTAGGTATTATTTCTTAAAGTTTCCTCATGCAATCTGAAAAGTATTACATTATCTGCTAAAAGTATTACATTACCTGCTAAAAGTATTACATTATCCTGAAGAAAAATAAGTGAGCGCTGCTTCTGACTTTCTTTTAACCATTATACTTTTTTGTTAGGTTTTGTTTTAATTATTTTTCTAAATTTAGCCTCAGATCTAGGGAAAAGTTAAACATATACTAAGCATATTGCCTGTACGAATCCTTTCTAAAGAGACATTTTATTCCTTATAAAGTTCCTGTAGTCTCATTAAACCATCATTTACAAAAATTAACATCAGTAGTCTTTTTAACTTTGGTATGAGTCAGAAACAGATTTTTAGTCCACATTTTAGGTTGACTTAAATATTCCTGTTCCTTACTTTAAATATTGTGCTTTGTAAAAGGTTATAATAAGTAAAATTATTGGTAAAGCTTCAGCTAAGCGGCCTAAAATAAATTTACTTTTTAGCTTTTAAAAATACGGCGGAGTATGTAGAATGCAATTAAATAGAGTAATAGTTTTCACGCGTGAGTGATTTCAAAAAAGAAATAAGCTATGGAGTTTGATAGTGGAATAAAAATAGTATTGTGCGATTGATTTTAAATTACTATAGGATATATTTATATATAATATACAATAATATATATCAATCTTGCGTGTCCCGTCCTTTATAATTGACAAACTAAACGGTTATTTTCATAGCCACATATCTCTTAAAAAAAATTGAATAAACAATTATTAATTTGACCTATATTCTTTAACTATAGTAAATAACTTTAATAAACTACTTATAAAAAAAAAAATCAACACATATAAAGTACCATGTGACAATATTTAAAAAAACGACAATATTAAAAAAACATAATAACATTAGAAAAAGTTATATAAAAAGGACACAGTTCCGAAATAAAAAAAAAAAAAAAAAAAAAAATGAAAAAGCTATTTTGAAATTTTTCTACTATGGTTTTTATAATTATTCTATGATTTTTTAGTCTCCGTGAACGAGAGCGCAAAAAGCTAAAAAGTAAAAATATTTTAGCTTCACTGTTGCTTTACTAAATTATTTTTTCTTTTAGTTTCAAAAATCATGACTTTAAAAGGAATGCTTATTACAAAAGTTATAGACATTAGATTCTAAAATACATTTACAACACTACTCATAGCTTAGTCAAGCAATCCTTGCTCAGAAAAAGATATCACTGAGAATGTGGATTTGTCGGCGCTACTGCACTTTCGCACCCCCCTTTTTTTATAATTGATTATGATAGAAAATTTCATGCTGATTCAGAAAAATGTAAAAACATAGACTTGAAAATCAACGGAAAGTGCTCTAATTCGAAGTCAAAGTTTTTAAAAATCCCACTAAAATCCCTAATATTTGCCATTTTGAGAATAACAAGTTAATGATCTTTAAGCTTACAAAAGCAATACGTTAATAGCATGGTTTTTACGTTAAGAAAGTCGTTAAAGTATGTTTATCTTGCGCAAGTTTTTGTGGCTGGGAAAATAGCCGTTTTTTTGATTTTTTAGAGAATAAACTATAATGCAAGTAACAGTGGCGTACCTAGGGTAAATAGCGCCCTGCCCTACCCTAGATACGCCACTGGCAAGTATTGTACTTTTGTTATAAATTTTAAAAAGGAATTCAACAGTTTTCTTTCCTAAAATTTTTTGAAATTTAGTTCATTATTGTTTTATCACACTTAAAATTTATAAAATGTAACCCTCAAACCGTTTTCTTAATAACAAAAACCAGCGTAAAATACAATAACAATTATTCATTAATTTATCTACATTCTCACATTCTATGTTCAACCTTTATTTGAAATCTTCCATTAATTTTATTACGTTGTAACACTTTCGTTATAATACTTTAAAATAATAATGCTTAGGCTGATGGAAACCAGCTCTTCTTATTGCGCAATGTAAAGGTAATTAGTTTTCGTTAAAAATGAAAGCGATTTGAAAGAGATTTATAAAAAATGGCGAATATTAGGGATTTTAGTGGGATTTTTTAAAACTTTGACTTCGAATTAGAGCACTTTCCGTTGATTTTCAAGTCTATGCTTTTATATTTTTCTGAACCAGCATAAAATCTTCTATCATAATCAATTATAAAAAAAGGGGGGTGCGAAAGTGCAGTAGCGCCGATTTTTCCATTATGATCAAGTATGGAGTCGTTGTTGTGTCTAGATGTTTCAAGACAACTATTTAAAATTTTGTATCTTTTGGTGATTACAATGCCAAAATTTAACTGTCTAGATTAGTACAATTATGAATTGTATTCTCATAATTTCAACAGTACAAGTCATAATTTCGCCTGTACAAGTCTTTTTTCTTGTATTTAGAAAATCTCCTGCTTGGCTGTCGAGTGTGCTGCCATCATGGTATATAAATTATCCATACTTTAATACTGGGTGCAGATGAATATGAAGTACTCGTTGCAGATGTTGAAAGTGAATGCTAGGGAAAGGCTTTTAGCCATCAGAAACTTATCATTTGAGTTCAAAGAAGATACAGAAGAAAATATTCTTGTGAAAAGCACTCTGTCCAGCCTTAAAGAAAAGTTTAACCAAGCAAGAACTAGAGAATCTGGAATTCCAGTTCATTAATTAGAAATCAAGTTGATTGGTCCATCAAAAATGTGCATTTTGATTCCTGTACATAACAATAAAGCAGCTTAAAGATCATGTTGACTTTCTTATATTATAAAATATCCCTGTTTCTAAAATATTTCTGACAAAAATGTGAAAACAGAGCCAGTTGAGGTGAACATTTTTAAAGTACATATAAATAGGAAAGATATGTTTATAAATGAATTGATAGTTATTTCCGATGCTAAAGACAAACTCTAAAGAAGGATATAAATTATCATCTGACTGCAATCTTCGGATTATTTGCAAGATATTTCAGAAAAACTAATGTCTGACACTTATGCACACTATGCAAAAGATGATCAGATGTGTGATCATCTTTTACATTGTGTATATAAGCGTCAGACATCAGTTTTTCTAAAATATCTTGATGGAAATACCCAATGGTTGTAAATTAACACTTTTAAATGTTTTTCTCTTTTTAGACGTTATGTTTCTTAACAAGGTGAAAATTCTTGTTATTCGGTAAATTTATGGTACGATTTTCTGCACTGAGGATATTTTTATTGTCCGCGTTTAACTAATGCAACAACAAACAAGTAGCGTTTACTGTTTACTTACATTAGCATTTTTAAAATATTACCAATATTGCTTAGACACAAGTTATATTGCTTCTGACGCTTTTCAAATCAGAAGTCATTTGCTGCAAGGAAAAAGATTTTGAGGATTCTTTATTACATTTTTAGGCAAGTGTGGCTTGTCTCGGATAATTGTATTAAGGATAGATAAATTTTGCGCAATTATTTTGATACTTAATTTCGCATTAAACTCTAGAGTGCTTAAAGCTGAAAATGATTTTTTATGTCTGAAATGGGCGTATAAAATTCTGTAATTTCCTATCGTTAATAATTTCGTCTATGTTCTTTTTAGCAGCCCTTTGTTACACTGAGAATTATTTTATTAGCAGCCCTTTGTTACACTGAGAATTATTTTATTAGCAGCCCTTTGTTATACTGAGAATTATGTTTTTAGCAGCCCTTTGTTACGCTGAGAATTATATTTATGCATACACTACAGTGCAGAGTATGTGAAAACTGGTATCATCGTGCTTGTGAACGTATTCCGAAATATGTTTTGGAAGACAAAAGCGTAGAGTGGTCATGTATTAAATATGGTGCTGTGTAACAAACTCTTATTTTCTCTTATGTGACAATTGTCGTTTACTTATCGTTTACTTTTTCTTGTGTGATATACAATACTGGTCATAAGTTTAGAGCCACCTGTTTTTTTCATCATTTTGCGGCATAAGTATGGTGAGGTTAACATTATAAGCATAACAATGCATATAGTAATTTGACAAGGTACGAATCTATTGATATTCATGAATAATTGTGTATTAAACCAAATATAAATATTGATTTTCATGAGTTCTTTAATATTATAGCCAATTTTTGAACATTTTAACATATTTTGGTAACTTTATGATGTATTGGTATCAATGTTTTGGTTAATTCATTTGTTATTTATGCTACTTTTTGGAATGTGTACACTAGTTAGATAATGTATTTAATGTTATTTTCGTTTTTATTTTAGAGTTTAAGTGAAAATATTTTCTGAAATGGGCAAAGCTAAAAGCCTTGATTCAATTGTTCGGGCCCAGGTGGTGGCTTTGAAGGAAATTAGTGGCTTAAGCCTAAATGATATAGCCAAAAAATTGAAAAAAAGTCGCCATGCTGTACAAAATCCATATAAGAAACATTTGGAATCAAATACATTCACGGACAAACCCAAATGTGGCCGTCCTAGAATGTCAACTTTACGTCAAGATAGAACCTTAAAACGCCTGGCCCTAACAAATCGTCGCCTTTCTTCCAAAATTTTGTCTCGACAGTGGCATGATGTTGGTGGACCTTTGATATCTCCAAAATCTGTTCGTTGTCGTTTGAATAAACAAGGTTTGAATGGTCGTGTTGCTATTGAAAAGCCTTTTATCTCCAAAATAAATCAGCAGAAGCGTCTTAAATTTGAACACGAATTTTTGCATTTTAGTGTTACTGATTGGTAAACGGTGTTGTGGTCTGATGAGTCCAAATTTAATTTAGCTGGTAATGATTCTCGACGTATTTTCGTTTGGCGTCGTCAAAATGAATCATATAAACCGGAATGTTTGCAGGGAACTGTAAAGCATGGTGGTGGTAGCGTCATGGTGTGGGGTTGTATGTCATCTTTTGGGCCGGGCCAGTTGCATCAGGTGGAAGGAATCATGAATGGTGCCATGTATAGAGATATTTTGCGAAAGCATTTGCCACCTTCAGCAACAGCATTGTTTCCTGCAAATTTTCCATGGATCTTTCAGCAAGACAATGATCCTAAGCACACGTCCAAAGTGGCTAGAGATTTTCTAGCTGCTAATGGTGTTCAAGTCTTGCACTGGCCACCCCAGTCACCGGATTTGAACCCCAGAGAAAATTTGTGGGATGAAATTGATCGCCGCTGTGCAGGCAAACGTGCTAGTAATAAACATAATTTTTGGGACTTTACTTCTGCTGCTTGGACTAGTATTACTGCTGTTGATTGCAAGAAGCTTGTTGACACTATGCCAGCCCGGTTGGCTAAAGTAATTAAAAATAAAGGTGGACCTACTCATCATTAATATTTTAATACTCATTCTGGTACTAAAATGTTATAACAATATATTTTGCATGTTTCAGTAATATATTATTTTGCTGCACTGGGGTTATGGCTTTATAATCTGCAAAAATCTAAAAAAATGGGGTGGCTCTAAACTTATGACCAGTACTGTATTGTCGTTCATTTGCACAGTTTAAGAAATACGAAGCTTAAACTGTTACAGTTTAAGTTTACGGAATGCTTTTGAGTTTAAACGTAAAAATATCCTTTTACTTTTTGGTAATCTATTCACGCTATTCTATCTTCCAAATCCACCTTTATGTGGTCTTACCATATAGAATATTAGTTTTTATATTACAACAATCTACACTGCATATTTCCTTAAAAAAAAAATTTGCGCTCGCAAAAGACAATTTTACAATCTGAAATAATTATTTAGCAAACATCCATGGTATACAAACCAGAGCTCATCGTTGGATTCGTCTTTTTTTAGGTGGGAAATATGTTTTCGTGAACGTCAGATTTCTCTTCATTTATGTTGCTTTCTAAGCACTTTTGCTGATCGATGATCTGAAAAGATCATGAATTTTCTAATAGAAATTTTTTTCTCTTTTTCTTTCAAAATGAATTAAAAGGTTGGCGTTGTATTTCATTTGATCAAAATAATATACCAACCATAATTTACAGTTATCATCAGAAAACGCACGATAATCATGGCTTTTCCTAATCTTTGAAGTCTAAATTAACAATTTTTTTTTAAACATAAGTTCGATTTTTAAAGAGTTAGCAAGATTTAAATGAAAAGCTGTTTGAGAAGCTAACGTAACGAAAAGAAAATGTAACGAAAACGTAAACGAAAACCCGAACTAATTCATGAGTATTCGTGTATTGTAAAATCACGGAAACGTAACGTAACAAGAAAAGCTGAAGAAAATCTCATCGGTATCGATACCACTATTGTCTATGGTTTTAGCAAACTAAATCAGATATTTCAATAAGTCTAGTACAATGTGTGCATAACTCCCTTTCCAATAGGGTTAGTATTTGTGATTGCTTAAGCAGTGAACAATAGTTTTCTAAGAAGTTATCACAGGCTTTTTTAGTTGCAACAAATCTTTAACTTCATTTGGACTGTTTCCTCTTGTGGTAAGTCTAAAAACTAAATTAAAAAAAGCAGCTCTGATGCTAACTCTTCACAAATCAATAATGCATCTGAAAACACAGAAGCATTTGTAATTATTGCTGTGAATGAAAGCACTCACTTGACATTAGTTTCTTTTACATGGCAGCATGCAAATACTTTTTAAAATACTTTTTTTTGGTCCTGAAGTGTTTTAAAAACTTCAATCTAATTAAGAAGCTTTAATTGTAAGTGTAGAATAATTTTTGTGTTAGGAAAAACAGTGAACACTTTCTACTTAAATTTAATTGCAAAATGGAGAGGTAAATATTGCAATACAGTTTACAAATTTATAGCAATATTAAATAACTGTTTTATAGGAAATATGCCAGTATGAACATTGTGTTTTGCCATGTTTAACTATGTAATCAAATTATTCTTTAAAGTTCCAAACATTTTTTCTTTTACTGGAGTAAATTACGCGTCAATTATGTTAAATTAAGAATTGGACTTTGATCTCTTTTGCAGTGATGCTAATCTTTGTGCCTAATATATAATCGTAAAAGAAAAAGAAAAAAAAAAAGAAGTTTTTTATGATAAAGTTTTAAATGTCTGTATTTTCATTGTTTTATTAGTTTTATTGCTGTTTTCATAGTCTGAGGGGGGAAGAAGACTGGTTTTTCCACAATAGTGCCCTTTAAATTTATCTGATGTTACTGAACATTGCAAAGTATTTTAGTAATCAAAGGTAAGAAATATAGTTTGACATTCATTTTATGGTTTTAATATTTTTACAACAATGCGTTAATTCAAAAAGGTTATTTACTGAAAATTTGATTTGCAAAAACAAAAAAAATTTGTCAAATCGATTGTTTGCAATCTGCAATATTTCTGCGGATTGTAAATGTTCGGTGATCATTAAACAAGTGTAAATACTTTTGGCTGCGAGTGAGTGACGTAACTGCAGTAGGCTGCATCGTATAATAGTGGATTTTTTTTAGGGCTACAGAAGTTTTTGGTATCTACTTTAACGATTCTGAAAAATGCTGGGATAGGAAAACATTGCGTCTACACCATGGTGTGCATGATCGAAAACTTTCTTGCTATCTGAATGAAACTCTACAAGACAAATCACCTAGAGGGTCACTTTGCCAATTAGGTCATTTTCTGAACGAACATTTGCGTTATTAATTCTAGCATTTAGGTATGGAGGTCCGAGTCTGCATCCAGATCGAGGCCTCCCTCTATACCAACTAAAGCTGCGATCTATCTATCAACCGAAACAGCTTTTAGCAACAAAAGGTAGAGGGGGTTTACTTTCTCATGTAAAAAAATAAAATTAAGCTAGATTTCTGTTAGTATCCTAATTAATGTTAGCACTATGTCAACTATTTGACAGATCAAAGTATGTTAAAGGATGCCAGCCATTTAGGTAAAATAATTACATTAATCTTAAATTCTCGGTTATTTGATCCCGTTATTTGTTTTCTGCTAAGGATAAGTTAAAAGTGTGCATATAAAAAGTCAGAATTGGATGATCCATTCTAACCTCGTTTTATTAAGGAAACCAAAAACTTATCAAGCTTAAATTTGAATTGGCAATTGTAGACAACGAGGCATTTATGTGCTGGAAGGCGCTAGTTTTAAATCCCGCACGTGGTTTTTGTTATCGTTTTTCATAATTCTGCATCCTCAGTATTTCAAAAATTTAAGTAGACAAAAGTAAACAAACAACTCAGATATGGAAAATGTTATCAAATAAAAGCAAGTGCCTTTTAGATGAATACCGTTTATCTTTTATTTAGTAATAGGAGAAAAGAAAAGAAAAAACAGTCCATTAAGTGATTTCCAAAACAAGTTAATGAGCTAATCGAGATTTTATTCATTGTCATGCTCATCACGTGTATGCATGCCTATGCATTGTGATGAAGATCATGTTAATAGGCTGGCCTATGTGTATATATTCACTTTTATTTTTCTTCTTTTTTTTAGATGGAGGCTATATAAATGCAAGATGATAATTTTGCTTTAAATTCATCTTAAAAAGGGGATCCTTGTTTATATTTAATTTTTTTATATTAAATATTGTTTACTTTAAATGTATGTTATATAATATAAAGCTATATGTATTTATTTATGGATATTTGTATGTATGTATGTATGTATGTATGTATGTATGTATGTATGTATGTATGTATGTATGTATGTATGTATGTATGTATGTATGTATGTATGTATGTATGTATGTATGTATGTATGTATGTATGTATGTATTTATGTATGTAATTTTTAAACTTTTCCTAGCAATAAGATTGACTTTAAACATCTCAGAAAATTCTCATAGTCTACATATGCCTTAATGTATTTCCGGTTCTTCCTAATTTAATTATTTAAACAAACTTTCAGTTAACTATAAGATGATTTTGAAAGAGTTATTACAGCAAGCTTGGTGTGATGCCCCATTATTTGATGTGAGTGCTTTGAAATTTATTACATTTCTCTTTTTCTTTTCTAAATACTGTTTTAAAAAATCTGAATTTTAACATTGAAGTTAAAGTCTCGTAATATTAATCACACAGTATAAAAGAATTCCTAACTATAAAATGGTATATGTAACAACCATACATAAATAATTGCATGTTCATTTTATTAAAATTTCAATTATTTTAATTATTTATTATAAATTTCAAACATGGGTTTACATAGTTGGATGATGTAGATACTTTGTGGATTTATACAAATGATGATGTTTTGTAGCAATCTAAAAGAGAAAATGCTACCACCATGCTACATCTGTAAATCAACAGCTGTTATAATAAGTTCATAGATAAAGGGGACTCCTAAAGGTTCCAAAATTAACAGATCAAAATCAAGGTGGCTTGATTAAAATTTCTTTGATATATTTTAAAATGAACTTTTTTAAAATAACTAGGGATGAATGGTTGGGCAATCTATTCCCTTAAGTAAATACTGTAATCAGGAGGTGTGCTATTCATAATATAAAGTTTATATTCACCCAATCTGATTCACATAGCAAAGCAGCTTGACATATTTTGGAGTACTATTAGAGCTGTTACCTAGAGCATCATATGTTGATTTAAGTATTTAAAAGACTGAGAGTTTGCTGTTAAGGAATTGAAAAAATTATGTTTTGTGTAAGCAAAGCTGTGTAAAGCATTGGATACTGAATTAGATGAGTTAGATGAGGAAGTTGTATTAATTAGAGTAATATAAACACAGTCATTTGAAGATTTAGCAAAAAATGCTAATAAAATTGATGGTAACTTATAGAAGGAAATTTTTTTTTAAACCTGAGGATTGTTTCATGTTTGTATTATTTAATGATGGGTTCTTACAAGAATAGAGCACTTGTTATTTCATAATATTTTAGAAATGACATTTTAAAGTAAACAGATTAAAGAAATGGATTTTGTTTAACTTTGTTAACATTAGTATATATTAGTATTATTTAGAACATTTACATAAAAGTTAAATATGTTTTAATAAAACATGGTTTGTTTTTTTTCTTTTTAGTATGCTGTAAAAAAAGCCGACCCAAAAGATTTACGCTTAGTGTTCAATAAGGTTCAGTTTTTTGTATAGTGATGTTTTTGCCGACCATTGTTTTTATTTGAAATGTTTTACAAATTATTCCTACCAATTTTTTTTTTGGTTTTTAAATAGTATGCAACCATAGAGAAAGACGGTGAGCGATATATATCGCCATCAGCTCTTGTGCGAGATTTTTTGTTGATGGATGGTGCCTTTGCAAATGAAAAGACTTTATCCTTGTTATTTGGTGTTGTAGATCAGTCTAAAGATGGGTAAAAGTTAATTTAATAATTATAATAATTTTTTAAATTTATTAATAACTTTTTAAGTTCAGTACAGGAAGTTTGTAAACTTATATTATTTGCTTTTCACATAAATTTTATTTTCATTCCACATTTGAAAGTAATTTGTTTTGTTTTTTATTTTCTGTTTTTTGGTTTTTAGGTTTTTTCTAAATTAGTCTAAAACACATCCAATCTGTCTTATTTTTTATTTAAACTAATGTGAAACTTGGAACCTTCTGAAATTTTATAAAAATTGACCTTTTACACACACACAAAATGTAAAAATTGACCGTTTACACAATTATCTAAAAACTTCACAAAAAAAAAGGCTTTACAAATTCATAGTGTAATTTATTAATTTTTTTAAAGTGGCTAATGTCTGCGATAAGTCTAAACACCAAATAAATCACCATGGCTTTTGCAAAGAGTTACATCATAAAAAAAAAAAATTTAATTTAAGTTTTAAACAAAGTTACTGAATAGAGTAAATTTTATCCTTTGTGAGATTTTACTATTAGTTAGCCAAAATAATACATTACAGTTTAAATCATGCTCTTGTAAATCAAAAGTTGAAAAAAAGTATCAGCAGTTATTATACTTTAATAGAGATTAATATTTTATAATATATTATGTAATGAAATAAATATGTTAACATTAGTAATAATAGTCTTATATGCCAGTATTGTGCCTAATTAATAAAAAATTTCACTAGGTTGATTTCATTTGATGAGTTTCAAGCTTTTGAAGGATTGCTTTGCAAACCAGATGCTAAATTTCGAGTTGCTTTTGAGATGTTTGACCTAGATGGGAAAGGAACGGTTACTTTTGGTAAACACACTAGTATTTATAAAACTCACTAGCATTTATAAATTAACTTTTCCAATCATGCAATGCTTATATTCAAGTTGTGTTGTGTTGAACCCTAGATGAGTTTAAGAAGATGCTAGATAGTCAGATATATGCACAGAAATATCCATTCAATTATGAATCAGAGTTTGTGAAAAATTACTTCGGTGCTGAAAAACAAGTGCAAGTGAACTATCATGAATTTACTCAACTGATTAGTGTAAGTTAAAATAATTTTTTTTTTTACTAAAAAATCTTTAGAAAATCTATGGTGTTTAAAGTTAAAACTTCTTTCCCATAATACTTTCTTATGTAACATATATATATATATATATATATATATATATATATATATATATATATATATATATATATATATATATATATATATATATATATATATATATATATATATATATATATATATATATATAAAGAAATATACAACTTGTCCATTATTTATTTCATCTTTTTTATTGATCATTTTATTATTTTCTGTGCATGTTTATCATGTTGCATTGACTAGTAAGTATTTAGTATTTTCTTTATTTAGTGACCTTCAGCTTTTAGGTTAAAAAAAATAGGTTTTTCTCAGATTATCCAGGATTTTACCATAACTTGTTCAACCAAGTTATATTTTCCTTTCAGGAAAATCTGTTTTCTTTCTCATGAGTTTTATTTTCAGAAGAAAATGAATTATAAAAGAATCCAACAATAATTAATGAAAAAGAATTATTATTTGAGTTACTGATGCTTAGCTAAAAGAGATTTTACAGTCATTTTTAACTCTAGTTAACACTTTAGTCATGTTTACAAAAAATCTTTAAAAATTCTTTATGCTAAAAGATGGAAAAGCTGCTATTCCTTAAAAGATCAAAATAAGAATATAAAAAAAAAATTGATTTGTTTTATAATATATTTGACTATCAACATTTTTCTATAACCTGGTGCAATCTTATTATACTGTGATCAACATGTTATATTTAAATTTTTCTGGTTGAGCTTGTCTACTAACGATTATTTTATCTCAATCTTTTTTGCAATTAGTAATCTGTTTATAACATCCACCTACAGTAGCAATTGCAGCCATTAACAAGCCATATCAATTTAGTTGTTTTGTCTATTGACATAATTGATAGGAAACATCTTAATTCCTTCTTTTCTATTAGCTCTACTTAATAATTTTTGCAAACATTTTAAATGCATTTGATTAGGTCCACAATCAAATGCTATAAAAATTGTTGTGATCATATTTTCTAAGTTAATTATCTCCATAAGTTATCTCCATATGTTAAGTAATGAGTTTCGTCAAAATTCTGAAAGCCATAAACAGCCAGCAAGCACATAAGTGCAAGGGTGGAATGCATTAAAATATTATCATTGTTGCATCTTTGTATTCCATGTTTAAACCTTAAGTCAAACTTTGGAAAAGAATTTAAAAACTGCTAAATTGCTGCAGTTTTATAGTCATTAGTAACTGCAGAAGGTGTTATAAAAAGTTGCAGTTTTCGAGAAGTATTAATCATCAATGATTTGTCTATATTACTAGTTCAAGTGAGACATGTTATATTTGATTATGAATTTTTATAGTTCTTAGTACTATTTTACTAAATATACCCATAAGCATTTACAAAAACAGCTATTACAAGTTTTCTCTATAGGACATTTAAATTGTTTCCTAGAAATCTATGCAACATTAAACACTTGAAACATCAGAAATCTGGGGAAAATAGACTGAAGGTTTTCTTAAATTTTTGAAAATATCTCTTTCTTTACATTTATGTTTTTGCTCTTTTCTTTGATATGATAAAGTAGCAATACTTTCAGCAAGAATGATTCAGTTATTTAATAAGACTGGCTAAACTTCAAACTTCTTATAAATAATTCTGCTGAAGCATAGAAATATTATTTCTCATATAACAACTTGAACAAAGTTACTTTTTAAAAAAACGTGTTTCACACTCTTTTACAATTTTTCTATTCTGCTCAATAATTCTCTGTGGCTTGTAAAACCAGAAAGAACTTTTGATGAGACGTGTCTTTCCCGTTAGACTTTAATATAATTACGATATAACTGAATTTGAATGAATCCAGTTTAAAGACTTCAGAAAACTGTCCAAACCATAAAAAAATAATTTATAAGTTAGAAAAATAGATTTTGTTTTAAATGAAATGGCAGCAAGTAATGACAAACAGTAACAATTGCTAACATTATCAGTGGTTGGCCGCAATAACAAATAAAATTAGATACTAAACATTGATAGTAGTAAAACAATAAAAACTCTAGCTTCATTTAAAAGATCAAATTTATTTTAAAATGATATATTTATACTAAATTAGTTTATTTCATCTATATGGAAATTTACTTTGTAAAAAAAAAAAAACTAAAAAATCTGTTTACGTATAAACCAAGCTTTCTCTTAGAAATTGTTGCCTTTTTTTGTGTGTTAAATAAAAAAATTATTTCTTTTACCTTAGGATTTAAACCAAAAAATATGTGAAACAACTTTTCCAAAAAAAAGACACTTTTGTTTCTTTTTTTATTGGCACCACTGGACTTTCTCTTATAAATATTTAAGCATTATAAACAATAGTTGGTGAGAAAAGAATTTGCCAAAAATTAATACGTTAAGTAAAATTATTTTTTTTATTTTAGGATTTAAACAAAGAATATGTGAAACAACTTTTCCAACAAAAAGCAGGCAAAAATAATTTTATAACTGCAGCTCAGTTTGTTGAGATCATGAAAGTAGGATGTGCTCACAGACTTTCACAGTTCACCCTTGATAACATGACGGCAATGGTAAATTGATTCCTTTCAATATTGAATTATTACAATCCTAACTTTTTTGTTAGAGATGGTTCCATAGACTGTCCAGCATAGAAGTACAAATTTCTACTACTCTTTTCATAGGTTACTGCAGAAGCAACATCCAATCGTGTGAGCTTTATTTACTGTTCTGCTTTTTATGATTTGCTTCATAATTTTGATTTAATTGAGAAAATGCTGCAGTATGTGGATGATAACAGCAAGTTTAAGGAGATAACCAAAGGTTTTTTTTTTTTTTTTGGATAAAATTTAAAGGCTCTGCTGATAAAATTTGTTAATACTTAGCAAATTTTCTTTTAACATGAAAATTTATTTAAAACATTTGATGAAAATTTTTTTTAAACATTTTTGTTTGGGTTATAGAACAGCTGTTATTGGCATCACAACGATATCCTCAAGTAAGATTGTTAATAGTTTAATTGGATTAAAAGATAAAATTATACCACTTAAATGCTCCGTAAGTTGAATATTTTGTTAAAGGATTTTTTTGAGACACTGATAATTGAACAAGAAAACTGTGCACATAAACTCTAACAAATAAAAATTTACTTTTAAAAACAAAATTTAAATTGTCTAGAACATGTCTTCTAGAATCATAAACTTCAATTTTGTCAGACCAAATTGTTTCAGTTACTTTTCTGTCTATACTTTAGACAACCAAGCATTAAGGGAGTGATTCTAATAGCTATACATTACAGTAAAACAAAATATTGTAATAGTGTAAAGATTAAGATGTTCTTAAATAAAGACTTTTTGGTTTTTATTGTAAAAATTTCAGAGATTAGTAGTTAAACAAAAGTTTATGTAGGTTAGTTGGTATTTTAATACATGTTTTTTTAGGTTTCTCCTCTGCAAATTGATATCTTGTTTGACATTTTGACTGCATCTCATCCTGATAAAAGGTAAAAAGACTTGAATTATTTTTTGTGTAACATGACCGAATCGTTTGTTTGTGCGAGAAAAAAAATTTTTTTTTTTTTTGAGTTTCATTTATTCCTATGCAAAACTTCTGAAATTTTACAGATGAAGAAATTTTCCCATTTGAACTTGATCTTGATTTAATTTCAGCACTGTTTCAAGAGTTGACGCCAGGAAATTAATTCCTAAAGTTGATCCAATGTCTGTATTCTCTAAAATCTATCAAAACAAAGTAAGTTGTTTTACTTGTAGAAGTAGCATGTAAGGTGTTTAACCAAGAAGTAATACATATGGTGTTTAAAAAGTAGCGTATAAGGTGTTAAAGAATTAGCATTTTTATTCAAGCAAAAAAAAAAAATTTGGAAGTAAAATTTTTATTTTTTTTTATTAGAAATACCATAGCACAGAAGAGCTTCAAGAGAGTCAGCCATTTAGCTACAAAGTTGCAGAATCTGTGTATAGGTTTACGTTAGGCTCGCTTGCTGGGGGTAATTTTGTTGTTGTTTTGTAGTGCCTTGTGGAATTTAAACTTTAAACATTAAGTTTTAATACATGTATTTAAACACATAAATATTTTGAATGTTTAGTTGTAATGCTGCATTAATGCTTTCTTTTGGCTTTTCATGAAAACCTAATCAATTAAATTACAATTTAATTTGGAAAATTGTTTCTAAGTTAAAGCAAAAGTTTGATCCTTGATTATCATATTAAGACATTGTTAATTTTTCACACTTTATGAAACACTTTATCACACTTTATCACAAAAAAAGTACCTTAAGAAAAAAAATTCATAATAACACATTTAAGCTTTTTTTAAAAAAAGTAAAAATACCAATTGATATGGTATTAAGTGTTTCACTTTTAACATCAAAACCTAACAAAAAAATTTTTGAGTGCTTTTTTCAACATGGTATTAAAGTTGAATTTCAAAAATATTTAAATCATTGAAATAATGTAGCATTGGAACTCATATCTTTGAATTTTATACAAAATACAGCAAGGCATTACAATAATTTTGCTTGAGGCTTTTTAAACATTTTTTTCTTTGAATAGCATGTGGTGCTGCATTTGTTTATCCTATTGATCTTGTAAAGACACGTATGCAGAATCAACGTGGTGTTATAGCCAGTGAACTTATGTATAAAAACAGCTTTGACTGTTTTCGTCAAGTTGTTTCCAATGAAGGAGTGGCTGGTTTATATAGAGGTTTGATACCTCAACTGATTGGTGTCTCTCCAGAGAAAGCTATTAAATTGACAGTATGTTTAAAAAACTTAAACTTGGATAATACATTAGTTGTATTCATGTCCAAATATTTCTAGCCTCTTTAAAATTCAAACTACTTTTCTTTTACAGAGTTTTAAAATGATGATGATGATATTTTTCTCAAAATATTGTGTTATAATTTCTCAAAGTACTGTATTCATGGTTTGCATTGTTATATAATTCAGACAAATGATGCTGTTCGAACTTATTTCACAGATAAAGATGGAGAAATTAGACTTATAGGAGAAATTCTTGCTGGCGGTTGTGTGAGTTTGTTTTTACAATTGTAAACAAAGTTAGATTTATTTATCTTTTTTGAAGCTATTAAGTCTTTAGTTGTGTAATGAACAAGTGTGAACCATAAATTCTGTTATTGATAATTTGTTACTTCAACCTTTTATTTTAACATTTTCATAATTTGTAGGGTGGTGCAGCTCAAGTGATGTTTACTAACCCAATAGAAATTGTTAAGATTAGAATGCAAGTTGCTGGTGAGTTAGGTGTGCGACCGAGTGCTTTGGATCTTTGTAAAGAACTTGGTTTTACAGGACTCTATAAAGTAAAGCTTTTAAGATATCTATTTGGAAAATCTATCAGAACTATCTATATAAAATCTATCTAGTAGATTGTGAATTTTCCTAATTTTGTTGCATTTATTTGAAGTTTAAGTTGGATTTACTAAGTAGAAAATAAATCTTAGCATTTTTTGATATATATTCTGTTTTTTACCAAATTTAAGTGGAGTTGTTTTTTAGCTCAAGGTTTAGTTTAAAACAATTTTCTCAAGGGTGCACGAGCTTGTTTCTTACGTGATATTCCATTCTCTGCTATCTATTTTCCATGCTACGCCCACTTTAAGGCATCGTCAGCTGATCATAATGGGTACAATAGTCCTTTATCATTGCTTGCATCTGCTGCTGCAGCTGGTATATTTATTAACTTAACTTTTGTGATTGTACTTTATTTGTGTAAGAGTTCTTCTATAAAATGAGTTTTTATTGTTAAATGTTGGGCATAGATTTTGTTTTTTTCATTATCAGTTCTACACTTATCCTTCATTCATTGAAATAAATTTATGCTGCTTTCAATTACCACGCACATATTTTAATTTAACTTTAATGCAAAAAGGTTTCAAAGTTCTCCGAAGTTTTGTTTAATTATAGTAATTTCAATATTTTAGTAGATATTTTTATAGATTTTTAAATCTTATTTAAAATTTCAGTTTCAATTAAAAACTAGATACTCCGTTGTTAATAAACTTATCGTTAATGCATTAAAGGGGTGCCTGCTGCTTATCTTGTTACACCAGCAGATGTTATCAAAACAAGGCTGCAGGTAATAATAATAACAAGTTGTAATATATAACTTTGGACGAAAAAATCTGTTTTATGATAAAAAGTATTTTTTGTCACACTCAAACTATTTCTGTCTTTAAACTTGTCTTAATTTTAAAAAGGTTAAAGCGCGTCGAGGTCAGCAGACATATCGCGGTGTTATAGACTGTGCTCGTAAAATATATGTTGAAGAAGGTGGAACTGCTTTTTTTAAAGGAGGACCCGGTAAGTCAATACTACATTGATTATGGCATCTGTTGATTTATATTTGGTTTTCTAAAAACTGTTGTCCTTTGGCTTTAAAAATTTTTTAAATTATTTTTGTTGGTAAATATCACCAGCTCGTATCTTCCGCTCTTCGCCGCAGTTTGGTGTAACTCTTCTGGTGTACGAAATGCTTCAAAGATTTCTTTACGTCGATTTTGGTGGAGGGTACGTAAATTGTTTCTATCCGAGTTAAACTTTTTAGAACATTTATTAATTCATTGCGTTTTACAAGTATCTAATGTACTCTTTCATATAGTTACACAAAAACACAAGTCACGCCCGAAAATCCCGAAGTCTCACTACATCCCGACCACATTGGTGGGTTACGCTTGGCTGTTTCAACTTTTTCCGGAATTGAAACTAAATTTGGATTAATGTTACCAAAGTTTAATACCCCACCTCAACTTGCATCAAAAATGCCCATGAAGGTTGCTGCTACTTAAAAAAAATTTATTTCTACTTGAAGATCTTCGAAGGCGTTGTCATATGCAAAATATAAAATCAGTTTATATATACATATGACGTATGACGTTTGTAGGTTATAGCGCATATAGTTTTTTTTAAATTATTAAACTAGAGTTAGAGATGTTTTTCAATAGCTCTGTTTTGATTAATGCTTCGTTTAAATTCCAGCCATAGCTGATGAGTGAGTTGCGTGACATTTACCATACACATACATTATTCGGCAAGAGTGAGCATTGTTTCGTTTCGCATCATTTAGTATTTCAATTTTGTATTCACTTATTACTAGTATATTCATGGTTCTAGATTTTTATGTCTAACCCGGTGAATATTTTGTTATCTATATATTGCATTGTCAAGAAAACACGTTTAAATTCAATTTGTTTTTATATTAAAAAATTCGAACTGCACACAACGAATGTTTCAGCAAAAAGATTTTGTACTGCCGACAAATAATGCCTTTTCTTTAGGAATCGTCTATCACTTAATTTGTCAAAAATCACAACGCACAAAGTTACTTTCTGAAAAGAAGACAGTACAATTAACGGGTGGAATGGGTGGGTTGAGACAAATTTTATAACCATTTTGTTCTTAAGGGATCCAAGCTCTTTACTTGAAATTTTAGATGATTATTACTTATTAATTTGATTACTTAAACTACTATGTTACTTAATTATCAATGTTTCTAATTTGGCACCATTATCAGCAATTTTCCCTTGGTCCCTATCTTAATGTCTTGTAATGAGGTTTCATCAAATTCTTTTACCTTTGCTTTTAATGCACAACATCAACTGCCTTTCGGTATGGGTCGTCCATCCGCTTTCATACACTTTCTGCCAAACATCCCCAAAAATTTTCAAATTGGTCTTACTTGAGGAAGATTTGGTGGCTTTATGTCACCGGGTACGTAATTGACGTTATCTAACCGGCATAAAACCTTCGTAGTTTAATGTGCGCTTGCCAAATCTGGCCAAAAGAGATATTTTTCATCATTGTGAAATAAAAGACTAATGTTTTACCAAACATTTTTTCAAGAATGTCCAGACTTATCGCTGGAGCATTGATTTATCGCACAAATACCTCAGAAAACCCCCTTTTAGATTACGCAATCCATACAAACATGTGCTTCGGATATTTCTCTGTCTTTATATCTCTCTTTATCTGGACAATCTCTACATTGCCTGTGAAAATCCATCATTACCGGATATTCTATCACAATAGAATTTGAAATACTTTTCAGCGTCCATAACAAGCATATTATCTGACCAACATAGATGATTTACCAGCTTTCGATTTAGGTTTATTTGACTTTTGAACTAACTGTTCATTGTATTTAAGTTTTTTTTGACGTGTTTTCTAATGAACATCTGCTTGAGTTAGTTGACGACGTATGGTTGAGCGACTTGATGAAAATTTTCGAGCTAGTTTAGGCAAAGTTACACCAACATAATTTTTCGCAGCTCTTTCCAAATTATCCCTATTCTTATCGTTCCACACCTTCGGTTGAAAATCTTTCTGTTTTTGTTTAATATCTTTACCTTACCTGCATCTCTTGCATGGAAAGGTAAAGATATTAAATAACACTTACCTTCCCTCATCTCTTCCCAATCCTCTTGCATGAAATGATTTATCACAATAGGATCTGTATCATGTGGATTTTTTTACAAGAAAAGTTTTTACGTTTTTCCTTAAAATCTCTCCTTCTTGAAAATTAAGATTTTCAAGAAAGAGAGATTTTAAGGAAAAATTTTGATTTGAAATTTTATGATAATATTCCTTAATGTAAGCTATTGGTGCTTGATTTAAGTAATTACAAATAGTTCCATGGGATTTCAAAGTGTGGCAAAAAAATTTAACTTTTGTCTCAATTCACACGTTCAACCCGTCACTTTGACCCTTTTGTTCATTTTATGAATATTTTTATTTAAATGTCATACTACGGATATAATACTAATGGTGATTTTTTACCCCATTTTAGTAGTGGCTAATTTGGATTAGGTTATTGATTTACATTTCAAGCAACAATTACGTTTTTGATATAAAGTAATTGAGTTGCTGATTAAACAAGAGAAACTTATTTATTCACCTTTAGATTTTTTAAACGAAAAAGCTCTATCATTTTTTTCTTTTCGTTTGGATATTGTACGTGGACTTAAAATGAACTCAGAAAAGTTAGGGGCTTTTTTTTTTTTACTTTGCTTCCATTTAGCGCTATCCCATTCTTCAAAAGATAGACGAAACGAAAAATGTACCCTCTCAGGTCAGACGCTTCTTTATACTTTAAGGTTTCTTTATACTTTAAAGTCCTGGTAAAATTTTCTTCTGTAACTATTTTCGTAAAAAAAAAAAAAACTGATCGCAAAAAACTTGCAAAACATGTTTCACTTTAAATTATCAAAATTTAACAAAAAGTTGCTCCTTTTTATAATGTTGTAGATCCGTTGATTTGGCCTGATGATTTTTTTCTATCACTAAAGTCAAACCATTCTGGGAGCTTGTGCACGAAGATGTGTGATTTAAAGAATGAGAAAAAAGATCACGAAGCTGTTCACTTGTGTTACGCCAATAAAAACGTTAATCCTTTCATTTTCATCCAACCATCAGAAGTCCATGGGTTTAAATGCGAAAAATTTAAGTTTAAGAAAGATAAAGGTTCTTGTGGCAAAAAAAATTATATCTGTGTGCCGAAGCCTTCTCCTCTAGAGTTTGAATGGAGATCAAGGGATGAGAATGGGTGCGACGGACTAAGTTGCATTGGATTTAATGCAACAAGTTCAGGTCCGAAGCATTGGAGTAACTATATTTTATGCAGCAAGAATGCGAAAATTTCAGGTAAATCATAGCTAAGTATATTTTGAAAAAGAAATTCTCACTTCACCACAATATAAATTACACTTCAAGTAATATATATTATAAAGATATAGTAATAATAATCATTATAGTACACTATTTCCCAAATCCTTTCAGTGTGCGTTAAGAAGCTACAATGTCTGAACAAACCATGCATCAATGGCAATTGTACAGATTTAAAAGAGGACTATCGTTGCGACTGCACACCGGGGTTTACTGGTAGAAATTGTGAAACAAACATCAATGAGTGTTTGACCAATCCTTGTCAAAATAATGGAACGTGTGTAGATAAAGTAAATGATTATGAGTGCCAGTGTAGCGCTGACTGGGGAGGAAAAAATTGTAATGTAAGTAAAAGTTTAATCTAATCTCAAAACAAGTTATCTCAAAAAATGAATGAGGTATTATTACCTAATTACCTTATTCCTAATTAGGTAATAAATTAACTAATTAGGAATTAGGTAATTTATTGAATAAATTGTATTTCTAGTTTAAAGCTTAGCTTGTTAAATTTAGTTGGATATCGTGGATAACTGCAAATCAAGCCCGTGCATCCATGGTTCATGTCAGGATCTTTTTGGTGATTATAAATGTAATTGTATAAAATATTGGAGCGGAAAGAATTGCAGCATAGATACTTCACCGTGCTCTAAATCACCATGTAAAAACAACGCAAAATGCAAATCTTTAGATAACAATGACTATGAATGTATTTGCGAAAGTGACTGGGGAGGTAAAAACTGTCATGTAAGGCAATTGTTAAAACTTAATTTCATTTGTAGGGATTGTACATAATTGTTTGTGGAACAAAACTCATTGGGCTTGCGTGCCCTCAATTCGAATTTTGGAAAATAAAGTTAAAGCCATTCATTTTAACAACTAGTAGGAATCATGAACCCACCAATCACAAAACTCCCTCTGCATTACAAACAACAATTTTATCGAGGTTGAAACAAAGTGTATGAATAAAATTCAAATTTAATCCTCCTCTTACTGTAAAATTTTATCCTCAAGTCTTTCTATGTTGTTTCTAAGGGACATTTTTTATGCCGTTCACTGAAATCCGTTTCCACCACTTTTACAGAATTGTCATTATCTAATCATTATTTTCTTTATTTATTCTTTATCCTTCATGTGTATCAGTTGAATAATAACTATATGGTTGAGGTTATTTTTAATTTTCTGTTTTTAATTTTAGTTGGATTTGGTAGATAATTGTAAAACAAACCCGTGTCTGCATGGTTCATGCCATGATCTCTTTGCTGATTATAAATGCAATTGCACAAAATATTGGAGCGGAAAGAACTGCAGCGTCGATATTTCACCATGTTCTAAATCTCCATGTAAAAACAATGCAAAATGTAAGTCTTTAGACAACAATAACTATGAATGTGTTTGCGAAAAAGACTGGGGAGGTAAAGACTGCAATGTAAGTAACAAACATTTATCAAATTATTACTATTATCATTTATAAATTATTATTATTTAACTTAGATTTTAATAGTAGTAGTAGCCGTAGTAGTAGCAGCAGTAATATATAAAAACTACTACTTAACTAGTATTTGTATTTAAATTTTACAACCATTATTAACAATAGCATTTTTATAGTAATTCTTTTTTTTTTTTTTTTTTTTTCTTAAAAGTTATTACTTAGAGAGAAAAAGATTTTTTTAATATATATCATGATATACTTAAAAGTAATATTTATTTAGATTGACACCGCAGACAGCTGCATATCAAATCCCTGTTTAAACAACGGTACATGTCTTGATTTAGTGAACAACTACACTTGTATATGCGATAAACATTGGGCGGGCCGAAACTGCGAAACAGATGTTTCTCTGTGCGCTAGTTTTCCCTGTATGAACAATGGAAGCTGTAAACCTTGGAATGACGATTATATGTGCCTATGTGAAAAAGACTGGTGGGGAAAGAATTGCAATATCTCTGCTTGCACTCAACAACCATGCAAAAATGATGGGAGCTGTGTTCGATTAGGAAAAGACTATAAATGTGAATGTAAAAATAATTGGGGTGGAAAAAATTGCGATGTAAGCAGTGTTTCTAAAATGAACATTTAAGTTGGTTCTTTGGTTCCCTTACATCAAAATCCCAAATTTTAACTGAGATTTCGATTGATAGCATTCCTATTATATCATTATTACAAAACTGAAACTTACAAAGAATTTGATGGTCTACAGAGACCATCGATCCTTTTTTTTTTTTTTTTTTTTTTTACCTTACATTAAAACTTGATTAATTTCTATCATTCTTATTTTATTTACACATTTAGGAGGATATGGAGTATAACTGTTTTCCCAACCCTTGTCTGAATCTTGGCGTTTGTATTGACCTTGTTAATGATTATCGTTGCACTTGTGGTAAGCAATGGGTAGGAAAGAATTGCGATATAAAAGTGTCGCCATGCTCCAGTTTGCCTTGCAACAATGGCGCAATATGCCAAGCAATAGAAGATGATTTCAAATGTATGTGTAAACCTGGTTGGTCTGGTAAAACATGTGACGTGGAGAAACTCATGTGTAGGCCAAATGTTTGCTTAAACAACGGAACTTGTTTAGAAATAGAAAACGACTTCAAATGTATATGTAAAGCGGGTTTTACTGGAAAATTTTGTCAAACCGAAGGTATGTTGCATAAATCAACTTAAGATCTATAAAATTAAGTTTAAAATATCAATATACATTCTAAGTAAAAGTCCGAGTCCTGGGTAAAGTTTTTATCTTCTGTGTAAGTGGTAATAAAAAAAACTTTAGAATTGTAACTTTGAAGTTTCCTGAAAATATTTTCTTGATATATTTTTGTATTTCTTCCAGAAACCTGCAACTCTACAAATTGTATTCATGGAATGTGCACCGAAAAAAATAACGTTACCTTCTGTCAATGCAATGAAGGTTTTCGTGGTATAAATTGCGATTTAGATGTAAACGAATGTCTGAACTCACCTTGTCAAAATAGTGGCTATTGTCAAAACAAGATTGGGACATTCCATTGTTTCTGTCCTGCAGGATTGACAGGCTTACTCTGCGAAAAAGGTAAAATCTAACTTGAGTTCTAAAATTTAAGTTGAATTTTATAACAATAAAATGTTCAACATCTTTTTACAGTTAGACAAAGTTTCTTATTTATGTATGTATGAATACATACATACCTACATACATAAATACATACATACATACATACATACATACATACATACATACATACATACATACATACATACATACATACATACATACATACATACATACATACATACATACATACATACATACATACATACATACATACATACATACATACATACATACATACATACATACATACATACATACATACATACATACATACATACATACATACATACATACATACATACATACATACATACATACATACATACATACATACATACATACATACATACATACATACGAACCTCAGGGGCCTGTGTTATAAACACAATTACATACGTATTTGACATGTCTGTAAATTCCTATTTCTGTGCCATAAACCTCAAAATACGTACAAAATATTTGTAGTACGGACAAATTAACTATGAATAAACCATCATAACTAGGGACATTTCTTCTTAAATTGCTGTAATAAACAAATCAAGGTTATCATTTCCCCACTGAGCTAAATGAAAGACAGAAAGATACTTAGTTTTCAAAGACAAATTTTTACTAGTACGTGCAAATTAGTTTTTAAATCGTTTACTTAACCCTTTATTGTTCACTGTTGCCATATGACAACAAAAACATTGAATTGATTCTAATTGATTCCTGTTCTGTAAATTATCAATTTAGTGATGATTTTTCATAAATCCAACTTTGTTTTTCTTATTCTAGTCAATGCTATGATTGTTGCGCTAATTGAAAATGGGTTAAATTTACCATACTTTTGGGTTACTTTTGTAAGCAAAAGGTACATGCAACCTTTAGCCCTACTCAACTGATAATCAACTGAAATTCTTCCCTCTTTTTATTTTTTATTTATAACAAGTGTATAGTTGTTTTAAATATATCAAAATTAGGCTTTGTGTATAAAGCTGAATTAGGGTAAATAAAATTGTTGCCGTACGGCAACATTAAACAATAGCGGCAGTAATTTTTAACCATTCAGCTTTTTGTGCCAATACCAATTAGCGATGTACTCCATGATTTGTTGAATCATTGGCCGGAGTTCCACAAAAATAAGAAATGCTGCAGATATTGTTTGACTGGTTACATTCGTGCATACTGCACCAAGTGCAAATTATGTATATGTTTGACAGGCGGGAAAAACTGTTTTCAAGAATTTCATAAAAAAGAATGTTAAGCACAGAGTTTTTAAGATCAAAAGATGTCATTGTTAAAACTTAGATTAGGTTCTCTTTTTATATAACAGTTTTAAAAATAAAAAGGCTTCTTTGATATTCACATAGTCAAATTGACCTCTGCACACTCACCCCCTCCCCTGACACTCCTTGTTGAGCTAAGTATATTTCTCGATGTAGTAATTATTTTATGATTGAAAATATCATGTAATGTGAACAAGTTTTATTTAACAAGTTCTATGTATAGTTTGCTAGCATATTTAAACAAAATAGCACGAAAGCAATCTTTTTAAAAAAATTTTTTTCTTATTACCTTTATCGTTAAAGTTGCCAAACGACAACAATTAAACTTTAGGTGTTACTGTATTTGAAAAATATTTGTTTTTTTTTTTCTTCATATCTTTATAATATTCATTAGAAAAAATCATTTCAATAATTTTTTTAACAGTTTTTTTAATATTCGACCAATAAAGGGTTAAAATCTTGGTAGCACATTGCAAAAAGTCAAAAATGTATTTTAATCTTTCTTTAAAATCATTAAACATAAGTTCAAGTTCACATGATGTGACATTAGTAAAAAATAAAAACAAAATTATAGATAAAATCACCTCTTTTTGACATTGAAACTGAAAAATCTGATCAAACAAAAGAATGCATAGTTGCCAAAAGGCTTTGTTTTGATTTGGATTTATTTGTTAACAACAACAATCCACGAAAAATATCCGTAGTTACGTTGGTTTTTACAACATATGTTATAAAATAATGCACTAGTTATTCTTGAACAAACGTCCGAGAATAACGAGCGCCTTATTTTTACAATATCCGTACTCATAAACTATGAAATTTTCTTCTTGACTTAGGAACATTCGTAAATTACGTACGTTACCTGGTTTATAACACAGGCCGCAGGACACAGGCTTAAATATTTTTAAAGAGGCGCTGTACTAATTTTCTTTAACAGGTTAAAGAATGGTATAAAATGTAATTGTATTTTCAAAGTAAATGATTTATAGACTAAATGAATCACTAATTTACTTTCTTTATAACTTATTTTGTCTTCATAAAATTATCACATATTTTTTTGTTTTACTACTTAAAACTTTCACAAATTCACATAAATTCGCACAAATTCAAAAAAAAAATTTTACACACACCAGTTGGCACTGATGCTCCTGATATTTCATCAAAATATACTTTTCTAAGAATCAATTTAACAGTAAGTTGCTTTGCATACTGTGTAATCATATTCAAGATTACATGTATATCTAATATTTACCAACATAGTTATTATCTTTTCTGTAAAATGTTATATATGAAGAGTAGTGAGGATTTTGAAAAAAATTCCCGACAACAGACTGACAAAACAGATCAAAAGTGTAAGAAAAAGGTGAAAGAAAAAGGAAACTTAAAGCAACAGTTGATGATCCACATGATGATGATCCACATGATGGCTCAACTAGAATGCCCAAAGAAATGACAATTATTGGAAAGTTTCAATTTTTTGTACAAAATGAAAAATCTAGAAATGGCAGGTTTAAAGTAGTTGCTAAAGTATTGAAAAAATCGTGGGAAAAGTTAAAATTTCCATTCGTACCAGAAAATTGAGCCTCCTGCTAGAGCAAGAAAAGCAAAACAGTATTTTACTTCAAAAACTGGTTTTGAGACAACTTATTTAAGTTCCTCTAAATCAGAAAGAGTTTACAAACAACGATCAGACCATGGTATTGACATCCCTAAAACAACTCAATCTGCATTTTATAAGGCACCTCTTTGAGAACCACAGAAAACGCAGCAGAGCATAGAAGAAACTCTTAAAAATTAAAATTGGGTTTTGCAATTTGATGGTAAGAAAATCAATAAGCAAAATATTCGAGTTGTATTAAACAATCAAAGCTGCGAAGTTTACTTAGTTACTCTTGGTTGCTTAGTTACACTAACTGCTTAGTTGCGACCCTTAGTAATTGAAAAGCGTTACCACTGCTCAATCGAATAACTGAAGTAAGGTAAGTATGGGTATTAAGGCCCACCTTTGTCGAATGCGCGGTAAAGAAATGCTGATTTTTTTTTGCTGCCAGTGATAAAACCAGATAACTCTAATATTTTAATGTCGAAAAAAAGTTTCACAATTTATTTTTTCCCTAACTTTGGATTAGTGGGCCTTATTACCCGCCGGGCCTTAATACCCATACTTACCTTATTAGACCAATATTAATTATGGGAAAGCATTAATGTTACAATCTGTGATACCGCAAGTGTCAAAAGTGGAGTAAAAAATGGAGTTGTTGTAATGTCAACAGAAGTTTAACGAAAAGAGCATTCTTATACCTCAGTATTAAGGATGTGAAAAACACGTGTTGGACACGTGTCTTAAGGCATTCAAATGGAATGGTGGAAAGACGTCTCCAAATACATTTTATAATTTTGTACAAAAAGAAATCATTAAAAACTATGCAAGTTTTAGAAATGATTTTCAACAAAAAACAAGTTCAAAAAATTAAATGGCGTGATGATAAAATGGCGCGATGATTAAATGGCGCGGTTTTATACCAATTGGGAAATGTTTCCATTAATTACCTGATATTAAAACCTTACCTGATATTAATAATGCAAGGTAGTACTCTTGAGCAATTTATGTCTTACTTGCTTTTGTGCTACTCTAAGAAAAATATAAACTGATCAATGAAATTTGTGGACTGATTTGTGGAGCTTGGTTTTAATGTTTAGTTCACTGCAGATAATTATGAAAAATCGTCAAAAAATTTAAAAAAACGCTAAAACGCATGCATTATTTTTAAAAAACATTGGAAAAGAGACAACACAGCAATTCAAACATAAAGAAATATTAGTTGTTCCTCATAAGCAACTAAAATCATGCAAAAATTAAAAAGCGTGATAAAATCAACTTAAAGTTTATTTTTACCAAACAATTGATTGTATTGTACATTATTCAGTTTTTACTACTAAATCTTTTTATGCATTTTGGTATAGTCATGAGTATTAATTTACCCCATCACAAAATTCCAAAAATAGTTCTTATATTTCTCGGTTTTTGAAATAACATAAGGTTTTAAGGTTATATAAGATTTTTGAAATAACATCACCAATGTCTTTTTCAGTGTTTTTATACCAAAATTTATTTTGTAAGACCATGGCCATACGAGGTTGTGAAAATATTGTAACCCTAATGTGTATATATATATAAACTTTGTGTAGAGTGCGATAATGGTAAATACGGTTTTAATTGCGATCAAACGTGCAAGTGTTTAAACGGTGCTGAATGTGACAAAGCAACTGGTTTTTGTACTTGCTTGACAGGCTGGGAGGGAGAGCATTGTGATAAAAGTAAGTATAAGTAGAAGAAAAAGTTTAAATTTCTTTATAAAACAACAATAGTTCAATAGTAATAACTTGATTATATTTAATAGTTCAACAGTAATAATTTGTTTGTATTTAATACTTTTAGCAACCCAGCCAAAGTAGCCGTTGGTGTCAATCTAATAAAAAAAGTAATCAAGAGCGGTTTTAAGTATCAGCTGTAACTTAACGAATATTATTTAATTCTTATAATTTACTTTGTCTTACAACCGATGAAATAAGTTGTATTAACTTTTTGTTCTCTCAACACACCATATTGAAATAAGCTGCAGAGTTAAAAAAATAAATAAATTTCAGCTCAAACAAATCTAAATCAAATCTTAGAAATTTAAAGTGACAAAGGGGGAGTTGGGCGAGGTATTATTGAAAGGACGCACTAAAATATAAACAAGCGAAGGAAACAAATATAGCAATCAATTTCTTTTAAGAACAATTAAACAGCAAGAAATATTACAGGCAAGGAGGTGTTAACACTTTAAGCAGTCTGCTCGTTTTCTTACTAAAATTTGAGCTTACAATACCGCAGGAGAGGTTCCGATAGGGAATAATTTCATGTCTTTATCTGTCAATTTGAAATGCATTTTATTGATATTAGTTTTTCTATGAATAATGATCTAGAAAGAGAGAAAATACCAAGAAACAAGTGATTAGAAATAATTAGAACTTTCAGTAATTTTATTTAAATAAACGAGACAACATTTTTTACTTACTTCGCCAGTTAAATCGCTGCTGTAACCGGTTTTCAATGAACTAACATGTATAGCTATAGTAGAATACTTTTTCATGTATGCCTGGACGCGAGAACATACGGCGTCTTCCTCATTGTTATGACCCAATATAACAAAAGATATATTCTACAAAAAGAGCATGAAATGAGATAAGCATTTGTGATTGGTTTTTCCATTAATAACGAATAGTAATGAAAAAAAATTCAAACATCAGTCTTTTAAGATCTTTTTAAGCGTTTAAAACAGTAAAAGATTTTTTTGGTGCGACAAATTTGTAAGCATAAGTAAATTTTCAAGCTGTTTTTTTGAGTTAAACATATTTTAATTGAATAAAACTGTTGCACAATATTTTAAAGGCTAAAAACAAAAGTCAGCATCGCAAGTTTTCTACGGAAATTTATCTTTGTTTAAATGTATACATTATTGTAAGTTCGGTTATTTTCTTTCAAGTTTTTACTTTAAGCGTTACTATTCATTATTAACACAAGAAAAAAGCCGATGCTTAAAGTAAAATATAAGTGCTAAAAATCAAACAAAATATCGATACGACAACATGTAACTCAGAGCATAACAGCTAAAGCACTCAGCAGACAGCATGAGCCAATAAAAGCGATACATTTTCTTACTGATGAGCAAATTACATCATTTAGAATTAAGCATCGACTTTTATGTACCGCAAAACTCGTAAAGAAAACGTTTGCGCTGTATAAAATTAGGCTCAGCAAAAAATAACAAATTTTTAAATTGAAATCATAAAATGAGTTTTAATTTTCGCAAGCTGACATGGAAATATTAAATTTAGAAACAAGAGTCTAATTGTTTAACACTAGAAGCCCAAGGTGGATCATTATTTAGATATTATAATATCTAAATAGTTAAAGTCATAAAATATCATTTTATCAACTATAAAGTTTTAGCTTCAGCAAAGTATCAAAGTCGTGTTTGGATCAATTGATCCACCTTGGGGCTTCTAGTGTTAATCCTTTCTCAAGGATCTCAAGAAGTGATTCAGGTTCCTTTAAGTCATGTCTTTGGACTCATCGTAGTCTGATAGGCCTCTTTCTTGGAAGTCTTCTATTTCTTCTCAGGTCTTTGACTTCAAGGGCGCAGTTGCAGGAGACATTCTGGCAGGTGATCTTGTTTGGGTAGCTCATTTCTTCACTTATCAAAATTATCTTAAACATTAATTATAACTACTTTATAAAAATTTAAAACATATAGTCTTTTTTTTTTTATTAGAAAAACCAATGAAATTTTTAAAATTTGAAAAATACGTTGCTAAAATACGATCATACCGGATTGATTTGAAAAATACCTAATTCTTCGCGCCGACATTTTACAACTCAAAAGGTTTCTTATCGATTTCAACGATCTGGTAAGATAGCGCTTCGGAAAAAACTATTTTTTTTTTGTTTATTCTTATGAATATATGAAAAATTTAATCACGAGAAGTTCCAAGTGTCCACTTAATGTACATACTCAGTACCATAATGGTAACACACCTCTTTGCCATATTGAAGCGCCCCGGTTCAATTCTCGGTGATGCTCTACGCGCCCAGTTTCTCTGAACTGAATTCAGCTTGAGTTTAAATGTTATCAATCAAGAACTCAACATTTGATGCTGCAAATATTTAAAAACATCTATGATATGTTCTATGATAACCGGTTAAAAAAACAGCTCAAAATAGAGAAAAAAAAATATATCCGTGAAAAATAATTGTATTTTGTATTACTCGTAAATACCTTATTATGACATAACCACCGTTCAAACCGATTTTAACCGTGAACAAATACAAATTCGTGAAAAACTGACCATTTCAAGACCTTGGTGGAGTAAAGCAGAGTTTTTGCGAACAATCTTGAAGCAAACTCGAACTTAAGATGCGTTTCAAATAATTGTAAAAAACCATCGATTTCCATTAATCGTGGTACAGACAAAGAATGTTTTTTGCACTTGGTGGTTGTAACAAAATACCAAATAATTATGCATTTATAGGTATCGGTTACAGATAGTGGTATCATAAAAGATTTTAAGGCTCATTTAAATGACATGATGTAGCGTTATTTTCCTATAAATTAAATGCATAAAGTTGCAACTCTTTTGGACGCAAAATTAAAAATAAATTACAAGTAAAATAGTCACAAAAAAAAAGAGTTAAAAGAGGCATTAAAAAAGCATGTGATGAAATACTGCTCATAAAAAGCCACGTAAAAAAAGAATATATATATACATAATGAAAATTCAACACAATTTTAGGTAGATTTATTTGAAAATGAAGAAGTTGCCATCAATTACATTGATAGCTAATGGTACATCTTCGAATGATAATACTTTTTATTAAATTGATATTAAATTAATAACTACTGGTACCGATTATTATTAGAGATTAGTACATGTGGTATCAATTTGATAATAATCTGTATACAGATTAGTATTAAATTGATAGCTACTGGTACAGATTCGAATGATAATACTTTTTTGCATTAGAAAAATAAAACAGGACTCTATCTAAATTTGTCATAGACAGCACAGCCAGTGTTGTTAATTTCAACTGCTGGAAAAACACTAGACGATAGAAGAATACATCTCCATCTAGGCTGTGTTGATGGACTTACATTTCTATATGGTTTGAATAAATAAGAGTGTACGTATGTACTGTATTTGAACCATGAGCATTTTTAAAAATGTTTAATGTTTTTATATTTGCCTAAAAATTCCTAAAATTCTTTTTCTAATTTTTGTATGAATATAAAAGTTAAAATGCAATGAAAATATGATAAATGTATTATCGTTTTGGATGCAAGGACAAATCTAATAGGGATGGTGATAGAGCGGGGATGGAAAAATCTACATGCAGTTCAGGTGGGGATGGGGATAGTGTCTAACTCCATGAAACTCTCTAATTCACAGTGAATTAAAAGCACGTATAAATTGAAGCGAGTTACGTTAAAAATTGTTTGAAAAAGACCGATTTTTCACACAAAAAACAACGATAAACCGAAATGTTGTTACATCAATGTTTTTGGTGAGAAAAATGATTTCATAATGGCGGAAGAAAAAAAACCCGAGAAATTAGAGTTTTAGCTTAAATAGAAAGAGATTCAGCCGTAGGGAAAATGAAGAAGCAAAAAAAGCTAATAAATGATCTAACAATATCTAAGAAAAATCAAAGTCGTTTTTTATATGAAAACATTTTAATTATAAATAGAGCAATAGAATTAAACACTAAAATGACTTTTTAAATAAAACTTATTAAATGTAAATGAAATTTTAAAAAGTCCGTTTTGTGTGAATGGTTACCGAGGAAAATTTCAGTTGGTTTTTGTGTGAATGGTAACCGAGGATAATTTCAGTTGGTTTTTTTTCTTGTTTTTATAAGAAGAACTCAAGAGTAAACTTTTAGTTAAACAAAAAAGTAGCAAAAAAATAAATAAACCTATCAAACCTGCTTTTGTGTAGCTGCTTTGCAGTAATGTAAAAAATCTGCAACTATTTGAGCATTGAATCCAATGTTCACTAAAGCGGTAATATCATCAAGTATTATCAAAGAACTGTTGTTGATATTCTTACGGATAACATCCCACAGAACCTTTAATGAATACCCAGGAGAACTGAAATTATTTAAACATGTTGCAAACATTTTTTATTTAATTCTTAAGCATGAAACAATATAAGAGAAAAATGGATTTGATATCTAAAAAAATTTTATTTATAAAAGTTTTATTCTTATCATTTATCATCGTTATTTTTTTTATTATTTATCATTATCAGCATTCTTATTATATTACTATCATAATTATTCTTGTTGTTGTAGTTGTTGTCACTATTATTATCATTATTATCATTGTTACTATCATCATTCATTAAATAATCATGGTTAAATAATCATCAAACAATCCAACTCATAATCCAACTTGTAATCCAAAGGACTTGTTACCCTATCCAAATAATGTTTTTATTTTTATTTTAAATATATTGTAACATGAAGAAAATACGTTGAGCTCTAACTTCTGTTGCAATTAATTTCATTCTTTTTAGAAAATATTTGATTAGAGACAGATAGACAGATAGAAAATCCTATTTAAAACAAAAATAACTACCGATGACCATCAAATATGATTTCATCTTGACATTGCAAAAAACTGTCACAAATGTTTTTCATAATATCCACAAAGAAAAACTTTCCCTCATTTGAAGATGTTTGCAAATTTAAACCCTAAATTTAAAAAAAAACCAACAAAAAATTTACAGCTGTCAAAGTCATTTATAAAATTCAGACAAATTGTTTATTCTAGCATAAGATCAAAAATTATACACACACAGACACACACAGACACACAAAAGATTTTGTTAACTAATTTATGTTAATTTATTTAAAAAAAAAAAAAATCAATATCAAATAACTTGTTAACGCTAAAATATTTAAAAAAATGAATTTTGAGACAAAAAAAAAAAAAAAAATTTATATATCTAAAAAATGAAATGAAATTAAAAATATACGAGAGTAAGATGTAAATTTAAATCAAGAGCTTGATAAACTAATTTATACATGATTAACAGATAACTGTATGATTAATATAAAGCATTAACTGTATTTTAAGAGAGAGATATTTCAAGGAGATACTTTAATGACAACACTCATGAAGTGTAGCAAATAAGAGTAAACTTACAAACTTCTGACAAGCATTGCTGTAGTGTGTTAAAGTTTGAACAAAACCAAACAAGCAAACTTTCCCACCATCTAAAAAATAACTTAACAAATTGTTAACAAATATTACAAGAATGGAAAAAACAAAAATTTATATTGCAGCTATTAGATGAGTAAAAATATCAGTAAATATTAGCAAGATTATTGTTCCAACGTTAATGAGTCAACCAAATTCATTTTGTAAAAAAGAAAAAAATTTACTGTTAAAGAAAAATACATGTAAAAGAAATAATTTTATCACAATTCAATAAAGCTTTTTTATTTGAATTCACTCAGATTTTTAACATATTGGCATAAACTCTATTACTTTCCAAACTCTTTTATTTTCAGTACCACACTTTTAAAATTTCTGCTTTGTAAAAAAAATTATCATTTGTCATCATGGATTCAGTCTTCAATTCTGTTAAACAAGAATGAGACTAAAAGACTAAACAACGGTTCAGTAGTTCAATCAGCAGATGTTTGTTTGTGAAATTTTTAAATACTTACTTCTTAACACACTTGATATAAAATGGTGAATTAGAAAATTCCCATCAATATTGGAATCGGCAATTGTTATGAATTCACACTGAAACAAGTTTCAAATTTCATAAAAATCATGTTTTAACTTCTTACACAATAAACTTGCTAAAAACACTCATTTACAACGAAACTCATTTACAACAAAACTCATTTACAACGAAACTTATTTACAACGAAAATCATTTACAACGAAACTTATTTACAACGAAAATCATTTACAACGAAACTCATTTACAACGAAAATTGTGAGTTTTTTTTTTGTGTGAATGAAAGGGTTTGGATTATGTTAAAAATACTAATGATAATTGTACATGAAAAAAATTTTAAAAAACTATTAATTTACCTGTACAGTATTGAAATCTGTGAGTCCAAGTTGTTCATTTAAGTTAGTAAACATATTGCAGAAAGGATAAATCTTATAAATAAATATTAACTTTAAACTTAAAAAAAAGACAGATGGCTGTTTACTCAAAAAAAATCTGATAACATATTTCTAATGATGGACTTATTATTTACCCAATCAAAAAAATGATGATATTATTTACGCAATCAAAATAAGAATCTTACTTCTTGGTTTTTAAAACATCTAAAGTATTCTTTGAACAACGTTTTTTACACACTATGATATCAATTGCAACTGCATTTTATAAAAATTCTTTGCAATTATCTGGTTTAAGTTTTATTTGTAAATTAGATAACAACACTTTTTTCAAGTATTATTATGCTTGTGATATTCAGCTAACATAAACATTCAGCAAAAATGTATTGAAGAAGTAATACAGTAGAAAACTATTGATTTTTTATAATAAAAGGGGATTAAAAATGATACCCACCCATAAATATAAAAATGAACTCAAAGGGAACTTAAAATGGTACCCACCCATAAACTTTAAAATGGTACCCGTTGCTAAAAATGGAAAAAGTAAAAATGAAATACAAATAATTTTTAATTTGGTTTATTCAAAATATCAAATGAGCAGTTATAGTTGCATATATACTTGTACAGCAGTTATAGTTGCATATACTTTTTACAGCAGTTATAGTTGCATATATACTTGTTATATATACTTATGTATATGCATAACCATTCACTTGTTTAAATTAAAGGAAGAAACATATTTCATAAATACTCTACAGTGTAATATAAAGTAACTTTATATGATAGGTTTATAAAAACAACCTATAACAAAGATAGATTTTATTAGATAAATACTATTTTTAATATCATTTTAATAAATATTATTTAGATAAATGTTATTTTAGTAAATATCATTTTAATAAATGCTATTTTAAAAAATATTATTTTATATTATGTATAATATCAAATATCATTTTAATAAATAAAATTTTAACAACTAAATTTGTTTTAATTGACACCATTTCTTATGCATTTTCTTTAACATAGTTTGAGATGGTTTTTATAGATATTGTAAAATCATGAGCATTTCCACTTTCAACAAGTGGAATAGTAATAGGACCAATGTATGGACCAACAGGTTGTCCTGTGAAATTAGCACCTTTCCACATTTCAACAACTTTACCACCAGGTACATCCATGCTTTTTATTTGTTTGAAATATGGCTTTCTACATCCACGGAATTTTTGCAAATCTAGTTTCTAAATATAAAACTTTTATTTTAACACAAAAACTTCAAGATATTGCTACTAACACACCACAAACTTTTATATTAAATACTGTTTCAAAACAGAAACAGAATCAATTGAACCATTACCAGTAAAAAGATAATGTTAAAAATTGCTTACGCCATCTTCAAAAAAATCACACATTCCAGTCATATATGCTTCTGTACATATCTTGACCATTTCAAATGAGCTTTTCTCAGCATAGCTGATTTGAATTGAATATCCAAGAAAGTTGCCACAATCCCTAGCTTTTCCAATTACATTAGGTCCATAAAATGGACCATAAATTTCATTGCCTAAATTCAAATGTTTTATTGTTGTGTTATTTTATTTTTAATACATGAATATTAAACAAATAATACTGATAAAATTATACTTTCAAAGTTTTCTTTATTCCAAATAGTTACTTTCATATTTGCAGGAATGTCAAATGATTGCACTTGGTTCTCCCATCCATCTAAAATAATAAAAGACTTTAATAACTTTAAACTGTCTTATTGGGGAGTTTTGATATAATGCCTAAAATATTTGCAAATTATGTATTTATTATACTGCGATCTTTCAATACACTAATTGGGACTTTACCTTTAAAAGGTCCAGATTTCAGGTCAGCATATTCACCAGTTTCTACATCCACACAATATTCAGTCTAAAGGTTAATAAATTCCCAAATAGAACAAAGTGCAAACTACAATACTTATGTTTTTTACCTTTTCATAGAAAACATTAGATTTTTTAGGAGAAATAACCTGAGCCAAATAGTCATCCCTGCAAAATCGAACTCTTGGTTTGTCATTATTGTTTTCATCTAGAATGTAATCTGTATAATTTGAACGCAATTTTCCATGAACAGTTGGACCATAAAATGGTCCATATGGTACTGTTGCTTCTAATAAAAAACAGAAAAATTGATTTTTACTTATTAAATGCATGAAGACTACTCATATTCTTTTACTTTAGGAAGAGTGATTACTTTCACCCATCCAAATATACAGCCTAAAATATACAAAATGAGCGTTTTATCAATAAGGACAATAACTTTAAAACAACACAAATCAAATTGTAAAAAAAATATTTTTAAGGTGAATTGAATTTAGATTATTTTTTAAATTGAAAACTTAAATGGATTTCATTTCTCAAAAAAAAAAAAAAGATTCAAAAAAGGTTTCTGCAAATAAAATTACCTTTGTGTTTTATTAGATATAGCATGGCACCATCTAAAAAAATATTCAGATCTAAGTCTAGCATTGATAAAAATATTAAATTTAACTTTTTCTTAAATCTAAAAATCTACTTCTAAATCTACTTCTGGGTAGCACCAGCAAATACAACTTTATGACATCAGTACACTTATTTGTTTGCTTTTTTACTAAGTAACCTCATAATTCTTGTGAAACTAAATCTCATAACTGTTGATACCAAATTAAATGGTGTACTTAGGTTAAGTGCACTTAAGTACAAGATTTAATTTGAAATTAACAGTTATGCAATTATCAAATCTTCATTTATAAATCTATTCATTAAAAATAATTTATATAGAAAAAATAAACTTACTTGAAATAAACAGAGATGATATTTTGTTTGCCCATGCACCTAAACTATGCGCTCTCTTACTCATGATCTTATTATCAAACAAAGGCAATTGATAGCAATCTCCCTGTAACTGTTTATCTGAACAAAACATGGCATGTTTAAGTAATTTTCTGCCTTCAGACAATTTAGATAAAGCCATCAGATATGAGTGAAGAGCTGGATAGCGGCTTGGTGCACCATAAAAATGTGAAACACAAAACCTGCTGATTCTGATAGTTATAAAAAGACAGCATTAAAAATGATTACATTGACCAAAGAAGAAATATTTCAATTAAAAAAAAGAATAACAACTCATTTTTGTCCTTTACAAAAGAAATTAAAGACTTTCATGAAACTCAAAAAGAAATAAAGTCAGTAATTTTACTTGAAATTGATTGGATCCAAGAAAAATCTCAGGACATCCCTATCAATCATCTGTTCTTTATTTGTAAAGAAGATGAGATTGAGGTATGACCCATTTAATCCAGCTTCTGCAGACAAACTTGCAATATCAGTTATGAGAAGCTGCTTCAGGATTGAGAGTTCAGCATAGAGATTAGATATTTCTAAGCATTTGTTTGCATTTATTGTTGCATTCTCAACTTGTTCTGTGAGTGAGAAATCATCAACTATACCAACACAATAAACCTTAATCATATATTTCAGCTCTCCAAAAAAGTTAAGTCCCTAAAGGTAAATTAAAAGTTAAGTCCCTAAAGGTAAATTAAAAATTTAATTTATTGTTAAAGAAAAAACAGCAAATGTATTAAATTAAACTACAATCAAACATTAATTACAACAAAAACAAACAAAAAAAACTATTATTAAATTTAAATGCATTGTTTAAGACATACCACAAAAACTTTATCAAATAACTGTACTGCAGTGTGTTTATTGAAGTTTTTTTTCTCACGGAATTCACTAACAGAATTTTGTATAGAAGAAATAGTTCTTTTTAGACCTTCTGCTTCAGCCCTCAGACCTTCAACTCTAGCTTTGTCTAATGCTTCATCAATAATTTTTGACAACTGTATATCTTTACTCTCTTGTGTAACTGTTCAGAAAAAGAAAAATCTGCTTAAATAAATGCTGCAGTAATAAATTATATTAGTGGGTTACATTCACTAAAAATGTTTAACTCTGTTATGAACTCACCCTAGAGAGTTCACTATGGAGTAACAAACAAGTTACAAATTACACGGAGAGTTTTTATATAACAGTGTGAAGAAGGGGGAGGCTTTTTACATAGCAACATGAAGAAGGGGGAGGCTTTTTAAAAATAATTTTAAACAATTTGTGACTCCTTTTTACTTATCTGTGGTTTGCAGAGCTTATTACCAGTGAAAAACTTAAAAAGAGTTAGGTATGCAGAATTTTGTTAAACACAGTTCTTCATCTACCTACTTCACCTTGTAGGCTTCAGATAACTACAAATAGCTCAAATTGAAAAAAGTAATTTTTACAATTTTTCAAATAAAAGCTGCTTTAAATTATTGTGAATTTGAAAGTTTTTATGCTCTATTGCAAAATTTGGTCAATGTAGCAAACTCAACAACTAACATCTGTCTTTAAAAAGCTGATTATCTGATCATTTCATCAAGAAAAAAAATTATTAAAAAACGATCATTTGGCAAATAATGCAAAATCTTGAGAATTGTTTTTAAACTTTTAACTTATGCTTTTTAAATTTATTTTGACCCCAGGTGACAAAAATTTTAGTACAGAATAGTAAGCAATATATTCATTTTTTGCTTTTGAGACTGAAATAATGCTGGGTTATCAATTTTTGTAACATAATAAGTGGTTTTCACAGCTAGGTAATTGAAATTAAACACACTTCTAGCATAAGGTGAAGAACCTAAGTCCGGACAAAGTACATAATTACTATTGCTGTGATGTTTGTTGATAAAAGAAATCAATCTTTTGATGATGCAATCACTTTTATATGCTGTTTGGTTAATTGCCAGTCCTGTAGGAACAGTAAATTCACAAAGGGATATATAATAAAAACAAAAATTTTTTTTCAAATTTACTTTTGCACTTATATTTCACATTTTTCAGTGCATTTTTTTGGTTCATCTGAGTAAAAAACCAGCATTAGAATTTTTTGCTTGTATGTTTAAATTTAAACTCATCATCAATGATAAATTCAAAGTTTCTGAATTCGCAATAAATTCTTCCATAGTTCAGTTGCAACTGTTTTAACTGTTTTAATCAGAAATTTGTTTTTTTTTTATAACAAATGTTTGCTTTGTTTCTAAATGTTTTTACAATATAGGAATGACCAAACTTGAATTCATTTTCAATTTTTCTTGTTGAAGTTCTAGACTGGTTCAGACAACTGATGTACCTAGCAGGTATAATATTAGGCTACAACTGAGACCTTCCAGACAACTGATGTACCTAGCAGGTATAATATTAGGCTTTATGCCTGATCCAGGCTTACAAGACGTTGGTTAATTGTTCTTCCACTTCATGGTATAACATTGGGTGGTTCTTTAGAAGCAACAAAATACTCTACAATGTCCTTAGTTTTAACATTAAGATGAAAATTACAAAAGTTGTACAACTTTTTAATTACAGTTAAATTAATGTTTGATAGTAATTTAATTACTTTAATCTTTTACTTATATCATAATGATTGGTGAGAATTTCAAAGTTAATAAAAAGTAAATAAAGAGTCAACATACTTTTAAGTGGTACTGTAATCTCTTTTGAACAATATTATTGTTTTTATCTACTTAAATTACTAGAAGTTTGTTTCATTTTGTTAACATTTTCTTATTAATTAATCTAACTTAATAAAATGTTTCGTGAAAACTGACACTTTATAAACAAACCAACAAATAAAGTGAGGCTGGGTGATTATAAATTCAATAAGTTTTAACTGCTCAAAAATTGCACCAAATTTTTGTCATCAAGTGTTAGTGAAAAAAAAAAATTTACAAGTATAGTAACATAAAGTTAAATTAACTTAAGAAAAGTATATTTTTTGCCACTCAAATTTGTTTGTTGAAGAATGATTCTTCATATCTGTTTGTTGAAGATTCTGGTGACATCCTTCACTACATTTCTTATGTACAACATAGTTATTGAAAGAAAAGGAAAATCTCTGTATTGGAGGTTAATTTATGTTTTAAAACATTTTAAAATAATTCTAACATAGTCTGATAAATTTTAACAATTTATTTCTGAAATTTTTCTTACAAACTTTAATAACTTTTTAAACAAGATCTCTGAAAATGGCTATTACATAAGTTATTTTTTGATAAGATTGTAATACATTACTTTAAGCCTTATTTATGGAAAGATTATTTAAATAAAATTGCATATTATAAAAATTTTCAATTGTTTTATGAAATACTTTCTACTGATTGTTACAAAATGACTAACTTGATAATAAAAAAACTTAAAAAAAAAGCAAAAATAAAAAAAAAAAAAAAAAAAAAAAGGATTCAAACCAACTGCTTGTGTTCCACTGAATAAACCAAATATTGTTGATATGATGGACAAAATAGCTGCAACAGCAGCACCTACAGGACCAGCTAAAGCAGCTACAGTTCCAACAATACTTAAACCAGCAAGTATTGTAGCCTGCCAATTTCCAGATGAAATTCCAGTAACCATTTCCTTGATACCTCCAGCAAGTTTATTTACCACTTCTGTAAAAAAACAAAAATTTGACCAACTAAATTAAAACAGAAAATTACTATAAAACTTTTGCTTTAATCAGCTCCATTAAAAAATCTAGTAACATTTTTTTAGATTTCCAATAAGTCATAATAGAAAAAATGCAAGAAGAGAATATAATTTAACATAATTAAAAAAAAAACATGCATAACATAAATAACAATAGAACATTTACCTCAAACCAATAAATATCATCAGTTATTTAGGTACAATTAAACAATAATGTCACAACATACCAAAAATTATATCAATTATCAATATAAATTTTTATGCAAAACATACCTGCCCCTTTTTCTACTTTCTCTGTTATTTCAAGAATTCCAGGTTTTGATTTTTCAACTTGACTTTGCAAATTTTTGGTTTTCTCCTCAAAATCTTTATCATTATTATTGAGAGGCATAGTTTTCTAAACAATATATTTTTATATGTTAATATTTTTTATATATTATATTTAAAGCATTAACAAAAAAATACCCCTTTTTTTTTAAAAATAGATTTTATGATTTACTATTTTATTCCATAAAATTATACATTATCTTTTTTTTTTAGTAGGTATATGGAACTAATGTATATTAAAAAATATTTTTACATACACCTGTTTCAATTAGCTCTATTTTAAAACGGACGCTATTATTGCTAATTCAATTGATGTGAAGCAATCTACTGTCCAATAGAAATAGAACCTTTATTCCTATTTTTTATTTCTTAGTAACAATAATTTTAAATGAACTTGTGTCGGGAAAGTAGAAGTTTAGAAGACTTTGTAATTTGAGAAGGTATGCCAGACTTAATTTTTTTCTATTTCTAAAAGGAACTTCTACATATATAATAATATATGTAAAAAGATCTATAGTCCACATTTAATTATTCCATATATCAAAAAAGTTAGTAATTCCAAAAAAAACTTGTTTAGAAACACTGACTTTGTCATAAGAAAATGTTTTGTAGTTATTAGTGAAGTACTAGAAAAATTTTTCAAAATAGAAGACTTTTACAAAGTCATTTACAGCAATTGTAAAAAATCAGTATTTTATAAAATTCACAGATTAACTTATCTTTATTTAATCTCTCATATACAAATGCCATGAATTATCTAGTAATTTAAGTAGATAAAAACGATAATAATGTTCAAAAGAGATTACAGTAGTACTTAAAAGTATGTTGACTCTTTATTTACTTTTTATTAACTCTGAAACAAATTAAGCTAAATTTTTGAAATTTTCACTAATCATTTATTATGATACAAGTAAAAGATTAAAGTAATTAAATTACTATCAAATATTAATTTACAAAAATTTTTGCTTATAAACTGGAAAACTCAAAGTTCAAAAGTATGTTGACAACCCCTTTTAGTGTTTTTTTTTTTGATATTTTTTATTTTTTTATCAACAAAATGTTAAAACATATTTCTTTTGATAAAATTAAGTAAATAATGTAAGAACCTGGAATTATTTGAATATGGCTAGTCAAAAATATTTGACATTACTTGTTAAGCAATTGATAGTTAACATGATAACTCCAGGTAAGAGTTATAGCAAAATTGGAAAAATATTTAAGAGAAGTCTGGCTAACCAAAAAAATACATTAGAAAACATTAAAGATTTTTCAAAAATAACTCAAGTTGAATGGTCATCTTAAAGTTCAGCCTTAAAACCTACTAAATATTTTTGGATCACATTGATAGACAAATTCACAGTAAAAACCTTCAAATAAGGAAACACCTCAAACTTGATATCATGATAAGCTTGTTGTATCAATTCCAGCTTGTTTGGCACCAACATACTTTTAAACATTCAGTTTTCCATTATTCAAGCAAGAATTTTTGTAATTTAACATCTTATAACAAAATGGTTTAATCTGTTACTAATAGCATAACAAATAATTGGTGAAAAGTTCAAGAGTTTAGATGAATACTTTGCAGAGTCATTCAAGAAAATAAGTTGCACCATATTTTTGTCACCAGGAGTTAAAACAATATTAAAAAGCTTAAATTAAAACTTTCAAAACAATTCTCAAGAGTGGACATCAACTGCTGAATGATCATTTTTTTAATCATTTTTTCTTGATAACATTTTCAGCATATTTTTGAGCACTTCTTTATCTTTAAAATTACTGGGGATGAAAATTTGTTACTGTCTGTTTAACTAGAAAAATCTTATAAAACAAAATCCAGTTCTAATTTAAATATTTTACATAATGCAAAATGATTTAAATTTTATACACAGTGCAATTTTTAAAAAAAAAAAAAAAAAATACATATATTTAGTTAACCATAAAAACCCACTAACTTCTAGAATATCATCCACAAACTTTTTTGTTAGAATTTCTAGTTCAATATTAGGAACAACATTTGCTTGTGGTGAAGCAGATCGTGAAAAATGCTTTCTTTCATTTTTGTGTCTATGACTTCTACAGCTAATAAGAAGAACTGCATCACCCAATACAATAGCTGCAAGCCAAACCATACTTCTTAAAAGAAAAAGAATCTATGAAAAGTAAACTTCATGAAACAACACTTATATTTCAAACTATTATCATCACTAGTATATGTTCTTTAATACATAAAACATTTCTTATAAAATCTTTATAATGAGTACTCAGAAACCATGTTGCATAGTATATCATTATTGCATATTTTACAAAAAAATTACTTACCTTCAAACATGTCATTTTTTTTGTAATAAACAAAGGTTTCCTTGTTTAGAAAACCATTGTGCTTAAGACGAGTTATAAAAGCACATCAGTTTTTTTGTTTGTTTGTTCCTTTAACTAAAAATATTAATAACCATATATAGAAGAGTTGTTAAACTTTTCTAAAAGAATACTTTTAATTGATGAAAGTGGAAAACCTTCTCATCACTTTAAAAAAAAAAAAAAAAATTGATTTTATTCATCTTCCACTGTTAGCCGATGTGTTAAGATTGTTTTGGAAGAAGTTACTCCAAAATGACAGTTTGGCAAATTGACAAAACCCACTCCAAAATGCCAATATAGAATAATAATTATCATTATTATCAAAAGCTCGTATCAATACATTATCAACATTCAACCATCATTTCAAAAATGATAACTTAATGTTAATAGTATACGTATACGCGTATCGTTTTTTTTGGACTTAGTGGTGATTTATTCCAATATGTATTTTCAAAAGTATGGACTTCTTCGTTATACAAATCTTAAATATTGGGTGAAGTCCTGTTTGCAACGGAGAGGTAAATGCGGCACCCTCCCTTTAAAATCGTTTAACATTTACTTTTCAACTGTAAGCATCAGTCTCGTAAGTCTCGTATGTAGGATACTAACATCAACGATGCTCACTTCGAAGTTGGTATCGGAAAAAACCGTCTTCCCGAGACCGATGCCAATCGGATATCGGTGTTGTAGGAGATTGAATCTTATTTAACTGTGAAACTATTTTGGTAATTAAAAGTCGCATTTTTTTGTTTTGTAGTCACACCCAATCCAAAGCTGTTTCACTAAGAATGTCTTTCTTAGAACTGTAGTCTACTAAATAATCATCTGCGGTTCGCTCCAAAATTTCCAAAAAACCACACATACGAGTTTTCCTGGAAACGTATTCGAAATTTTCAAGGTGCGGAAAATTTGTATGTTCTTACTTGCGATATTTTCAATCGCGAGTTGAGAAAAAAAAAAAACGCTAATTTTTTGTATCGGAGTATTTTAATTTTAAAAAACTGCAAATATTTTTAAAATATCCACATTTGTTTGAAAAATACCGCATGTATTTGTTTACTTAATGGTAATGATTCTGCTGCAACCTTGCAGTTCAATGAGTTTTTGTTTTTTTGGAGAAGCAGACGTATATGTCTGCGTGCTCGTGCTATTAAGGTGGAAATGTATCTGAAGATATACAAATTTAAAACAAAATCTTTTTTGGATGCTTATAAGGTTTTTGTAAGGTTCGTCTGAGATATGAATGGATAATTTCGAGCGCTGCCAAGTGCCATCACACGATACTGCAATTATATTGGCTGAATGGCTGAGGAGTGGTATTTAAGATATTACTATTTTCCAAATCATTCAATTCTTGAGCAGTTTAAGTCGAACAATCGAACTTAACTTCCGTTTTACTTTTGAATAGGTAGGAGGTATGAAGAAATCTGAGAGCAATATATCAGCTAATCCTTTGCCATCTACATCAAAAGTTACTGTTTCAATCTTTAATGGAGATGGAGGAGGAGAAAGAAGATTTTACTCCAGCTTCTTTGTTTTTTCTAAAGAATTATTTGGTCAATTTGGTTATGCTTCATTTTTTGCATATCTTTTTGTTTAACTTAGTTTTTTTGATAAAATGAATTTCATTCAGTTTTCTTTTTGTTTTGAGAATTTTTTCAAAGTGTGTAGCGAATTATAGAAAACTTTGAAATAAATCGATTTTACAATGATTTATATATTTAGATATATAAAGCTATGAAAAATAATTTTGTTCTTATCCGTCAAAAATATTGAACAATTGCTTTACTCAATTAAAAGAGTCTGAAAATATGATTGGAGATATTCAGATACTGGAAATTAACAAACCTGTTTAGAAATTTCCATAGCTCAAACTGATGTTTTATAAATATGGTGTGAATGTAATAGACTACAAAGAGATAAGTCATTGTGATAAAAGTATGATGTAGAGGATAGAAAGTGGAAAATTTCTACTTACATTACTTGCATCGCTGTGTTCGTCGTACACTTCAAGACAGCAGAGCGCAGTTTAACCTAGCTGAAACTAATTAAAACCATCAACTGATCAACAATTATAAATACTGTTAAGTTTTGCTGTCAATTAAGTTGTCGGTGGACAGTTGAACATTGACAACTATTTTACCACCTTTAACTACTAATAAAAAACTGTCATGTTTATTTTTGAAGCTCACATATTTACAAGAAAAATATCTTGCGATGTTAGAGATTCTTCATGCTAACATATGAGCTTCAGCAATAACGAATGGAAAGTTAAAATCGGAAAAATGCTAATGACATTTTCAAAGTAACATCTGTTTAGCGCATTAACAAAAGTAGTTTGGAACATGTTGTTTTTATGATTTCTGAAGCATCTAATATTCTCTGATCATAAGAAGCATATGAAAATATATCATAGTAAATGATATATTTTCATATATTTTTAATTAAAAAAATGCTGTAAAATATATATATATATATATACTGTAACAATGCTAAAAACATCTACCTTTTCTTTTTTCTCTTAATGAAGTGATAAAAAAAAAAAGAAGAACGTTAAAAGCTAGAAAAAAAAAATCTTATTTGGTTTACTGAGGTTTTTAAGCGGTAGACTTCAATACATCTTGAGTATTTCAGCGTTTGCTGTCATTGGCTATGCAAAAACAAAAACAAAATTTCATTGGACCGTGCAATAAAAAATGCCTTATGTCATTTAGTACTTAAAAGCTAAAAATGAAAATTATTTTGCTGGTATTTAATATCATACGTTTTCAATAAAAAAAGTCATCCATAAGAATGTTTCCATTTTGACCGCAATTCAGTTTGTGAATAGCAGAATACCAGAGGTATACAGATTCTCGTGCATGATTTTGAGAAAAAGTAAAATTCGTATTCTCGCGTATTTATTTAAACGAAATATAAATGTTGATTTCTTCACAAGTCTATTTTTGAGAAGAATAAGAACATTCTGCTATGTCATTTAAATGATGTGCGATTGGATGTAAATGCAGCTACGACAAACGATTTCATGTGTTTCGATTACCATAAGGAAATGTAAATGTTAAGAAAGAAATCGCTGGATTCATTCAATTCCCGGAGAAAACATTCAAGATACTCTGAATATTTGCAAAGATTATTGCCCAGCTGCTTGTGGAACTTGTCCAGCTCATAGTACACGATGAAAATGTTCACTATTTACAGTAACATGAATAACTTACAAAAAGATGTTGGTCATCCTCTTGCATACACATGCAGAGATTTAGTTTAATTAACAAAGTTATCTCTTCAGCTCTGGTTTTATTTAGAGTATTGGTTATGGTAGAACATGCTTGTCAGTATTCAGTAGTTCTTACAGAAATATGAACATTAGAAAAACAAGTTTTGGACAAGACTCGCTGAAATGTTTTTTTTTCCAAAATGTACTTCTGTAATTTTGCCAATATCTGATTGTAAGATTTCTAAATCTCTTGAACAGATTGACATTTCCTCGCAATCTCTGATTTCTTGAAGCCACATTACCAGATACTGATAATAGTACCAGATACTGATAATAGTAAATCATGTAAAAAATATTTTCATCCGTCCGATAATAATATTACTTGCGTTTTTTCTAGTGTTTTTTCTAGTGAAATATAGAATTAGAATTCAAACTTACTGACCTTGAAAAAAAAAAGAATTGTTGGCTGAACACTGGATGCCAAATTCTTCTTTCAAATATGCATGTACACTGAAGGGTGGAAAAAACCCACAGAAGTTATATCTCGGTCTGCTACACATTGTGAGAAAAAGTTGATGGGAAAGTGGGACACATTCCAACTTTAAATTTTCTCCCTCTTTGAATTTTTTTCCATGTGTGACTTGTGTTTTACTTATCCATGAAGTGAAAATAATCATTATTAGGCTATAAAACTTGCGCAATTAGTTAATAGACCACTCCAAGAGTAAAATCATATGATAGGAAGAGATGGGCATCTGACAAATTATTGGAACAACTAATACTACAAAAGTTCAGTTATATTTGTTGATAATGTTTTAGTGCCTTTAAATTTAAATACCATTATAAAAACCATGCTAAATGCAAAATACAAACTGTTGTCAAATAATCGCGCAAACGTTCGGTACCTATTATTAAGACTATTATTCTTTGTGATAGACTTAGGATTGCATATAGAGGCAGAATATATCCAGGGGCGATTTTACGGGGGGGGGGGGTGGGTGTGGGGGGGTGTTACACCCCCCTAGCAATTGTAAAATCAAACTTAAAGTCGGTATTTTTTTGAAAAAAAGTTATAGTCGGTAAATTTCATGGATTATTTTTTAACATGACTTTTATAGAATTTAAAAACAACAAGTTTTTTGAGTATTTTTAAAATCTGCTAATATACGATAGTCGCGATATAATTACCTTTTACAGTGGCGATATCTATTTTTAGGATAGGATTTTTGAGTCGGTATTTTTAACATATTTCACCCCCCCCCTCGTATTTTTCCTAGAATCGCCCCTGAATATATGATGGTGAAGTCATACTTGATGGAAACCATGCTATTATAAAAACAGATAGTAACTTCAAACCATTTTTAGCTTTTTGAGTTGATACTGGGGACAATTTTTTAAAGTAGAATTTAAAACAACATCCTTGCTGAGAGTGGCATAAAGATTTTAAAAAACCCCTTATCGCTTCACTGGCCTGACATTATTATATATTTAAAATAATTAATTTCGAAGTAAATGATGCGGCTAATAGATTTGCAGCTGGCAAATAGAGGCGCCTTGATTTTGTATTGTAGATTTTTTACTTTTAAAATTTATGCTTTAAATGTTGCTCCTGTTCATGTTTGTTTTGTAATTTCGTATGTTGAGTTGTCTAATTTTAGATACACCTTCTCCCCGCCTCCCATTCCCCACCACCAAAATTTTCTGGGTTCGTCGCTCATTCTAAATTCATTCTAAAAAAGTAAAGCATTGATACATATCTGAATCAATCAAGTGATGCATCAATGAAGTAAAGGATTGATAAAGATATTATCTGAAATAAATCGATTAGGACTGCAGAATATGTGGTTTCAACAGAACGGTGTTGACAAAATTTGTGTACATTTTTTTTTTCTCAAACCACCTTTAATTTCAAAAACATTTCTTAAACAGGACATTTGCAATTAAAAATTACAGGAATAATTTACATGCCGCAAATTATTTCTTTTTTTTTGCTTAGTGGACATGAAGAAATTCTTTACAAGCATAAATTTATGATGTCATAGCCGTCTTCTAAAACGTCATAATAATTGCAATGTTTTGAATTTTAAATCTTGTGTATACTTATAACATATATCTTCTATTCACTATATTTATTTTAACTAGTGTTGATAGTAAAAAAATAATCATGAATCGTATATTTGGAAGTGGAAAACCTAAAGCCCCACCACCAAACTTGACTGACTGTATTAGTAAAGTAAGTAAATCTTCAAATTCTTTTAAACATTTTGTAGTATGGTATTATATCAGTCAATAAATATAAAAACCTTTCTTCCTTTTTAAATAATATTTCTGCATAAAACAAAATTGCTGCTGCCAAGACTTTTGATTTAAAATATCTTAAGAGTGGACTAATTTTGAAGTTCATTAGTAAATTCTGTAGATAAGTTTTTTGATTTTTTTTTTGCGTAAATAAAAATTTACTTTGCAATCAATTATTTTATCAATTATTTTAAATATTTTACATTTACAAGAATTTAACTTTATATACTTTTTATTAGATTAAGGGTCATGCAGATCAAATATTGGGCTTTGTAGTAAAAAAATTTGCATGAAAGTTGATAATTTGAATGAAAATTTATGACTCAGTATATTCAAATACAATTTTTAGAGGTGCCTCATTTGAAACAAAAAGTTCAACTTCATACTCATAAGCTGTTAGTAATGTAGCTGGATTTAATGTATCTAGTCTATTGAATTACTCAACTATTAATTTATTTCATTTCATTTAAGAAGGAACTGTTACAAGCTCCAATTTAAATTCTGGTTCAAAATTGGTTATACCATTACGCAGATACTGAAGGATCTCATTCATAAATGTTCTCCACTGTTACAACTAAAGAAAGAGAACTAAATGTATTATTTTTTAATGACAAATTGATTAGCATCTTTAAGTTTTTATAACATAAAAGTTATGGCAACCTTTGTGGTGAACAATTTTGCAACCTGAAGGTAAAATTTGCACGTGCTATTCAAATTGTCTTCAACTATCCTCTAAAAAAGATGTTCTAAAGAAACAAAAAACTATGCCATCATGCAAATCTATTACTAAAACTTATTTAAAATTTTATTTAAAATGTGGTTATACATGAAGTTATGGAAGTTTGTCCTCAAGAAACATTTTTCTCATTTTAACGTAAAATAATTGTTAAACAAGATAATTTTTAATAAAGTACTTTTAATTTGTTTCAAGGTATAAGTGTCTATGAAATGTGAAAAGGTCTAGTGCAAAAGAGTTTAGTGGTTTAAGTGGTAACTCTTAATCTAACTTACAGCTGCTTCATAGAAGCCTTTAATATCTGTATTATCAAATTTTGTCATTTAAAACTTCTATATGAGCTCCTTACTTATATTTGTTTTCATCCTTAATATTTATTCTATTCTTTATTAATATCTATTACTTTAGTGATTTAAATGAACTTAAGGGGTTAGAAGGTTTGATAAAACTCAACAAGCGCTAATTAACAATTGTTAAGTTTTAAAAAAATGAAAAAAAAAGTTTAGAAAACTATTCCGAAAACCTTATATCTGTAAGATTGAGAATAAAGTTCTTTTCAATTTCTAACATACCTTTTCTATTCTAACATTACCTTTCATTCTCTCTTCAGTTTTTATGGATTGGTTTTTGAGTATTTTTCTTATCAAAAATAAAATAAACTCACAAAAAAAGGGAAAATTATATATAAAATATATATTTAAGAACCTTAAAAAACAATTTTAGTTATTTAAAATATAATGGTAACTTTTATAATGGAACTACAGTGATAAAAAAAAAATCTAAATATATTGAAGCTAAATTGTTTAAATTTAAGTAACCTACATAGTATTACATTTAAAGTTCATATTACAATTAAAGGAAGCTTAGTAAATGACTTTGTTAAGTTATTTACCTTACGAAACATTTTTTTAAATTAGAAAAAGAATATTTTAATTAAAGTAATGACCCTCTTCTAGCAAAAGGGAGTTTGAAGTTTGAACTTGTTTGAAGTATCACAAAGAAAAAGTTAGGAGTAGGTCCATTCAAATAATAAACGTTTTTCATGTTGAGTTTATGGTTCTTTTTGATATTCATTTTCAAAAAATATATAAGTTGTCTTTATGGGCACTTTTATAGTTAGTCCCAGCAGTCTGAAAATACAAAAAGTTTCAAATTTTGCATATATGGAAGGAGTAGGGTCACTTATAAATATTCCAAAAATACCATGTGAGTTATTTTTGTAGCTTGATTTATCTGAGTTTTTTTGCATGGTATTTGTATTACAAACAATACTCATAATATTGGTTCCACACTTCTTAGTGGCAGTGGTGAGCACTTTTTTTAGCCTGTTCAGGATATACACCATGACTATACCAACTATGTTAATCCAAAAGTCTCTGTAGATTGTTACCATCCAAATTTATTCCATGGTAACCTCTAAACAAAATGTAGTATCAAACCAGGCCATAAAATTAGTAATGCTTTTACAAGCATAAAAGTAACACAAATGAAAAGGTGTAACTCTGTGAGGGAGAAGGTGTTCCACTAATGTCTGTAAAGGTTAATTGAGATGCAGTTTTAGCTCCTTCATATAGTTAGAGTTACACCCATCTGAAACAAACTTGCTGTAGTTGAGCCTAAAGTTTTTTTTTTTTATTGCTCTTAAGAGTACTTTCTCCTTCATATTAGAGACAAGCATATTTGCTGCTGTGACCATTTTTTTACTCTCTTTGAAGCATCATTAGTGGAACCTTGGAGCTGCGAAGAATCTTGACGAAAAGTATCAGTATTTTGAAGATTTGGAAAGGCATTGGTTTGACTTAAGTATCTGTTTTGAGATGTTTGATTGGGATGAGTTTTGTCATTATCAGATAAATCATTCACCTTATTTGGTATGCAGTGTGTTGGTTGACATTGATCTTTAAATGACTGATGCTTAATTGCATGATCCATCAAAGGATTGGTTCCATAGATGAGCAAGTTGATTTTGAGCAGCAAAACCAGCTCCTTTAATTTTCTGATTTACTACAAGTAAGGATAGTATTTTAAGCTAGAGAATTATTCAGTTAGTAACAAAGCTTGAACCAAATAGAGAATCACCACATTTAAGATCAAACTATATTAGGCACTTTATACTATTCAGAACCAGTCAAACCATAAGTAGTCAATAGTTTGTTAAGATTTCCATTCATCATGAAATAAAGCCATTACTAATTAACTTTAAACACCAGAATCATCAAGATTTTTAGAAGCTGTATAATTGCATGATGGATTAAAACATTTACAATACATTTAAGAAAACCCTATTTTGCATCTACTGAAGTCTAGCAACAGTGCAATAAAGATTCAATAAGCTTTGTTTGACCATACAAAGAATTAGATGAAGTATCTTTTATAAAAACTAAACTCTGACTTGTCATTCATTCCCTGAAATAAATGACTCAGTTTTGACATCATAAAAATCTGACAATGAACTATGAAGTTCTTCAATCTGACTGGATTAAAAAGTTCTCACACTTTCTTCCCTAAGTTTTGTCACAGTTTGTGGCAAATTAGCTTTGTCTTTCTTTTACTTAAGCTTAGTTAAAAAATGCTCTTCTAGATTTATTGTAAGGTGTACCAACAACAACAAAAAGGTTGTTTCCAAAAGTCTTTAGAAGAAGCTTGTTTTCAGGTTTTATGTTGTCTCTTTACATTTTTTTTTTCTTTTTTTTGAGTTCAAATCCTTGTAGCAACTTACTCATTGGATACATTTCTAGTACCTTCTGCCAACTTAATCCAATTATAATACTTTGTATTAAATTTTTATTAAAAAAAGTTGTTTGCTTTTAAAACATAAAAATTTAAGATATTTATTTGTTTGTATTGGAAATCTCTTGTGATCTGTTCAGATATATCATTTATATTAAATGATCTTCTAAGTATTTTTCTATTAATTTGAGATATTTTCTCATGCCAATCGTTTAATTTTTTATGTTTAGAAGTTAGTTAAGATCTTAAAAATTGTTGGAAATCATTGCCCCCACCATTTCTAAATCAATTGAGTGGGATTTGAGAATCAGTCATTAGTTCGATCTGCATTAAAGCATCTTCTATAGCTTGTTGGTCCAACTAAGGTACTTGCACACTGAATAGTGCAAGAAGGACTATTTTCATTGCGAGATAACACTGATCAGAGGTCTATTAACTCTCCAAATTGCTGATTGAGATAAAGCCTTAGTGATGACTGGTAATTGTACCTTAAAAAGAGCATTTTTAACACAAAAGATAAGCTTGGCTATCCATCTAGTCTTATATAGTGTGCTAGGTCTTTTTAATGTCACTTCTACTTTGAAAGCAGACAGGTAGATAAAATATTGCTATGTAAGTTTTTTATAAATGTTTTATAAAAATTTAATCTCTCCATTAGCTTGAGCAACACTTCCAGAAGATATTGGGGTTACAAACAGATAAACAAAAAACAATAAACTTGAAAGAAGTTATGTGAAACTAAATACCAATGAATATTGAAATTTGATTGTATTGTCATACAATGATGTTGCAAAGTGATGCTCCTTGACCAGGAAACAGCATGCTGCCACTTATCATGTATAGAAATATAAGCACCAATACAACTGGCTAGTATTGAAGCTGGTTGCATCAAATCTCATATTTACAATTCTATTGCTATGATTCCATTCAGCTTAATTGTAATTTAATAATTCAATTAATTTAATTGTTAGTAGTAACTTAATTGTTCAGTAGTAAGTTTTCAACTCTGTAGCTTTGAAAGTATCAAAGTCTCTATCAACTTTACTGACTGTGGAAGACTGTGGAATGTGTGAAGTTGCAATGTTCATTAATATTTAGCTTCACATAACTGAATGTTTGATTGTGATGCCTTGTCACATTCAGACATTCTTCTGTGGCAAAGTAAATTCTTAAATTGGATGTCACTTTTTAATCCCAATACAATGTACATATTTTAAGAGGAACCCAGTCATCATGAATTGTTTTTGCTATTTTACCAAAATTACCTCTGAATTCATCAATTAATTCTTCTATGAATGCAGCTTACTGTGTTGGTATCATCTGCAATCAAGTAGCTGATGAAACAACATTTGGTCTATCAGCTTTCATTGAGTCAAGAAGTCTCTTTGCTGTGTTACCGTTGGAATATTTTTAGAATGTTTTAATTTGTTATGACTCTGGCTATTTTAAATCTAGTTGGTTTACAGGGAAAACTTGACTGGTAAGTTTGGCTGCAGTATTCTTGTGGTACATCATGCACCTCAAAGTTTGCATACATGTCAGTAGCTGAAAAACAGTGATAGCTGCACCAATCCAAAAACCTCTTAGGCCAGATGAGTTTATGATTTCTTTTTTAATCCCAGATTGTTTCGATTGTTACTGGTTTGTCAAATATTGTATTACTAAATTTAAATTTTGGTTTTAACTTTATTTTAACACTTACAATAATTATTTTAAAAATATTATAATAAAAAAAAAAAAGGATAAATATCTAAAAATTTACAAAAAAAATAAGTTGTGTTCCTTTTGTGCTACATGAAAAATTTAAAAACCATGCTTTAAAAACCATACTTAGGTTGACAGTCGTGGAGAATCTGTCGAGAAAAAAATACAAATGTTAGACAGAGACCTTTTGAAATATAAAGAACAGATGAAAAAGATGAGGGAAGGCCCTTCAAAGGTTTGTTATATTTTTGAGTATTAGAAGATGTATATTGCTATGTATATTATTCTTGTTTATACAAAGTACAAAAAGTGGCCCTGCAGCCCTTACAAATTTAATTCTATATTTGTTTTTATATCTTTTATTATTGAAAATATTTAAAGTTTTTTATGTGGTTTTTTATTATAAATTTATTTATCTTACATTTTAAAAGAATATTTAAACAAAGAGTCTAACAAATAAATAAAAATCACTAACAACCTATCTTACAGTTTAAATTTTGTTTTATCTTACAAGCTTCTAAAGAAAAAATGTTTAAATTTGGGTCTTTTTTTTTTTTGTACAAGGTGGTTATATATACAGGGTGTAGCAGCAATTTGAAAACTTTTTAGAACATTTTTCAAAATGAAATTTTGAAGCACTCATAAATTTTCTTCCTGGAATATTAATAAAAGAAAAGTTGAGATAAATGCTTTTCCCACCTTAACATTTAATTAGATCTCCTTTTTTTTTTTTTTTTTTTTTTTTTTTTGAATATTTTCTAGGATCTACAAAACTGTCTCAGGTCTCTAAGACAGAAAGCTAGCAGGTGTTGATTATATAGTCCCTTGATGACTTTAGTGACTTGATGCTTATGTTTTAAGCCACTAAAGTTATCTATTACCCATGCCTTTTTGCAAGACTTATTCTCAACTACGCTCCACATACTGTTGTCAAGGGGATTCAGGTCAGGATTGGATGGTGGCCAAAAGTGTTTGGGCCAGAAATTAGCCATATTGTCCTGAAGATATTGTTGGGTTTTTTTGGGAATGTCTTTTTCAGCCATGGCACCACATAATGTTTTAGTAAGCTGATATACACATCAGAGGTAACTTTTTATTTCTCTTTGATGTAAATTGGTGGACATTTTTCTCCATGAGATGCAATTTTCTCTTAACCATATATCTTCTGCTCATCTGCAATCTTCCTCGTGCTTCTTCTTGGATTTGTCTTCACACTCCTCCTAACAATCTAGATGACTCTTTTAGTGCAAACTGCAGACATTTAGTGTGTCATATGTCGTCATTACTTAAATCAGCCATTTTTAAAGCAATAATTTAAATGTGTTTTGTATAAACTTTCTGTTTGTATGAAGATTAGGACCAACTAACAAATTTCATTTTTGAAAACATTTAAAAGATTGAAAGTTGGTAGAGCAGCGCTACTTTTTTCTTTTTTCTTTTTCTACCTCAACAAAAGATTTTCACAGTTAAGGTTTCTGGTGAACTTTTTTTGTCACCCTGGATTTTTTGCACAAGAGTGTGATGTAGCTTGTACAAACTTTATTTCTTTTTTTTTTTTTTTTTCCCTCTATGAATTGCTTAAGACCAAAAAATATTGCTATAAATGTTGATCAAGAAGTTTACAGTTTATTGTTGCTATTGTTGTTGTTGTTGCTATTATTGTTGCTATGTTCTGATGTTATGAAAACTAAGATGAAGATAATAACAAATATTTTATGTTATTTAGAATATGGTAAAACAAAAAGCCATGCGAGTTTTAAAACAAAAGAAAATGTAAGATTAAAAATGAAAATAAAGTTTATAAAACCATTAGAAATATGTTTTAATGTTTAAATGTCAGCAAAAGTATCCATTATTACTAATACTTATAAAAATATTTATATTTGTAGGTACGAAAATCAGCTTGAAAATCTTCGGAATCAATCTTTTAATATGGAGCAGGCCAATTTTGCCACACAAACGCTTAAAGATACTAAAACAACTGTGAATATTGTTTTTAGTTCTATTTCTTAAATTATTTTTATATCAGTCAGTTTTTGCTACTAAATTTTAAAAATACTTCATAAAAAAGTTATGAAGCAAGTTACTTGAAAGTTTTTTACAAAACGTTCTTTTGCTATCAGGTTGATGCAATGAAACTTGGAGTTCAGCAGATGAAGAAAGAATACAAAAAGATTGACATTGATCAAATTGAGGTTATTTTTTAAATGATTGTCATGTTATGAAGATGTTACTTAATAATTTATTATCTGTTAATAATTATGATCAATGTTTTCTAGGATCTACAAGATGATATGGAAGATATGCTAGAGCAAGCAAACGAAATTCAAGAAGCTCTTGGTCGTCAGTATGGTATGCCAGAAATTGATGATGCAGATCTTGATGCAGGTTTAAAGTCTTTATTTTTATGTTTTTTAAAATGTTAATTAAAATCTAAAACACAGTCAGAAGCATACAACTATTTCAACTGTTAAGAGTTCTAAAACCTAAATTTTATGAAAAAAGATTTAAAGACTTTTTAATTTTTTTAACTTTCATTTTATTGTTAATCTTAAAGTGAATTTATTCTGTCACTTAGAGGGCTTACTTTCTTTCCTTGCCCGGTTAACTATTTTATTGTCCTACTATTGTTTTACTTATGCTATAAGTGTTGATCCTCATTTGTCATCAATCACCTGGACCCCCCCCCCCCCCTATATTTGACTGACAAAAATATTTACAAATTCTTTTCATTCTTATCAAATATACACTATTTACAAAAAAAGTTGGAAAAAAAAATTTTTTTCATCATTATGAAAAATAAATGTCCCAAAATCAAAAAAATATTCAAAGGTTGTACAAAATATTAAATGTTATATTATAAAGAACATTTGTTTTTAAGTTTACTTAATTAAAAAAAAAAACACGTTTATACAACGAAGTTAAGTTAAAGTGATTAAAAAAATGTGTTTATGATCATTTTTTATATCAGACTGCAACATGATCATATGTTGTATTCTGATTGCAAACTGATCGGTTATTATGACTGTCAGGAATATATATTGGTTTATGAAAACATTTTCACCAATTTTATAATTCAATATTTATAACATATATAGCTTTTTTTCCCTTCACATTTTTTATCTTAAATATTTTGCTTTTATAGTAGTAATGTTAAATATTTAGAGTTAGATGCACTTGGTGATGAAATGTTTCTGGACGATGCAGCATACTTAGATGACGCCTCAAAAGCTCCGTCTGTACCAGGTTCAATGCCTGGAGAAACAGAGCCTTCTAAATCTAGAATTAAGGTGAGCCTTGTAGAGAGCGTTTTTAAAGCTATTTATTATAATTTTTAAAGCTAATTAATATAAATTTATACGTGGCATTCGTTTTCCTATAAACCCTCTCCCCCTCCCCCCCCCCCTCCCCTTTTTTTTTTGTTTTTTTTGTTTTTATTTATTTTGTGAATTTTTTCTTTTTATATTTTCTTCGTTGTTTAAATGTTAGTTATATCTCTAATAAGACTTATTATTTTAATTATTAGGACGGTGTGAAAGTAGATGAGTTCGGGTTACCAGAGCTTCCGTCCTAATATTTTACATTATCGGAACTTGTAAAGCATTTAATGGTTTAACTAGAATAAATTCGTCTTTTTTTTTAACGAATCAGGTTTAACGTTCGTTATATGATAAACATTTTCCTTGGTTTGCTGAATACACCTCTTTAACGATTTTGTCGGAGTTTTTTTTATTAAAAAAAACAAAACATCAACTTTAAAGTATTGTTCTTTAAAATAATAAGAAAAGTATAATTCTTCATATTCCCGCTATATATATATTCCTTATATTTGTTTTTTAAAACGATGTACTTCTATGTAAAATAATAGACGAGAAAATTACAATTTTTTAAAAACGTTTTCAGTTTTGAAAAGTTTGTTTTGATTTTCCTGAGCGTCACCTAATAACACCTGAGCGTCTAGCGTTGATTGTCCAACGATACTGTGCACCTTCTGCGTATTGTCTATGTCAGATTTAAATTCTAAACAGAGAGAGATATAATTGGTTCCGAATGAATGCCTCTGAATGTTTTAATAGATGTTGAAAGGTTCGTGTTTAGCGCTTTGCAAATGGTGTGGTTAATCAACCAAAACAAACATTTTTAAAAAAGCATTTCGAACTGTTTTCGACATGTTAGCGAGTTAAAGATTAATTACTGCGAAGACTGAAACGTAAGCATTCGTTTAATGAGTTTACACTGTGTTGGTGTTTTTAAGGTTTTTTTAGGTTGGAATTTAGTTAATCAACTGATAGTAATTAAATCTCTTTAACAAGCTTGATTTTATTGCAGAAGTTCAAGTTTTTTTTTTAGAAAAAATCTTTCTTCTATAAGCATTTTTTTCCGTAAAGAAAAATCATAAGGTTTTTTTTGAACAATAAAAGTATTTCTTATATTAAACTTAGTGGGGATAAGCTTAGTGGCAGGGCCGTATTTAGATATGTGGAGGCCCTGGGCATATATTTTGTGGAGGCCCACTCTATCTTAAAAACACAAAAAAGATAACTATATATTTTTAATAATAGTGATGTGCATTTCTTACGCATCTTTAATTAACATAGTTGAACCATATAGTTAAATAAAACACTCCACCTTAAAAACACAAAAAGGTAGCATTCTTATTCATAATAATGTGATTATACTAGGAACTGCAAATGCACAACAGATTGATGAAATATTTATATATCACTAATAAACAAGCAAATACTTAAACACAATTAACACGCAAAGTCGAAGATATCTGGAGAAGGGAAACAGATGAATTGAAATTATAATTACAAGCCCGGCACTTTACGAGACTTCTTCTTTGCGAAGTCTTGAATCAATTGGTTAAAGTTTATCTCTCTGAGAATATCATATTCAGTACTCATCAAAGTTAGAAAACTAAACTTTTCGGTCTCATATAATATTTTATTTAGATAAATATATTACTTTTGTTATATAGTTTATCATGGTATGTGCCAACAAAATTTGTATAGTTGGTATATAATTTTAGGTGCTGTTACTTTACTATAATTACATTACTTTATTGTCATTGATACGTACTTTAACTCCACGAACCACAAAAAACATGCATAAAAATTGACGATTTTATGTGGAGACCCCTAATTGTGGAGGCCCTTGGGCAAATGCCCACAATGCCCACCCCTAAATCCGGCCCTGCTTAGTGGAGATGTTTTAGAGAGAGCAACAAATAGGAAATGTTTTTGATTGACAGTATTTAAACCTTTATGGTTAAATTAATTGGTAAGTTAAAAAAATGGGTGCAGAGATTTTCAATCCTTATCTTACCTAGATGGTATTGAGCGGTACATTTGGTCTGGTGGCTGTAATCTTGCTTTGGGGCTCGGAAGCAGCCAGGTTGAAAAGTAAGTTGAGTTTTGTGACTTCTAATGTTTTGAATGTTTTTATAAAAAAAAAAAAAAAAAAAAAAAAAACGTCTCTTTTAGGATCTTTGACAAATTGGCAAGAAGGAGTCATTTATTATGATAAAAGTCTGAAACGTAAGTACTAGCTTTCTTTTTTAAGAAAGGTAGATACTTTCATGCTTTTACAATTTTGTAGCCGTTCTTAAAATTTAAATAATTTTTCAATGTTTCAGATGTTGACAAAAGAAGTGCGAATCCATGCGGAATGCAATGCTCCCCAGGCTGCGCTCCTGCTTGTTCTCCAACTTGTTGTGGCTATCAGTATCAAGCTTCCCCACCACCACCTCCTCCTCCACCTCCACCACCTCCACCACCACCAGCACCTTGTCCTTCTATTTGCTCACATTGGATTACCGTAATAAGTCCTCCTGCTCCTGCTCCTGCCCCTGCTCAACAATACCCCTGCCCTGCACAATGCGCAGCTCAACCTGGTTGCTGTAGCCCAGCACCACCCCCAATGCCTCCTCCACCTCCACCTATGACCATGATGATGCCCCCACCATCTTGTCAACCATCATGCGCCCCACAATGTTGTGGTCCAGTTTTCCCACAGTTTCAGATGCCACCTCCAGCAAGAGCTCCTCCTCCTTGCCCTCGTGGATGTCCAAGAGCTTGTTATCCAGCTTGTCGTCCATTATGCTGCTATCCACCACCCCCACCACCGCCTCCTCCTCCACCACCACCCCCGATGCAGTGCTTACCTCAGTGTGCTCCAATGTGCTGCATGGGTATGATGCCTCCTCCCATGTATTATCAACCAGCCATGCTATGTCCTGCTCCTCCATGTGCACCTCCAATGATTCCACCGCCTCCTCCACCAATAATGTATTATCCACCTCCACCACCATGTACGGCTCCCTCCTGTGGCGCACAAATGATGATGCCTCCTCCACCACCTCCTTCATCAGTTTGTCAACCATCGTGTGCACCTCAGTGTTGCATGAAAACTATAAACTTACCGCCAATTATAATTTCTAGTCCTCCTCCTCCTCCACCGCCCCCACCACCACCACCACCACCAACTTGCTATGGCGGATGTTCTATATCTTGTGCACCTGCTTGTACTGCAGCATGCTGTAGTAAAAAGAAGTAAAAATGTGAAGAAACTTTTATTTACTCCTTTTATACAACAGTTTTACAACGCACACCACAACGCGCTCACAAAACTCGCTTACTGAATCATCAGTGATTTTTGTTAATGTAAATATTTTTAATGTTCTACGAGCATATTGTTATGAGAACACGTAAAAAAAGTTGCTTGTTTTATTGATCACTCACAGAAAAAAAACCTTTTAAACCAGTATAACTATAGAAGATGAAATGAAATGTGATCTTGTTTATGTTAAAGAAAGTATGGATTTTGATAATACCTTTGGATGAAAATGGATTGGAGCTGAGTGTTATTATAAGCAAAAGTAGATTCAGTTCAAGAGTAATACTTGCAGCAAAAAGAATAAGACGGTTCATTCTATTTGAAAGAATTCTCCGAATAAACTTGCTTCAAAATGAGTATAATTTATACATTAATTTTTTATATCCAATAATAAATAAATTATTCAAAAAATTGTGTTTCTTTTAAGGTGTTACTTCAAGAATAAATTTGTATCAGAAATTTGTTAAAATAATTTATTAAAGAAAAGTTTAAAAAGATTAAAGGTTCTTAAAAAAGTGAATATTAACAAGAAAAGATATCACACAGCAAACAAAATGCGAAATGTTTCACAGAATTTAATGATCTAGACTTTTTTGTTTTAAAATAGTATTAATACACTCAATTAATTTCAAATGTACCCTCATGGCTTTTTCTTGTACACGTATCAAGGCTTTTTCGTGTACACGTATTATGCGTTTCATCCGTTGGACGTTTTTGTGGAAAAAAAGTCTCTGTTTATAAGAGGCGTATCTTGAAACGGGGATGTGTCACATGGAAGGCAAGAACAACCCTCAAACATTAAATAAACAAAATCTTTCTTTCGTCCATCTTGGCAATTTAAGGTAACTGTAGAGTTATAAAGAGCAGTTGGCTTACAACAACTGCAATCTTTCATCACAGAACCACGTATAAAGTCGCTGACAACTAAAACTTCACAAGCTCCACGACAACTGCTGCGTATAAGTTTTGAAGAACAATTCTCTGCATCAATATAAAGCTCATCAAAATCTTCCAACTGACATTTTTGCGTCGGTCTATTTGTTGTTGAAGTTGAAGAAAAAGTAGTTGCAACAGTAGTTTTAGTACTTGAAGCTGTAACTTTATTCGTTAGGGTAGATAAGGACGCGGTCGGGGATGTAGAGCCTAAACGAAACATTAGCTTGCTATACAACTAATAAACTATCATTTAAAACCAGTTATAAATCAGTAATCGTATACGTTTATATAATCGGATTCAATGTAAACATATGATAGTGATACTCCACCGGGGGTGTGCGTAGTAGTTTTCTCTTTGCCAACTTAATTTGGGTACGAGAATTTCTATTTGGAAAACTAAGATCATCTTGTATTATCGAAATAAAATTTTAAACTTACTCAAATGATGATGAGAAAAAAAGTGAAAATATCGCATAATCCCAAGTTCCCATTTACATTTAAGCTCTATATTTCCATCCATTTTTATATTTCCATCCATTATTCTCGCTTTGATTTTAAGAAAACTTTTACCATTACGTTAGGTAATAAAACTTAAAGACCACCAAAACAAAAACTAAAAGCGTTACGTCATGTAAAATCCAAGTAAGATTTGAGTTTGCATTCGTGACCCCAAATACAGAGGGTGGCCAGCCAGATCCAAGTTATTTTCGAAATTTCTAACTTGTTCCTAATTAACACTATAGCTCCCTGACAACAAATACTGTCTAATCACTTAAAAAATTTTTTAGGTGCTCGATGGATAAAGGACTAAGCATAAGTAACTAAGCAAATCAACAAATTCAACAGAGTTTACAAGTTCAACACAAATAGTACTTTCAACTGCATTTTTCCACTAGACAATCCAAAACAAATTATTAATTCAGTTTCATCAACTTTCATTTTTTCATGAGCGTAAGTAGAGTAGTCAGTTATGGTTAAAGCTTGTATGGCATCCTTATTACTCCTGACTACTCCAAAATCTCTGATGTTGACTTTTTACAGATTGTTACAATAAAAGTGTATAAAAAAAGTTAATTCATATCTTTAATCAGTTTTAAATCAAATAAAAGTATAAAATGACATTATATACATTTTTACCAGCTATCAATGGGTTAAAACTAGTTATCGAATGTTTAAAACTAGTTAGCTGTAAAAGTATATAAATTATTAAATAAAAACGTCAGAGATTTTAAATGAATTTTAAAAAACTTACTTTTTGCAACACATTCACAACAGCTATTTGGAAGAGTTAACAGTTCAAACCCATTTGGACAGGCAGTATATTTACATATCTTTCCACATGATAACTTACCGCCACTGCATTTACATATGTCGCATTCACCTTGTACCCAACTCATGTTTGCCTAAAGTATGGAATGAAATAAGTTCATATACATTAATGGAAACCATGAATCTACTATATCAAAACGAATTAAAAATTATACTTTATAAATTTTTTTCTGGTTGTCTAGACAGTAACATTCTTCGACGGTAACACAATGGGTTCCATTATCATGTTGCCCTATAGGGCAAACGCATCCTTTATGACAATTGGAGACATCACATGTTTGATTCAGCTGATGTTCACAGGTTGTCGGACAAGCACAACCAGTTAAAACTTGATCACTTCGACACACTAAAAGTGAAATTTAAAACTTATATATGTTTCATAGAAGCTATAACTAAGTAATCTGCATCTGATTTGAAGAAATAATAAAAAAAAACTTCGACACATTAAAAGTGAAATTTAAAACTTATATATGTTTCATAGGAGCTATGAAACATATATAAGTTTTAACAGTCCCTGTATGAAGTTTTTTTTTTTTAATAAGTTTTTTAGTGCTGCAGATTTTTTTAAACTCAGAAGAAAAAAAACTTAGTTTTATGGTTTATCAATTATAATCATAAAGAAGAAGCAATTATAATTGTAAAGAAGATTCAATTATAATTGTAAAGAAGAGAAGAGATTCAAAGTACTAGTTTACAATTACTAGTCAAGTGAATATGAATATCAAAATTAACAAAATAACTTAGATATACTTGTTTTCTTTCTACAACTGCAGCATTCATCTGGTGGATAGTACATTTCAAATCCCTGAAAGAAAGTTTTTCGAGAATAAGAAAATGAAATAGAAAATTAAAAAATTAAATAATATACAGAGTGTGCCAAAAGTTATTATATGATGTCAATTGATTAAAAAAAAACCATTGGCAAATTGAACTGAGCAATTAAATTTTGTCACTGTGTTTGTATACAAATAATACATTTCTTGTTTTGAAAAATAAATGAACTGCGTTACAAAGTGCAACAAAAGATCTGAGTAATAAAACAAAAATATTTGTTGAAATATCCAGTTTTAATCCAACACCAATGGAAGAGAGACTTAATTTGCCTGCCCCAAAAAGAAGAAATATTGACAATTAGTTCAACAAGTAGAAATAAGTGGAATTAAAAACAGCAATTATTAGAGTCTTATAGCTTGCAAAGCCATACAAAATAGAATGGAAGCTTGTTTGGGTGCTTGTTTGGAAGCTCAAGTGCTATTGAACACTTAACATAATTGACAAAAAAATTTTATGCTTTCTCATATAATAAACACAATTTGTTTCATTTCCTTTCTTTTAGTATAAAACTTTTTGGTAATTATTATATTAAAACAGGTTTTGGCACATCTGTAGGTCAAATACTTAAATCAGTTTTCAAACGCAAAATGAACTTTGAAGTAAACCGTCCTACTGTTATTTGAACTTTTTTTTTTTTTTTTGAATTTTGATTTTTTAGTGAATAAATACAATTTTTGAGTTTCAGTGATAAACTTTTGTAAAAAGCGTGCTTAAATAAAACCAAGATGAACTTAAAATGCACTTTATGTTTTATCTAACAAATTATTGGTAAATCTAAAGAACCCATCATGGTATAGAGAAGATTACTTAAGGTTCAAATATTATTATACTAAATAGTCTTATTTCTAGGGTGGGACCCATAGAGGTTGAGCCCTGAAAAATTGATTTTAACAAAATTTCAATACGTTATTACAGTGACACACAAAGAATTCATTGCATTATGGGCCTTTAAAAAAATTGCATTATGGGCCTTAAAAAAAGTTGTTTATTTGAACAAAAAGAAGCCACTTCTTATGTTGTTTTTCAGATGTTGTAAAAACCTTGCTAGTAACACAAAAAAATTATAACTGCATGATCACTTATTCACTCCGATATACTTGTAATATATCTTTTACTTGAAGGTAGGACAGAATTTATTTTACACATATTTTTTATTTATATAAGCAAAGTGTTTATAAATGATAAATAAAAAATTTGCAATTTGAATTGCAGATAATTATTCAAATGAAATTTGAGTGTGTTTTTAAGTAAAAATTTGAATTAATCTTGGAATATAGCCTCAACAAAAAAATTTTTATTAGAAAAAATTTCTCATTTAATGATCAAAAGAAAATACTATATATAAGCAAATACTAACTTCAGGACAAGACTGCTTTTCACACATTGACACACACTGGAAACCATGCAGTGTGCATTGACATACACTACAATTCTTTAGTGATACTGTAGTACTTATCTACAAAAATACAAAGAACGCATATTTAAGCAAACAATTGTTGAATAATGGATTGAGAACAAAACAAAAATCATTTCAAAAATCATTTCATGGAACAAAAATCATTTCATGAAACAAATATCATTTCATGGAAGAAAATTTGATACATTCTGGTTGCTGATACAAAATGATGAATACCTGTCACATTATATAAAGCATCTAATTGTATTACCCAGAGAATAGACTGTTGTTGTTATAATTTTTTATTAGAAATTACTGTTCAATAAAAAATCTACAACTGTTAATATTCCGATAATTTAACATACCCCATAAATTTTTCCCATGTAAACACAAGGACAGCTAATGTTTTGATGGCAATAGCCAGTCTTTTCATTCAAAACATAACTTTGAGGACACGCGCAATCTTCAAAACAGTTCAATTGTGCACAACCTTCTGGATTGTTTGAAAGACTATCACATGTATTTTCACATAAGCAAACACTGTTATTCAAGCAAGCACGAGTAGTTGCTAAAATTGATTTTAAAAAAATTTTAGATGGTTGTGAGCATAAAGACCCCCACTGTAAAAATTACAGAGAGCAAAATAGAACTATACTATATAGTTAAGCAGTGTACTCATAGAAGGCAGACTATAATGTTGCCACTTTTTATAAATTTATTAGCTGTTTTAATACTCTATAATTACAATACAGAAAGAGCTGATTCTGCATAATTATAATGATAAATTTTTCAATGAAATACTTATAATATAAACATGCACACAAAACAAAAACATGAAAATATAGTTTTACATAACAAAAAAATCTCACTTAATGTTGACTCCTGAGACGATAATGTAATAGGCGATTTTGTCCAATCTGATGATGTTACACTTCTTATAGTTGAAGTTAATGTCTATTGATAAAAATTATGTAACATGTAAATATCAAATATTAAATTATTGAAGAATAAAACAAAATGTCAACTTGAAAGCTAAAAGAAAAAACAAAGAAAACTTGAACATTTTTTAGTAAAAAATGTTTATTACACTTGTTGTGGTAAATGTGCAATTGATTTCATCATAGCCATCAGCACAATCTTGGTAGCCATCACATAGTGTTCTTCTTGGTATGCAATTGCCGAATAATCCACCAAGAGTTGAAGGACATAAGAACTTATCAATAGAGCAACAACTTTCATCCTCTCCTAATTTGCAATCTTTATAATCATCACATGTATATTCTAATGGAATGCATAAATCTGTGACTAAACAACGCAAACCATTACACAATGATGGCGTTACTGTTGATTTTGTGGTTGTGAATTGAGGTGTTGTTTTTGTACAGTTAAGTTCATCAGCTGCTGATGAGCAATCTGCTTCACCATCACAAACATGCCTATTATTATTTTAATATAATTTAATCTTTAAATGATATAATCTTTAATTATTAAAATAATTATTTAATATATTTACTTTTATTATAAAGTATTAATTTATGTAACAAATAAATATGTTTTGTAAAACAATGTTGAAAATATGAAGATTAGTTTCTTATCATATAAAATTTAAGTAAAAAAAAAAAAGTTAGAAAAATAAACCTTGATAAAATACAAACTCCATTTGGACATTTGAATTGGTCAATAGGACATACTTTCTCACTACAATTTTTTTCATCACTTCCATCAAAACAATCAACATCACCATCACAAAAATGTTCAGTGGATAAACAATATCCAGATTGACATTTGAATTTGTCTTGACTAAAATCAAAAAGAAAGTAAACTTTAGTTAACTTAAGTTTAAATTTATAGCTTTTCTAAACACAAAGAAAAAGAATTTGATGGTTGCTAACAAAATAGATTTAAATTAAGTTTGTTTTCATTGATTTAAAAAACATTTTGAAAATGTGTTTTAAAGAAACTTATCAAAAAGAGAAAATAGTAAATTTTATTGAACATTAAGTATTTACTAAAGCAAAATTTCTGAACCTGCAAGTGCGATTACAGGTTGTTTGATTTTCATCAATACCATCTGCGCAGTCTTTTTTCCCATCACAAACCCAACGGTTTACGATACACTTACCATCACTGCATAAAAACTCATGGCATGCTGGCACTTTAGTAGTTACTTTTGTTGTAGTGATTGGAGTAGTAGTTTGAGAGGATAAGCACCCATACAGTTCAATACGCATACATGGTTGCTGCATATATTTTTGGATAATAATACGTACAAATCGTGCAAGAACTTTATGCTCCAGCTTGACAAATTGTGTGTTTATTGGGTCACGGTTACCTTCAAATATCTGAAAGTCAATTTTCCAGGGTCATGCAGTTTTTTTAAAAAAAGAAGTAATCTATGGTACCATTTAAAATATGTTTAAAATTTTATGTAACAAAAGATAAATAACATAATAATAATTGTGTTAAAAAAAAAAAATTTAGGTTAATTACTAAGCCTAGATATTTTTTAATTGAAATATCTTTAAATCCAAAACTAACCAAAAAATTTACTGGAAAAATTGAGCTAAAAAATGAAAAAAAAAAAAAAATTAAGTTTTAAAAAAATACTGCTTTACTTAGTTTTTAAATAGCTACTATGAAGCAAAACATGGTGTGTATATGGCATATATTATGACATATTTGACTAAGAAAAATACGGCATGTTTGACTAAGAAAAAGAACAGAATGAAAGCTTTGATAAACAAAACAAATTATTAAATAACATAAAAATAGAAAAAGTTTATGTAATTTCAAATTTTGTTTTTACATGGAAAATAATTTTGTGTTTTTATCAGATAATCTGGACTAAATGTACATCAGGGTTTATCTTTTATAATACTTTTTAAATAAAATTGTCTAAAAAAATTTTTAAATGTTCAAAAAAAATTACCCGGACTTGACCATGGTATTTATATGATTCCCATGAGTATCCATTTGTACTATATTTCAACAGGAAATTTTTTACAAATTGCAAAACCATGTATCTACCTGCACAAATAAGAAGATTAACAAAGCACAGGTCCAAAAAAAAATCACCAGCATATAACAAAAAATCACCAGCATATAACAAAAAATCACCAGCATATAACAAAAAAAACGAAAAAAAAAACACTACCTTGTATACCAACTTTACTAATGAGAAAATCTTCCCCCAGATCAACTTGCAGCCAATGAGGAGGTTTGTGTATTTCAGCACACCATGCACCAGCACTAATTGAAAAATAGGAAACAAGATTCAAACGCCCATGTGAAGGACGATAAGGACTCCCACGAAACGAGCTTGCTGTAAAATGACTTTCAGGTATAACTGAAGGTAGAGATATGCCTATAAAGAAAATGTTATACCTTAACAAATATTAAATTCCACAATATAAATTATTACTGATGGCAATTATTTTTCTGCAAACATAAATTTTACCAACAGGCTGGAAACAATTTGGTTTCTTAGTGTTACAAGTTCTTTCATCACTAGCATCATAGCAATCTCTTTCTCCATCACATAACCATTCATTTGGAATACACTTTTGATCACTACACATAAACTCATCATTTAAGCAAATAATTACAGTGGAAGCTATTGTAGTTGTAGGAGGAAGCGTTCCTGAGATACACTTTGAACAACAACCATCATTAATTGTAAAAAATGGGGGTGGGCAGTACAATTTTGGGCACTCTTTTAAAACACAAGTAATAGTATTATTAAAACATGAACATCTTTGGCAATTTCTTTCCCAATAATCTCCCCCCTTATAGTAAACCATAGAAGTAGAATCATAGCATGAACAAGAAGAGGGAAGCACACAATGTGTACCATTATTTAGTAAACCATCATCACAACCACACCCAGGGTTACACTCACGACTATTTTCAAAGCAGTCTTTTAACAAGTAACTGCATAAATTTTTGCAATTCCAACTGCAATCCTTGTAAATTTTATTGTTAGGACAAGCTGGAATTGTTGCAATTGTAGAAGTAGTCTTAACATTTGTAGAGGTGAAAGATAGTGAAGTGGTACGTTCAACTATTGGACAGCCAAATTCATCGGAACCATCGTTGCACTCCATGTTTCCATCACAAACAAAGTAAATGCTTGTACATTGACAAGTTTTGTGACACTTAAAGTTCTCTTTAGAGCATAGAGGACATGATGAAGGACATCCTGTTTCATCATTTCCCCCCTTACAATCAACTTGACCATCACACACTTGACTTGAATTAATACAATTACTACCATCTAAGCACATGAATTTCCAAGGAGAAACTTTACAATGTGAATGAGTTAATGTAGAAGTATGAGTCGTGGAAGTATTTAAAGTACTTGTTGAAGTAGAAGAGAAGGTACTTGTAATTGTAAGTGTTGGTGCATTGGTTGAAGTGGATTGGTTTGTTATCTTGCAATCTTCATTGTTCTCATCATCTGATAATGGACAGTCAACATCACCATCACAATAAAACCTAAACAAAATTACAAAATGTTCTTCATTAAACTTCTCTAAATGAAAATGTTATTTTTAACTCATTTTTAATTTGATCTTCAACTTATTCTTAAACTATCAGTTTTCAAACTTGATTATAGTGAGTGGAGTAAAACATAAAAAGAAAAAAAAACAACTTAAATACAAAATATATCCGCATAAAAAACGATATCTGGTGAATCAAGACCAAGAGTTTCTAAATTTTCTGGTGAATCAAGACCAAGATTCTAAATTTTCAAGAACCTATATGAATTTGGTAAATGTATTAAAGAGAATACATGCCATTCTAAAAATTATAGACATACTCTTTATTAATGCAAAGTTGAGCTTGTTTGCATAAGTATCCATAGCAAGGAGCTTGTGATGTTGTTGACATAGTACTACTTGGTGAAACAGTCCATGTATATGTAACACTTGAATATTGTTTGGTTGAATATGTTGGACAGTTTACTTCATCATCTTTTTCAGGACAGTGGATCAAATTATCACATAAATTTCTAAGGTATAATAAAATAATTACAACTTTATTTATATGAAAACATTATAGAAAAAAAAACATTTTAAAGTATTATAAATTTATTATGAAAAAAAAAAATTTCTTTTACTACAAATAGAATATTAACCTAACTTACTTTTTTGGAATGCAAAACTTTGTACTATTTTGACATTGATATCCTTCAATTAAACCAGGAAGCATACATATGCTGGGGGTGGTAACAGTGGATGTGACAGCATTTGTAGTACCTTGTGAACTTACCTTGGAGAAAGTTACGCTGCTTGTAGTAGAAGGTTCTGAAGAACTTTTTAAAGTTGTGGGGGAAGATGTTGACAATGAATCAGTTGAAGTTGATAATAAAGAAATTGTACTAGACTGACTTGCTGTTGGAAGAGATGTTGCACTTTCACTTGATGTTGTTGATGTGGATGATGAAAAAGAACCAGATGTTGGTTTCCCTGATGTTGATGAGGTTGTACTTGAGGTTAATTCATTCTCTTTTTCAGTTGTTTGTGATGATGCAGATACTTTTGTCGATGTTGAAATAGAAGGTTTGGTTGTTTGTTGGGATGTTGAAGAATGAGTTGAAGAATGAGTTGTCTCTTGAAGTGTTGAAGAGTCAGTTGGTTGTGATGTTGTAGAGAAAGTTGTTTCCTGTGGATAGGAAGAATAAGAATTTGTTAACTGAGTTGATTCAGATGAAGGAGATGTTGATTGTGGGGAAGTAGAAGATGTTTTTTTTTGGAATTCCGTTGTAAAAGAGGTTGAGGAAGTTAACTCCGTTGATGTAGATGATACAGCTACTGTTGATCCTGATGAGGAAGCTATAGTTGGTGGAGAAGATGAAGTTTTTACCTGTGGTGATGGAGAGGAGGAAATAGATGTTAATTCACTTGTTGATGAGATTGTTGTAGCTGGCCCTGATGAGATTGTTGTAGCTGGCCCTGTTGATTTATTTTCAGTTGTTATTGTGGATTGATTTTGGGTTGTTGTTGATTTTTCTGTCTTACTATCTGTTAATGTAAATGAAGTTGTTGTTGCTTCTGATAAAGTTGAGGCTGTTGTATTCACAGTAGAAAGAGTAGATATTGGGATAACAGCTAATAAGAAAAAAAGTTAAGTGTAAACTTTTACATCAAATAATAAATTGTTTGATTTTATTATTCCAACTGTATTTTATTTTTTTAATATTTGGTACTATTAAAATTTCTTCATCATTTATATTTTTTAATACTACTTGGTTTTATTACAATTTCTTGGTTATCAGGTACTTAAATAAGCTTATAACTATATTTATATCAGTTTAACTATATCTATTTTATTGATTATGATAATTTCTCAGTTTAAGTTATACTATTTATATTATTTGGTGTTAACATTTCTTGATTATTGATGGCTTTATTCTAATTTCTATCATATCAT